>NC_133538.1:223374906-224088656 GCF_048544455.1 Silene latifolia | reverse complement strand
GCAATAATCTAATAGAAAAAGTTATCAATCTAAGTTCTCTATTTGTTTAAGTCTAAAACTGATAAAAACAAAGTAACGTAATGATGGAGCGTGTCGTTGTCCGCCATCAAACACATTTATACCCAACTACTAGCATAGCAAGCAAGTCGGGGTCGATTCACGGGACGGGGGTATTCAAATTGTTCAATCTAATCATAGTTGTGCTAAGGGTTGTCACATTTGGTTTGGGTTGAAGATTCTAAACTAATGAAAGCAATAAAGTAAACCAAGCAATAAAGCAAATTAAGGTGTAAACAAATAATAAAGGATACTAGGATGTCATGGGATCATAGGGGAATCATAGTAAGAAATCATAAATGAGTTATATAGATGCAAGCAATTTATTATTGTTGGTATGAAGTTAGTCCATGTCATATAATTCATAAGAAGATTTGGGTCCCGGAGCCGAGTCATTTGTGACTTTACAACACCTACAAGTTGAATTAATTCTTCCTATTAAACTACATGCATGATGAATCAATTCGTAGGGAAACTTACGTCTCGGAGCCGAGTCGGTTAAGACTTTACAACACCTACAAGTCGACTTGGATTTTCCCTATTCCACTTTATGCAAGGTCTAACAAGGCTGGTGTTGGTTTATATCTTACAAGCCTTGTTGAATAGATAAGAGATGGGTAAAAAAATGTAAGGTTTCATAGTCTAGCATTTCATCAAACATGATATGTGCATAAGTTGAAAAACAATAAGCAAGCATTCATATGAACTCATTAAGCATAAACCTATCCCATGATTAACTCCCCTAATCCCCCACTAATCCTAGTTAAGTAACTACTCACTTATTATCATGGAAGACATGTTATCATTGGTGTCAATCATTACAACAAGTATAAACATGATAAAAGAGTGAAGAAATACACAATAAAGAGTAAAGAGTAAAGAGATTATACCAAACTTAAGATGAACAATTAGAAAGGAAAGAATAATAGAAGAAAACTTGATTGATTGATGAAGAGTTGTCAAATATCCAAATAATAACCCAATAATCATCAATTACCCAATAATAAAGCTTGAACAATAATTAAGGAAAGATTAATGTGTAATTTGTGGAAAGATTAAAGGATAATTTATTCTAATCTACTCCTAATCTAATCTAAGAGAGATTGATTTAATCTCAAGGAACTTGGTTCTTAGCTAGGTAATACAATGGAGTATATATAGTGGTACATCATTAGGTTAAGCAAGGGTAGATTAGTAAATAACAATGTTTAAGTGTTGAATATAGCTTTGCAAGTTCCGAGGGAAATGCGCGGATCATGTAGCAACTCCCAAGGAATTCCGCATGGATTGGCTTGAAGCACGGCTTGTCCTGTGAGGAACTCTGCTCGGACTGGGCATTGGGATGCCCGGATCCTGGTCTGGGACGCTCGTCTTGAGCTCGGGACGCTCGGATCCTGGGACAGGGTTCTTCTCCATTCTTAACTACCTAACAATCCGCTCGTCCTGAGTCCGAGACACCCAGCCCGAGTCTGGGACGCTCGTCTTGAGTTTGGGATGCCCGGCCTGAGTCTGGGACGCCCAGATTGAGTTCGGGACGCGCGGATCCTGGGACAGCTTGTCTCTTTGAGCTCGGATTGTAAAACAGACGTCATTTCCTCATTCGGACTCCTATTGGAGTGATTCAAAAGTCTAGACACTTGATTTTTCGTTGCCGTTTCATCTAGCATATTTTCAGAGCCAAACAAGAAACTCCTGGTTTGGTTCCGAGCAATTTATTTTTGTAATGGCTTCCTTCTCGTCATCCTTGTTTTTAAGCCTATGATCCTTCTATATACTCTTTATTCCTACATCCGTGGTCAACATTCTTGCCTCCTATTCATACTAGTCCATCCAAGATTATCAACAAGCTTTCGAATATGCGCGAGAGATGGGAATGCCGCCTCATTATCTTCTTTCCTACAAGACATATACAATGCAATAGGAAAGCAAAATAGGAAGGAATTGACGGATAAAATGGTCATGAAATGCTATATTAGTATGCAAAATGGGTTCAATTAGGGGACTAAATGTGTGCAATTAAGAGTCACATCAAACATCCCCAAACCGAACCTTTACTCGTCCCGAGTAAAGAGGTGACTAGAACTAGACCTTTATTTAAACTATCCTAGTAATAATATAACCGATGTAAGACAATTAGCGGGTCTCACTCCGCCCCTTTAACTCACAACAAGACATCTATGAGGTAATATGCCTTCTTGCAAGGCAAGGTGGGGCTTGCTAAAATGGCGATATATCCAAGCATTAAGCACACAAAACAAGTAATGGATGCATCTACAAAAGAATAGCCACTTTCCTCATCTAAGTGGCGGAAGCATCTAAGGGGGAAACAATTCAAGGGTACACATTCCATCATATATATCATTTCTCCAAGTTGCTAAGTCTAAAAGGATATCAACAAATCACCTCCAAGTTTTGTCAAACTAGGGTACCTTTGTCCATAATCGCTAAATGCTTTCATCAAGAGCAGATTCCTTATGGTGTTAGAAACACTGTAGGATCGCGGAATTCCCCCTCTTTCCTAGACAAGAAGAAAGGTCGTCCCCTCTCCACCATGCAACAAAAATGAGATCGATGGATAAAAGGGATCAATATGATTTGAGTTTCACAATGGTAGTTTGCTTTTAATTTGTTTTCCCCTAATTTCTTGTGGCATTTGTCATTTGAAGGATAATTCTTGCCATTTTTTATGTTTGACATTTTGATACTTTGGCAATTCTTTTCATTGCATTCTTTTTGAACATTTTCAAAGTAACCCCATTTTTAACAAGGGTACTTTTATTAAAGTATAGGAGTCTATTTTTGTACTCCTCTTTTCTTTGATGCAATTTGTGCAAACTTTTTGATTTTCATTTTGGTACTTGAACTCAATTTGGAGATTTTTGTACCCATTTCCTTTGTATTTGCCAAAACATGTTGATAGAAGTGTAAGAACGGTTGCATGGTTTCATAGGTCACCTTGGAATAAACGGTAGCCAAGGAGTTATCACACCACAAGGTACTCTTGACTAGGCCTTAGTCCATGGGTCAAAAGATACTAGTATGACACATCCTAGGGTGTCTTGAGGGTATTCTAGCAAACAAAGTCTCAAGGACAAAAATTATCTACAAGGGCCTTATATACACTTGTCAAGCTTCCCAAATAGGCATTTTCACAAAAGTTTCTAACCATGCAACTACATGCCATGATGCAACTAATATATATACAATTGTAATGCATATGCTTCTATCAACTAAAATACCATATAATCTAGATGCAAACTCTTAGCAACACATTGGTTCATACCGCATTAATCAAAATATAGCCACATTGTCATTAACATATAAAAAAGAGGAAGGAGATTTGGAAAGATCATACCATGCGGTCTTCTATTTCCTTCATGCCTCGAATGTGGCGTAGTCGACCCAATGTGATAAGAGTGATAAACAAACAAGCAAATATATACAATATAAACAATTCTATACTACAAAGGAAAGAACATGTTTTTGAAATTTTTACATTTATAAATTTTTTATGGATTTTGTCTTTATGAAATTAAAGAACATATTTTTGAGATTTTTCGAAAATTTTCAATTTTTATGTATTTTGGAATATAAATTGCATCCCCCACTTTATTTTGGACATTGTCCTCAATTTACATGTAGGAGTAGGAATGAAAAAGAAATACATGTTTTTGGATTTTTGATTTTATGGAAATGATGTACAAATGCAATGATATGATATGAATGAATACATGCTCTAACTAAATGCAATTCTATATGACGTATATAACAAATGAATGCAATCTACACTACACTAGATTAAGCATGTTCTCACCTATGATCAAACCTCCCCAAACCGATTTAAGAACTATTTCTAGTGTATAAAGGAATAGGTTTGGTCATTAGTGGCTATACATGAATGCAACTAACTACATGCAACATGTGAGATATATTACAATGCAAACTATACTATATGAACTAACTACTATTCAAGGGTGATATGAAATATTTTACAAATGTAAGTCTATTCTAAATGATCAACTAAGATGTATGTTACTTCATGGTTGGACCTCCCCAAACCGCTCAAAACATCATCCAAAGTACCAAAGACGGAGGTTTAATCATGAGGTAACTAAATGAATGCAAGCTAAATGTAAAGGTATATAACTAAATGCAAGTGTAAATGCAATGCAAATTCAAAGGATAGGATATCTTACAAATGGTGGTTTGAGGGAGGACTCCACCAAACTCATTTCATGTTGCCATGTTTATTGATGTTGTCCATGTTGCTCAATGCTCTCAATAAGCAGTCAAAGGCTTTTGAATGGGCTTCAAATAAGCACAAATAGGAGATTGACGATGTCAAAAAGTAGTTTAGCCATCTTGGCTTGGAATAGAACTTGCCAAAAACTCTCCTATTTGTTTTGCCCTTGGCACTTGGCTTCTTACAATGCTTCAAACCAACAAGCCCATGATTCTTGTCAATACAAGGTATGAAGTATTGCCCATATTCATCCGGAGGCTTCCACTCTTTACCATCTCTTTCAAATTCTATGATGATAGAGCATTGATTCATCAATCCTTCAATAGTAGAAGGAGAGTTCACATTTCGTTGATGAGGGGATAGTTGAAGGATAAGATGTGCAGGAGTCAACTTCTCACCATTGAGGTCATTCATGCTTTCATTTTATTTACTTTCTTCTTGACCCTCCTTAGAACTTGAACCATTTCCAAAGAAGAGAGCTTCTATTTCTTCCAAACTATGATCAAAGGTGCCATCATCATAGTTTTTCTCTTGGTCTCTCAATTCCCCATAAATAGTAAGTTTAATTTCATCAACCTCCTCTTTCAAAGATTTAACTTCATTCCCACAAGTGTCAAGGGTACACACTTCCTCTACATGGGTCATAGTGTTGGAATATGTGTCCTCCGACAATAATGCGATCACGACTGTTGATCATGATGATCACATGTTTAAGTCTCATTATAAAGAATACAATTGGGAAGTAATATTTTACTGTCAACTGATCAACATATATCGGTAATGATTGGTGACTAGAGTTTGACATTATCGTCGTGCGGCGGTGGTGGTGATCAGTTGATCCCCTAGGTCATACCTATAGGGCAACACTCTTAATTGATCATTTAATTAATCGTATAACGTTACGAGTTAATTAAATTACTTGAAAATTGATGGATGATTTTGGAAGTAAAATTTACGTATCACATTGAAATTGATTAAAATGAGATACGGTCTGAGTATTTGAATTGTATCATTACTCAGATGAAATTATTATTTAAAGAAACAATTAAAATTGAATGAATTATTATAAATACAATTTATTGTGATTTGTAAATTGGTAAAATATTTTGGTACAAGTAATTATGAATTACTAAGTCGATTTTTGTATATGACGTATTTTTATTAATACGTTGATTTTTAATATGTTAAAAATACATAACTAATTTATGTAACATATGACATGAGACATAAGACAAAATTGACAAAAATAAAATTGATTCCATTTTATGTATGTACCCAAATTAAGGGGAGGTTTTGGCTAAAATTCTGTTGTTTAAATAGGGGAAAACATAATCATTCACTAATAGCCTAGCCATGCAACCCTAGTTTGCATTGTGAAGGCAAACAAGAGCATGCATTGGGTCTCCTTTCTTCCTCCTCTTCCCTCCTACCCTGTTTTACCAAAGAAAAGGCAAAGGGTTTTTGTCTTATATTTTTTTATATACACTACATGCATGAGTGTGCATTATTCATTCATTCTAACTTATCAAAAATTAAGATTTTAGAAAGAGAAAATACTTCCTCTCCTATTCTGTCCCAACCGGTTTTTGGGAGATTAAAAACCAAATTGTTTTGGATCATTTTTCTACAAGATTAATATTGTACTAGTATCTATAATATTAATTTTAATTAAGAGAAAGCTTTGGGTATAAATCCTTGGGAGAGATCCTACACTTGGGTCTTAGTTCATCCAAAAGGGAAAGCTTAGAACAAGAGAGAAAGGTGATCTCTCTTGTGCCCATTAAACCGAAAATCACAATGTAAGAACAATGTTTCTTCCTTATTTTGTTTTAATGTTTGCATGCATAAGATCAATCATTAATTTTATGACAAATTAAATTATAACATATATGAATATGTAAGTATATAGATCTACTTTTCCTTCAATCGGTATCATGAGCCAAGGTTGTTTGCATGCAAATCGGTTAAAAGTTTTTCCGAGTTATAAAGATTAACATATAAAACTTGTAAAATTAATTTACGGATTTTTATTGTTCATATTATACAATAATGGCATTTAAATATGATTTTATGAGTAAAAATGTCATTTTCGGTCTAAAATTAGCTATACTTCGAATTTTCCAGTGATTTTTGGATATGTTGTCATATATATTATTTTGAGATAACCGGTAACTTTTCATAATTTTTGGACTTGTTATGCTCGAAAAATGGATTTTTCATTATTAAATTCGGATTTAGGTGAAAAATAGGTTAATATGAGATAAATTTCGAATCTGGTCATAGAAATTTAGTATGTTGTCACATGCAATTTTACAAGATGTGTGTAAAATAATGGGCTATAGTGAAGTCTTTTTGCATGATTTATGGATTTTTGAAGAAAAATGGCATGAATAGTGACTTAATTAATGGAAAACAAAATTAATAAAACATACTCTATGACTAAAGAAAAACATTATATGTTGCATTTTATTATCTTTTTCAGATCTAAAATTGAAAAGTTAATGTATATAATTTTTCACATGTTTTTATGATTATTTTGGTTAAAACCGATAAACCGCAACATTGTTTTTCCGGATAAATTTCGAAATTTTTAACCTAAGTTTCTTGAACATTATGAGTGTCATGGTATTTTCTCCAGAATGTTCATGAGTTAAAATTTCAAATTTTGAATTTATTTGAAATTTTGTGATTTATTTGAAGTTTATAGCTTATTTTTGAAATTTTTAGTCCATTAATGAAAAAATTTAGAAATATGAGTTAATTATGGTCAAATTATTAGTGAAGACTAAATTTTGAGTCCTAAGTGGTTAGGGTAATTAACTTATGCATAAATATGAATTTATGTAATTTTTGTGATTATAAAATGTTGAAATCACGCAAATCCGTAAAAACCGAGTAATATACGATATTGGCTAATTAAAGTTGATTTAGCATAAAATTGGGCATGTTCATACATATTATAATGCTGCATTTTTCCTTTATGATTGTCATAATTTTATTTATGTAATTTTGAATTATGTAATTTTACTTAGTATGGCCTTAGTTTTAATTGGTATTTCCCGAAATGTATGGGAATATCGATTCGGTTGTAATTTTATTGTGATCTCGTATCACCGTGTTGTAATTTAATAGATTTATTTTATTTAATTTAGTTACAAATGTATAATAGGAAATTATGTAATTTGTTATGTAATTTAATTTATCTCGGAGTTCCCAAAGACGGATTTCTTCAAGATGGCGATACATAAAGACGATGTTACCTCGAGATGCGTGCCACAACCGAAGTTCAAGGGACCAATGGAGTTGGTTTCCGAATATGTAATAGTTAAATAGTTTTTCTATGTTAGGAAAGGTCATACTAGGATTTATTTATTTTATGCTTGCATTTTATTTATATGTCACTTGCATCGCTAAATCGCCATAACTAAAACATGCATCTTCTTTCATCGAGTTTAATTGACCGTGTCAATTAGAATTATCGTAGTTCACCGCTTTAGTTCACTTAAAACGTGATAGATAATAAATTGACATGACCTCTTGCTAAAACAATTAATTGAGACATAGCCTTACCAAATAGTAGAAACCATGAAAACCTATTTCGCAAGGGAGTGCACTCGGCCCTACCGGGGTACAAAACTTGTTACATAGGGGAAGTGGGTGATAAATGTCTATCCACCGAATTCATGTTGATAAGGGATGAATCGGCCCTACCGTGCCCGAGTTGATGTGGATTTGGATCATGGACACGTTTATTCGAAATTTGGATTGAACTCAACAAAAGTTTTTCGATAAGGGTTTCATCGGCCATACCGTGCCCTTGTCGGATGTGTTTTGGGCTATAGATAATTATTAGAGTAATTTTATCGACCAAGAGTTCTAAAAGTAGAATCGATTAAACATTAATCCACCGAGTTATATTGATAAAGGATAAATCGGCCTTACCGTGCCTAAGTCGATATGAATTTGGGTCTTGGAATCATTTATCTAGTTCGGTAGAGGTCACTAGAAAAAATGCACAAAACTTGTTTAAATTAAAATTTTTACGAGTATTATTATTAAAACGACATTTGTTTTACTCCTTTGTTTTGTAGACCACTTTTTCCTCATAACAAATGGCAACACCAACCCCTATTGCAACGCTTCTCGGTAGTTCATCATGGCTCCGATCCTTCATGGATCGATGTAAACTTGAAAAGAATGGGTCAAATTTCTCCGATTGGGATGCCCAACTCAAACTAGCCGCCCAAGGTGACGACAAGCTTCGTTACCTTATCGAGGCATCTCCACCCGAACCTACTACTAGGTCGACCGCCGCCACTAGGGAAGCATATGAGGCTTACCAAAAGGAGTCCGCCGCAATGAAAAATGTCTTGATATTTGCGATGGAGGCGGACCTCCAAAGGAGAGCCTTTAAAATGGGCAATGCTAATGAGATTTACTCCAAGCTTGTGACAATGTTTTCACAAACTCCGCGGATAGTCCAATATGAGGCGGCCGCGGCATTCTTTGATCTCGACTTCAAAGAGGGCCAAAAGGTTAGCCCTCATGTGCTCAAACTCATGGAGCTTGTCGAGACCTTGAAAATTCAAAAGGTTGAAATCCCCAAAGAACTCATTGTAGATAAGATTCTACTCTCCTTGTCCAAAGTCAAAGCGTATGTTCAATTCCGGGTGAATTTTAACATGCAAGACAAGGATGTGTCTCTTGAAGAATTGCACAAGTTACTTGTGCAAGCCGAGAGGGACATGGGGTTAAATGTGAATCCTCCAAAAGATGTGCTTAACATAAGCACTAAGAGTAAGGGGAAGTTCAAGAAGAATGGGAGGAAGGGTAAGAAGCAAACTCCCACATTCACCAAAGCTAAGACTTGTGAAGCTAGCACTTCAAAAATCAAGAAGGGTCCTCTTGATAAATGCCATTATTGTAATGGTATGGGACATTGGAAAAGAAATTGTTCCAAATACCTTGGTGATATTAAGGCTGGAAAGATTACTCGAGTAGGTAAATGACTATCCTTCTTTTATGTTTCTAATTCAACTATGGTATTATGATGCAAAATTGTGATAATGTATCTCCCTTTTTATTGTAAATAGGGTCTCCACCAAGCAAAGACAAGGGAAAGGAAAAGCAAGCATGAGAAACCATCAAGAAGCTAGGGATAACTTTCATGGAGCTTTGCTTTTCATTGTCTTATTTTAAATTATGTTTTGGATCTTAGAACCTTAAGTTTCCGTGTTCGACATGGAAAGGTATTTTGGATAATGGGTTGTATTTTGGATAATGGTGACTTGGTTTGCAACCCAAGTCACCCGTTTTATCATTTTATCTTTTTGTTCTAAAATTCATGTTTAAATGCTTGTTCTTAGAAACATATAACTTAAAGTGATCTAATAGACAAATATAATGACGGGTTTCATTATATGTCTACATGCTTAAGGCTTGTGTATGATCATTTATAAAGCGATTTTGAGTCTATGAACTCTCTTAAAGGAATGTCAATCACCAAGTACACTTACGAAATCTATAACTATTAGTCAATCTATGAGATAGTTCTCCTTATACTTCAAATCATTATTTGTGTCTCATATGCTATCTTTGAATCTATAGTGTATTTATTCTAAAGATAGAGTGGGAGAAAAATGAGGACACAACACACTAGACAAGATAAAAAGTAGATCTATTGTGTAAATGAAGATCTACGCAAGAAAGAATGATTTGAATGAAGGTATATCTATTTACATAGTATACCAAATAGATGAGATCTATGGTCTCAAGTAAGTTCTATATGACAAAAGAGACCAAGTGAAGTAATCGAAAGAACATATTCTTATGATAACTACACGAGGAGACCAAAAGAAAGTTTTGGAACAAAATGACTAATGTAAAGTCTTAACAAGTTTTTGACTAAGTTTATGATAAATTTTGACCAATAGTTTCAACCTTGAGATTTACTTAAGAGCCTAAATGAATCAATGTAACATCCTAGTAATAAGCGATATTTATCACTAGAAGTTGCAAGGATTGATATACCGATATCTCCAATAGCCAAAGTTTTAAACCACGCAGATGTCATTACTTAACCTCATTATGAAAATGGATTGGTTAAACATCCTTCTAAAAGGCATATTTTGAAGGATGTGTATTAGATATTACTTATATTTAATAAATGACATTGCCACACATCATTATGACATGAGTGTGTTGGAGATTTAAAATCTCTTTCCGTAAGGTTAAAATGAGACCTCTTCGAAATAGGTATTTTGAAGGGATATGATGGGAACATATATGGTTTTATCTTAATAACTTGGCAATGCAATTTATATTTCAATTCTTGAAAAGTTTCGATTGAGAAGTCAATTTCAAAATATGTGGAATTGAGTGGGAGTTAGGAAATTATCATGTGAAGACCTGGAATTTAGTGGGAGCTATCATCCTTTGAATGTTTACAACTCACCACTCATTAAAGAATGACGAGCTAACACCTTCCTTCATAGAGGAAGTTTTGAGTTTTCAATTCTGGATGAAAATGGACTATGATGAATCCAATTACATCAAGGGATGTTGGATAAGTATTGGGAGATACACATCGGATCAACAGAAACATAGGTTATTCATCTAAATGAAATGGAATTGCCATTAGCATTCATGGTCGTTCCTTGAACCTAAATATAGTTGATGACATGATTATAAGTTACTAATGTTTCCGCTATTAGAATGATCATGCACATGTCCAATGGTGAATCATATGCATAAGAGCATGATGATTCATTGGTAAGCCACAATAGAAATGTCATGAATTCTCAAGTAGAATCCGATGAGCGATTTCGGTGTTTGTCAGAATGCTCTTATATGTGTCAAGAGGTTGCGTATATTAATGAAAATCCGAGCACATGTAAGGATTTATGAGAATCCTAAATCTTTCAAGCCTAGAAAGATAAATAAGAAGTTTTGGAAAGATACTTAGTTGAATAAGAAGTTACTCAAAACTAATCTTTCCTAACTATGCTAGGACTTGTGAGAAGTGCTAGGCTAATCATCTTGTCAAATTGTTGCAAGATTCTGCAAAACATATACCTAGTGTATTGTGTGTGGATGGAGTACTTGATCAGTACAAGTTATATCATTCACCACAAATTCGTTCGTTATGTGATAATCGATAAGAAAGTTCTTTCAAGATAAAGAACCAAAACCGAGGTCGGGATCCTTGATGTGTACTTGGTAAGATTCATGCTATGAGAGAGAACATGAATGTAAAGGAAAATGCGATTATAAGAAGTTTGAACACATGGACACATGGCATGTTAAACTTCTATTGCAATCAATAAGTGTTTACACTTACGATTTGCATCACAAGGTTGTAATATGGTATTGACTACCCGAGTGTGATGTGGACATTTTTCGTTTGAGTTATTATTAACTCACCTTGTACATTGTTATATCCAAATGGGTTGTGGAGACAATTGAACCCCGTTAAAGTGAACATGGATTAACATTGTATTTGCCCATAGTTACTTACATGAGGTGACGTCTCGAAGTGACTAGAGTGTGATGCGATTGATGGCAAGTTCAAGTGCCATAGAGTCATGTGAGATGACTGGTCGATCACATAGGCAGACTGTTAGGAACATTTTGTCGGGCCTAATGACCGCTTATAGAGTTCTGGTAAATTTATATAGCCTGGTCGTGGCGAGAGCTACTATAGTATTCGAATGAGTCGATTCTTTTGACTAAAGATTATTCGCCTAAGATGGCACAGTTTCAGATTAACTTTAATTTGTGTTTCTACAGCCTTCGTAAATGGGGTCAAATGGGCATATTTTGGGTTATGATGGTTATGGCTAGTCGAAGGGAATGAGTGCGATAGGAATTGTCCATCCCTAGTCAGGGTTATAACAATATCTCAGGGCCACTCGATGAGTAATGAACTGGAAATGCGTGGCCACGCTCGGAAGGTATCTATGATAGATAAATCCGGTCAATCAGTTATTCTCCAGATCGAGGAAACCACTCTCGATATGATCACTTGCAAGTACGACCTGAAAGACACCTTGCATTGAGTGGGAGATAATAATAGGACAAGAGAATTGGTGACGCACACTTGTCGAGGACAAGTGGGAGATTGTTGGAATATGTGTCCTCCGACAATAATGCGATCACGACTGTTGATCATGATGATCACATGTTTAAGTCTCATTATAAAGAATACAATTGGGAAGTAATATTTTTTGTCAACCGATCAACATATATCGGTAATGATTGGTGGCTAGAGTTTGACATTACGTAGTGCGACGGTGGTGATCGCTTGATCCCCAGGTCATACCTATAGGGCAACACTCTTAATTGATCATTTAATTAATCGTATAACGTTACGAGTTAATTAAATTACTTGAAAATTGACGGACGATTTTGGAAGTAAAATTTACGTATCACATTGAAATTGATTAAAATGAGATACGGTCTGAGTATTTGAATTGTATCGTTACTCAGATGAAATTATTGTTTAAAGAAACAACTAAAATTGAATGAATTATTATAAATACAATTTATTGTGATTTGTAAATTGGTAAAATATTTTGGTACAAGTAATTATGAATTACTAAGTCGATTTTTGTATATGACGTATTTTTATTAATACGTTGATTTTTAATATGTTAAAAATACATAACTAATTTATGTAACATATGACATGTGACATAAGACAAAATTGACAAAAATAAAATGGATTCCATTTTATGTATGTACCGAAATTAAGGGGAGGTTTTGGCTCAAATTGTGTTGTTTAAATTAGTGGAAAACATAATCATTCACTAATAGCCTAGCCATGCAACCCTAGTTTGCATTGTGAAGGCAAACAAGGGCATGCATTGGGTCTCCTTTCTTCCCTCCTCTTCCCTCCTACCCGGGTTTACCAAAGAAAAGGCAAAGGGTTTTTGTCTTATATTTTTTGATATACACTACATGCATGAGTGTGCATTATTCATTCATTCTAACTTATCAAAAATTAAGATTTTAGAAAGAGAAAATACTTCCTCTCCTATTCTCTCCCAACCGGTTTTGGGAGATTAAAAACCAAATTGTTTTGGGTCATTTTTCTACAAGATTAATATTGTACTAGTATCTATAATATTAATTTTAATTAAGAGAAAGCTTTGGGTATAAATCCTTGGAAGAGATCCTACACTTGGGTTTTAGTTCATCCAAAAGGGAAAGCTCAAGAACAAGAGAGAAAGGTGATCTCTCTTGTGCCCATTAAACCGAAAATCACAATGTAAGAACAATGTTTCTTCCTTATTTTGTTTTAATGTTTGCATGCATAAGATCAATCATTAATTTTATCACAAATTAAATTATAACATATATGAATATGTAAGTATATAGATCTACTTTTCCTTCACATAGAAGGAAAATGTGTTGGGAGGTCTTTCTCATCATCATCATCATCATTAGTATCCCAAATTGGAGAAGCAAGGCTAGTGGGTGATCTAGATACATAAGACAATTTAGACAAAGTGCTTGTCTCATAATTGGCCTCCAATTCATATTCACCATTGCTCTCCTCTCCAACTTCATCATGCTCAAATTCATCATCCACTCTTGGTCCATAATCAATCAAGCACTCCCCTTCCTCAAAAGTTGCATCTTCATATTCACATCCATTATGAATGTTTGTAAAGTGGGGTACAAGTTGGAATATGGGATGTTCAATGCTTATGAATTTAGGAGGTGGGGGGGATTCACAAGAGTAGCTTCATAATGCCATCCAAATTCTTCTTCACCCTCATTATCTTCCCCTTCTTCTTCATTGAGCATTTGGGTGGCTTCCATTTAGGCAATTTGATTTGCCAACTTATCACCATTAGTAACAATGTTATTGAGAACATTGTCCCTAGCTTGGCTCTCTTCTAGCATTTGCATGACGAGATTTTGTTGGTCTCTTAGCATTTAGAGAACCACACTTAGCATGTCAAAATTATGCTCATTCTCTTGTTGTGGGTACATGGGAGATTGGTGGTATGGGTGTTGGTTGTAGGATGACATTTGGCATTGATTGTAAAGTTGGTTTTGGGATAGTGGTTCTTGTAGATTTTGGATGTGGGGGCTTTGGTATGGGAAGTTTGTTAGGTAATTTGAGTTTCCATTCATACATGTCATACTCAATTACTCCAACTTGCCCATATACTTCTTCTTGTTGGAAGCCATGTTCCATCATCATTGCTAAAATAAAGAGGCAACTACGTACAAACATGGAAACTTACAAGAAAACGATAAGAACAACCTTCAGGAACAAGTTCCTCAAGGCAAAATCACAAGAAACGAAATTCTCAAGGAACCAAGGCTGCTCAAGAAGAAGCACGACTAAAACTAGACAAAAAAATAATTCAAATACACAACACCGACCCTGGCAACGGCGCCATTTTGATGGAGCGTGTCGTTGTCCGCCATCAAACACATTTATACCCAACTACTAGCATAGCAAGCAAGCCGGGGTCGATCCACGGGACGAGGATATTCAAATTGTTCAATCTAATCGTAGTTGTGCTAAGGATTGTCACAATTGGTTTGGGTTGAAGATTCTAAACTAATGAAAGCAATAAAGTAAAACAAGCAATAAAGCAAATTAAGCTGTAAAAAAATAATAAAGGATACTAGGATGCCATGGGATCATAGGCACTACGCCAAATCTGTCAATTAATAAAGAGTGTATCACAACGGTTTAATGCATTTAATAACGACACTTAGATTACTGTTTTCTAAATATTGGCAGAAACCTAGACTGCGCTAATAGGAATAACGGTTTCCCTCGAAAACCGTTGTTATTATAAATTCACAACGGCTGCTTAACAAACCATTGTCAAAAACTTTTAACGGTTTCCAAAAACTTGTTATAGAATCACTCTTTATCAACGGTTGTTAGTAAACCGTTACCAGTTTAAGATATCGGCATTTCGAAAACCGTTACTAAATGAACACCAACAACGGTTTTTGTTACCCGTGGTTATGTTATAGCTACGGATTTTTGGTAACCGTTATTATTTTCTATTATGAGATAACGGTTTTTCAATTCAACCGTTGCCAGTATTTGATTAAATTTTTCAATTTGATTACTGCATTCAAAACTGAACTTCAATAAATATTCAATTTGATAAATAATATTCAATTTGACCAAAATAATTCAATAAATGTGTCTTCATAATGTTTTAGGTCAAATTCTTAATTATCAAACATTTACTCTCTAATTTCTTTCTAAATTTCTCTCTAAAAAAATATGGCTCGTGTATCGGAGCTACAATCACATTCTCGTTACGCACAGCCTTTTACTTGCATTCTCATAATCTCCCTGTTTATTATGATGTGAATGGAAAGGGTTTAAACCCTAATTTTGGGTGGTTAACGCAAATGCTTCATAACTCCGGTTTCACCGCGGTTAAAAAAGTTTACCCTGTGTCTACAAACAAGCAAGGTTTTGTAGGCTTCCCTTTTATCGTGTTTGACGAAGCCAACTATCATGATAGTTTTCGTCAGGCAAGAAAATTAGGGACTAGATATGCGGGGGAAGATGCGGGGAAAGAGGACGGCTATTCGGATGATAAACAACAAGGCCCTTATCTATGGGTTGCGACCCATCTTGATCATCATCTGCTGGAACATTGCATGAAGCATCATATTTTTGCCACCGTGCCTATGTCATAGGAGAGAGAGGCCATTCCACCTGCGTTTCCCGGTGATAATGAAGGGCCGATCTACGACTTACTCTATACCGAAATTCATAATGAGTATCCTAATACTTCATCATATTCTAATAATTAAGTCTTTAATTATTATCTGGCATTGTAAGTTGTATTTGGATTATGGTGGTGGTTTGAATTAAAGTTTAATTATTTATGTTTTTTGTTACGTTTTTTGTTACCCCATCCTCTGGAATTCAGAGACAATATCACCAGAAAAATATCACTTTTATTATAATGACTTAGGTTTTTAGGAGTACATTAAAATATCAAGCTAAAGAAAAAAAATCGCGTAAAACAAGCGTTGATAAACGTGAAAAAGCAAATGTGTAGTGTGGAGTTGAATGGAGGGAGTATGTTTTTTGTTACCCCATCCTCTGGAATTCAGAGACAATATCACCATATATGTCTCTTTCCCCTTCAGCCCAATCCACACAGTCCTTTTCCCATTACAACGGCACTGTCTCCTGCTCGGCAATGCGACCTTGGCGGTGCAGAATCAGAAGTACTAAGAGACGGTCAGATTCATTCGCAACCCAAAAAATATGGGCTTACCCGCTGTTCATCCTGATCAAACCAAAGTCTCGAAGAGTCACTGTTAAAGAATGCCCGCTCAAGTTTGCGAGCCTGACGAAAGGATTCCCGCTCCTCACCCCCGCCAAACTCGATGAGGGCGCACCGCCCGAAGCCATGATGCGCAGCATTATCCGGGTAGATAGTTAGAACCAAATTCAATCCGACTAACCGAATCAAACCTATTAATCAGTCAAGGCTATATGAGAGTATAGCCTTTCCATGCCCGTCCTCTGTATACGGGAGATTGTGAATGATGCACGTAAAAGGTTTAGCGTACATAAATCTACTTGGGGGTCCTACAAGAGGTTCATATGATGCTTCATCATCATCAGCGGATGAATATTATGAACCACTATAAGTTGATGAACTTGACGACATAATCGATGTGGAAAATTAATGGAGAACTTAACAAGTTAAGAATTGGAAAGTGCAAACGGTACAAGTTAAGACTGTTAAAATTATAATTCTACTTATAATGAGTTTGGGTTGTATTGGAAACGGTATAATAAGATAGCAAGAATTGAAACCGGTATAATAATAAGATAAGAATTGGAAACTTAACAAGTTAAGAATTGGAAAGTGGAAACGGTACAAGTTAAATAAGAATCAGTCAACTCTACCGTGTTAAACATATTAGCTTACAACGGTTATCAAAAAACCGTTGTCCAATTAGTAAAAACACAACGGTCCAATTACTTAACAAGACTAATGCATGCCTTGCAATTTTTACTTTTTCTGATTCAAAGTTGCAGTATTACGTGTTTAACCATATGTATAACATAAAATGATAACGGTTCTTTGTTAAGCCGTTATCATATTACACATATCAACAACGGTTGGACAGAATCTGTTTTAGAAAAAATTGTTTAATTATCTGTGATATTCTAGTGTTTGTGATTTGACTAATGCATGCCCTGTAATTTTTACTTTTTCTGATTCAAAGTTGCAGTATTAATTGTTTGACCGTATGTATAACACAAAAAGATAACGGTTATTTGTTAAGCCGTAATCATATTTCATATATCAACAATGGTTATTGTAAATCCGTTGTCATATTACACCAATAAACAACGGTTTTTCTTATAACCGTTGTAAATACAGATCCACTGTGAAAACTGAAAAGTTTGTAGTTTTACAAATGCATGCCCTATTATTATTGTTTGTTTGACCATTATTCACCTCATGCATGCATGCACAATGAATACAAGTTTGAATGTAACGTATGGATGAAATTAATCCAATTAATTATAACTTTATTATACTATAAATAGCATCACATTTCCAGTAACAATAAGAATTACTTTATTATTACTATCCTTTCTACTTCACTTTTTAAATAATCTACATATACATACATATCATAATTAAAAGAATGTCTTCGTCATCATCATCCGCAGTCGCATCTCCTCAGCAATCGGTAACCCGCTATATCAACTCGATTACGTGCATAATTCACAATCTCCCAGTCATACGCGATGCTGTTGGGAATCCAGCTTCTAAGTCTCTTAACCCATTGTGGGACATCCTCATTGAGAATGGGTTTTCAAATGTTCGGGCAATCTACCCGGCTTGGATTTCTGGTCGTGGATTTCTTGGATATGCTCTGATCGTGTTTCGAGGGGATGGTCTTGACGATTTTCGCCAAGCAAAACAACTCGCTGCAAGGTATGCATCACGTGACCATCAAAGGGGCAAAGGTGACTATTATAGCGACGAACCTAAGAATCGTTATGTTCACGCTGGGCCTCACTTATGGGTTTCCACCGCTGAGGACGCTCATCTGATGAGAAGGTTCATTTCGTACAATTTTATTAATGTACCGAAATCATAGAAGACGAAGAAGTGCCACATTTTGATCCCCGTCTTGATGCCAATGTAGTACGCTTGATTTATAATCATGTTTATCTTCAGTGCCCACCTCCTAGTCAAACTCATGTTAGGGTTTTTGATTAATTTACTAATTAGTTAGTTGTTTGTTTTTGTAGATTTTTTGTTTTTTATTGCGTTTCCGTTTTTTCCCCTTGCTGTACTGTTTTTTTTACGCCATTGAATAATATGCTCGTTTTAATATATTGTTCTACTCTTTATTACATGCAAATTCTTATTAACATAGATTTTAAATAACTTGCGAACAGACAAATGAATGAAACAATAACATATAATATAATGACTACGGTAGTGCATAAAAACCGTGTTAGATCACAAACACCTCTAAAAATAAATGGAAATTGGAAGATATTAATAAGATAATTACAACGGTTCTTATAAGAACCGTGTTAAATTATGCAATTGCTGAATAACATTATTTTAAATAACCTTCTTTCTTTCTTTATTTCTTCATTTCTCTCTCTCTCTCTCTCTCTCTCTCTCTCTCTCTCTCTCTCTCTCTCTCTCTCTCTCTCTCTCTCTCTCCCCCCCCTCTCTCTCTTATTACTCAAATTATGTCAAGTTGTAGCTCTTCTTCTTCCTCTATTTCAACAAGGACATGTAATTTCTCAGTTCCGGCAGTAATGCGGACTTCTTGGACTTTGCAAAAGTCGGGAAGAAAGTTTCCTACTTGCAAATTCTATAATCCCGAGACTAAAATCCGTGGATGCAATTACTTCAAGTGGGTTGATGAACCAATGACTGAGTGGCAGAGGAAGGTTATAAACAGGTTAGTGGATGAGAAAAGAGCATGGATATCGAGATTACTCAAGTGAGAAGTATACTATATCAATTTGAAGAATCGAAGCGGGGAAATGACAGTGAAATATTGAAGGCAAAAGAAGAATGCAAGAAGTTAACCATGGATATCGTAGAACTCAAAAATAATGAGGCATGGCTTAAGTTATTTGTCAAATTTCTTCTTCTAATTTCTATTTACCTAGTTTATTATGTATGGTGGTAGTTTGTACTCTTTACGTGTAAACTTGTAATCCTTTAAATTAATGGAAATAAGCAAGATTTTCTAAGAAACATATTGTAATTAGCTGGCATATACCAAATGATGCTTTATTTCTTGGCGGTAAAATCAAACACAATGAAATATAAAATAAAACAGTTATACCCAAACCGTTGTTAAGGACGTATACAGTTATAACGGTTCAGGCCGTTGTTATGTATATAAAAATGATGCTATATTTCTTGGCGGGAAAATCAAACAACATGAAAATATTACAGACAACGGTTATTTCTAACCCGTTATAGATAGTAAGAATCAATTACGGTTTCAAACAAAACCGTAGTCTGTTTGGAAACAAAATATAACGGTTTTTCTTATAACGTGTTTATTACTTTCCAATAAACAAGGTCTTGCAAGTGCTGTACTATTCACACATATATACTCTGAGCTTCCCCTCCCCCACATAATATTCTCAAACATTGAGCTTCCCCTCAACCACCAGCCTACCCCATCGCCGTCGCAATCATCGTCATCATCGCCGCCAGATCAATCCGGATTCTCCTCTTTAAAGAAGTAATAAACCCTCCTCTCAGTAGATTTGTTTGTTTTTATAAGTATGCATTGTTATTATTTGTTTATTAATTTCTACTTTAGATATGGTCCAAAAGCGGAAAAGAAACGATGGAAATGCGTCATGCGATGACTCAGGTGATGAGAATAATTTGCAACATACTGCGGGTCGAATGTGCCACAGGGTTTTCCTAGAAGCAATAAATTCAAAGATACCTAATCCTTTACAATGGGATAAAGATACGGGGCCGCCATATGGTGAGTATGCCGGGTATTTTGTGAGTTGGATTGATTGTTGTGTAAGACAGTATGTGCCTCTCGGTACGCCGCGTATCAGTGAACTGAGTAAAATACGGACACCATGCTAATAAACAGAATAAAGGTATGTATATACAATAATAAATGTTTTTGCTGAAATTAAGTTACTACTTGATATGTGTGTTACCGAAACACTTGTACCAACTATGCTCATCATATATGCAGTTAGCTTATGTTGTCCCCAAAAAGTATGATAAGTACCTAAAAACAAAGACAGGGGAAGCCCTCAGTTCTTGGAAGTTAAACATTGCTGAGAAGCACTTGTTCAACAAGAAAACCGTGGAGATGAACAAGAACCCACCAACAAAGAAGTATCCGTATGTCAGTCAAGACCATTGGGATAGCTATATCGCTTATAGGCAGTCTGACAAGTTTAAGGTAACTTACTAATAATAAGTAAAGAAGTATACTTAGTTTAGTGTTTGGTCATGCTTATGTTTCTTGATACAATTTATTTGATGAAGGCTATGAGTGAGAGGAACAAGGCGAACATTTCAAAGAAAAAGACCGTCTTTTACGGCTCCCGAGGTGGTTATAGATTGATTAAGAAGAAACTTGTAAGTACATAATTCTTATAGTATTAGACTATTAGGTGTTTTAGTCGGATGTTATATATGTTCATAGTAATCATACATATTTGACAGGATATCAATGTGATGAATGAATTGTAGGCAAAGCTCGGAAAATTCAGTCATCACGACGCTTGGGTGTAAGGTCACACTCCTAAGAATGAAAAGACGGAAACTGAATATGATAAGGACATCAAAGAGAAAATTTTAAGTTGGAATAAATATGTCACTCCTACCACTGGTAGCCGGAGTTATATAATTGTGAGTTGCTTAATGGTTTTATATGTATGTAGAGGATCTGTGAGAAGGAGGTACAGGAAGGAAAATGGAAGCCTGAAGGACATGATGATATTCTTGCTAGGGCAATCGGCAAAGCAGAGCATCCAAGTCGTGTAAGAGGGTATCGACGCATGTTGGTATCACTAAGTATTTTGGGAAAACTACTCGAAGTGGTGATGATTCCAAGAAGGTAATCTATAAATACTGTATTTGAACCAACGTAATTTATAACTATATATGCTGACATTAATTTCTACTACAAAGCTACATAAAATAGCCAGGCTGATGATGAGAATGTTGGAAACTGGGGAAAAGCCATCAGAAAAAGAGTTGGATATGGTTCAAGAAGTCATAACGGAAGCAGAGGAGGAGGAGGAGGAGGAGGATGAGGAGGAGGAAAAGGAGGAGGAGGAGGAGGAGGAGGAGGAGGAGGAGGAGGAAAAACAGGAGGAAAAAGAGGTAATAATATTTATGTCTTATATATATACAATGTGTTATATGATTTGGAAAATCAGTATGTGTTATATGGACAAGTGTTAATGTACATAAGGAAGCCGAGGAGGACATGGGAAGGGAGAAGGAAATGGCAAAGGAGACTCAGGTGGGAGCCGAGGATCGATATCAGGCAGTTGAAGAGGAAGAGGAAGCCAGGAAGGCCGTGACACAGGAAGAGATTGAGGTAGTTTATGATCAGACGTTCTTCTCTACACCAAAAAAGGTAATATCTGCTAGTTTATAATTATTCATCTCAGTACACGTTTTTTACTTATGAAAATTATTAAAGGTAGTGAACGTATGTGTACTAATTGATTAAAGCTGTCGTGAAGGGCGATTGCAAGGTGGCTTGTCGTCTGTTCTATTTACAGGGGAAACAGAAAGTTGTTGTTGCCAGGGGATACGTGTTCGCTTATGACCGGCTTCAACAAGTTAAGGTTCATGGTATACCCCTTCGTCACAATTTCAGTAAAGTGGAAGTGTCCCAATTATATAAAGACAAGTATGGGGAAGTAAAAGTACCATTTCCTCATGAGGAGATCACTTATTTGAAAGAAGCCCTGAGTTCTTATGTGCTATGGCCTAACAACCTCATCAATGTTGTCATCCCCGAGGTACCTATACGCAGACGTTAATTATTACTTGTTCTTTAAATATATTAGGGTACGAATATTAACACATCGTAAGTACTTTAATCTTTACATTTGCAGAAGTTAAGCAAAGCCATGGCAGCAGCTAAAGCAATTACTACTACGTCAACGGAAGTTGTTGCAGTCAAGCCTGCTTATGATTCTTATTATGAATTGTGTGAATATAAGAAAAAAAATTAAAACTGCTTCGCTGATGGCTTTGCACAACCTGGCTGGAAAGAAGCCACCTAGAGGGGATGTAGTCATGATTAACATTAATGAGGAAATTATGGGCGCAGCTGATATAGCCGTACTGGACCCAAAGCAACTGATGAAATTTGTCGACCTTGATAATTTAGATGATGTTCACATTTTGATTTAGATGAAGTAAGTTTTATTAATAAAACTATTTAGTCATTTCCATTTACGAATAATGATGTTTGTTAAAATTATCAATTACAATAACATTTTTTATTCCATGTGGTGTGATAGGTACCTGAATAATCAGATCGCTGAGTGGAAGTTCCTATTTCACGCCTACGGATTCTTGAGTCCTAAGGCGTTCTCTGTGCACAGAATTTCATATGAAGAACAAATCAATAGTATCGCTCGTCGGTTGATGTCGTCCAAAAAATTATGGCTTGCCCCCTACAATGAGAATATGTATGTATAGTACATGATTATTGTAATGAATCACGGTTCTATAAATTTATTATTAACATGCTTAAATGCGTGTAAATGAACTAACAGTTCAATGTCCCAAATTGAATAGGAAGCATTGGGTGTATTGACAATCCAAGTGGAAACAAAAATAGTGTACTGGATTGACGCTCGCGAAGGCAAACCCTCTGACAGTTGTGTAAGGATGATAACTAAGTATGTTTACAACCTTCAATAATGTCATTTGTTATTGTATGACTTGAGACATATATATATGCAAATAATAATGGCATGTGTGTATATTTATGATTTAGTGTTTTTGAAGCAAAAAGAAGATTATGTCCACTTGGGAAATATGAAAGCGACGCTGTTCCCAATTTTATCACGCCATTAGTAAGTGTATTCTTAATAACTACTCGTATTATTTAATTAATGTTTATGCGAGAGGTTGATTATCTAATTCAGCTGATTTGTATGTGATTTATATAATAGTCTTCTAAAGCACCAGACGATAAACAATGCGCCTTTTACATTTGTCAGTCCATGTGGTAGGTTATCAACAGAAAACTATCTACCATTCCGATACGAGTTAGTGTGATTTAAAAACTATTTCACACGTAAATTGAGTTCAATTCTGTATACTTCCATGTATTATATCTATTTTGATTATGTATATTTTGAATTGTAGTTTCCACAAATATTCAACAAAGCCCCGAAATATTCGCCAGAGGACATCAACCAGATGAGAAATTTGTGGCCAGTTATGTTGTTTCTTTTGCGAAATCTCAATAGTTTTCTCATGCTTTATGTACGAGTGTGTATATATAGATCCATTGTGTATTGGTTTCTTTTATTTTCTCAATAGCAGTTGTGTTTTGGCTGTTGATCATCCTGTTTGTACTATTTTTAAACTAGGTTTAATTGATTGCGGGGTGTAATATTTTGATACAGGATTGAATTTTTGCACTGCACAGCTGCTGAAATGCTATTTTTCAGTAGCAGGTAAAAAAATAGCATTTCAGCAGCTGCTACAAACGCTGCTGAAAAAATAGCATTTCAGCAGCTGCTAGAACAGGCTAAAATCATTATTAAAAAAAAAAATTAAAAACGATAACGGTTAAAAACAACCCGTTGCAAGCTATTATTTGACAACGGTTTTATTTAGATAAATAACCGTTGACATATTTTCCCTCCCATTCAAACTGCCAAAAATATAAGATAACGAACGATAACCGTTTTCGAGTTCAAAACTTTTACAACGGTTTATTTAAACAGAACCGTTGACAAAATTTCATCAATATAAATATATATCGGTTACATAGCGTTGTCAACAGATGAATATAACAACGGTTTTGCACGCAATAAAGCTGTTGTTAAATATTGACATTTAATTAAATAAGATAACTAAATGAACCGTTATCATATATAATATTTAACAACAGTTTTGGAACGATAAGACGTTGTCATTAGTAAACTACGACAACGGATTTGAAACCGTTCTTAAGATTTACCAACGGTTTCTTAAATGATTTTATAACGGTTCTTGATGTTATATAACGGTCGCGTGTTATTTGTACAACCGTGGTATATATTTAACAACCGTCGTTCCAATAACGGTCCCGTGTTTCTATTTAAAAACGGTAATTTGCATTATTTGACCGTTATTGGATGTCTTATTTGGCGTAGTGAGGGGAATCATAGTAAGAAAGCATAAATGAGTTATATAGATGCAAGCAATTTATTATTGTTGGAATGAAGTTAGTTCATGTCATATAATTCATAAGATTTGGGTCCCGGAGCCGAGTCATTTGTGACTTTACAACACCTACAAGTCGACTTAATTCTTCCTATTAAACTACATGCATGATGAACCAATTCCTAGGGAAACTTACATCTCGGAGCCGAGTTAGTTAAGACTTTACAACACCTACAAGTCAACTTGGGTTTTCTATTCTCAACTCTATGCAAGGTCTAACAAGGCTTGAGTTGGTTTATCTACAAGCATTGTTGAATAGATAAGAGATGGGTAAAAAATGCAACGTTTCATAGTCTAGCATTTCATCAAACATGATATGTACATAAGTTGAAAAACAATAAGCAATCATTCATATGAACTCATTAAGCATAAATCTATCCCATGATTAACTTCCCTAATCCCCCACTAATCCTAGTTAAGTAAATACTCACTTATTATCATGGAAGACATGTAATCAATGGTGTCAATCATTACAACAAGTATAAACATGATAAAAGAGTGAAGAAATAAGCAATAAAGAGTAAAGAGTAAAGAGATTATACTAAACTTAAGATGAACAATTGGAAAGGAAAGAATAATAGAAGAAAACTTGATTGATTGATGAAGGGTTGTCAAATCTCCAAATAATAACCCAATAATCTTCAATTACCCAATAATAAAGCTTGAACAATAATTAAGGAAAGATTAATGTGTAATTTGTGGAAAGATTAAAGGATAATCTATTCTAATCTACTCCTAATCTAATCTAAGAGATATTGATTTAATCTCCGGGAACTTGGTTCTTAGCTAGGTAATACAATGGAGTATATATAGTGGTACATCATTAGGTTAAGCAAGGGTAGATTAGTAAATAACAATGCTTAAGTGTTGAATAGAGCTTTGCAAGTCCCGAGGAAAATGCGCGGATCATGTAGCAACTCCTAAGGAAATCCGCGTGGATTGGCTTGAAGCACACCTTGTCCTATGAGGGAATCCGCTCGGACTGGGCATCGGGACGCCCGGATCCTGGTCTGGGACGCTAGTCCTCAGCTCGGGACGCTCGGATCCTGGGACAGAGTTCTTCTCCATTCTTGACTGCCTAACAATCCGCTCGTCCTGAGTCCAAGACGCTCGGCCTGAGTCTGGGATGCTCGTCTTGAGTCTACGATGCCCGGCCTGAGTCTGGGACTCCCGGATTGAGTTCGGGACGCGCTGGGACAGCTTGTCTATTTGAGCTCGGATCGTAAAATAGACGTCATTTCCTCATCCAGACTCCTATTAGAGTGATTCAGAAGCCTACACCACTTGATTTTTCGACGCCGTTTCATCTAGCATATTTTCAAAACCAAACAAGTAACTCTTGGTTTGGTTCCGAGCAATTTCTTCTTATAATGGCTTCATTCTCGTCATCCTTGCTTTTAAGCCCATGATCCTTCTATATACTCTTTATTCCTACATCCTTGGTCATTATTCTTGCCTCCTCTTCATAATAGTCCATCCAAGATCGTCAACAAGCTTTCGAATATGTACGAGAGACGGAAATTCCGCCTCATTATCTTCTTTCCTACAAGACATATACAATGCAATAGGAAAGCAAAATAGGAAGGAATTGACGGATAAAATGGTCATGAAATACTATATTAGTATGCAAAATGGGTTAAATTAGGGGACTAAATTTGTGTAATTAAGAGTCACATCACATAATAGGAGGCAAAAGCTGAAGATGTCCTTTTGTTCTTTTTCTTTTAAAACCTAAAACAAGTTGGGCTTCTTTCCAAATTCGTTGCTGATATTGCGATCCGCCCGCCCGGGCATCATAACCGCCCGCCCGATCACTCTCTCTCTCTCGGCAACAACACTAATTCGTGATGGCATTCTGCCCGCCCGGGTGGCGCGTCAATCTCGATCATGACTTTCAAATAACGGCACGAAATGCCTTGCTTCTTCTCATGATCCTCAACTTTTATCTAGGCACTTCAATTCTATGCACTTCACACGAGATATTATCTGAGAAACCATATTCCAACTTCAAGCAAGTGCCTCATCACAAATATAAGCGCAATTTAACCTGCAAACTCGAGTAAACATACCACGGCGTAGCATCTATTGAAATGTGCACAAGGCCTATCAAAATAGCCTAAAACTACGCAACAAGGAGTCAAAAGTGCCATCAAAACAACTCATAAAATCATGTAAAATATGCACTTAACAAAAGAAAATAATAAATAAAAGATGAATAAAAAGGGTAAAGAAGACTTATTAGATATAGGTACCCTCAGGCCTATTTCAATTTGACTATGAACGATAATCGACTTTGTTTTTAAACTATAGGCTCTTATGCTCTTATATGGAAGAAGGACCATTTTTGTGGATGATTTGATTTGGAACTGGGGTAGAATATTGGAAATGGTTTGTACAAAGTATATAATTTTGGATCGGTCTTTGTATTTTTTTCTCGGTGTATCGTGTGTATCGGTCTTTGTGTGGACACGGGCCACGGGGGTGCTTGGGACAAGCGTTGCATTTGTGGAGTCGCCACCAATTTTTATGGGAAATTGGAATCGTTCGAATACTTCGTGTCATGTCAAGACACAAAGTAGTGACATGAACACTAAGAACTCGTTATCCTTACAACTCTATGTCTAGAATGACTCTCACGGATGCCAATGAATACGGATGTTCACAGAGATCTGGAATAAGGGGTGAGGGTACGTATTAGGAAGTCCTTTTATTGAACAGCTAATCCCACCCGCCTCTATAGCGGCCTCTAATAATGATTAGGGAAATCGTTTATATCTGATATATCGTCGATTATATGCATGCAATGCAACAAACAATAGATTAATCCTAATATGTGAATTAAGAATAAGTCGGTGAACAAGTAATTAGCACTTATTGATGTCGAATTGGGAAATTAAATTAATTTACATGTGAGAAACAAATAAATAAACCAAACATAATAAATATGATAAATAAATAGCGATAATTAAAATTACAATAAATTACAATGGGTAATTGATTTACGTCAACAATACACTCAAGACGGAAATTTGGAGAAAAGAAAGAAAGTGAAAGAGTTGAAAATAAAAGTAACAAAAATAAGACCGATTAAGAGTGATGTTACGGTTAATAGTCAATTAATCACGTAATTAAAGATTAGGTCAAAGCGAGAACGGATGTTTAGGGACATAACTCACCTCAGAACAGGCGCAACACTGCTGCGTCCCTTGGAAGAGGCGCAGCTATCACTGCGTCTGTTCCTGGGTTGAGCTCTGGCTGTGAAGTCCGAACCGTGGGTTCGTTAATATTTATTGGTATGTTTTATGATTGATTATTGATTTTCGACTCAAGTGAAGGTAATTTAATGAGTTAATTACATATGAAGCCGTCATAAAAGCAATAAACACAAATTGAAACGAATTAAAACGGGTTAGAAACAAATTATAAACGAATTAAGACGAATTAGGTTTATTCACGAAGACCGAACGAACTTGAAAGAATGTCATAAACTGGAAAGAAGCAATGGAAATATGTACAAAGGGTCGAATTCCAGAAACTTGATATGAACAAATCGAGTTTCTAAAATCTGGGTTTGATCTAGTGACAAAAACCCGCAAATATCAATTATAAGGGATTTAAGTTGTACACAAAACGTGATAATTAAAAGGAATATATTATTATTTATTTTACATACAAAGAAAAGAAAGAACATAAGAAAACAAAACAAAAGGAACGAAACAACAGAAAAAACCGAGGAAGAAGAAGTAGAGCAGAAGCAGCGGTAGCCTCTGGAAGAGGCGCAGGAGATGCTGCGACCCTTCAAAGAGGCGCAGCAGCTGCTGCGTTTCTTCTCGACGTCTGATAGTTTGATAAAAAGGTTTTTAGAAGTCGACTTTGAATATATTTTTGACGTAAATCTTACAACAATGAGTACAAAAATAAAATACAATAAAAAAAGATGGGATTTACATCCTCAGACTTACATGTTTGACGAAAGGAGATTAACTAAGTTAACGATTAGTGATTGCTCGACTCAAATGTATGAAGAAAGTGCCCTCGTTAGAGGATTTAGATTAAATTGATTGATGTGTAGTGGTCAAATTGGTCGGTCATGCAACGTGACTGGAACTCAGAATGATCTGAGCTTACGTGGTCGATTTGATCAAGCACGTAGGCGTCGAAAGCCTAGAGCACGGTCTTAGAATGCAACGGGAGAAGAGAAGGGCGGACACTCGCGTGAAAAATATGTGGAACGAAGGTCCCTATTTATACTAAAAAAATGTGGAGAGTTATGGAATGACTCAAACTTTGGAAACAAGTCATGGTAAAAATCTGAAAATAGGCAGAAACGAGCTGGAGAAGGGGCGGAGCAGCGGCTGCGATTCTTCCAAGAGGCGCAGCATCTATTGCGACATTTCCCTAGAGGTTTTCTCCTTTGGAAGAAAGATTTACGGGTTACTTTTATAGAATTGCGGTAGATCTATACTTCCTTATTTCTTAAAATATGATTTACGAGATATATTTTACCAAAAGACATATAATTGAATTATGGAATAAATATTTGGAATATTATAGATCATTCTGACTCGGCATTTTAAACGGTTTCTTAGAAACTAAAGCGGTTTTTGACCCGGACTCCAAATGAACTCTAATTACTGTCAAAACGATCGTATCGGCGCGTAGATGACGACCAAGGGGTAGACACAAGTATTTGAGTTATCACTTGATGATAAACTTACGGATTGTCATACATTGTTCCGTGTACCAAACATGCGGCCCAATCATCACTGCGTGGTTGGCGGGAGGTGTAGAAACGAGGTATCTACAGAGCCCCCACTTTGACTGAGGCTTGGAAAAGGCAAAAGTCAAAGTATAGCCATCAGGTCAATCAAAGATTACAACCTGACGACTATGGCGACGCGAGGCGGCTCAAGGGGTCTGAGCCAAGGACCTATCATCGGGAATATTTTAGAGTCTGTCGACTTCCGAGGGGAGTTGTTTAAAGTCCATTAGACTATGTAAGGAAGCTCGCCAGCTATAAGTAGAAACCATACCCGAGGCTTCTTTCTCGAGATGTTTCCGGAGTTGCGTAGGAACTGAGGGTAAGACCTAAAAGATATATAAGGATTGTGCTAGGGTGTGGGGCCCTAAAGTAAAACATCGATGAGAAGGCGGCCTAAGGGTAACCAAGGTTCGGGTGTATGAACCCTGAGAAGAGGCGATCCTAAAGGAGTATGCTCCTATAGGTAGAGGTTAGGTGTGTGAACCTGGGCAGTTTGGGAACCTAAGAGAAGGTGGGTATGAGAACTTCTAGAGAATGACCCCTTTGCCGAACTCCATGAGGAAACAAATAGTATTGAGGACAGCAGGACGTCGGTAGAAACTGCCGGGGGAATTGGCTTGCGTCGGTGTCAAGCGAACTCTCGTCGGGGAATAATTTTATGATTTTGTCTGGTTTGAATCTTTTCCTGGGAATCTGCTTACGTCTACTTCCAAACAAACTCCATCTCTGGAGAAGCGCAATCGGCTGTCATGAACTCTCGGTGGGAAAATAATAAATATCAATAAAGGTGTGTCTTAAAACACCATCAAAGAAAATTAAGAGGCTTGACTGATAGTGGCACGTCCTAAGCACCGCTGGAAATCCGCTCGTTATTGCAAGCGAAATCCTGATAAAGATCTTTGCTGGGAGATAAAATATCATGACTGTTTTGCAGTCTGTTTAGAAAAATACGGGTCCGGGCGAAAATAGAACACCAAACAGACCAAATATACGATATAAGGTGTCGGAGAAGAGGGGTACAAAAGATGGGCCCACAAATAACAAACTTATAACAAACTTTCAAAATTTGAGTTGGAAGAGTGCTGGGGAATAGGCGCAACAAGAGCTGCGGCTCTTGGAAAGGGCGCAGCAGGTGCTGCGTCTTTTCCTGGGCTTGTCCCTGTCTGAGTAAAAACACGATAAACCGTGTATGATTCATAATAAACAAACACAAATGTTCTCTAAACTCTATCAAATTTCAACCAATTTCCGTCAAAATTTAAGCAATCCGTCCCATTAATCATGAATAATCGAGGTATGCATCACACTCTTGCATTTAATTCTCGTTTTTTTATCAATTAGAGCTGAAAAAGTTAGGGTTTCCCCTCCCCTTTATGTTGAATATTTGGGGGTTTTGCCCTTAATGGATTTGTTTGATAAAATTGACATTAGAAATGGTTAATTGGTAATGTTAAGAACATAACCAAGTATTATTTTTGAATTTTCGCCAAGTATTGAACATTTGAGTGAAATTGAGACGGTTTCTTAGTTGTTTTGAAAATTACTTCGAAAATGCCTTTAGGATTGTCCATTTTTGATGAAATTTTGTTTTCTGGAACCCTTGTGTAATGGGTGACCTTCCTACCATGCCGGATTTTTGATTTGTGATGACTTTTTCAGGACACTTTTCTAGGGCATAATCGCTATTACAGCGAAATGCTGCCGAAATTTCGTCTCAAACCCATGACTAGGCTTGAACTTAGACTTCACTTGACCCACTATTCTACATGAGTGGTTTGGTTTTGTAGATACCTCATTTCTGCACCTCCCGCAAACCACCCGGTGATGATTGGGCCGCATGTTTGATTCGCGAAACGATTTGTGACAGATCGTAAGATTGTCGTCAAGTGATTGCTCAAATATTAAATGTCAACCTCTTAGTTGTCATCTACGTCCCGATACGGTCGTTTTGGCAGTAATTAGAGTACATTCGGAGGCCGGGTCAAAAACCGTCTCCATTTTCTGATAACTGTTAAATCCCGAGTCGGAATGTTCTGGAATGTTCCGGATATTTCTATTCCATATTTCATAAATGCTATCTTTTGGCAAATAATATCCCGTAATATTCATAAGATAATCGAATTATTTTCGTCCTACCATAACTCAAACGCGGAAATCTTTCTTGACGAGGAAACCTCACGGGAATAGACGCAGGCAGTCTTTGCGCCTCTTCCAAGAGACGCAGTGGCTGCTGCGTCTCTTCCCAGGCCCTTCTTTGCATGTCTTACGTATCTTTTTTTTCATATCTTTCCGAGATTCACTTCCAAAGAGTCTCCGAAACCCTATTCCTCCGCGTGATTAGTATAAATAGGAGCCTTCGTTCCTCATATTTCTCACGCGAGTGTCCGCCCTTCTCTTCTCCCTTTGCATTCTAGACTTTGTTCTTACTAATTGGCGCCTACGTGCTTGGACTTCCGACCACGTAAGCTCGGATCCTTCCGGGTACCAGCCTCTCCGTTTGCATGACCGACCAATTTGACCAACTACACTCAATCAACTTAAATTAATCAATCGTTTTCCTCTTACGAGGGCACTCTCTTTGCATTCGCGTCGAGCATTCACTAGTCGATATCTTAGTTCATCTCGTTTCGTCAACATGTAAGTATGAGGGTGTATAATCCTCTTTTATTTATTGTATTTTATTTATCGTATCATCGTTGTAAGATTTATGTCGAAAACACCATTAAAACTGATTTCCAAAACCGTGCTTTAAGACTCTGTTTTTGCGGATTTCCGAGAGATGAGACGTCGAGAAAAGACGCAAGAATCGCCGCGCTGCGCCTCTTCGAAGGAGCGCGCAGTTCTGCTGCGCCTCTTCGTGAGGGCCGCCGCAGCTTCTCGCTTCTTCTCTTCTTCTTCGTCCTCTGTAATTCGTGTGTTTGTTATTTGTTTCGTTTATTTTCTTTAATTCTTCATCACAATAGTTTAATATTCACATGTATATTATATCACATAATTCATCATTCATTAATATGTTTTAATTATCACAAATCCGACTTAAATCCCTTATAATTCATATTTGCGGGTTTTCGTCATTAAATTCAAACCCGGGTTTTAGAGATTCAATTTGTTCATATTGAGTTTCTGGAATTCGTCATTGATATAATTTTCATCTGCTTATTCGCATATTCGTTGTATATCCGTCGTATTTAGCCTAATTGACTTATTTCAACAGAGGACTCATTAATGTTTCCATCATAATTTCATGTAAATAATCCGTTTGCATCCGTCTCATCCATGTTTATCGCTTTCATGACCATCATTGACATGTAATAAAAGTATTAATCACTTTCATCCGAGTAAATAATTTAATCGATCCATAAAATTACCAATTAACATTAACGATTTGCAGTTCCGGCTTCACAGCCAGAACTCACCCTTGAATGAGACGCAAAGAATCGCCGCGCGCCTCTTCCGAGGGTGCGATCTCTCACGCACTGTTCCAGAAGATTTCTCCCCCGAACTCCGTTTCTGCCTTGACCTAGTTTAATTAGTCCACGTATTAACTAAATAATATCCGTAATATCGCTAATTCCTGTTCGTTAATTTATTTCTTTTTATTCTTTTATTCTTTTATTCTTTTTCTCAATCTATCCGTTTTAAAGATATTTTCGACATAAATCGCCTATCCATTGTAATTAATGTAATTTTCATTATTGTGATTTATGATTATTGTATTTCTTTTATCATTTGTATGTTTCCACATGTAAATCAACATTAAATTCCAACTTCGACCCAATTGTTTGCTAATTACGTGTCAACCGACTTAGTTAATTCTCACATGCTAGGATTAAAACTTGGATGTTGCATTGCATGCATATAACCGACGATATATCAAGTACGAATAACTTCCCTAATCATTAGTAGAGGCCGCTATCGAGGCGGGCGGGATTAGGTGTTCGATCAAAAGAGCTTCCTAATACGTACCCTCACCCCTTACTCCAGATCTCCGTGAGCACCCGTGTTCATTGGCATCCACGAGAGTCATTCTAGACATAGAATGCTAAGGGTAACGATTGCTTAGTGTTCATGTCACTACTTTGTGTCTTGACATGACACGAGGTATTCGAACGGTTCCAATTTCCCATAAAAATTGGTGGCGACTCCTTACAAAATGCAAACGCTTGTTTTTTCGACCTTCACCAAGCGCCCCCGTGGGCGGCCCGCTGTCCACGCTTTGGCGACTCACGGGGGGATAATACACTTACGTGTAGCAAGGGTGAAACTTGAACAAGGTTAGGGAATAAGTTTGTACAAGACAATTGTCGGTTTTCATAACTCGGTCTTCCTAGATCGTTTATTCGGCCTTCCTAGGCCCAACACAACCCATTCGACCAATCGTCCCGTCTAAACGGTCCTAATTCTTATTTGGGCCTAAGGATGGATAGCGATTGACGTCATCCATACCATGATTCTTACTCTTGTTTGTATCAAGGGCCTTCACTACTTGAGGAAATGGACTAGGAATCGGCCTTACTCTTGTTTGGCACGAGCCTCTCCACAGACTTCGGGTTTGATGGTTCGGTATGGCGACCTACCCTTTAAACCAAAACCCTTCTAAATGCACTCAGCATCCCGTTATAATGCCTGTATAAATGTGTAAACCCTACGTGATCACCACTTCTAAACAAAACCATGACGAATTTTTAAAAAAATCAAAATCCTTATTTTCAAACAAGAATTTCGAAATAGGGCCTTCAATTAGCGCAAAATCCGGTCGAAACTCCGTCCGATTGTCGTGTCAAAATTCGGGCCACAAGCCCATTTCAAACCTCACTTCGAGTCCACTCCTACAACTACACTACAGTTGACTAGGACACACATTTTCAAAGACCTTGTCTTTCTTCAAAATCCACTCAACACAAGTGGCACACACCCACTTCACGAGTCAAAACTTTTCCTCTTTTAGCAAGTGTGATAGAATGGTCGATCGTGTTTTGATTTGTCGCCGATCTCTTATCCAGTTTCCAAGATGCCCGGATCAAGCGATGAAACAAACCTCCAGCAAATTCAAGAGAGTAATGATCGAATCCTAGCCGCGCTAGCCCAAATGCAAATCACTCAAGAACAAACCTGTGACCGCCTTGAACTTATCGAAGGCCGTATCTTTGATGTAGAGGGAAGGTTGCCTCCCCTTAAAGGTGAAGTACTACGTTTTTCCGATGACGAGTCTAAAGATGAGAATCCTATCATAGGAACAACTACAGCCGAGAAGAGACTCCAATACCTAGAGGAGCAATTGATGTACCTTAAGGGGGATGACATTTATAGGGTAAACAATCGCAAATATGAAGCCGTCAATTCCAAATTGCCAACTAACTTTAGCATGACGGATATCCCTAAGTTTAAAGGACATGAGAACCCTTTGAACCACATCCGCGCCTTCAAGGATTACATGTCTATCAAAGGCATCAAACCCGAGATGTTCTTAAGGATCTTTCCTTCATCTCTTGACACCATTCCGAAGCAATGGTTCTACACTTTAGATCACAAAAAGGTCGCTACTTGGGAAGACGCCGCAATCGAGTTCTCGAAACAATACGCGGATAATGCTGAGATCCAAGTCAACATGCGTACTCTAGAGGTTCTTACCCAAAATGACAAAGAAGGATTCACCGACTTCCTAAGTAGGTGGAGGAAGACTAGTACTCAACTAGTTGAACGCCCGGATGAGGCTACTCTTGTGGAAAAGTTTGTGGATAATCTCAAGCCCATATATGCCAACCATTTGAGATATCAAAACATCAAGACTTTCAAGGACTTAACTGTACTAGGGACGCGAATTGAAGATGACATCCGTAAAGGACTCTTGTCCAAAACGGTAGGTAGAGGATATCAAGGGTCCACCAGTCGTTCATACGGCTCTACTAGCAAGACCGACGAAGTCAACCTTCTCGAGCCATCCAAGAAAACTACTCCACCAAGGAAATTCACAAACCTTGGGGATACGTACTCAACGCCCTAAAAGGCTAATGAAACAAGGTAAACTCCAACCCATCGGACCTACTCCCGAACCCGAAAGGAAGTCCAAATTCTGGGATGAAAATTCCTCCGTGAATACCATAGGGGCAAAGGGCACGACACCGAAAAATGCTACAAGTTGAAACACGTGCTTCAAGATATGATTGAAGATGGTCGACTTCCAATTCCACCGGGAGGTAAACCCAACAACACTCCGAATCCTCTTGGAGTTCTAGTGATTACAAGTGATGAATCTACCTTAGATTGCTCACACCTCATTTCTCCCACCGAAAATGAAATTCACGCAATTGAGAAAGAAAGGCTCTACTCCACTATCTCCCCTACCATTTCCGACTTCATCACATGGGCAAGGAATGTAGATAGACAAGTGTGGGAACTAGAAAACATGGTAACGACCTTGCGCAATCCCAACGCAATACCTAAAGAACGCGTACCATTGATCTTCTCTCAAAATGCCACTATGCAAGAAGTAGTCACCGTGGTTGATAAACTAGTCGATCAAATCATACGACTAGAAAGTGACATCATGAGAATGAAGGAACTAGCTGCAGTCAATGGGGTTTGGGCCGATGATGATGAAGACGAATACCTCATTGAAAACTCCTTAGTCAAGGAAATAGTCCAAAATGGTGAAGACCAAGATGTGGATCACCTAACTCGTTCGGGTCGCCCATATCAAAGCACTACTCAAAACGGTCCAACCAACGTCATCACACCAAATGACAACGAAGATGACCCCACCGATCATTTGCTCAAGCAATTACGGAGACCAAGGTGATCTTTCGGTCCGCAACTAGTGGCAAGCTCATTTCCGCATCGCCAAACTTTACTGCAAGCTTTGGCCAAATTGAATGTAGCACATAACTCCACTCCTGAAGATGTAGTCAACTTGGTCTTCCAAGAATCACCAAAGCTAAGTAATCCTATTACTTTCTCAGATGAAGACTTGCCACCTTTTGTCGCTAGTCACAACCTTCTTCAGATACATCACCATTGTCATTTGTCTAAAGAAGAACGTGCCAATGACTTTGGTAGATGATGGCTCCGCGGTCAACGTCATACACCTCAAAACGGCATACAAGCTAGGCATGAAAGAGTCGGATTGGACTCCCACCAATCAAGGTGTACGTGCATATGACGGTACACGACAAAAAGTGGTTGGACTTGCTAGCCTAACCATAGCCACGGGACCAATCGAGCGAAAAGTTAACTTCCAAATAGTGGACATCGAAGCTTCATTCAACATACTTCTGGGAAGGCCTTGGATTCATGCTTCCAAAGCGGTAACATCCACCCTTCATCAAAATATCAAGATTCCACTAAATGGCAAAGTTGTGACGATCACTTCGTCACCCATCAAGGCAATAATCGAAAAGCAATCAAACAATCAAGTCCTTGCGGATCCCATATACGAACTTGGGGGCTTCCAAAGTGTGAATGTCATAGAAAGTGAGTTGGCACCCTTATACTATAATCCCTACTCCAACTTGGTGGTCAACCACATACTCAAATCTCAGGGATACTTCCCTGGAATGCCTTTGAACCCAATTCGGAAAAATACCTTTGCACCATACAAGGAAGGCAACTCGACAAGGATACCACTTGGACTAGGGTACAAACCCACAAAAGAGGAAGTTCTCGAAATGCTCGCTCAAGTCCAAAATCGCAAGCACGTGGGAGTCCAAATGGGACCATATCTCCCCACTCTAAATGGGTACTTCGTTCAAGAAGGAAGTTCAGAACTCTTTCACGGATTTCCCGAACCTTGGCATTATCTTGAGAGGAAGTTAGACGGAATCGAGATCTTTCACGATTGCTACTTCATTCCTCCAAAAACGGTTCCTACCATCAAAACCCGTCAAGCACCTTGCTTCGACGAACAAGCTGTGAGCCTATTGTTTGGAGAAGATCGATTCATTAGGGCCGCGCAGGATGAGATCATTACTATGATACTTCAGGACGATCGCTTCAACCCCACCGCGTTGATCACAGAAATCGACACAAAGCAGCAGAAAGGATGGAGGAAATCTATCAAATGGACCAACAACCAAGGAAGACTCTTCAAGCTCACTACTGGAGAAGGAGAGATGTTCAAAGGAGAACCAGAAGACGACGAGTTCGAGTCGGAGTCGGAGTCGGAGTCTAGAGAAGTCATTAGAGAGTCTACTCCTGTTGTCATCCCCACTCCCTTCGTTTCTCCTAGCTTAGCCTCGAGTAGTCACGGTAGTTCGGGAAATGCCCCAACTACCGTTCCTTTGCCACCACCGACCATGGATCGGTTGGCTTTTTGTTTCAACTTTACTCAAATCTTAATATGAATAAATCGTGTTACGCTTACTCTCTGTGTTCTTTCGAGTGCAATTACATTTTTATGATGATACTGAGGATGACCAAGACCCAGACTTGACCGAAATACCTCCCTACGTAGCCAAAGAAATATTACAAGAAGGGGAAGGGGGACCAGTAATAGAAGATACCGAACCCATCAACGTAGGAACCGAACTAGAACCCAAAGAACTTAGGATAGGGACTACCTTGAGCTCCACCGAAAGGGCCGATTTCATAGACCTCCTAAATGAATTCAAAGACGTTTTCGCTTGGTCCTACAAGGACATGCCAGGGATCGATAAGGATATCGCCGAACATAGGATTCCGATTAAGCCAGTTTCAAACCCGTGAAACGAAGCTTCGACGAATGAGAACAGAATGGGCTCTAAAGATTAAGGAAGAAGTTGATAAACAATTCAAAGCCGGGTTCATCAAAGTTTCCGAGTATTCTGACTGGGTAGCTAACATAGTACCCGTACCCAAAAAGGATGGGAGAATCCGTGTTTGTGTTGACTTTAGGGACTTAAACAAAGTGAGTCCAAAAGATGACTTTCCTCTACCTCACATCGACATATTGGTGGACAATACTGCTGACCACGCATTACTATCCTTCATGGATGGATATGCGGGTTATAACCAAATCAAGATGGCCATGGAAGATATGCACAAGACCGAATTCGTCACCCAATGGGGAACATATTGCTATACAGTAATGCCATTCGGATTGATCAACATCGGAGCTACATACCAACGCACCGCAACTACACTTCTACATGACATGATGCACAAAGAAGTTGAGGTATATGTAGATGACATGATCGTCAAGTCCAAGGAAAGAGAGGGACATATTGCGAACCTTCGCAAATTCTTCGCAAGGCTACGAAAGTACAACATGAGGCTCAACCCCCCGAAAATGCACATTTGGGGTAACATCCGGGAAACTCCCGGGATACGTCGTCACCAAAGAGGTATAGAAATAGATCCTTCAAAAATCAAAGCTCGATCGAAATGCCACAACCTCAAACAAAAAAAAGTCGAGGGATTCCCCGGGAAAAGTACAGTACATAAGTCGATTCATATCGAAACTTACAATGATTTGCGAGCCTATCTTCAAGAAACTCAAGAAAACAGACCACATCATGTGGGATGACGATTGTCAAAAGGCGTTTGACCGAATCAAGGAGATATTGGCTAAACCACCAGTGCTCATGCCGCCACAACAAGATCAACCTCTTGGTTTATATCTCACAGTAACGGAAACCGCCATGGGTGCCATGTTGGCTCAAACTGTAGGAAGCGAAGAAAGAGCTATTTACTATCCAAGTAAGAAGTTCCTGGAATATGAGTGCAAATACTCGCAACTCGAAAAGACATGCCTCGCTCTTGTGTGGGCAACGAAGAAGCTACGTCACTACATGCTTAGCTACTCCGTCAAAATATATTCCAAAATGGATCCAGTCAAATACCTCTTCGAGAAACTCGTCCTCAACGGACGTCTTGCAAGGTGGACTCTGATGCTCTCAGAATTTGACCTCAAATATGTGCCACTAAAAGTCATAAAAGGCCGCGCCGTCGCCGAATTTGTAATACTCCGTATTTATATGTCTTGGGGTACTCTATCGAGTAGCCCTTACTCTGTCGAGTATGGGCAAGTTGCGAAATAAAATAGTTTCTGACCTATTGGGTACTCGATCGAGTAGCTGGGGTACTCGATCGAGTAAGGGGGTACTCGATCGAGTACCTTGGGTACTCGATCGAGTGTCCGGTTTTACGGGGAGTTTTCTCGGGTTTTGTTAATTATGCGATTAAGGTATTTAAACATATTCGTCATTGTTTTAATTCACTTTTACAAAACCTAAAACCCTGTTTAAGAGAGAAAGCAGCCACTTCATCTTCCTAATCGCATTCTTAGCAATTCCCGGAGTTCAGACGGTCGGTTCTTGTCGTTTTTCGGGTTGTTGGATTCCTTGCGTCGAGGGTAAGCTTTTAATATAGTTTTTATAATGTTTTGTTAAGTTTGGTTAAACCCTAATTTAGGGATTGGCGGTTTTTGTGAGTAGTATGTGATGTGTAGTCCCTACGTGTTATGTGATAGGAGGAGGATTCGTAGAGGAGCCGTTTTGATACAGCTGTAGATACCGTCTGCTTGTTGTGCTTCCAGGTTGGATTTCCTACTCAGTATTAGTCCCATAATGGGATATTGGTGATGTGTTGTATTTGGTTGTTTCATATAATGATTGTATTGTGATTATGGTTGTGTTTGTTGTTGATTGGTTCTCGAGATGCGTTCTCGGCTGAGTGGGGTCACTTGCGGGAGTGACTTCACGCCCTAGTTTCGCCCTTCGTGGAACCCGCCACGGAAGGGGATATGCACATTAATGGACAGGGTTATCGCTCGTACGATGAGCGGGGCTTAGGTGGGAACGGCTGCGGTCCCCATCGCTGGCGGGCGGTCCAAGGTGGACGATCGGATTGAGATGATGGGAGTTGGTGGTGTGTGTGTGTGTGTGTGACAGTTCAGCTGTCTGTTATCTTATTGTTGTTATCTATATTGATTGTGTGATTAGTACTGACCCCGGTGTTGTTTTGTAAACCTGCGGTGATCCATTCGGGGATGGTGAGCAGATATTGAGCAGGTATTGAGATGAGTACTGGGATAGCTGGGATGCCACGACATGACGATAGGAGTCTTCCGCTGTAGCCTTAGTTTATTTTACATTTCAGTTAGAACAGTCATTTGAGAATCTTGTATCGTACTTTGGTTTGGTTTTGAGGATTGTATTTATTCATTAAACTATTTATAATAAATGTTGTTTCTGTTTTGTCTATTTGATTATCATACCTCGGGCGACCGAGATGGTGATGTCTTCATACCTGAGTGGTCCTGGTAAGGCACTTGGAGTATGGGGGTGTTACAAATGGTATCAGAGCGACGATCCTGAAACCTGTAACCAATGAACTTAATAAACATAGGGAGTCAATTAAAATGAACCCGGGGTAAAAGTTGTAGGAGCTAGTGCAAAGGCTTGGGAGACGTCCTAATGTCGCGGGGGTCGCCCTACAACTTTGAACCGGTCACATGGGGAAAGTGATTGTCGAATCATATGTGTGCTTGGTTAACTTGTTAACAATGTGATGAAGTGTGTATTGTTGGATGTTGAAGGAGAAGTTGAGAATGTGAAAGAAAAGTAATATATGTGTAGACTTGATGTTGGAATAACATGTTGGATGTCTACAATGTGGCTTTAATAGCATGATGAATTGATCTTGTTGATAGTAGAATAGATGCGTAGCATATTTATTATGATGTAATATGTTTTTATAAAGTTTAGCATGTTAGTATATGACGTAACATGCGGGTAGCTCTTACGAGTTAGTGTTACTCGATCGAGTGAGACTGACTCGATCGGGTGGGTTTTTGGCGATTTTGAGTCCAGAATCGAGTTTTGGGGCACTCGATCGAGTAACTAGGGGTACTCGATCGAGTAGGGGGTCACTCGATCGAGTAGCCTAGATACTCGATTGAGTAGGTAAGAGATCAGAAGGTCTGTTTGGTTCTGGAGTTTGGGTACTCGATTGAGTACGTGGGGCACTCGATCGAGTAGCCCGTTACTCGATCGAGTGTGTTTGGGAACTCGATCGGGTGGGTTCTGGGCATCGTGTTTTCGTGTTTTGAGGTTTAGTACGTGTGTTTATGTTTACCCTTTCTTATATAGCTTCAAGATGCCGCCTATGAGAACTGCTTTGTACGCGAGAGCTGAGCTTATGACCACGGATGATATCGTTAAGATGTTAGAGCACCAGGATGCTCTTACTGAGACCCTGAAGAGAGTGAATGAGGACAAGGACAAGAATAAGGAGAAGGAGGTTGATCATTCGAAAATCAGCCTTTACATTGCGAGGTTTAACCCGAAAGAGTACAAGAGGGTTGGGGAACCTAATCTGCTTGATAGTTGGCTGAGAGAGATGGAGAACATCTTAGACTTGGTTCATTGTCCTGATGAGATGAGAGTGGAACAGTCTGCGTTCTATCCGAGGGAGGCGCAAGGGCAAGTGGTGGGATTCAAGAAAAGTGAGTGCTAAGGAGATATACACCACCCAAGGCTTACCTGCTAAACCTTGGGGGAGTTTCGTAGGGTCATGTGAGGAAGGAGTTCGTGCCGGAGCATGTGAGGAGTAGGTTGAGGGAGGAGTTTGATAAGTTTAAGATGACCGCGAGATGTCGGTAGCCGAGTACTACGACAGTTCAATGAGAAGTCCAGGTATACCGAGGATATGGGTTTGAGTGAGGAGAAGTCGGCGTTGAGGTTTGAGAGTGGGTTGACTACCACGATTATGGATAAGTTATCCGTGGGAATCCTTACCGATGTTAAGGAAGCTTATGAGAGGGCCGGAAGAGCCGAGAGTTTGGTGGAGATGGCTCGGAGAGGTCCGGTGGAGAGAAGAGGAAGTCCGAGAGCGAGGGTGGTGGCCAATCTAATTACAAGAAAGGCAACCACAATCAGTCTAAGGGATTTTCTTCTGGGTCTGGGTTTAGTGTTGGGGCTTCCTTTGGGCGCGGCCGAGGGAGTGTGAGTAATAGTTGGGGAGTGACCTGCTTTGGTTGTGGTGGCGTAGGCCACAAGAGACATGAGTGCACGAGTGCACCGGGATCTTTTCAGAGACCTGCGCAGAGCTTCATGAGCAACGCACCCGGGCCGGATCATGGCCAAACCGGGGAAGTCGAGTTACAGTGGTGGAGGCAACCGCAACGGCGGTAATTCTTATCAGAAGACACCGATGAACAACAACAACAACAATCAAGGGTCGGGTGCTAAGCCGACCGCATCACCAAGATCTTGTCCGGGAGGTGGGCGAAGACCGGGGCAAGTTATTCATGATGGAGAAGAAGGCAACTGAGGAAGATGCGCACGTTATCACCGGTACATTCCTTGTTAATGGTATTCCTACGTTTGTTTTGTTTGATTCGGGGCTTCTCGGTGCGTTTATGTCTTCGAGTCATGTAAAACAGTTGGGTTTGAGAGTATATGAGGTCACGGTGAGCAAGTTTTCATACCTTCGGGTGAGTCCGTATCGTGTGGGAGGTTGTTTAGAGATGTATCTTTGATAGTTGGGCAAGTCGATTTCCCTGTAGACTTGCTAGAGTTTCCTTTTAATGGTTTTGAGATGATAGTTGGAATGGATTGGTTAGGAAAGTATAAAGCTAAGATAGACTGTCATCAAAAGAAAGTGTCCCTAAGAGGTCCTAAGGGTGTTAGTGTGTCTTATCGTGGGTTTCTAGTCAAACCCAAAGTTAAGTTGATTGCAAATTTGTTACTTTGAAGTCGTATCGAGGAAGGGATGTCCTTTGATCTTATGCCATGTGAGAGATGACCGGATAGAAAGTCCAAAGATTGATGAGATACCAGTGGTGGGAGAGTTTGCAGATGTTTTCCCGGAGGAGATTCCGGGGTTGCCACCGAAGAGGGAGATGGATTTCACCGTTGAGTTGAAGCCAGGGACGGGGCCAATCTCTAAGGCACCGTACCGTATGGGTCCTAAGGAGATGGAGGAGCTTAGGAAGCAGTTGGATGATTTGATAGAGAAGGGATACATTAGACCAAGTGTATCGCCTTGGGGAGCACCAGTTCTTTTCGTGAAGAAGAAAGATGGGAGCTTGAGGTCGTGCATAGATTACCGGAGTCGAACCGTGTGACGATAAAGAACAAGTATCCTTTGCCAAGGATAGATGACCTGTTTGATCAGTTGAGTGGTGCAACAGTCTTTTCTAAGATTGATTTGAGGTCGGGGTACCATCAGGTGAAGATTAGAGAGGTGGACATACCAGAGACAGCTTTTACGTCAAGGTATGGCCATTATGAGTACGTGGTGATGCCGTTTGGGTTGTCTAATGCGCCGGCAGTGTTTATGGATTTGATGAATAGAATCTTCAGACAGTTCTTGGACCAGTTTGTAGTGGTGTTTATCGATGATATCTTAGTCTACTCTAAGACTAAGGAGGAGCATGAAGAGCATCTGAGGATCGTGTTGCAGACTTTGAGAGATCATGAGTTGTATGCTAAGCTGTCCAAGTGTGAGTTCTGGTTAGAGAAAGTTGCTTTTCTGGGGCATGTAATCTCTAAAGATGGGGTAGCTGTGGATCCGGCGAAGATTGAAGCAAAGGATGAAGTGGGAAGCACCAAAGAATGTTGCTTGAGCTTAGGAGTTTCTTGGGTTTAGCCGATACTACGGACGGTTCGTGAAAGATTTCTCCAAGATAGCTAGACCGATGACAGCGTTGATGAGGAAAGAGAACAGGTTTCGTTGGGATGAGAGTTGTGAGACGGCGTCCCAAACATTAAAGGAGCGTTTGACCACGCTCCTGTCCTAGCATTGCTGAAGGAGCGAGAATTTCGAGGTTTATACAGATGCCTCGAAGAATGGGTTGGGATGTGTGTTGATGCAGAATGGTAAAGTGATTGCCTATGCTTCTAGGCAGTTGAAGCCTTATGAGGAGAACTACCCTACTCATGATCTGGAGTTGGGTGCAGTGGTGTTTGCTCTCAAGATTTGGAGACATTACCTTTATGGAGCAATCTTTAAGGTATTTTCTGATCACAAGAGTCTTAAGTATATCTTCACGCAGAAGGAGTTGAACACGAGACAGAGGAGGTGGATGGAGTTGATTGGCGATTACGACATGGAGATTATCTACCATGAAGGGAAGGCCAATGTTGTAGCTGATGCTTTGAGTAGGAAGAGTGTACATTCCTTGTGTACAGCTCTATCTTTGATGAGGCTGAGGGATGAGGTAGCGAGCTTTGGGATACACATGATGCGAGAAAGGAGATGCCATGGGTGATATGACAAAGACGGCTTGAGTTTTATGATGATATTCGGGATAAGCGGCTTTGGATCCTAAGGTAGTTGAGTGGAGAGTCGGAGTAGAGAAAGGGACAAAGGTCCCGCTTTTCTATTCATAGAGATGGTAGTTTGAGGTTTGATGGTAGGTGGTGTGTTCCTAATGATGAGGAGTTGAAAAAGACGATCATGACAGAGGCTCATTGCACACCATATTCAGTTCATCCAGGTGAGACAAGCTATACAAGGATTTGAAGAAAACGTTTTGGTGGCCTGGATGAAGAAAGAGACAGCTGAGTTTGTGTCCCGTTGTTTGACATGCCAGAGAGTTAAAGGGGAACAGAGAAGACCACAAGGTAAGATTCAGTCTTTAGAGGTGCCCGAGTGGAAGTGGGAATCCATTTCCATGGATTTCATTGTGGGTTTGCCTAAGAGTCAACAAGGTAACAACATGATTTGGGTGATAGTGGATCGTCGACCAAGTCACCACTTTGTTCCAATGAAAGATACATGGACTAAGGCACAATTGGCTATGGCCTATCGAAAGAACGTGCTTAAGTTACATGGAGTCCCTAAGGACATAGTGTCCGACAGAGATGCGAGGTTTATATCAAGGTTTTGGAAAGAGTTGCGAATCGTTGGGAACACTTTGAAGATGAGTACAAAGATTTCATCCTCGCGACAGATGGGCAGACGAGAGAACAATCAAGACTCTTGAGGATATGTTGCGAGCTTGTGTGATGGATTTTGGTGGTAGCTGGGAGCAAAGGTGGACTTGATAGAGTTTTCTTACAACAACAAATATCACACCAAAGTATTGGTATGGCACCGTTTGAGGCTTTCTATGGGAGAAGATGCAGGAGTCCAATCTGTTGGGACGATAGTGCCGAGGCAAAGGTTTTAGGACCAGAGATGGTGCATGAGATGGTGGAACAGTTAAGATGATCGAGGGAACGGATGAGAGCGACCCAGGATCGACAAAGAGTTATGCAGATCTACATCGTCGGGACATAGAGTTTCAAGTTGGGGACAAGGTTCTTCCGAAAGTGTCTCCGATGCGTGGAGTTATGAGATTTGGGAAGAAAGGCAAGCTAAGTCCGAAGTTTATAGGGCCTTATGAGATCTTAGAGCGAGTTGGGGAAGTTGCTTATCGTCGGCATTACAAATTGCGTTAGAGAGAGTGCATAATGTGTTTCATGTATCGCATTGCGAAGTATGTGAGTGACCCGTCACATGTGTTGGAGGCAGAGAGCTTAGAACTGGATGAGTCTTTATAATACCTTGAGGTGCCTAAGCAGATCCTAGACCGAAAGGTTAGAAAGACTAGGAGTGGTGAGACAGTTTTGCTTAAGATCCTTTGGTCTAACCACGAGACTGAGGAAGCTACATGGGAGGCGGAGGATATCATGAAAGAGCGTTACCCTTTCCTTTTTGATCAGGTATGTATGGTTACGGGGACGTAACCTTGTTTCTTTTAGGGGGGTAGGAGATGATCGCGAGAGTTTTTAAGAGTTTTATACACCTTTTATATGTGTGTCGGTATGTTTGTCGGGATAAGTTGGGTTAGTATCATGCTTTACGTTGTGTTTTGTATGACCTTCGAGTCGGGAGGCTTATGGGAGTACCTTTGTTTAGTAGTGGTTTGAACTTCGGGGACGAAGTTCCTTTTAAGGAGGGAAGACTGTAATACTCCGTATTTATATGTCTTGGGGTACTCTATCGAGTAGCCCTTACTCTGTCAGTATGGGCAAGTTGTGAAATAAAATAGTTTCGACTGTTGGGTACTCGATCGAGTAGTTTAGTACTCGATCGAGTAAGGGGTACTCGATCGAGTGTCCTATTTTTTACGGGGAGTTTTCTCGGGTTTTGTTAATTATGCGATTAAGGTATTTAAACATATTCGTCATTGTTTTAATTCACTTTTACAAAACCTAAAACCCCGTTTAAGAGAGAAAGCAGCCACTTCATCTTCCTAATCGCATTCTTAGCAATTCCGAGTTCGATACGGTCGGTTCTTGTCGTTTTTCGGTCGTTGGATTCCTTTGCGTCGAGGGTAAGCTTTTAATATAGTTTTTATAATGTTTTGTTAAGTTTGGTTAAACCCTAATTTAGGGATTGGGGGTTTTTGTGAGTAGTATGTGATGTGTAGTCCCTACGTGTTATGTGATAGGAGGAGGATTCGTAGAGGAGCCGTTTTGATACAGCTGTAGATACCGTCTGCTTGTTGTGCTTCCAGGTTGGATTTCCTACTCAGTATTAGTCCCATAATGGGATATTGGTGATGTGTTGTATTTGGTTGTTTCATATAATGATTGTATTGTGATTGTGGTTGTGGTTGTGTTTGTTGTTGATTGGTTCTCGAGATGCGTTCTCGGCTGAGTGGGGTCACTTGCGGGAGTGACTTCACGCCCTAGTTTCGCCCTTCGTGGAACCCGCCACGGAAGGGGATGTGCACATTAATGGACAGGGTTATCGCTCGTACGATGAGCGGGGCTTGGGTGGGAACGGCTGCGGTCCCCCACTTTGCGTAGGTGGTCCAGGTGGACGATCGATATTGAGATGATGGGAGTTGGTGGTGTGTGTGTGTGTGTGTGTGATTCGGCCCTCATTATCTTATTATTGTTATCTATATTGATTGTGTGATTAGTGCGACCCGGTGTTGTTTTGTAAACTGCGGTGATCCATTCGGGGATGGTGAGCGAGATATTGAGCGGTATTGAGATGAGTGCTGGGATAGGCCGGGATGCCACGACGTGACGATAGAGTCTTCCGCTGTAGCCTTAGTTTATTTTACATTTCAGTTAGAACAGTCATTTGAGAATCTTGTATCGTACTTTGGTTTGGTTTTGAGGATTGTATTTATTCATTAAACTATTTATAATAAATGTTGTTTCTGTTTTGTCTATTTGATTATCATACCTCGGGCGACCGAGATGGTGATGTCTTCATACCTGAGTGGTCCTGGTAAGGCACTTGGAGTATGGGGGTGTTACAGAATTCTTCGCAGAAAATCCCATCAACGACGCACAAACCATAGATACTTGGTCATTTCCCGACGAGGATATACTTCAAACAGATGTAGACTCCTGGGATCTATACTTTGATGGAGCATCAAATTTAAGAGGATTCGGAATAGGAGTGTTGCTCATTTCTCCTGAAGGTGAGCATACACCGATTGCTGTCAAAATCGACTTCGAGGTGACAAACAACGCCGCAGAGTACGAAGCTTGTCTCATTGGGCTACAAGCGGCAGTAAGCTTAGGCATTAAAAACCTCCGAGTACATGGGGACTCATCACTAATCATCAACCAAGTTACAGGATCTTGGAAAATCCGAAGTGAAAGCCTCGCACCCTATCAGGCTAGGATAGACCAAGTTGCTCAATTCTTTGATCACGTAACCTACTTACACCTACTTCGGGAGGAAAATCAATTTGCAGACGCTCTTGCGAAACTTGCATCCTTGATAAATATGCCAGATCACATGATAGACATGCCCTTGTGTATCGAACAGACGGTCGAACCCGCTTATGTCCACCAAATCACCAATGAAGAGGAAATCGCACAGGAACCCTGGTTCCAAGAAATCCTGAATTTCAAGCTTAATGGTACCTATCCACCGGATATGGACAAAAGGGGACAACGTGCTATACGCCTATTAGCTTCCCAATACATCCTGATGCAAGGAGAGTTATACAAAAGAACACCTCTTGGTGTAGTCCTACGTTGCCTTGATCATTCACAGGCACGAAAGGTGATGGAAGAAGTCCACGACGGAGAATGCGGTCCCCACATGAGTGGGCCTATGATGGCAAAGAAAATCACACGTTTAGGGTATTATTGGACCACAATGGAATCCGATTGCATCAAATACGTGAGACATTGCCACAATTGCCAAATCTTCGGGAATGTACAACATGTCCCTCCTTCGTTGCTATACACGATGACATCTCCTTGGCTATTTTCCGCATGGGGAATTGACATAATCGGAAAGATAACCCCAGCCGGAACAGGAGGTCACTGTTTCATTCTAGTAGCAATTGACTACTTCACCAAATGGGTAGAAGCAGCTTCCTACACTGGGCTTACGGCTAAAAATGTGGCAAAATTCATACAAAACAACATCATCTGTCGATATGGTTGCCCACATGAGATCATTAGTGATAATGGGTCACACTTCCAAGCTGAAACCAAGCAATTGCTAGCCAAATATAAGATTAAGCATCACCACTCTTCGCCCTATAGACCACAGACTAACGGCGCGGTAGAGGCGGCAAACAAGAATGTTGTCACAATTCTCAAGAAAATGACTGACAACTACAGAGATTGGCCAAGCAAGATACCTTTTGCCCTATGGAGGTACCGTACATCAGTTAGAACGCCCACTGGGGCTACTCCTTTCTATTTGACCTACGGCATGGAGGCCGTACAACCAGTCGAACTAGAAATACCATCCTTGCGTATTCTACTCGAAAGCCAAAGAACTCATCCTCCTGGATGAACGTAGGCTACGCGCCTTACATAATGTCCAAACATATCAAGCACGTATCAAACGAGCTTTCAACAAAAGGGTTAGGCCAAGAAACATCAAAGAAGGAGACTTAGTACTCAAATCGGTTAGAGCTCTTTTACCTGTCGACCCAAGGGGAAAATTCAAACCTAATTGGGCCGGACCATATCTAGTAAAATCCATACTCCCAGGGGGTGCGGTTAGAGTCACAGACCTAGATGGGAATGAGTTTTCAAACCCCACAAACCTTGACCAACTGAAACGATACTATGCCTAGAATAGGACCACACACGCGCCTCGCGTAAACCCATGTGTCGCTCCTGTGGCACTAAATAAACGGCCCCCGCCCAAATGAAATAAGCTAAGTGTCACTATGCTCTTGCATTTTGACAAATTTGTCATCCTCATATCATCAAATAAACTAAATTCGCACCTTGAGAACAAGCAAAAGCTCATGCTTAGTTTCTATGTTCATTACAAGCTCTTGCTTCGAACAATTATTCTTTTACATTTACTCGAACTACGCGCAAGTGTTTGATTTCGCTTTTTTAAGTGAATACGTAGGCAATCCTTCACAGGATTCAACCCATTATACCTAAAATGTAAATAGAAGGACATTTGCGTTGCATTTGAAATTCGACAAGAATAATAAAAGAAAATCACAACGGTTTCATAACCAATCAACCTTTTTTATTCCATTCAATTTCTAAATAATAATAGTACGTTACATAATAAAAATAGAATAGGCTAGGATTCTAAAAATCCCTCCTTTTTTATGACAACAATAATAATAATAATCAAATAATAAATAAGGACTCGGGCTATTCCTCCATCTTCCCCTTGCCCTTGTCACTCTTGTCATATTTCTTGTCACGACCTCGAGCCGGGCGCTCTTGCACCACTTCAGACCTAATCACCAACGGTCTTTCCCGAGGCCTGACTCTTCCGTTCTTGCCAACCACCATTTCCGCAACAGGAGTAGTCTTTGATTTCTTCGAAGGGTGAATGACCTGAAAACCGGCTTCTTCTTCTCCCTCTGTCAGATGCTTCTCCTTCTCTTTCTCTCCCTCGCGCACCTTGTAGTCAACAGGTTCGCGTTTCCTTAGTCTCTCGCGCTCTTCCGAAGTCGCAGCCTTTCTCCACCTCAGATAGGAATCCGACACCCACAAAGCATTGGCGGAGAAACTCAAGAACCACATGTTTCTTTGGGCCCATTTTGATAGCCCACTCTCTTCGGCTCTCTATAGTAAGCGCCATAGCGATCTGGGGACGGTGTCAAGCCTCGGGATCGTCTCTGCTTCACCAAACTTGCCTCATCAATCTTTCCGGAATGATGCATACCATGAACTCCGAGTCCGGAATGCGCACGGACCTAGTGGGATCCAAAGAAGACACTCCGATGACGGACTTGAGGTGCCACCACGGTACAACCCACCTAATCAACGGCCATCATCATTCTTCACTTGTTCTTCCAATAGTCACGACCGGGTGAAGTCCACCATGTACAACCGCGTCCTCATCGCAATCATACGTGAATGATAGGAAAGTGCATGAACTGGGGGCTCGAGCAGTCGGAGTCGTTCCATAAGCCAAACCTACCAAAAGCAGGTATTAGACACCAAACAACAAAAAAACAAAAAAAAAACGAAAAAAAAAAAACGAAAAAAAAAAGAAAAAAAGGAATGATGTCTCTTACCTGCAAAATGACGGGACTCCCCAAGAACGGCAGATCGCGGTTGGATTTCCTATTATCCAAACCCAAGATGATCTCCCTAAGCATAAACAAGTGGGCTCTGCAGCTCCATTTGCTCAATAAGACCCAAAAGACGGGGATCACCTCTCAAATCTTCATCAACGTGTCCTTGGAAGACATACACGTGCAGAAAACAAAAGCCAAATGCCCTCCTCCTGGCAACATGGGAAACAAGAGGGTCGGCCCCGTTAATGAATCGGTCTACAAAATCCAACATTCTCACGCCTTTCGGGGTAACTAGGAGATCCACCTCAAGTCTGGTCAGTCCAAGCAAGTCTCTGAATTTGCTCTTATACCCTTGTGAAGTGGAAGGAATGGCAGGTAAATGTTCAGGATCCCATCCACCAATAGCAGCTATTTCTTGAGGAAATGGGCAAATGTCACCTCCTGGGAACGCGAAAACATGATAATTCGGGTCCCAATAGTCAAGGCAAGCATCCAAGAACGGTCTTACAATCTTAATGAGTTTCAAACTCAACAAAGACCCAAGGTTATAAGCACCCATGTCGTGCTTCTCCACATTCGAAAACTCGTTGGTCCATTCCTTCAGACGGATCTCCAAAGTATTCATGATGACAATTTTCTCTTGAAGATTTATTTCGAGAGTTTTATGTGAATAGACGAGAAAGAGACGGAAGAATTGTGCGAATTAACGCCTCGTCGACGCTTCTATTTATACTAATTGTCGTTTTTCCAAAAATCCGCCAGAACGGACCAACTTGGGAACAGGCGCAGCGCCTGCTGCGCCTCTTCAAAGGGACGCAGCTCATGCTGCGCCTCTTCCCCAAGCTCACTTCTGTGATTTCCGCGTTTGGATCTTTCCTAATTCTATAACGAATAATTTCCTATTCTTACGGGATTTTATTTTGGTAAATACGAGCAGTTTACCATGTTTCAAGTTTCCTATTTTCGCGGGCACGCACGAGGCAACATCGACACCATCGCCATTTCATGACACTCAAACTTTTTATTCTTAGGAAATGAATTTCATTTTTTTTATTTTTTAGGAAGTAAATTTCATTTTCTTTTTGGGAAACAATTTCCTTTTGTTTTCATTTCAACATTTCATTTCTACACTTACAGATTTCCCTTTTTTCTTTTTTTAGGGGGTAACCCTCCCTACCGTCCGGTCATTTCCGACAAAATTTTTGCATTTTTGCATTTTTTCGTGCTCTTTCGAGACTCATTTTGCGCTGGTCAAAGGCCATATGTATAAAATGTATGTTTTGCGTGATTTCTATGTAAATTTCGGCAGCATGACGGCGTAAACCGTTATCTACCAAACCTGTTCAAGAACTAACTCTGCAGATACAAGCAACACAACCCAAAGAAAGAAAGGCACTCGGGCCGTCGTATATACACCAAATGAAACAAATGTACAAGCAATCGGGGCTTGCGCCCGAACAAAGTCCAAAGTCCAAGCAACCGGGGGCTTGCGCCCAAACAAAGTCCAAAAATGTTCAAAATCGATGTCCAAATGTACAAAACTACACAAAACTACGGTGGGCACCCTCCAACTCAAAGAACCCTCGCCGTAAGAGCAGCAATCTCGGCATCCCGAAACTCGAGCTCCCTCAACAAGCGAGCCGTCTCCCCGAGACGGGTCAACTCTCGCTCCGACTCACGGCCAAATATAAACAAGTAAATTGGCTCATGTCAATCAATTCAAACAAAACTGAAAATCAAAAATCAAAAGAAATCAAATGAGGTTCATACCTGACGACCTCGACCACCGACGAGTGCCTCGATGGCGGTAGCTCGTAGCCGGTTGGCCACCCTCCATAGTGCCACGAACCGAGATGGCGCGACTCGCATTTCAAAAGAAATTCTCAGCAAATTGAACAAGTTCAATCAAATGTGTTCTTACACGAAAGGTATATAAGGTGGAGGCTCACCCTCCGAATCGATGCTTGCCGATCGTCTAGACCAAAGATCCGTCACGCTACGTCAAAGTCACGCAGCTCGGAGATCGTCGTCCTCCCGGTCGCGTCGATGTACTCAAGAGTCTCGGGGTACTGGGGGGCTCGATGCCCGCCGCCTCGACCTCCTGCAAGGACAAATAATTCTCATTAATCGAAGATCTTTCGTCGTAATTCTCAAAATCAAGTCAAGGAAAAGTAAAAGATACTCACCACTACGGCCGCACGCCAACCTCCCCGTAAAGGAACGCCGAGTAGTCCTCGCCGGGGGAGAAGAAGGTCGTCGCCCATCGGAACCGGCCAGGTCCGCCTCCTCTCGGCCTCGCAGGCTCCCCGAACATCGTCCTCGGAGGATCAACGGAACCGTCAACGCGTTCCGAGAGCACCGACGAGCCAAACGCTCGCCCGGATACCACACAGACCCATCGACGTCCACAACAAGAAGCCGACTCGGGCTCCTAGGTCGAAGGACCTCAGCGACAAAAGGAGGCGCTCCAACGTACTCCGCCCAAGGTCTGGGCACCCACTGCGACAAGATAAGGCAAAGATCATTCCTATGATCAAGTGAAGGCAAAGGATAAGAAATATAAATGAATACGAGTGGGATACTCACGCTTTCTCGGTGAAGGGCGTTCACGTCCCGCCGGTAGACATTGTGCGAAGAGCGCTTGCTCTTCGTCCGGACATCACCCAATCCCTCACCACGGATAGGCCTTCTCCGGCGGCTCCGTCCTCTTGGGGCGAGACTCGGGAAGTAAGAGTACACCCACGCCCGTAGAATGAATAATCAATGACGATCTTTCGTGATTTAATAAAGAAAGGAATTTACCTTGGTCTAAAGGAAGGTTCATACCTCCAACAAGAGTCCGTGTCCGACGGCCGCCGGAGAAGTCCCCTTCTCCATCAACTACGGACGAACCATGGCCCTCATGAAGCGGATGAGGACCGAAAAACCAGCAAGATGACCCGGTCCCGGCGTCCCTAGGGAACTCGGTCGAAAGAAAGGGAAGAAGCTTCGTCGATAGCCTCTCGCCCTTGTCTCCGAGGTAAATCGAAGACAGAACCACCAAAGCCACGAGGCGAGCCCTCTCGCTCACCAGTACAAGGAGGAGGAGCGCCTCTCTCCCATCGATCGTCACCAGCGTCGGGGTCTTCCCCGCAAAGTAGTCTCGGACGTAGGTACGGGTACCAAACCCGCACTACAACAACCTTTCGGCGACAAGTTCCAGTCGATCAATCTCCTCGCCTCGGCCGAGTCCGCCCTCATGGCGCCTCCGGCCACACCATCTCCTCGGTCCCACACGGCGGACACTGTAAATCATGCCATAATCCTCCAAAGTGACTCCCACCTCACCGAAAGGCAGGTGAAACGTGGAAGTCGTATCCCAGAATCGGTCCAAGAAAGCGCGGACCAGGCTAAGGTTAGCCCGCAACTTCCTCTTCACGATATCCCTCCAGACCTGAACCAGAGGACCAAACGCTCCACGCTCGATCATAGCCCTCTCCTCCGCCGACAACCGCTCGTAGTGCTCCATCGTTGTCGTGTAACCCGAGAACGACCTGATGTTCCCGGCCTCCTATAATGATTTGAAACAAAGCTATCTTTAGTTTTGGCTGAAATTTGAAAGAAATTTGAACTAAAAGAATGAAAGAGGACATGTAATGAGTAGTGAATTCCTATTTACCAGGCTCTTCACCGTCCTGTAGGACAGGTGACCCTCTGCAGCCCACACGAGGTGCCTACTCTCCCAGTGTCTCGGCCACGCAGAGCTCCTCTCGGTGACGACCTCCTCGCCGACGTTGGCCGTCTCCTCGGATCTCCTCCTCCTCGACGGCCTCCTCCTCGTGAGCCTCGTCTCCAGTGGCCATCACCGCAGCGGTGAAGGCCTACTCTAAAGCCTCCTCAACAGTACTGACGTCTATCTCCATGGGAGTCCTCCCAGAAGTAGAAGCCTCATCACCTGCAACAAGCCTTTGTTAAGGAGTTTTCGAGCCTTCAGAGCCCTGAAAACTGCCCTTTCCATGCCATCTTTGGCCATATTCCCGCCAACCCAATCACTCATGTGATAAATTGGGTCAAGTCAAGTCCAAGTCAAAGCCTAGTTCCAGGTTCAAGTCGAAAATTCGGCAGCATTTCGTCATAACGGCGATTATGCCCTAGAAAGGTGTCCTGAAAAAGTTGTCACAAACCAAAATTTCGAGATGGTATAAAGTTTACCCATCATCCAAGGATCCCAAATACCAAATTTCATCGCCAATGGGCATTCCTAAGGCTATTTTCGAAGCAATTTACGGTTCAGCTGTAAAACCGTCTCAATTTCACTCAAGGGCTCAAAACTCGATGAAAATTCGAAGCAAATACATGGTTATGTTCCTAACATTGCCTACTATCCGTTTCTAACATCAATTTGGCATAGCAAATCCATTTGGGGGAAAAGCCCCAAATTTTCGATCAAAAGGGTCGAAAACCCTAGTTTTCGCGGCTCAAAATTCAACAAATGTAGATGATTAATGCAAGATTGGAACACATACCTCGATTAGTCATGTTTAATGCAAGCTTTTGGATCAAACCTCGACGGAAATGGTGAAGATTTGAGAGAGAAATTGCAAGAATTGTGTTTCAAATAATGAAATACAATCCTTCGAGTTCGCGTTTTTACGCGAAATAGCCAAATTGGGGAAAAGACGCAGCAGGCCGCGCTCTTCCAAGAGACGCAGCTCTTGCTGCGCCTCTTCCTTGTGTTCCCTCCATACGGATTTTCAAAAATTCGTTATGAGTTCGTTATTTGTGGGCCCATCTTTGGTGCGCCTCTTCTTCAACGCTATTATATTCTTTTTGGTCCGTTTCGATGATTTTCTTTCGTTCCGCCCGCATTTTATCCAAATAAGAAGCAGATTTTGCGCAAGTATTGCTCAAGATCATTATATCCAAATGCAGAGTATTTTGCAAAGATCGCTCACTCAAGATTTCTCCCACGACGATCTAGATGTTCCTAGTCGACAAAATATTCCCAAGAAGAGTTTGTTTGAGACCGACGCAAGCAGATTCAACCTCAAGTTTTGCCAGAGTTCGCTTGAGACTAACGCAAGCGGATTCCCCAGCAGCTTTCTACCGACGTCCCCTTGCTTTCGGTATTTCTTGTTTCCCAGAGTTCGGCCAAAGTTCCCTGTGACCCTAATGCCTTCGGACACCAAGTTATCTTCGAGACCAAAGAGTTTTGCCGAAGCGTCTTCGATCCCGCTTCACCCGGGGGTATCTCGGGTATGGTTTCTTCTTATGGTCAAGCGAGTTTCCTTACGTAGTCTAATGGACTTTAAACGACCCCCCCGATAGTCGACAGACTCTAAAATGTTCCCGACGACATGTCCTTGGTTCGGACCCCTTGAGCCGCCTCGCGTCGCCATAGTCGTCAGGTTGTAATCTTCGATTGAACTGATGGCTATACTTTGACTTTCGCCTTGTCCAAGCCTCGGTCAAAGTGGGGGCTCAGAGATACCTCATTTCGCACCTCCCGCAAACCACCCGGTGATGATTGGGCCGCATGTTTGATTCGCGGAACGATTTGTGACAGTTCGTAAGATTGTCGTCAAGTGATTGCTCAAATATTAAATGTCAACCTCTTAGTTGTCATCTACGTCCCGATACGGTCGTTTTGGCAGTAATTAGAGTACATTCGGAGGCCGGTCAAAAACCGTCTCCATTTTCTCGATAATCGTTAAATCCCGAGTCGGAATATTCCGGAATGTTCCGGATATTTCTATTCCATATTTCATAAATTCTATCTTTTGGCAAATAATATCCCGTAATATTCATAAGATAATCGAATTATTTCCGTCCTACCATAACTCAAACGCGAAATCTTTCTTCGACGAGGAAACCTCCTGGGAATAGACGCAGCAAGTCTTTGCGCCTCTTCCAAGAGACGCAAAGGGCTCGCCGCTCCTCTTCCCAGGCCCTTCTTTGCATGTCTTACGTATCTTTTTTTTCATATCTTTCCGAGATTCACTTCCAAAGAGTCTCCGAAACCCTATTCCTCCGCGTGATTAGTATAAATAGGAGCCTTCGTTCCTCATATTTCTCACGCGAGTGTCCGCCCTTCTCTTCTCCCTTTGCATTCTAGACTTTGTTCTTACTAATTGGCGCCTACGTGCTTGGACTTCCGACCACGTAAGCTCGGATCCTTCCGGGTACCAGCCTCTCCGTTTGCATGACCGACCAATTTGACCAACTACACTCAATCAACTTAAATTAATCAATCGTTTTCCTCTTACGAGGGCACTCTCGTTGCATTCGCGTCGAGCATTCACTAGTCGATATCTTAGTTCATCTCGTTTCACAACATGTAAGTCCGAGGGTGTATAATCCTCTTTTATTTATTGTATTTTATTTATCGTATCATCGTTGTAAGATTTATGTCGAAAACACCATTAAAACGATTTCCAAAACCGTGCTTTAAGACTCGTTTTTGCGGATTTTCGAGAGAGACGTCGAGAAAAGACGCAAAGAATCGCTGCGCCTCTTCGAAGGAGCGCAGCCTTCTGCCGCGCCTCTTCGTGAGGCCGCCGCAGCTTCCTCGCTTCTTTTCTTCTTCTTCGTCCTCTGTAATTCGTGTGTTTGTTATTTGTTTCGTTTATTTTCTTTAATTCTTCATCACAATAGTTTAATATTCACATGTATATTATATCACATAATTCATCATTCATTAATATGTTTTAATTATCACAAATCCGACTTAAATCCCTTATAAATCATATTTGCGGGTTTTCGTCATTAAATTCAAACCCGGGTTTTAGAGATTCAATTTGTTCATATTGAGTTTCTGGAATTCGTCATTGATATAATTTTCATATGCTTATTCGCATATTCGTTGTATATCCGTCGTATTTAGCCTAATTGACTTATTTCAACAGAGGACTCATTAATGTTTCCATCATAATTTCATGTAAATAATCCGTTTGCATCCGTCTCATCCATGTTTATCGCTTTTATGACCATCATTGACATGTAATAAAAGTATTAATCACTTTCATCCGAGTAAATAATTTAATCGATCCATAAAATTACCAATTAACATTAACGATTTGCAGTTCCGGCTTCACAGCCAGAACTCACCCTTGAACAGAATGTGACAAAAATCTCGCCGCGCCTCTTCCGTAGGGCGCAGATCTCGCTACGCTGTTCCAAGATGATTTCTGTCCCTGAACTCCGTTTCTGCCTTGACCTAGTTTAATTAGTCCACGTATTAACTAAATAATATCCGTAATATCGCTAATTCCTGTTCGTTAATTTATTTCTTTTTATTCTTTTATTCTTTTTCTCAATCTATCCGTTTTAAAGGTATTTTCGACATAAATCGCCTATCCGTTGTAATTAATGTAATTTTCATTATTGTGATTTATGATTATTGTATTTCTTTTATCATTTGTATGTTTCCACATGTAAATCAACATTAAATTCCAACTTCGACCCAATTGTTTGCTAATTACGTGTCAACCGACTTAGTTAATTCTCACATGCTAGGATTAAAACTTGGATGTTGCATTGCATGCATATAACCGACGATATATCAAGTACGAATAACTTCCCTAATCATTAGTAGAGGCCGCTATCGAGGCGGGCGGGATTAGGTGTTCGATCAAAAGAGCTTCCTAATACGTACCCTCACCCCTTACTCCAGATCTCCGTGAGCACCCGTGTTCATTGGCATCCACGAGAGTCATTCTAGACATAGAATGCTAAGGGTAACGATTGCTTAGTGTTCATGTCACTACTTTGTGTCTTGACATGACACGAGGTATTCGAACGGTTCCAATTTCCCATAAAAATTGGTGGCGACTCCTTACAAAATGCAAACGCTTGTTTTTTCGACCTTCACCAAGCGCCCCCGTGGGCGGCCCGCTGTCCACAGGTTTCAAAAGAAATGGCCAAAGATGGCGAGAAAAGTCCCTTTTAGGGCTTAAAAATGCTTGAAACGACCTCATTAAGGCTTGTCGCGGCTTGACGCAACCTAATTTACTTTAATTTTGCAGGTGACATTCTGTGGACATCCACCCATCTTCAAGCCCGGTCGATCTGCGGACGTGCATCGGTCTTTTGAAAGCCACGCTCAGCGGCGTAAAAAAAGGCTTTCGGCCAGATCGTTTTAGATCGGTCGGTTTCATCTCGGTAAGGGTCTCGAAATGATTAGAGATGTTCGGAGTCGCCACCAAGCATTTGTGGGATGCTTGGAACCTGTTCGAATCCACTTTATACCTCGGTCAAATGAAGCACAAAGCAATGTTTGACATAGGTACTAAAGATAAGGAATCTTCCCTCTTTAGCATCCTATCTCTAAAACGAATCTCGTAAGCCATGGATAAGGTCGTCCACTATCCAAAGTTTCTGAGTAAGAGGTGAAGGTACGTATTGGGAAGCCCTTTAATCAGACAACCAATACCGCTCGCGGTAGCGGCCTCTACTGATCGATCATGGTTGGTTTAATGCAAAAGTTGATAAAACGGTTTAAATGCATGAATGCGCATCCAATAATTTAAACCTAACATGTGAGAGCTTTCTAAGTCGGTTGATTTAATCCAATTATCAAGTATAAGATGTCGATTTGGATTAATGGTTGATTTGCATGCAAGATGGAAATTAAACATCCATTTACCGTATTAGGTTTATGGTGCATAATGTGATCCATTTGTCTTAGTAAGGTGTTACGCAAATATGATTAGTCGTCCTAGACTAATGCTGGAAGGGGAACAGACCCTGCACCAGGCAGCCATATGAGGCGCGAGCCTGTTGGCGATGCAAGGGGGTCTCCCCTGGTTGTGAAAACAGGAAAGAAATGGCCCGTTTAGGCGCGGGTCAGTCAACGGTTTAAGGCGCGCTCTGACAATTTGAAAAAAGATTATAAAACGTGTTGAAAAATGGGTGTTTGAACCCGTTTTGGTTTGAAAGGGTCGTTTAGACAGTATTTGTTTATTTGAGGAACGAGTCTCGAATATTCATCATTATTTTGATGATATTCGGTGTCGGGTTCGACTTGGCAAGCTTGACATGAATCGTTTTGAAAATAATTATGAACTAATTGTTTTAAATTCATTTGAATATAATAAGTCGATACTCATCATCGTACCTGGGTTAAAATCCGGCATGGTATGTGGAACCAAGGATGACTTTGTGTTGGTGACTAATACATTTATTTTGGAAATGTAAAGAAATGATGAAAGGCTTTAAAATACCTTCCAAAATATAAAGAAAAGAAATAAAAGGCTTTAAAATACCTTTTAAATGTTATTAACCAAATATTGTCACCGAAACACGGATTAAACCGTCATGGTATTAAGAGCCAAGGGTGAAAAATGTTTTATGGTTAAAAACTTGTACAAATAAGTAAAATGGGTTTGAAAATATTTGAAATGGTAAAAACCGATTACAAATATGAAAATAAATTAGAGAGGAAAGACGAGAACAAAAACGGTTGAGTTCTGACTTGGGCACCCCATTGAGGCGCGGGCCTCTGTGCAGAACAAGGGGCTTCTGCCTCAGGCTAAAACTCAGTTTTGGCTCGTCTATCCTATGTTTTGGATCGTGTTATGCATGTTTTAGCATGTTATGGTCATAAAACAAGAAAAGACATGATAAAAGAAGGAATTTTACACCCTCATACTTACATGTTTGGTTATGGTGAGAAACCGACATAAGTGTAAGAACTCGTTTGGTCGGAAAAGACTCGGTTTAAAACCGTTTTGGTAAGTAAAAAGAATGTTTTATTAAGATTTGTGACGGTGTAGTGGTCGAAATGGTCGGTCAAGTGATTTAATGCACGATGACGGTACCAAACAATGTGTAAGCCTTGTATTTACGATCGGTAGGTCGTAAATACGCGTCGGATTGTGACTTAAGAAGTCGAGTCGAGAATTTTAAGGGAGAAAAGAGGGGGCGGACACTCGCATAAGTTCTCAAATGGGGGAATTTAAGGGGTATTTATAGGAAAATGAGTGGTTGTGTGAGTTTTAAGCGACGTGGCCACCTGGGCTGCTCAAAGAGGCGCGAGCCACGTCGTGGGTGAAGGAAAAGTAGATCTATATACTTGACATAATCATATATGTTTAATTTAATTTGTCATAAAATTAAAGAATGATCTTATGCATGCAAACATTTAAACAAAATAAAGAAGAAATATTGATCTTACATTGGAAATTCGGTTAATATGGGCACAAGAGAGATCACCGTTCTCTCTTGTTCTTGTGCTTTCCTTTAATGGAAGAACTAAGATCCAAGTATAGGATCTCTCCCAAAGCTTTATACCCAAAGCTTACTCTTAATAAAATTAATACTATGAATACTAGATAATATTAATTTTGTAGAAAAATGACCCAAAATAATTTTGGTTTTACTCCCAAAAACCGGTTAGGAGAGGAGAAGAGGAAGTGAAATATTTTTATCTCTCTAAAAATATTTTTGGTGGATGAATGAATATTTTCTAATGCACTAATCTATAAACTAGTGCAAGTAAAAATATAAAGCAAAAAATCTTGGTTTGGCTCCATGAGAAACCAGGTAGGAGGAGGGTAGGGGAGCCAATGCATGCCTTTGTTTGTCTTCACAATGTAAACTAGGTGTGCATGGCTAGATAATTAGGGTAAATGATTGTGTTATCCACTAATTAAACAAACACAATAATAGGCTAAACCTCCTCCTTATTTCGGCACTTTCATAAAATGGAACCCATTTTATTTTTTGTCAAATTTGTCAATATGTCACATGTCATATGTAACATAAAATTGTTATGTATTTTTAACATATTAAAAATCAACGTATTAATAAAAATACGTCATATACAAAAATCGACTTTAGTAATTCATAATTACTTGTACCAAAATATTTTACCAATTATAAATCACAACAAATTGTATTTATAATAATTCATTTAATTTTAATTGTTTCTTTAACCAATAATTTCATCTGAGTAATAATTCAATTCGATTACTCAGACCGTATCTCATTTAATCAAATTCCAATGTGATACATAAATTTTACTTCCAAAATCGTCCGTCAATTTTCAAGTAATTTAATTAACTCGTAACGTTATACGATTAATTAAATGATCAATTAAGAGTGTTGCCCTATAGGTATGACCTAGGGGATCAACTGATCACCACCGTCGCACGACAATAATGTCAAACTCTAGTCAGACAATCATTACCGATATATGTTGATCAGTTGACAGTAAAAATTACTTCCCAACTGCATTCTTTATAATGAGATTTAAACATTTGATCATCATGATCAACAGTCGTAATCGCATTATTGTCGGAGGACACATATTCCAACGGTGGGTCTTCGAGTTGTCCTGTCACTTTCACACAAATGCAATCATGATTTATTCTATCCTAGGATTTGTAGTCACATGTTTGGTACTTGACCATTCTTGAATCCGGGAAATCTTAATATAGAAGGTTTGAAATGGTTTGTTTTTTGTGGTTGACTCGGTTTGACTCGTTGTTGGAGTCGGGATTTGAATTTTTGAGTCGGTTTTTGGTTCGATGTCGGTTTTGACTCTAGTTAGTGTCATTGTGACCTCGTCGTCGTGCATTAAACACTCCAGGTACTTTTGAAATGTTTTATTTTCGAAATAGTTTTAAGTTTTCCGACGTAAAGTTGTACATAAATTGTCGATCAAACGCCGCGATTCCAAAACATGTTGTAGTCCGATAATCATCGGGTGTTTATTGGAGTCTCAACAGATACTGGGTATCTATAGAGCCCCCACTTTGACTGAGGCTTGGACAGGGCAAAAGTAAAAGTAGAGCCCCCAGGTCAATCGAAGATTACAACCTAGAGACCCAAGCGACGTCAAGGCGGCTCGAAAGGATTCGGGCCAAGGACCTGCCATCGGGAAGGGCGACGCCAAGGCGACTCGAGGGTACGAGCCAAGGACCTATCGTCAGGAACAGTTTAAAGTCTGTCGACTGTCCGTGCGGGTCATTTAAAGTCCGTTAGACTACGTACAAATGCTCGCTAGCCATAAGAAGGAGTCATACCTGAGGCATCTTCGGATACGTCCTTGCGTGTTTACGAACAAAGGCTCGCCAGATGTGGTGCGTACATGAGGAGGGCTCGCCAGCCGCGATGCGTAGTAAGGCTCACCAACCATGGTGCGTATATGAGGAGGGCTTGTAGCCGCGATACGTAGTAAGGCTCGCCAGCCATGGTGCGTATATGAGGAGGGCTCGCCAACCGCGATGCGTTGTAAGGCTCGCCAGCCATGGGGGGTATATGAGGAGGGCTCGCCATCAGCGATGCGTTATATGGCTCGTCAGCCATGGGGCGTATATGAGGAGGGCTCGCCAGCCGCAATGCGTTGTAAGGCTCGCCAGCCACGGTGCGTATATGAGGAGGGCTCGCCAGCCGCGATGCATAGTAAGGCTCGCCATCCATGGTGCGTATATGAGGAGGGCTCGCCAGCCGCGATGCGTACTAAGGCTCGCCAGCCATGGTGCGGTCGGTTGATCGACCGTGAGAATAGCCGCGTTGGATGGGCGTGTTCTGAAAGTAGCAAACTCATGATGCCGCCGTGGAAATAGTGAATTTGATTTTTCACTACTATTGCTTTTGAAATAAGCGGGTTCCGCGAGGAAGCCCCTTGTCGGCATTTTGAAGGAATGGTGAATTTTGAATCTTCACTACTCGTTTTTTGAATTTGAAGTGGTGGTTTTAATCGCCGTTTGTTTGAATTTATTGAAGGAAATAGCGAATTGTAAATTTCGCTATTACGTCCGAAATGACGGTTTATATGCCGCCGTTGACATGTGAAGGAAATAGTGAATTTGGAATCTTCATTATTACGTTTGAAGTGACGGTTTATGTGCCGCCGTTGACATGTGAAGGAAATAGTGAATTTGGAAACTTCACTATTACGTTTGAAGTGACGGTTTATGTACCGCCGTTGACATGTGTGGTGAAAATAGTGGAATTTAATTTCCAACTATTATTTTGAAATTGACGGTTTTAATTGCCGTCATTTGAAATTTGACGAAATAGTGAATTTGAATTTTCACTATTATTTTGAAAATTGACAGTTTTAATTGTCGTCGTTGAAATTTGAAGGAAAATAGAGAATTTGAATTTTCACTATTATTTTGAAAATTGACGGTTTTAATTGTCGTTGTTGAAATTTTGACAAAATATTGAATTTGAATTTTCACTATTATTTTGAAAATTGACGGTTTTAATTGCCGTCGTTGAAATTTGACGAAATAGTGAATTTGAATTTTCACCATTATTTTGAAAATTGACGGTTTTAATTGCCATCGTTGAAATTTGAAGGAAAATAGTGAATTTGAATTTTCACTATTTGGTTTGTATTTGAAAAATGGCGGTTTTAATCGTCGTTTATTTGTAATTTTGAACAAAAATAGTGAATTTGATTTCACTATTTGTTGTTGTATTTGAAAAATGACGGTCCTTAATGTCGTCATTGAAAATTTGAAGTTTGTTGTGGGAAATTGGGCCAAAGCCCAAAATTTCGCTGAAAGAGTAGGGAGCACCTCATTGAGACGCGAGCAACCTGGCGAGTCAAGGGAGCTTCCTTATTTTTCTGTAAAAGACGCGAGGATGGCTTGCTCGTCATTCATTCTTCGTCTTCCTCACACAAACTCGAAAACCCGCGAAAAATTGCCATTGTTGGTCTCTAGCTCTCTTCCGTTCATGCCATCATCAACAATGTCATCTCAAGGTATGTATTTCCTCTTGAATCCATTTGAATTTGTTGGTCTTTTGATAGATTGATTTAGGGCGAAATTTTACCCTAGAAAATCGATTTGGGCGTTTTTGATTGAGCCTATTTCGAGTGAAATTTATGATTGCATTAGGTTAGAAACCTGTTTAGGAGTATTTGGGTGGTTTTAGTTTGCATTTTGGTCCCCGTTCCCGCTCCTTATGCTCGAAAAACGTGAGTGAGGCGAAGAAACCGTCTCATTTCACAATGCCAAGTTTATTTGCTTGAGTAGTGGGTCCCACTAGGTTGCATTGTAGTCGGGAAAGACCGTATTTGCCATTGTGGACCTTTGTTGGGTATTGTGGGCAAAATTGGAATTTTTGCCTTTGGTGACGATCTTATGTCTGACAGAATAAGCGCCTGTTTGAGCTTGAATTGAGTCAGTTTGCCTTGAAATGGACCATATTGGTAGTTTAGGTCGCTTTGAGGCGTGATAAGATCACGTTGCCTTGTCATGGTCGTATTTTGAATTTTTGACCGGTTTGCGCTCAAATTGGCGTAGAAATTGCCTCTTTGAGTTGTAGAAAATACCTCATTGTATCGGGAACATATTTTGATTCGTTGGCGGACCTTGTATGGGTCTTGGGGTGCCGTTTTTTGTTGTGGTTGTTTTGACTCGTCTTTTGCTTGAAAAGAAGCGCGAGTCGTTTTTTTTTGTGCGTTTTTTGTGAATTGTTTTTGTTTTTTTTTTAATGAATTGTTTTTGTTTGGTGTTGTTTGGGCGGGATTGCCCTTGTTCTGCTTTGCAAGTTTGTGTTTTTTGGATTTCTCCAATTTACGCCGTCGTAATGCCGAAATTTCGGCAGACGTTCTTTGTTTGCCATTGACTGCAGGGTACCATTTGGAACCTACGGGGTCTGTTGTGGAGGCCTTGGAGGAGGAGGATGATCCCGGAGGAGGAGAGACGACTGTTTTTTGTTACAGGCTTGGTTGTGTTTCTCCCTGGCGACCTTTGCCCGGCCAATGATCGGGTATCGATCGTTGGTCGTTGTCTGCAGAGGTTCGGATGTCCAATGAGTGGGGTTCAGTACGGGCGTGTTATCCCATGTTGCCACTTTTGATTGTTGTCGAGTTCTGGCGATCGGGGGTCAACATCGGGGTAGCGTCCGTGTCATGGTCCCTTTTTGCTCTTGAATTCCGATGATTGGAGATCAACGTCGGGGTAACGTGCTAAGTTACGATCCTCGGTTGTCATGTCGTCCGAAGTCTGCCAGGCATCATTTTTCTCTTTGTTATGGAGGAGGAACGCGTTGTTACCATCATGGTAACCACCTCTGCTTCCGTTGTTTCTCCTATGTTCCCCGTGTCGCTCCTTTTCTTTTCCGATTGGAAGGATAGGGAGTGCTTAGTTCGGTAGGTGGCGGGTAGCCCCTAGTTTGTTGTCTTAGGCCAGTGTCTCGGATCCTGTTTGTATGGTCAGTCGTTTGTATCAAACGTGTGTCGATGTATTTTGCGTGAGCCTGTTTGTATATATGTGTTTTTGGATTGTGGTTTATTTTTTGATTTTGTGATTTTGGCTTTTTTTTGTTGGGTTTCGGAGAAGCGTTGTTGGCTGTCAGTTCCCCTTTTGCTTTGCAACAGTCCCTGCATCGTTAGTGTAGAAAACAGGCAACAGGTAGCACGTACGCGTAAACGTAAACACGTAAAAGCATTTGATCGAAAACAAAATTAACCAAGATGACTTGAAGTTAAAATTGAATCTTGAAAATTGAAAAGAATTTTTAAAATTCTACGACGAGTCGTCGCGTTTTGACTTCTCAAGGAATTGATTTGAAAATTGAGCAATTAACTCATGTCTTGAATTAAATTGCATCGAAATTGTGGAAATTGATTCGTGACTCGAAAAATTCAAACTCAAACCATCAGGGATGAAGTTTAGAAAACAATTTTACGAGTATATTTGATTCGATTTTTGTGGGTTCAAGACTCGAATTTGTGAGTGCTTGAATTTTTGAGGAAAACTGATGTCGTGTTATCAATTTTCGATTTTTATTTTTGCTGCAAAATTGCGAAAAAGCGAAAAAAATTTCGGAATTTTGATTGACGTGGAAATGATCCGTCGTGGATCGGGGAGACTAGCCCTTCCCCCCTTTTAAAAAAAGAAAAAAGAAAAATCCGTATGTTTAAAGCTGCGTCATGGAAACCGTGTCGGATTTCTTAAAACGCGAAAGCAAGGAAATGTGAGTGGGAGGAAACACAAAATGTCCTGGATCATCCCGAAGAGACGCGAGCGTTCCGGCGGGAGGTTTGAGGTGTCAGGAGAAAACACAACTTGAAAGTGACAAGTCAAAGTGGGAACCCTGAGAATGCGCCTAAAGAGGAGAAGCTCGGGTCCCAAAAATGTAATGGGCTGTGCATGGGCTTGTTTCGGGCCAAACATGGGGTCTTACAATAGACCGGAGGCCGTTGCCGTTGTAGATCCGCTGAGGATCCGTTCTGTGGAGGAGGCTCAAGCTAGGCGGGCTAACAAGAAGAACAAGGGGAAGATGTACCCCGAGGGAAAAGGCAAGGGTAGAATAGAAGAGTGAAGACCTCCATTACCCTACTTTATTATTATGTTGTATTAGTGTTGTGAGTTTTTATTATGTTGTACTAGATATGTTTTGTGTGTTTTGTGCTAGTTTTATTATGTGAGATGTTTTAGTTGACACCTTAGCTTTGACAAGTTGTAGACTCGCCGAGTTTTATTTGTTTTTGAAATCGTAATCCCTCCCATTATTAATTAAATAAGAGGATTGCTCGTGTCGAAAATTATGAACGCTTGTTTCTTCCATCCATTTTTTTAAGGCAAATCGGTTTAAATCGTCCTAAACATTTGCACTTGGGAAAGTGGGATTTTGTGGGAAGGGAGAAAGGCTTCTTTTGTATTTTTGTGGGAAACAGAATGGTTTTCCCTTTCTTTTTTTGATGGGGATGTTTTTTGATTATGGGGATGGTTGGATCCTTCTTGCGTAAGAAAAGACTGCCTACGTATCCACCTGAAGGGGTGAAATCAAACCATGATCGTAGTTCGAAATGTTTTGTGAATTTATTTGGGTTTTGTGGTTGTATCCCTTATGTATAAGAGGGACTGCCTACGTATCCACCTAAAGAGGTGAAATCAAACCATACTCGTAGTTTAGGGGTTTTTGTGAATTTGTTTTAGTGCAAATGGACGTTGCCTTTGACAGATCAAAGGACATTCGAAACGGGCAAAGTGCCGCAACTTAGACTCGATAAAACATGCAATTTCAAATCAGAACGCGTTGAGGAACTTGACTTGAAAAGGGTTGAAGTGGTTGCTAGTTGTAAAACTAGGGTTAGGTCATTGGTTGCTATGGTTTAAGGGTAGTATTTCTTGAGTTGGTCTAGGTTGGTCGGGTTTGTAAAATCCTCCCCGTCTAGGTCATTCAGTCTCACTGCGCCCCTCGAAAGTATTTTCTTGACCAGGTATGGCCCGGCCCAGTTGGGTTTGAATTTTCCCCTCGGATCGACGGGTAGCGGTGCTCAGACCGACTTAAGGACCAAGTCGCCCTCCTTAATGTTCCTGGGTTTGACTTTTTTGTTGAATGCCCGTTGTATATGTCGTTGGTATAGCTGGACGTTGTGCAAGGCATTGAGTCGCCGCTCGTCTAGAAGAGTGAGTTGCTCCTACCTTTGACGAGTCCATTCCGCCTCAGGGACATGACTTTCCAGTAGGATGCATAAAGAAGGGACCTCTAACTCTAGCGGTTGAACCGCCTCCATACCATATGCTAGGTAGAAGGGTGTGGCACCTGTCGGTGTTCGAATGGAGGTTCGGTATCCCAAGAGTGCGAATGGGAGTTTGCTCGTCCAATAGTGGTAGTTGTCTTGCATTTTCTTGATGATGGTGACAAGAGTTTTGTTAGCTGCCTCCACCGCTCCGTTAGTTTGGGGACGGTAAGGGGATGATCGATGTCGTCTGATCTTGTATTTGTCCAACAAGGTCTGAGTTTCCGCCCGGAAGTGAGAGCCTTGATAGCTGATGATTTAATGGGGTACCCCATATCTGCAGATGATGTTATTTTGGATGAACTTGGCCACTTGTTTGGCGGTCAAGACTGCATATGACTGCACTTCTACCCATTTGGTGAAATAGTCGATAGCGACGAGGACGAAGCAATGCCCCTTGGTGCCTACCGGGTTAACTTTCCCGATGATGTCGATGCCCCAGGTCGAGAAAGGCCAGGGTGATGTCATGGTGTATAAAAGGGATGGTGGTATGTGTTGTATGTTGGCGAAGATTTGGCAATTGTGGCAATGTTTGACGTAGTTACGGCAATCGGCTTCCATGGTGGTCCAGTAGTAACCTAGCCGCATGATTTTTCGGGTAAGCATCATTGCGCTCATGTGAGGGCCACATTCTCCGCCGTGGACCTCTCCCATGACTTTTTTCGCTTTGTGATGGTCAATGCAAAGGAGGAGAATCCCTTGGGGTGTTCTTTTGTATAGTTGATTTCAATTCATCACGAATTGTGATGCAAGTAAACAGATGGCTCTTTGTCCTGTTGGGTCAGAGTTAGGAGGGCATTCGTTTTTGGTTTTGTAGTTGAGGATGGCTTGGTACCAAGGTTTGACATGGCTTTCCTCGTCGTTGTTGATGGCACAAATGTGAGCTGGCTCGCTCCTTCTCTCGACACATAGGGGCATCGATGTCATGTCGTCAGGTTTGTTGACGAGCGCGGCAAGTTTTGCCAGGGTATCAGCAAATTGATTTTCCTCTCGCGGCAAATGGAAGTAGTCGACTTGGTCGAAGAACTCGGCCTCTTGATTGATCTTTTCTCGGTAGGGAGCTAAGTTGTCACTTCGGATTTTCCATGATCCGGACACCTGATTTATGATGAGCAAGGAATCGTCGTGGACCCTCACCCTCTTGATGCCAAGTATAATGGCTGCTTGTAGGCCGATGAGGCATGCTTCATATAAAGTGGCATTGTTGATTACGGCAAAGTCTATCTTGACCGAGATCGGAAAATGTTCTTCCTCTGGTGATATTAGAAGGATTCCTACCCCGATGCCTCTCAGATTAGATGCACCGTCAAAGTAGAGGTCCCATGCGTTGGAGTCGGCACAAAGGATGTCTTCGTCAGGAAGTGACCATGTGTTGGTCGTTGGATCCTCGTTGACGGGATTTTCTGCCAGGAAATCGGCGACTGCCCTCCCTTGATAACCTTGAGGGGTACAAACTTGAGATCAAACTCGGACAGCATGAGTGTCCACCTAGACAGCCTTCCGTTTAGTATGGGTTTCTAGAAGATGTATTTGATTGGGTCCATCTTGGAGTAGATGTGGACCGTGTAGCTGAGCATGTAATGCCGCAGCTTCTTTGTTGACCATAATAGGGCAAGGCATGTCTTTTCCAGATGGCTCGTTCTTTGTCGTCGACTGTTTGTGGTAGCATTGCTTCTATGGCTGTGTCGGTAACAGTCAGGTATAGGGATAAAGGAATCGCCGGTTGAGGTGGCATAAGGACAGAAGGCTTGGATAAGATTTCCTTTATCCCGTCGAAGGCTTTTTGACAGTCGTCATCCCAATCGATGTGATCGGAGGTGCGAAGCTTCTTGAATATTGGTTCACAAATCTTGGTGAGCTTGGCTATGAAGCGGCTGATGTATTGAACTTGGCCGAGAAATCCCCGAATATCCTTCTTGTTCTTAGGCCGTGGCATTTGTTGAAGGGCTTTGATTTTGGTTGGATCAATTTCAATGCCTCTTTTGCTGACGACATGTCCCAAGAATTTTCCGGAGATGACCCCGAATGCACACTTCTGAGGATTTAGTCTCATGTTATATTTCCGCAGACGAGCGAAGAATTTCCAAAGGGCACTGATGTGGCCGTCCCGTTTTCTTGACTTGACAATCATGTCATCGCCATATACCTCTACCTTCTTGTGCATCATATCATGTAGGAGAGTGGTAGCGGTTCTTTGATAGGTTGCTCCGACATTGATGAGACCGAAAGGCATGACCGTGTAGCAATATGTACCCCACTGCGTAGTGAATGCTGTCTTGTGCATGTCTTCCTCAGCCATTTTAATCTGGTTGTACCTAGCATACCCGTCCATGAATGATAGGAGAGCATCCTCGGCGGTATTGTCCACCAGAATGTCAACATGTGGCAAAGGGAAGTCGTCCTTTGGACCCACCTTGTTCAGGTCCTTGAAGTCGACGCAAACCCGAATTCTTTCGTCTTTCTTCGGTACAGGCACAATGTTGGCCACCCAGTCAGAGTACTCAGACACTTTGATGAAACCAGCCTTGAACTATTTATCCACTTCTTCCTTGATTTTCAGGGCCCATTCAGGACACATTCGACGCAGCTTTTGCTTCACGGGTTTAGCTCTGAGCTTAATGGATCTCCGGTGCACTACAATTTCTCTGTCAATCCCAGGCATATCTCTGTAGGACTAGGCGAATACATCCTTGTATTCGTGGAGGAGGTAAATGAACTGTTGTCTTTCCGAGGGGTCCAGGGTTGTCCTTATCCTAAGTTCTTTAGGTGTGTTATCGGTTCCTACGTTAATAGGTTCGGTCTCCTCAATGATAGGGGTTCTGGTTTCCCATTTGTCAAGTTCTTTGGCTAAGTGAGGTGGGTAGTCACTCAAGTCAAATTCCTCATAGTCATTCAGAATTGCATTGCAGTTAAATTGAGACGAGTCGTAAGCAAACTTAGCATTCATTAAGTTGACACGAGCGAAAAGCTCGGAGAGGACAGACATCTCATGGTCAGTCAGAGGCGACACAGCAGAGGAGGTGGCCCCTGGAACATGCTCCAGGTTGTGACCTTTCATGGGAGTGGGGGTGACCCTAGTGGGCTCAGCCTCTGAATCAGCCACGACTTTGGGATAAAACAGCGGGAAGGGGACCTTGACTGGAATATTACGAGTTTTGGGAGCTATGACAGACTCTGACTCCGACACAGACTCAGATTCAGATTCTCCTTCACTTCCCTCTTTGAACATAGGGCCTTCTCCAGTTGTGATCTTGAGAATATGGCCTCGGCGATCGGTCCACTTAACGGTCTTCCTCCAGCCTTGTGCAGTTTTCTCTGGGTCAGTGTCGGAGATCAAGGCGGTTGGGTCAAACTGGTCGTCCTTCAGGGCGATGATGATGATGTCCTCATAGTCGAGGTGCTTGATGTTATCCTCTCCAAAGAGGAGGGTGACAGCTTGTCCATCGAGGCATGACTACGGCTTAGAATCGGTTGATGCAGCTTCGGTGTTGTCGGGAATAAAGTAGCAGTCCTGGAAGACTTCCACACCCGGGTACCTGGTCTTGGCCACGGAGTCATAGATCGGCTCCGGAAAGCCATGGTAGAGCTCGGACTCTCCCTAGGGGACAAAGTATCCATTGAGAGTCAGATGATAGGGACGGAGGATAACCCCGTGCTTCTTGTATTTTCGAACTAGGAGGTTCATCTTCTGGATATCTTCATCGGTAGGTTCATAGCCCAGTCCGAAGGGGATCTTGGGGACCTTAGCCTGTTTCAAGGGAGGTAAGGTGCTCTTCAGTGGATTGAGGGGCACACCTGGGAAGTAACCCTGGCACATCATGATGCGGTTGACTGTGAGGTTGGCAAACGGGTCACAATCAAAGGGTGTTGATTCATCAGTTATGGCGTTCACGGCTTGGAATCCTCACATTTCATTATCGTCCTCCTAAATGGCTTGGGAGGCTATTCCCTTTCTCATGATTGCTTTGATCGGGGAAGCCGGAATCGTGATCGTTTTCCCGTTGAAGGGGACCCTAATCTTCTGGTGGAGAGTTGAGGTAACTGCCTTGACGGCGTGAATCCAGGGACGTCCCGGGAGAATATTGAAGGAGGCGTCGATGTCGACCACTTGAAAACTAGTTTGCCTTTCTAGTGGTCCGGTTGCGACAGTTAGAGTGATAAGCCTTGCGACCTTGCGACGAGTGCCATGGTAGGCGCGTACTCCTTGATTTGTCGGGACCAAATCAGCTTCCTAAATAGCCAGATTTGTGAGCCGTCTTGAGGGAAATGACATTCACTGCGGGCCCGTCATCCACAAGGAACATAGGCACATTCTTCTTGAGACATTGTACGGTAATGTATAAGGCAAGATTATGATTGGCTCCGAAGGGAGGGATATCCTTGTCAGAGAAGACGACCGGGTTGTTCAAGTCAGGGGCGTCCCTTGTCATGTGTGCCACTATTTCTTCAGGGGAGGAGGTAGAGGGCACAGTTAATTTTTCCAAAGCTTGTTGCAAAGCTTGTTGATGCTCAAAGGATGTCGCGATCAGTTGCCAAATTGAGATTTCGGCTTTTGCCTTCTGGAGTTGCTTGAGGATCGAATGCTCGGGAGCCTTTGGTTGAGTGCTCATGTCCGGGATGACTTGGTCATTCGTTGTTGGAACGACCGTTGGATTTTCGGGTTCTGATAGGGGCGTCCAGATCGGGTAAGGTGACCGATCTCCTTTGTCTGCTTCCCTGGGACGATATAGACATCCTGAACATCATCTCTCCAGATGCCATTAATTTCCGAATTCTGAGGGTACCTTGGAGGGGTATTCCTCGGTGGGCAGTTTTTGTGACGGACATTTTTGTGGGGGTGATTCTAGTGAGGGTAGTTATTGTGCGGCTGATTATTATGGGGTTGATTATCGTGAGGTGCATGCCAGAATGGTCGCGGGAGCAATCCATCCTGGTGAAGGTAGTTTTGGACGCTCGGGGGACTCTCCTTCGAGCGTGGTGGTGGAGGATTGAAGATAAGTCAACGGTAGGAATCGTCAAGTTCAGTGATCCTTTCGGAGAGATTGGTTGTGGCTTCCTCAACTTGTTGGAACATGGCAAGCATAGTTACGGCACTGAACACAAATACCCCGTTCGAGGGATCTTTCTCCAAGGCATTCACCTCATCATCAATTGGCAAGATGAGGTGTGAGCAGTCCATGGTTGGCTCATCATCAGAGATAGCATGGATTCCCAAAGGGTTTGTTTTGTTGTTTGGCTTAGTCGGCGGGGGTAAAGGCAAATCCCCTTTTTCAATCATGTCTTGGATGATGTGTTTGAGTTTGAAGCAGGTTTCCGTATCATACCCTTTCCCTTGATGGTACTGACAGTAGGTATTGGGGTTCCAGAAGCGGGATTTCTTAGCATCGGTCGGATTCGGGGTGGGTCCAATTGGTTGTAACTTCCTCTGGTCCGTGAGCCTCTTCAGGGCACTTGCATAAGTTGACCCTATATTAGTGAACACTCTATGGGGGCGCTCAGCTCTCTTGGCGGTTGGTTCAAGGAGGTTGACCTCATCAATCTTGTTCGTCTGGCCATAAGGGCGAGATCCGGTTGAGGTGGATCATTGGTAGCCTCTGCCAGTGGTTTTGGCTAAGACGCCCTTCCGGAGGTCATCTACAATTCGTGTCCCCAGGATTTGCAGATCCTAAAAGGTCTTAATGTTTAGGTACCTAAGTAGATTTGCATACACTGGGTGGAGATTGTTGACCAACTTTTCCACCATGGTTGATTCACTCGGCTTGCTGACCAGCTGAGTATTTACCCTCCTCCAACGGGTTAAGAACTCGGTGAATCCTTCCTTATCGTTCTGGTTTATGACCTCAAGAGTACGGGTATTGGCTTGAATTTCAACATTGTCGGCATATTGCTTGGCAAATTCAATTGCGACCTCATCCCAAGTAGTAAGGTTCTTCGGATCAAGGGTGTAGTATCATTGGCGAGGGATCGGTTCCAGAGAGGACGGAAAGATCCGGGTGAAAAGTTCTTGGTTGACCCCTTTTATGGCCATGTAGTCTTTGAAGGCACGGATATGATTGAGTGGGTCCTCCACTCCTTTGAACTTGGGCACATCAGTCAGGGTAAAGTTGTCAGGTAATTGATCCCCAACAGGTTCGAACCTTCGGTTGTTCTCAAGATGGATATTGTTACCCCGGGCTAGGAGCTGTTCTTCCAGGAGCTTGAGCCTTTTCTCAGTTTCAGTCAAAGGTGGAGTATTATGTTCTCAAGCATCCTTGTTTTCTAGGGTGTCGATACGGGTCTCGACGCGATCCAAACTGACCTTAAGAGCGGTGAGCAGGCTGGCTAGCTGATCAGTCGTGACATCTCTGTTGTTATCAATGTTGTTGTTGGACGAAGTCGAAGACGGGGCCATGGTTCTGAGGCAGAAAAACGGCTCACATTACTACTCGATCCGACACGACTCAAAGACTGAACGCAGACAACACAAAGGGCGAGACAAGGATCAGACTCAACAAGACGAGGATGACCGTGTGTGGTACCTCGGTGCTGACTCGATTTATGACGTGACGGTGTTGACCGAACTTTTGACACGCGTCCAATGTAGTGGCGTGGCGCCATTGGACGAGTCTCGTGGTGAGACGACTCATAAGTAAAGACCCATAAGTACGTTTGCTTCGACCCGATAGACACAAGGCGGAATTGGAACGGTGGACTGAAGTTTTCGAAAATAGAAATTTACAAAAAGATTCATTTGTCGCTTTATGGAAGGCTTCCGAAGATAGAGATCCCCGCAAGTCGGTCAGTTGAAAGGGTTGTCTTGAGTTTATTTGCAAAATACGGTTATGAGTTTGAGTCGGCTCGAAAAACAATGTATTGTCTCCCAAGACGGTTTTTGAAATTCAAAATTGTATGTTTTGAAAATCGAGTTTGAAATATTTGAAGAGGTCTCGGGGACGGTGCATGGTCCTCGGGACCTCGAAAGTGTCACGAGAAAAGGGTGTGTGCTTTTCTCGGGTTTTGAAAGAGCCAGGCGCGAAATGGGTTAAAATCCTTGTCTAGACGCGGTGATTATAACAGCATAAAAAGGTGATTTGAAATGGTTGTAGAAAACCGAGTTTGAAAATTGTCATTACGACGGCCTAGAACGGGGTGTTGAAATGGTTATAAAAACCGGGTTTGAAAAAATCGTCATTACGACGGCCTAGAAAGGCTTGTTGAAGTGGTTGTAAAAACCAGGTTTGAAAATCATCATTACGACGGCCTATAAAGGCGTGCAACGGTCGGGGAAAGACCAAGGTTTGAAATGGCCATTATAACGGCACAAAAGGGTATTTTTGAAAGTTTGAAAATGACATGGAAGGACTTATGATCAGGTAGCACATAAGAACTCACAGTTTCATTATATTATGCATAATACTGACACGGGTTTTGGCTTAGAAAGGTAGGTTACACACCAAGCAATCAAACCCCGATTTGCGAGAGGGATACCAATCCAAACAAAATGTGTAAGGAGGGTGCCCTAGCCTCGTGCTCGAAAGTGATGAAAGCTCTTTGATAAAACAGAAATGTGTAACGTCAATGGTATGCTTGACTCAATCGGGATTCGAAACTCGGGTATGAGAAAACTCACGCCGACGAGACGAGCAAATTGGTCGAAGAGGGTGATGCGTGCATTTTATGTAGGTATTTCATACTTCATTTGCACACATTTCTATGCATTTTGTGTAGTATTTAGCTACAAATGTCCCCCGAATTGGCTACTTTGGTTTGTCTTCTAGTATTTGCAGGTATGAACCGGAAAGGAGCGTAATTAGCCTAAAACATGTCCCTATTCATGCATTTAGGAGATGAGTTGAGTCGGAGCCTTAAGACTACTATTTTGAGATGTGCAAAGGAGTAAGACAGCTAGGCGAGCAAAGAAAGAACTTCAATATACTAGTGCCTATTTTGAAGAGTCATATCTAGAGTTATACAACTTATTTTCATGTGATTTCATTTGGAAATGAAAGCTTGTCCTCTTAGCTTTCCAACGCCACCGGAAACGCCCTGTTTGCCCAATTAACGAAGAAATGGCAGTCATTTGAAGTTCAGTATGCGAAGCAGAAATTGTGAGCTGGAAGTACTCGATCGAATACAATTATGTTCGATCGACTCCTTTTTCTATTCGATGGAGTAGTGCCTATTTAATAAGTGTTCGATCGAGTACCTAAAGTACTCGATCGAGTGGTTTTAGCTTGGATTTGCTCGATCAAGTGATATAAAAGTCCTCGATCGAGTTGTTTGCTATTGGGATCGGGCTTTTTGGTCTTATTTCGTTGTTAGGTTAAATAAAAATCGTCTTTGCTATATAAAGGAAGACGATAGAAACATAGGGGTACATCTTGGACGCTTGTTCCTTGACACTTCATAATTTCTTTTCTCTTTTCTACTGTTGACTGCTTTCCTTCCTTTTTCCGGATCTTTTCTCTGTAATTCTCTTTTCCCCTTTTCTCTCTTTAGTTAATGTTTATTATTTCTCTTCCCTTTGTTCTTGCTCTTTTCTCACTTATGTATAGCTAATTCTCCTTGCTAGGATTAGGGGAGTCGATGATTATTGTTAATTGTTAATTAGTTTGGAGATCTGTCGTTGTTATTATGTCTCTGTTGTTTATCACTGCTCTTAATTGTAACTAGTTGATTGAATCGATGCAATTAGCTTATTTAACATTGGTAAGCCTTGACCTAGACCGGAAGGTTGGAAGGGGTGAGACCTGCAGTGAGCATTAGGGCACTTTAGTGAGGGCGGAAGCTAAACTATTAGTGTTTTAGGGCGAATTGAGACCGGAAGGAGATATTCGTTGCCCCTTAGACCGATACAACTTACTGATCTATGACCTTAGCTGCAATTGACCGATAATCATTGATGACCCGACATCCTAGTTCCCTTTTCTTATTGTTAATCTCTCTTTTTATTTCCTCTTGCCTTAATCCTATTAGTTTAGTTTAAACATTCAATTTAAAACCCCCAACTTGTGAGGTAGACAGACCGAATAGACAAGTAGATAGTGACCGCCTCCTTGTGGAGATCGACCCTACTTACTGCTGACTTCTGTTAGTGTAACTAGGTATTTTATTTGTGGTACCCGACGACGGTATCAAATTTTGGCGCCGTTGCCGGGGAGGCAACTACTTTATCTGCTTGTTTTATTTTTGTCTGTCTTTAGCCTCAAGGGATTTATTCCTTGAGGCAGTTCTCATCTTTTTCTTTATTGCTGTTTTGATAGGTCCTACCTAGACAGTTCTAGGTAAAAAGATCGTCAAAGGGAAGGCTTGACTACCTTTGACCCTCCACCTATGTTCCATTATATGGCGTAGCAGGTGGTTTACTGTGGGAGATGTGGTGCTGATGGGCACAATGCAGCTGTTTGCATGGCAGAGAATGATGACGTCTACGCGTTCAAGCACCATAGACAAGCTAGCCATTCCGCTGTAGTTGTGCCGCCACATCTACCTTATCAACGAAGCTATCAAAAGCCTCCATTTATCAGGCCACCGCAACAACAAGGTCCTCCTCTTGATAAGCAGAATGAAGAGATTGCTGAGCTGAAGTCTTTGGTGAAGGCACTTGCATTCCAATTGCAAGAACATGATAGACATAATTGTGCGCAAATTGATGAGCTCGAGTCCGAAATAGCTCAGTTAGCTGCTATGTCGAATCTAAGGCAACTAGAGAAGGTATGCTCTACCTACACCGAGAGGGGTCTTTCCCATAAAGGACCCGCATTGCCTAACGCTACTAATGATTTGGATGACTCGGATTACGAAAATCTATCAGAAAATGACGCATCACACGAAGATTTATGCGCTGAACAACAATTTTCACTCGATCGAATGGATTATAATGTTCGATCGAGTGAAATAACTGAGGAAATGTTTGATCAAATAGAAAATTCCACTCGATCGAACAGCTGCTTTGAGGAAGTTCTCGATCGAGCTGATTTATGTACTCGATCGAGTGATTATCAAGAGGAAAGCTCTCGATCGAATGTCATTTCTGCTCGATCGACTGATTTGGCCAGGGAGAGCAATGATTTGTCACTTGAGTTCGTTTTAGATGACAATTTTGACGACGACAATGGTTACGGTGAATCTCCCCTTTTCAAAGCCGAGCTGGATGCGCTTGAGGCTGCGATTTACAGGACGGAATCCACTGAGGAGGGTGACGAGAAGACAGCTGAGTCGGTAATTGCTCCTAGCACGGATGAGGTAATATATTCTTTTGTCAATAATTCTGACTGTGAGAGCAACCCACCTAAGGTAATTAGCGATAATTTCATTGTTGTTAGTATTAATAGTACGCTATCTCATATGACTCGTATTTTTTCTTCTTCCAATGCTCTACCCCTTCCCAGTTGGACAAGTAATTTAGCAGTTTTTCACCGTACTTGTCATCATAAATTTGTTAATCTGAAATGGTACCCTAGATTATTACTAATTGCTCCTAAGCTCCTTTATTTTGTGGACAAATTTAGGAGCTGTCATAGGAAATTTGTTAGGCTTAAACGTTTATACATGTTATTTTCCTATGTTGCTATTATACCTTGGTGCTACTTACATTTTTTTGTAGCACATGCGCAGCTATTTGATCGGTTGCTGGGTGCCTTGAGCTGTTTTGACCAGGCTAAATTAGAGCGGCTCGAAGAAAAGAAGGTCAAGCTGGGACCTGACTGAAACTAGCGCTACCGGGAGGAAACCCGGAATTTAAATTTATTTCTAGTTGTTTTTTTTTTCAAACATTTTAGTTTTTGTTGCTTGTATAATAATTAGTTTTTACAACCATAGACTGTGAACAATTTTGGACTTGGTTTTTAGTAGAAATTTGTAGCCTGTAGGACCATTCAATCGAGTAATTCTTTTCCTCGATCGAACACTTTGGCAGCTATTTGTACTCGATTGAGTACTAACTTCTCTCGATCGAGTACCATCGGGTAGAATTTGGTTGATTTGCTTCCTGTGACGATGTCCTGCAGCTGTTTGTGACCTCCCATGTTACTGGCTGGTTTGGGGAGGTCCCTACTTCGCGTTATCTTGTAAGTTTTCCGCATCTTCACTCTCCTTTTTATTTTTCATTTCCTTTCCCTATTTTTGGGTACAATGAGGGCATTGTACGGTTTGGTTTCGGGCTGTTATGCATCCATATCTGTGTCTGCATTTATGTTTTTATTGCATTTCTGTTATCACGTTTAATTTCTGTATGCATTATTGTTTATTTCTATAAATATTCAAAAATCTTATAAAAATTAAAAAATTTCAAAAAAAATCGAAAAATTTCACGTTTATTTTTGTATGTAGGTTGAGTCGGAACATTAGATTTCCGTGATGAAATTGCACTTTAACTTGTCATTTTTACTTAAGCCTTGCATCTAATTGATAGTTATTAGCTGAGTCACGTGCATATCTACGAGTTTTTTGTTCAAATTTAGCTGATTGTTTAGACTTGACCTGATAAATTGGCAACCTACTTACAATTTCTGAGATTTAGAGCCTTATAACTGGTGACATTCATGACCGGTTTATGTAGGAATTGAGAGTAGTACTCCTTGCATAACATGTCCATTACTTTTGCATTTTTATGAAATTCAATTTCTTGTCATTTGCATACATTCGGGTTTGTGGCCGGTGTTACATGCAGGGAGGTGCTTACAATTTCCCCTTGCTTACATTTTCACCCACTTAGCTCCACATTAGCCAAAAATAGCCTTTTGACCCATTAGCTACACCCAAATTTAGCCGGTCAGTCAAGCTAGTTTAGTGTGACTTTTGTGGTATATCTGTCCTTGTTTTGATTTTGGCTCATATTCATTGTGCGGAGTTGGTAGAAAAAAAACAATGTGGAAAAGGAAAAAAAAGAGACGTGAAAAGAAGAAAAGAAAAAAAAAAGAGAAAAAAAAGAAATTGAAAAAATTGAAATCACGTGAAAATAGAAAGAAAAGAAGAAAAAAATGAAAAGGAATTGGAATGTGAATGAAGAGACCGTCTGTGTTAGTTTATTTCTTGTGACGGTCTCCTTCCTCCATTTTATTCATATATTTTTGAGGAGATAGTGTATTTGGACAGTGAGTTGTGTGCCAATGAAGAGCACTTGTGCTTTATTTTCAGTCAGTTGAGATTCGGATGGTCCTATATGGCCTTGTTTAGGAACTAGCTTGGCGTTTTACCTCCACATTTCCATAATTTGTTTTGCCTTTTCCCACCTGTAGCCTCACTTTCCCATACTATTTGTAAGCCCTCGGCTGTGACGGACATTGTTGGTTGGAATGTATGTGTAGTACTTGAATCGTCTATCATTTTTTTTTTTGCATGCATGTTATGTAGGTCGCAGTCTAAGTGAGTGACTGTTTTCTCTTTCTCTCTTATACATATACATTAACCCTTTGCTTCATGAGAGAAGAGTGACCCGTGAGAGTCCGATTTTAATGGTCTTGCAAGGTCGACAGGTCAGGTTATTTATGGACATCTTATAATTCGTTTGCGTATTGACTGCTGTGGCTATAACTGTTAATTTTTTACTGCATTAAGTTGGTTTAAGTAGGCAAGTTATAGCTAGCTCTGAGCTTTCTTTTTCCGTTCCATTAGTTTTTCATATAGTTTGCTTGGGGAGAAGAAAAGGTTTGGTTTGGGGAGATTTAATGCGTGCATTTTATATAGGTATTTCATAGTTCATTTGCACGCATTTCTATGCATTTTGTGTAGGATTTAGCTACAAATGTCCCCCGAATTGGGTACTTTGGTTTGTCTTTTATTTTTTGCAGGTATGAACCGGAAAGGAGCGTAATAAAGCCTAAAACATGTCCCTATACATGCATTTAGGAGATGAGTTGAATCGGAGCCTTAAGACTACTATTTTGAGATGCGCAAAGGACTAAGACAGCTAGGCGAGCAAAGGAAGAACTTCAAACTACTAGTGCCTAATTTTAAGAGCTATATCTCGAGTTCTACAACTGATTTTCAGGTAATTCGACTTGGAGATGAAATCTTGTCCTCTTAGCTTTCCAACGCCACCGGAAACGCCCTATTTTCCCAAGTAACGAAGAAATGGCAATCGTTTGAAGTTCAGTGCGCGAAGTAGGAATTGTGCGGTGGGAAGTACTCGATCGAGTACAATTGTGTTCGATCGACTCCTTTTTCTATTTGATCGAGTAGTGCCTATTTAATAAGTGTTCGATCGAGTACCTAAAGTACTCGATCGAGAGGTTTTAGCTTGGATTTTCTCGATCGAGTGATATAAAAGTCGTCGATCGAGCTGTTTGCTATTGGGCTCGGGCTTTTTAGTCTTATTTCGTTATTAGGTTAAATAAAAATCGTCTTTGCTATATAAAGGACGACGATAGAAACATAGGGGTACATCTTGGACGCTTGTTCCTTGACACTTCATAATTTCTTTTCTCTTTTCTATTGTTGACTGCTTTCCTTCCTTTTTCCGGATCTTTTCTCTGTAATTCTCTTTTCCCCTTTTCTCTCTTTAGTTAATGTTTATTATTTCTTTTCCCTTTGTTCTTGCTCTTTTCTCATTTATGTCTAGCTAATTATCCTTGCTAGGATTAGGGGAGTCGATGATTATTATTAATTGTTAATTAGTTTGCAGATCTGTCGTTGTTATTATGTCTCTGTTGTTTATCACTGCTCTTAATTATAACTAGTTGATTGAATCGATGCAATTAGCTTATTTAACATTGGTAAGCCTTGACCTAGACCAGAAGGTTGGAAGGGATGAGACCTGCAGTGAGAATTAGGGCACTTTAGTGAGGGCAGAAGCTAAGCTATTAGTGTTTTATGGCGAATTGAGACCGGAAGGAGATATTCGTTGCCCCTTAGACCGATACAAATGACTGATCTGTGACCTTAGCTGTAATTGACCGATAATCATTGATGACCCGACATCCTAGTTCCCTTTTCTTATTGTTAATCTCTCTTTTTATTTCCTCTTGCCTTAATCCTATTAGTTTAGTTTAAACATTCAATTTAAAACCCCTAACTTGTGACGTAGACAGATCGAATAGACAAGTAGATAGTGACCGCCTCCCTGTGGAGATTGACCCTACTTACCGCTAACTTCTGTTAGTGTAACTAGGCATTTTATATTTGGTACCCGACGACGGTATCAGAGGGTTAGGTTGTGGGTCCGGACAAGGAACCCGACCGTGACCGTAATATCAATTAATGCATTCCAACCAAGACCTCGTTCGAGTCTCACCATCTAGGGATCACAAAGACGTAAGTGTCCTAGTTTTCCCCAGCGGAGTCGCCAATCTGTGGACATTGGCCCACCTGCAAGCCCGGTCAATCTGCGGACGTGCAACGGTCTTTTGAAAGCCACGATCGGCGGCATAAAAAAAGACTTTCGACCGGATCGTTTTATATCGGTCGGTTTCGTCTCGGTAAGGGTCTCGAAACGATTAGAGATGTTCGGAGTCGCCACCAAGCATTTGTGGGATACTTGGAACCCGTTCGAATCCACTTTATACCTCGGTCAAACGAAGCACAAAGCAGTGTTTGACATAGGTACTAAAGATAAGGAATCGTCCCTCTTTAGCATCTTATCTCTAGAATGACTCCCATACGCCGTGGATAAGGTCGCCCACTATCCAAAGTTTCTGAGTAAGAGGTGAAGGTATGTATTGGGAAGCCCTTTAATCAGACACCGAATCCCGCCCGCGGTAGCGGCCTCTACTGATCGATCTTGGTTGGTTGAATGCAAAAGTTGATAAAATGGTTTAAATGCATGAATGCGCATCCAATAATTTAAACCTAACATGTGAGAGCTTTCTAAGTTGGTTGATTTAATCCAAGTATCAAGTATAAGATGTCGAGTTGGATTAATTGTTGATTTGCATGCAAGATGGAAATTAAACATCCATTTACCGTATTAGGTTTATGGTGCATAATGTGATCCATTTGTCTTAGTAAGGTGTTACGCAAATATGATTAGTCGTCTGATCCGTCCTATATCTGGGTTAACCGAGTCGATCGTCCCTAGACTAATCTTTGGAAGGGGAATGACCGCACTGAGTAGCCATATGAGGCGCGATCCTGTTGGCGATGCAAGGGGTCTCCCCTGATTTTGAAAACAGGAAAGAAATGGCCCATTTAGGCGCGGGTCAGTCAACGGTTTAGGACGTGCTCTGACCATTTGAAAAAGGTTTATAAAACGTGTTGAAAATAGGTGTTTGAACCCGTTTTGGTTTGAAAGGGTCTTTTAGACCGTATTTGTTGATTTGGGGAACGAGACTCGAATAATCATCATTATTTTGATGATATTCGGTGTCGGGTTCGACTTGGAAAGCTTGACATTAATAGTTTTGAAAATAATTATGAACTAATTGTTTTAAGTTCATTTGAATATAATTAGTCGATACTCATCATCATACCCGCGTTAAAATCCGGCATGGTATGTGGAACCAAAGATGACTTTGTGTTGGTGACTAATACATTTATTTTGGAAATGTAAAGAAATGATGAAAGGCTTTAAAATACCTTCCAGAATATAAAGAAATGAAATAAAAGGCTTTAAAATACCTTTTAAATGTTATTAACCAAATATTATCACCGAAACACGGATTAAACCGTCAATGTTTTATGGTTAAAAACTTATAAAAATAAGTAAAATGGGTTTGAAAATATTTGAAATGGTAAAAACCGATTATAAATATGAAAATAAATTAGAGAGGAAAGACGAGAACAAACACGATTGAGTTCTAACCTCGGCACCCCATTGAGGCGCGACCTCTGTACAGAACAAGGGGCTTCTTCCTTAGGCCAAAACTCAGTTTTGGCTCGTCTATCCTATGTTTTGGATCGTGTTATGCATGTTTTAGCATGTTATGGTCATAAAACAAGCAAAGACATGATAAAAGAAGGATTTTTACACCCTCATACTTATATATTTGGTTATGGCGAGAAACAGACGTAAGTGTAACAACTCGTTTGGTCGGAAAAGACTCGGTTTAAAACCGTTTTGGTAAGTAAAAAGAGTGTTTTATTAAGACTAGTGACGGTATAGTGGTTGAAATGGCCGGTCAAGTGATTTAATGCACGATGACGGTACCAAACAATGTGTAAGGCTTGTATTTACGATCGGTAGGTCGTAAATACGCGTCGGATTGTGACTTAAGAAGTCGAGTCGAGAATTTTAAGGGATAAAAGAGGGGGCGGACACTCGCGTAAGTTCTTAAATGGGGGCATTTGAGGGGTATTTATAGGAAAATGAGTGGTTGTGTGAGTTTTGAGCGACGTGGCCACCTGGGTTGCTCAAAGAGGCGCGAGCCACGTCGCGGGTCTTCGAGTTGTCCTATCACTTTCACACAAATGCAATCATGATTTGTTCTATCCTAGGATTTGTAGTCACATCTTTGGTACTTGACCATTCATGAATATGGGAAATCTTAGTATAGAAAGTTTGAAATGGTTTGTTTTTGTGGTTGACTCGGTTTGACTCGTTGTTGGAGTCGGGATTTGAGTTTTTGAGTCGGTTTTTTGTCCGGTGTCGGTTTTGACTCTAGTTAGTGTCATTGCGACCCTGTCGTCGTGCATTAAACACTCCAGGTAGTTTTAAAAAATTTTGAAATGTTTTTATTTTCGAAATCGTTTTAAGTTTTCCGACGTAAAGTTGTACACAAACTGTCGATCAAACGCCGCGATTCCAAAACATATTGTAGTCCGATAATCATCGGGTGTTTACTGGAGCCTCAACAGATACTGGGTATCTACACATTCCTTCTATGTCGGGTAGGGCTCCCATGGAGGTGGACGTAGACTTCAACCCTTCACTCACTCTTGTAGGGGGTGAGAGAGAGGAGGTGGTCCATGAGGAGGCTGAGGAGCTCCCGAGGCGGGCCAATGTGGGACGTGGTGGTTTCCAGCTAGTAGGTGCACCCGAGTGGGCCGAGAAATGGGATGGTAGACATCTCATTTGGGCGGTAGAGAGCCACCTGTCCTACAGGACGGCGAGGAGTATGGTAAATTTCAAACATGTCGTTTCTTATTACATGTCCTATTTGTTTGCCATTTCATTTTTCATTTGTCTCGTACTAAAGATATCATTGTTTCGAATTGATACAGGAGGCTGGGAACATGAGGTCCTTTTCTGGCTACTCAACGATGAGGGATGCCTTCGGGAGATTGTCGGAGGAGGATAAGGCCATCGTTGAGTTGGGAGCCTTCGGGGCTCTGGTGGGAGCATGAAGGGCGATCAGGGAAAGGAAGATTCGGGCTAACCTTAGCCTGATTCGAGATTTCCTTGATCTATTCTAGGACACGACCTCGACTTTCCATATGCTTTTTGTAGATGTCGGGTTCATTTTGGAGGACTACGACATGATTTCGGGTTTGCCGTGTGGAGAGGAGGCTTTGGTGTGGCCGTCGATGGCTGTGAGAGTGGACTCAGCCTTGGCGAGGAGGCTGATCGGCTGGAACCTAGCAGAGGGTGCTGCCAGCGTTCCTGGGTTGGTGTTGAGTTCTTACGTCAGGGAATACTTTGTGAGTAGGACCCCGGCGACGGTAACGATGGATGGGAGTAAGGTGGCTCCTCCTCCTTGTACTGTGGAGTAGAGGGCCCGCTTGTGGCTGTGGTGGTTCTTGTCTTCGATTTACCTTGGAGACAAGGGGGAGAGGCTGTCGACGAAGTTTCTTTCTATTCTGTCTGACTTGAGTTTCCTTGGTCAGTGGGACTGGGTTACTCCTTGCTTTGCGGTCCTTACTCGCTACATGAGGGCTATGGTACGTCCTGAGCTGATGAAGAAGGGGACTTCTCCTGCAACTGTCGGTCCTGGACTCTTGTTGGAGGTATAAACCTTTTTACATTATGAAAGATTATTATTTCTTTATTTATCTCTATTTCTATCGAATTATGAACGATCATAAATTATTATCTTTGTTTGCAGGCGTGGGTGTACTCCTACTTTCCCGGCTTTACGCCCAAGAGGACGGAGCCTGAGCCGAGGACGTACCCCGTCGTGAGAGACTGGGTAGTGTGCCGTAGGAAGAGCCAACGCTGTTCTTATGACGTCTGTCGGAAGGGCGTGAATGCCCCGAAATTGGAGAACGTAAGTGCCCTTGATCCTTATTTGATTACCTTTCTTTTATTTATGTGTTTTAATTTAGAAGCGATCATAGGAATAACCCCGTCTTCCCGCTTAGAGTCGATAATAGGAATGACCCCTCATTTGCTTATTTTAGTGGGTGCCTAGACCTTGGGAGGACTACCCTGACGCTCCCGCTTTCGCAGCTGAGATCCTTCGTCCTAGGATCTCGAGTCGGTTGTTGCTGAGGATGTTGTATGGGTAAAAATACCCTCTCATTTTCATCATGACGTGGCAACTCACAATTGGGTAAAATAAAGGCACACGGATCAACAACAAGGCAGCAGGATGCTAGACAGAAGGAAGAACAAGGGGGGATGAACTTGGACATTTAAGTGATACAAAGGCCACGTTTGAATTAAATAACAAACATCCAGCAGGAACGTTGAAATGGTCAGCAGGAACATTACGGTGATCAGCAAGAGCTTTGACAAAGTCTGCAACCACTTCCTATTTCGTAGGGAGTGGAGCATATGGTTGAGCATATGTAGGAAGCACGTGAAACCACTCGAAGAAAGGCTATAAAAGAGCAACAAACATCTGATTCAAGGGCATCCCTCATTTACTCCACTCGAAGAATTATCATTCACCACCTGCAACAATTAATATCATTAACACACTTAGAAATTATACATCGTTCGTGCCATTTGTATTTAGTCATTTGGAGATCACAGCTGTTCCTCCTGATCGTTCCATCTAGGTTCACCCTCAGATACTATTACTATTAGTGGATCATTGGTGGGATACCATTCCCCCTGCGGTTTTTCCCACATTTTGGGTTTCCCGCGTCACCATTTTGCTTGTGTCGTTTATCTCTCTTTCATTTTCGTTTGTCTTTCTTTCGCATTAGTTGTTTACTTTCGTTCTCGCTATGTTCTTACTACTAATCTACTTCAGTCCTTAATATCGTATTTTAATTAGAATTGCCGCATTGACTCACAAATCTTTAGTCGGTAAAATCTTACCAAAACAGTTTGGCGCCCACCGTGGGGCATTGTGGTTAAATCTTGGTTAAAATACCTCTTCTCGAAATATCCTAACATCTCTATAGTTGATCATGTCAGGATCCAATCAGAACGTATCAGACCCGATGAGTGCATCAGGGCAAACTCCAGTAATAGGGGCGGTGCCAGCAACCTCCGGTGTTCCAACAACGGCGGTCCATACCACTAGAGTGACTGCAGGCCAGGCTTAGCCCCAAGTATCAGCAAAGCCTCCTTACTCCCCCAAAATCACAGATCTGGGAGCAGGGAAGGCTGACAAATCACCAGTTATTAATCATGTGCCAAAGGCTAATAAGGATGGGAGTCCGCAGCGCCCATGATCACCAGGACACCTGATAGGAGCCCGTCTCCCAGGAGCATCACAACCAGATCCGGTACAACAGTTGCTCCAAGGGATGACATCCTTGCAGCAGGCGGTGATAGGGTTACAAAGGGACAACAAGTCCTTGCAGGAGAAGATAGATGCAGTGTCACCCCTGGGATCGCCCCAGCAGATGGCAAGGTCAAGTCTTGACCAGGGGAATGCCAGGGAGTACTCAGGGAGGCTAATGCCACAAAATCTAGTAACTAGGCTCGATATGGATATGCTGCCACCAGGGGTAACCACACCACCCGAGCAAGTATATCCAGCAGGAACGTTGGCCACCCAGGGTACGATCCAACCAGCAGGGGTCCCACCACCACCAAGGATGCCGCAAACGTACCCCGTGGTACTCAATCCTGTGGGATTAGGAGCGTTGACTCCAGATCCCATATCAACAACCAGCAGTACGCCAGTGGTACCAGGGAGCAATCTAGGGGAACAGTCAGCAAGAAACGCATATCCCGGGATGTGCTCCTATATGCCACATACTCCGGACAGCTAGTTCAGCCCAATTATGAACTCAACACCATTACCTGGAAGCTACATGGTCCCTCCTTACATGCCAGGAGGAACACCAAATCCATATGGGATCTACTCAGCACCCCACAACCAGGGTATGGGGGTAGGAATCCATTTAGAACAACAGTTGCAGGATATCAGGTCCCTACTCAGCAAGGTTTCAGGGTTACACGTCCCATGGAGGTAGCAACCCCAGAGTGCTATGCGGATTCCCCCTTTGTGGACAGCATTGCCCTTGTCAGCAAGCCAAAGGTGTTCACCACACCAACTATGACGTTGTATAATGGAACAGAGGATCCGCTGGAGCACATCAACCAATACAAGCAGAAAATAATGGTGGTTACAGCAACACGGCCTGAAAAGGAGGCATGCATGTGCAAAGGATTCGGTTCCACCTTGTCAGGAGCCGCACTCCAGTGGTTCGTTAACCTTCCCAACAAATCTATTTCCAGCTTCGCAGGATTAGTGAACGTTTTCAATCAGCAGTTCGCATGCAGTCGCAAGCCAGAAAAATTATCCAGTGATTTATACCGGCTCGTCCAGAGGTTCGAGGAGTCCACCAGGGATTATATCGCCAGATTCAATGTGGAAAAAATGTCGCTCGGGATTGCTACAAGAACGCTCTAAAACCCACTGCAGGTGGACCTGCATAGCAATTACAGAAAATGTGCGTCCAGAGGGAGTATATCGCACCACCCCAGGAGGAACTCGACAAAGTAGTCCTGGACCCCTAGTTTCCAACAAGAACAGTGCTGGTGGGAGCTGATTGTGCAGGTAACATCCGTGAGCAGATAATTGAATTTCTACGTACTAACATGGATTGTTTTGCCTGATCCCATAGCAACATGATTGGCATAGATCCAAGTGTAACAACACACCGACTAAATATAGACCCCAGTTTTCCTCCAGTCCAGCAGAAAAGGCGAAAATTCGCTCCTGAAAGGAATGAGGTGATAAACCAGGAGGTAGACAACCTCTTGGCTGCAGGAAAGATCAGGGAAGTTAATTACCCAGAATGGCTCTCGAATGTTGTGGTTGTACCCACGAAGAACAACAAGTGGAGAGTATGTGTTGATTTCACAGATCTTAACAAATATTTCCCAAAAGACCCGTTCCCCCTACCGCACATTGATTCCATGGTAGACGCTAGAGCAGGGCATGAGCTACTTACCTTCCTTGACGCCTGGAGTGGGTAAAACCAGATAAAAATGGACCCTAAGGACCAGGAGAAAATAGCCTTCAGATCTGACAGAGGCTTGTACTGCTACAATGTGATGCCCTTTGGCCTCAAGAATGTTGGTTCCACCTATCAGCGCCTGGTGAACGGAATGTTCAAGGAGGAGATAGGGAGAACAATGCAAGTCTACATTGATGATATGGTAGTCAAATTCGAGAAGGCAGAACAACACATGTCCCACCTGGAGAGTACCTTCTCGATCCTCGGAAAATACCATATGAAGCTGAACCCCCTAAAATGCACATTTGGAATCCCCTCTTGGAAATTCCTAGGGTACTTGATGACGCAAAGAGCGATAGAGACCAGCACGGAGCAAATCAAAGTAGTACTTCAGTTAGAATCTCCTCAGAAGCCAACGGACGTACAGAGGCTCACAGGTCGGGTAGCAGCCTTAACCCGGTTCATATCAAGGTCCTCAGATAGATGTCGATTATTCTATGACATCCTGATGAAGAGCCAGAAGTTTGAGTGGATGCAGGAGCATGAAAAGGTGTTTAGGGAGCTCAAGCAGTACCTGAGCACCCCTCCTCTTCTCTCCAAGCCAGAACAGGGAGAACCGCTATACTTATATCTATCAGAGACAGAGGCGGCTATAAGCGCTGTACTGGTATGAGAGCACAAAGGTATGCAGAAACCAGTATACTATATAAGAAAGTCTCTGTTACCTGTAGAGACCAGGTACACATCTCTAGAAAAACTCGTTTTAGCACTTGTTACTGCTTCGTACAAATTGCGTCCCTATTTTGAGTCACATACAATTTCAATCATGACTAACTACCCCCTAAGAACCATAATGAGGAAACCCAAACTGTCAGGGAGAATGGTTAAGTGGTCTGTCCGCCTGAGTGGGTACGACCTGAAATTTGAACCCCGAATAACCATAAAGTCCCAAGCCCTAGCTGACTTTGTGTCAGACTTTAGTCCCACCCTTCAAGAACAAGCCGACAGTGAAATCTGGACCCTAAGTGAGGCTAAAGGGGAGCAGGTATGAGAGTTACATGTTGATGGGGCATCCAATACGAAGGGAGCTGGGGTAGGGCTGGTCCTGAAATCACTTCAGGGGGAACAGATAAAACAGGCAGTACGGTGTGAGTTCAATTCAACGAATAACGAGGCTGAATACGAGGCCCTAATCTTAGGACTCCAATTAGCCTTGGAATTGGAAATCAACCGCATCGAGGTGTATAGTGACTCCCAACAGATCGTAAACCATGTGAATAACGTATACACGGCCAGGTATCCTAAAATGATAGCCTAACTGGAAGTGGCGAAGGAGCTCAAACTCCGCTTTGCCTCCTTCCACATCCAGCAGATACCAAGGGATCAGAATGTTGAATCAGATGCTCTTGCCACCCTGGGAGCATCTTTCACTCCAGGGCAGTGGGTAATGTACCATTCATACACGTCATGAAACCTACCATACGTCAGAATGAACAGCAGAACGCCAGTAAGGCTGCAACCACCCAGTTGACATACGAAGCAGGAATACTATGTACTGCCACACCCCAGGAAGAGATTGATGATTGGGGAAAGCCTTACATTAGTTGGCTACGTGATGAGGTCTTACCACCTGACCAGAAAGACGGCAGGAGCTTCAAAATGAAATCCTCCAGATTCAAACTCATTGATGGTATCCTATTTAGGAAGTCCTTGGCAGGACCCTATCTAAGGTGCTTGAGCATACAGGAAGCACAGGCAGTAATGTGTGATATCCACAGTGGTGATTGTGGAAATCACACAGGGGGTGGGAGCCTGTCCAACAAGACACTAAGGCAGGGTTACTTCTGGCCTACCATGAGGAATGACGCCATAGATTTCGTCAAGAAATGCGAAGAATACCAAAGGAACGCTCCTGTCAGCCACCAGCCAGCAGAGCGTATGCATCCGATTATCTCGCCTTGGTCTTTTATGAAATGGGGAATGGACATTATGGGACCATTACCCCGTGCTTTTGGAAACAGGACGTACATGCTGGCAATGACAGACTACTTCTCTAAATGGATAGAGGCAGAAGCTTCCCCTCAGATCCTAGAGAAGCATGTGATATCTTTCATCAAGAGGAACATAGTGTGCAGATATGGCCCTTCAGAAATCATATATGACAACGGGTCACAATTTATATCCAACAGAACGAAAGACTACTGCGCCAGGTGGAACATCAAGCTGTTTAAGTCCACTCCTAGGAATCCGCAGTCCAACGGTCAGGCAGAATCCAGCAACAAGATAGTCATGAACAACTTGAAAAGAAGGCTGGAGGAAATAGGAGTCAACTGGGCAGATGAACTCCCCTTCGTGTTATGGTCTAATAGAACTACCCCCAAAGTGGCAACAGGTCAAACACCATTCAGTCTGGTATATGGGGACGAGGCAGTTATTCCCTCTAAGGTGCAAGTACCGACACATCGATATGCCAATGCCACCGAAGAGAGGAACCAGGTAGCAATGACCAATAGCCTGGATACCATTGATGAGCCAAGGACCAACGCCCAAATCATGATGGCAGCGTACAAGCAGATTGCAGCCAGGAGTTAAAACAAAAACGTAAGGCTGAGAACGCTGCAGGTAGGGGACCTGGTACTCAGGAAGGTATTCCTAAACACCAAGAATCAGAGTGCAGGTAAATTCGCCTATAACTGGGAAGGTCCCTACCTCATAGAAGGCATCGTGGGTAATGGGGCATATAAGTTGGAGACTATGGATGGGGAAGCTGTCCCTAGATCCTAGAATATCATTTACCTTAAAAAGTATTATGTCTGAGGTTTCAAGTGCAGGACCCAGAAGTTCCACCTCCAACAGGCACGTCCCATGACCCTTGAATCCTAGCATTCAGTACTCCAGAAACCTTAGAACATGAACTAACTTGCTAAAAGTGTCTTTGATTAAGCACCTATTGCTTGAAGGGGAACAACCCCAAAACCCACTTGCTAGAGCCATAGCTCACTCTCTCATGAGGTACATACGCAATGAACTACTCATTTTGTTTCATACCGCCTGATTGTACCACCTGCATTTGTCTAACAGTAACATCTCTTTTGACAGCAGGAACAACTAAGTCACCATGCAAGGTCTTTCGTTCTGTACGCACGTGCTAAGTCTCCTGAATTCAGCAGGTACTACTAAGGAAATAACAACTTAGAACGTATCTTTCAAATCCTCTGAGTCAAAACCCTTTTTCTTATTTTCCCTTGGTGTCAACGTCACAGGTGTCACATGGAGCAAAATGTGGAAGCAGCGTACTTAGTATTTCAAACGGCCAAAATAAAACACTATTTCTTTTAAGTTGTTGTAAAACTCTGGAGGAACACACTTTGTGCTCCCTAAACTATTTTGGATTTATGAAATCGCTTCCATTTTTAGGTTTATCATTGTTTTTGGATTGAATGTGGATATGGTTAGTTGAATATTAAGGCAATGTCCTAGTGGGCTAACTGATGAACAGGAACTAGCAAATTATTCCTCCTGCAGGAAATACCCAATGTGTGCGTGGTCGAAACAGAGGGATTCGAGCATCCTGATGGATAGAAAGCTCCCCAAACCACCATAGACACCTCAACAAGTACGAAGTCGGCACACAAACAGAAAGAACAAAAGAATTGCTAGAAAAACAACAAAAGGAACAAAATGAAAATTCATAAACACCCTCAGCAGGGGAAACTTGAAAAGCAAAGTATTTTTGCCCCTCCTACGAGGCAAAAACAAAAGTACCAAAAGGTGCCAAAAATTACCAGGCACCAAAGAGTTGGATTACAATGGGCCACCACACAGGGTGCCCAACAAAACATCAAGATACAAAATTAAAATTTAAATGCCTAAACTAGGCAGCAGCAGCAGAATCTAGGGTGGCATCAGCAGGAACATCTACAGGGATGTTGGGCTCCACTATAGCCTCTACTCCAGATGGACCTTCCCCTCCCTGGGCGACGAGGGCTTCCTCCCTGACCTCCTCGACTGACGCGACAACTGGTTATTCCGTCCTAGCACTGTTCTCTCAATCATCACCACCCAGAAAGTCGTTGATGAGGCTGAATTTCGGCTTGGTTGGATATGCAGCATTGAACAGCCGTTCCTCCTCAGCAAGGTCCCAGTTAGAGTGTTCACCCGCCTTAAACTCCTTGATGCATTTGATCTTTGTTTCCCAGGCGGAAACCAATGTAGAGTCTAAGAGCAGGTGCTTCAGCAGCTCCACCTCCTTGTGAGCCTCTTGCATACGCTCTTTTCCCACCCTCCTCTCAGCATCCAGCTTCTTCTGGGCAGCTGCCTTCTCCTCAGCCAGCTTCATCTAGGCAGCCACCTTATCCCTCCTAGCCAGTGCCAGATCTGCCTCTACCTTCCCTAGGTTGACGTTGAGGTTGTTCACCTCCCCCATCTATCTGGCAACCTCCCTGCGCAGGAACAGGTCGTCCTGCAAAACCTGCAAGAGGAACAATCAGCAGCACGAACAAAATAGACCAGTGAAACGTAAAGGGAATTAAAAAAGGTACCTGCAGGGCTCGTCCAGGAGCTTCATCTAGTACAGCAGGAAGAGGGGTATTCCCAGAGAATTGACAGCAGCAGGGAGCATGAACTGTTCTATGTGAGGCCAGAGAGGCACCCCACTGGAGCCATACCCGTTAGGAAGACGGACTACAGTGAAAGTATTGAGCAGGGGTGGCCTAGGAGCCACTTCAGCCAGAGGAGCAACCTCAACAGGGATAGGCATGCTAACCGGCTCCTTTTCAGCAGGGAGCGATGGCCTCTTCCTGGGAGAAGGACCGGAGGAGGCAGAAGCAACTTGCTTCCTCTTTCTATCCAGAAGGGAAAGAGAGGAAACAGGAGTATTCTCTAATACAGGAACACGGTTAGAACACAAACGTAAATGACCATATAGCAAGAACGAATACCTATAAAAAACGAAGCTTTACCAGACGACATTTGGAATTCGGCAGCTGGGGGTTCTTGCTGACTGGTGTAGGTACCAACTTCCTCTTCTTCTTCTTCTTCTTCTTCCTCTTCCTCTTCTTCCTTCTCTTCTTCTATCTCTTCTTCCTCCTCTTGCTCTCCTTCACTAATGTCAAGAGGCTCGGAGGCAGATGCACTAACTGGGGAAGAAAGTACAGCAGGGTAAGAACGAGTTGCAACAAGGAGAGTAAATAAACGGCTAACCACACTGTGATCTCTTGAGGGAACTGGCTGCTTCAAACCTGCAGCAGTACACTAGTAAGAACATTAAGGTAAAAGAAAAAGAAGAGACACCCAGAAACTAAAATTACCTTTACAGGCCCCCCACTTATCAAATAAGTACTCGGGGGTGGGGGTAAGAGAGTCAATCTTAACAAAGATGAATTTCGTATTCCAGCCTTCATCCCTGACTTTGGGATAAAGGATCACGCTATGGTTGCCGCGGTCGCAGGACCTCAAGGTGATAAGCCCGTCAACAAAGGGCCTGAAAGTATAGAGCAGGGCTAGGTCACCCAGACCAATTCCCAGAGCGTGATCCTCAGCAAGGATGCAGAGCGAGACCAGAACGCGCCATGCATGAGGCGCAAGCTGGCAGATCGCCAACTTATAGTGGCGCAAGATCCTTTGCACCAAAGGAGGGAAGGGAAAAGACAAAACCTGGGTAAAAGGGTACTCGTACAGGCATGCCCAACCGGGATTATGGGCATCCGGCGCCTCCCGACCTCCTGCCCAAGGCCAAACCTCTCACTCACCTCCTGGTAGGGGGGTTTCAGCAAAGCTGGAATCGCACAGATATTAATCTACGAGGATCCTAGAGGATCGAAAAGGAGAGAGCAGCAGCAGATGGACCCCGATGTGGAGAAGGAGGAGGAGCGATACACCGGATGTACATTTTGACCATGAATGCGAAGTTTAAAGGCGAAAAAATTAAGAGAGTGAATAGAAAGTGAGAAGTTTTACCTGATGGATAGGGAGATTTTATAAGAAGAGAGGGAGATTAAATGGTTTTAGGGAAAGAGGTTAATAAAAACGTGAATAAGGGAAGTGGGAGGGGGAGGGGTGTATTTATAACTGTAGAGAGTTAAGGGAGGGAGCTAAAAGAAGGGAGTTATTGAAGGGACGTGACTTATTAGACCCCTAACAGTCAGTCTCAGTGGATAAGAATGCAAGTGGGTTGACGTCACGCTATGACATCACCACTACATGAAGCATCTAGGAGGGAAGCAACTCCCAGCATCCATCGAGCAAGAATAGAACCTGGCAGTTGCTTGGGGGTAATTGTATGGTTAAAATTAACCCCTCATTTTCATCATGACGTGGCAACTCGCAATTAAATAAAATAAAGGCACACAGATCAACAACAAGGCAGCAGGCTGCTAGACGCAAGGAAGAACAAGGGGGGATGAACCTGGACATTCAAGTGATACAAAGGCCACGTTTGAATTAAATAACAAACATCTAACAGGAACGTTGAAATGGTCAGCAGGAACATTGCGGTGATTAGCAAGAACTTTGACAAAGTCTACAACCACTTCCTATTTCATAGGGAGTGGAGCATATGGTTGAGCATATGTAGGGAGCACGTGCAACCACTCCAAGAAAGGCTATAAAAGAGCAACAAACATCAGATTCAAGGGCATCCCTCATTTACTCCACTCGAAGAATTATCATTCACCACCTGCAACAATTAATATCATTAACACACTTAGAAATTTATACATCGTTCGTGCCATTTGTATTTAGTCATTTGAAGATCACAGCTGTTCCTCATGATCGTTCCATCTAGGTTCACCCTCGGATACTATTACTATTAGTGGATCATTGGTGGGATACCATTCCCTCCGCGGTTTTTCCCAAATTTTGGGTTTCTCGCGTCACCATTTTGCTTGTATCGTTTGTCTCTCTTTCTTTTACGTTTGTCTTTCATTCGCAATAGTTGTTTACTTTTGTTCTCGCTATGTTCTTACTACTAATCTACTTCAGTCCTTAATATCGTATTTTAATTAGAATAGCCGCATTGACTCACAAATCGTTAGTTGGTAAAATCTTACCAAAACAGACGCCCATGGGACCTGTGTGGCATTTGACTCGGCAGTGCTTTCGTGACACCTTTACGGTTCCCATAGATCCTCCATGGACGCTGTTTAGGGAGCCTTTTGACGCCGAAAGAGCGGCTGACTTGGCGGACGTGAGTGGTGATGCCCTTCTCCTTCCTGGCGAGGAGTAATCCGAGTTCGTTCACCGAAGGTTGGCGTACTGGCCGATCGTGGTAAGTACTTACTTTTTCCTGTTTTTGAATTGGTTTGATAAATGACGAATGATCGTCAAATGAATCTTATTTGAACCTCGTAGCAGATCGTGGTAGCAGACGTCGAGCACCCAGCTTACCCAGAGAAGCTCGATTACACTGACGCGGCGGGTTTGATGATGATCTCGGGCATCCGCGACTTTGGAGAGGAGGTGACGGATGCTGGTTTGGGGGAGTGGCAGCACTTAGTGAAGAGGGTAAGCCCCAGTTTTGACTGTCTTTATTGTTTTTTTTTTTTTGCATAAGAATGGGTGTTCCTTTTGAACCTTCTTTGTACTTGAATGCAGCTGGCATTGTCTCAGTACGTGGCGTTGTGGAGGACGATTGGTATGAACCTCTCATTCTCTTACTTATTTAATTTTAATTATATTTCGAATTTTTAATGCAATTTCCCGCATTTTTGTTTTAAAATGAGGCATTTCTCCTTCATTTGTATGCAGAAAGAGCGTGACCTGGAGCGCGAGCTGGCGCAGTCTCGAGAGGAGACAGCTCATCTGTTGAGGGAGTTGGAGGTGAGCGACGCTGAGATCGCTGCTCTCGAGGCGACCGTAGCTAAGCTGAATGGCGACTAGGACTAGTTGCCTTTTTTGTTGTCGTCTTGTATACATTTTGTACATTTTGGACTTTATATTGAATTTTCGGGCCTGTTTTGGGCGAGAGCCCCCAGGTTGATGTATATATTGCATTTTGGTTGTATATTTGATGGCCCGAGTACCTTTGCTGCTGGGTATTTGCTGTTCCTGCAGGTTAGCTTAAAAAACAGGTTTGGTAGGTGACGGTTTGTGTAACACCCCCGCACACCAGGATGCCTTACCAAGGACCATTCTAGTGTAAGACGGTGTTACCATCTCGGTTTCCCGAGGGAGTAGATCAAATTAGACAACTAAAGAACAATCATATATTATTAACATGTCCTATAAAATACAACTTACTACAACGTCTTTATAATAAAGGTACAACCATGACACTAATGATACTGCCTCTCTAGAACGGTAGCGTGATGACTCAATCCCTCTAATCCTAGCTGCCACAATCAACAAAACCTGCTAAGCCAACTGCTCACCATCCCCGAATGGATCACCGCAGGTTTCACAAAACAACAACAACGGGGTCAGTACTGACTAATCAAAAGTAAGACAGAATAACAATATAAACAAATGATCATCCTCTATCCCGTCTCACAACCACGTACGAGAATCGACTACGCCCGAAGGGTGTAGCCCCGCCATTACCCATCGCAACAGGTAATCCTCGCCGCCAGTGGGTGACCGCAGCCCATCCCACCTAGTCCAGCTCATCAACGAGCGACTAATAATCCCTGTCCCTTAATGTGCACATCCCCTCCCGTGGCGGGTTCCATGGAGGGCGAACTAGGGTGTGAAGTCACTCCCGCAAGTGACTCCACTACCATCACAACACACACAACCTTACCGCTGTCACAACACCACAACAACACCACCATCACCACTACACCCATACTCCGATGATCAGCAGATGACAATCATACACAATACAATTACAATCTTAAATCAATTAACAGTAAACTGAGTAGGAAACCCTACCTCATCGCAAAGCATGCAAGACTCCCATTTACAGCCACGCACGACTCCAACAAGCGTCCTAACAATGATAACCATCTCCTATTACACAACTATACTCAAAGAATCACTCATAAGAACACAAGGCGAAACTTACCTACATTACACATCGACAAAGGACATAGACGACCACCACTTCCGTCATCCTTTCTCGGCGAATCCCGTCATTCCCATGGTAGGGTTTAGACTAATTTCATTAGAGTGTGAAGATATGGGGTGATAGGGGAGAGAGGTAGACTAGGGTTAGAGAAAGAGGAACTGTCGAAGAAATGAGAAATGAAATGAATCTCGCGAACTTGCGTTTATATTAACGTGTCGACAAGACCATACTCGGTCGAGTACAAGAGTACTCGGCCGAGTAGGCTCTACTCGGTCGAGTATCGGGATACTCGGCCGAGTAGCCTCAGGTCGAGTAAGCAATCCCGTAAACCTCATGATACAAGTCCGATCCCTCACCCATTCATCCTTAAGGTCCGTTTTGGTCAACATTACCGGTCAACAATGTTCTTAAATATCCTGGGTGTTACAATCTTCCCCCCTTAAAAAGAACTTCGTCCCCGAAGTTCAGCCCACACGACCCTCTCCTCAGGTTTACGTACCGTGACATTGACCACCCACACCAAGGTGCACAAATTTACACCGTCCTGGCATCATCATCACACCAACTTACTCAAACAATAATCACCTATCACCAACTTTCACATACTCTTACAAAAATTAATGAACTCACATGCATTCTTTTGCCAAACGCGACACAACTATTATCAACTACACACAGAAACGAAACAATACTCAAAACAGTACTCAACCATATAATCATAGCAATATACAAATGCAAACCATATGCAAATGTGAACTACCACGATCAATTATGCAAACCATATACAAATGTGGACTACCACGATCAATTATCATAAAAATTGAGTTGAGACATCTGTGCACAGTATAAACTTCATATTACTTGAATACAACATAGCTACAGCTGCAAGGAAACATGAACATAAGTTCCGAATGTTAACGTGCCTAACATACATGTGATTCCAAAATCATAGGTATAACTACATACATATTTCACGTAATTAAATACTTAATTCTCCGCGACATTACTCTTCCCCTCTTAAAGGAAATTCGTCCCCGAAGTTCACCACTAGCCAATTCCGTGCCCAAAGCCAACAAGTACATCCTGACGGCACACGCTACTATAATACACAGCAAAACACTACACCATAAGACTATACTAATCACGTATAACAGTGCCAAAGAGTTATAGCAGTCGTCACAAAAGTCGTTACCCCAACTCAAAACAAAACAACTAACAAAACGAAACACCACCGCGACCATCCCCCTCTTTTAGCACAACTTACTTTATGACATTACACACTTGTGGCTTATAAAGACAAAATGTTTCAGCAACCAAGTAGTATATAACAATTAAAAATATGGAATTAATAAGAAATAGCAGCTTGATGTGTAACCCGTTGAGGCGATTATCACTGTAACCAAATATATAGATATACGCATAAAACTTGTTATAGCTACCCCGCTATATGAGTAGGGTATTACCTTTCATATGCTTTAATGACGCAGTTATCCCCCCTCCCCCCCAAGTAATATAAGATTCTAGTAACGCAACAATGTTTTACCACGAAACATCCACTAACTCATAGCCTATTCCAACAATCACGTATCCGTGATACGGTCATAATCCATCTGTGGAACATGTTATAGTATAAAATAGCAAAATAAGCTATTAACAATTCTTTCATACAACTATCACCTAACTTATAGCTATTTCCCTTAATTCTCTGTTTCAGCAATATTCGGCCGAGTATGAAAGGCTACTCGGTCAAGTTCTACTCGGTCGAGTATATGTGTATACTCGGCCGAGTAAGCTCTACTCGGTCGAGTAGTATCTATGCTCGGTCGAATTATCGCATCCAGAGAGCCTTTGAAGACATTACTTAAAGCATTCACCGTCAACCTGCATCAAATTCTTTACAGCAATATTAAACACAACCAAATCCTAACATATACAACATTCAACATGTCTCCATACGATAATTAAGTAAATAACGGCCTTATGGCCGAGCACGATCATCCAAAGAATGGATAATAAATCCCGAAAGAAATATCCAAAATAAAAGTACGAAATCCAACACAACAAAACAAATCCATCACAACCAAATAAATCCAACCTCAAAGAAATCAAACCAATAGTCTAACAATATAAGATCAATGACGGGGACCCTCCTCCATGTCATCATCACCACCGCGCGCCCGAAGTACCCGCACCAACTCCCCGCTCCTGGAAAGCTGCTGCTGTCGCTGAGTAGTCCCCTCCTAATCGATCGCGCAGTTGGCTCCCCACGGTCCGCCGAGGTAGCCAAACTCGCCTCATCCGGAGGTCTCCAAAGAATCCTCGGGTCAACTCCATAGTCGTGAAATACCCCCGTATCCACCCCCGGTCCTCTCCACCAGACAGGCTGTGCTAACTGAGTCCCTATGCCCTGGTTAAGGGTCATCTCATGTAGGTTGCGGAGCACCAAGGTAGAGGAGATCCGCTCAGCCAATTCATGCGGCTGCATCCTAGGGTCATGCACTGTGGGGTAGGGCGAATACTGGTAAGGGTAGCAAGGATAGGAGTCAGGAGTAGAGTAAGAGGGTTCGGATACAACCGGGTCCGCCTAGATCGCCTCACTCCGCGACGCTCCCGAGGTGGGGAGGTGCTGCGCCGCTTGTCCCTCGTGTGCGGTGACAGGCTCAGGTAGGTCCAGGAGAATCCGTGGGTCAATCAGGTGGGACTAGGGCTCAGGTCTATGAATGCCACAAGTCTCCCACTCAGCCAAATGATCAACAACCGGGAGATGAGCTGGGTCCGGAAGCACCATCCACATAGTTCCCCTCACTCTCCAAGCATATGACCCATCATCCATCTTCCTCGCCCATCGGTTCGACACCGATCGAGCGTCCATGGTAGGCACAATCTCTACATACTCATTCCTCTCAGGAGGTGGGGCCTCAAAATCTGTCAGGCGCTGAGCTAGGCGGGTCACTATGGCCCCGCAAGCAATGTGTCGGGTCTCGGACTGTGCCATATGCTCCAGACTAGAGCACACTACACCAGGGGCACTGTAGTAAAATGGTTTCTGACGGTGGAGGTTGAGGTAAGACATAATCAACATGACCTCATGAGAATTAAGCTTGCTCACATCATCTCTCGAGTATAACAAACAGGTCATCATCCTCGAAACATACGAAGGGAAACGTCTTTAACATCATTAATATGCATGGCACGGCACTAGGGGCAGTCTACCACCAAATAAGGAAGGTGAAGGGGTGCACCACTATTCTTGGCCACGTCACTAAGGTAGTCATCCTCCTCGGCCTCTAAACCCAAATGGTCACCAACTCGTCCGGGTAAGCTCATGATCTTCATTCATGAGACGAAAAGAAACGGTCTTTCCCTTCTTATCATAAACAAAAGAGCTCAAAAACTCTAAGGTCAAGTGGGGGTAGGATTTCTTTCTCAGATGATACAACCCCTCCATGCCCAAAATCTTGAAAATATGAACTATGTCCTCCTTGATCCCCAAAGTCTCAAGGATACTAGGGTTAACACAGTGGGTGGGGCGAAAAGGACGACGCATAAGAGCCACAAAAGCCTTTCGATGGTTGAAATCAGAGAAAATTACCGATGGATGTGCTTCCACCGGCGAACTATCGGTTCGATGCTTGACCGACCGACCAGTCTCAAGCTGGACATTAGTACGGGTTCTTTTGTTGGGTAAGCCTCTGGTTTTCACCATACTGCAAAGAAACAATTCTTTAACAGGGGATTGACACAAAATTCTTAGCGCAAAAAGACAGACTGTTTTCAATTGTATACCGATTTTAGAACCATCCTTTTAATATAATTTATCAGAAAATCACCAATTACCTTACAATTTATATGGTTACAAGCTTTAATTTGTTTCAAATTAGGGAATAATCATCAACAACCAAGATTTCGAAACAATTCGTTTTTGTTAACCCTAAATTTCAGAAATTGAGTTTTTAAACCATGAAATTAATCAATTAAGGCATACACAAGATTGATATACAATTGAATCCAAGAATCAACAAATTAAAGACTAAATATCAATTGTTTTAACAAGGAAATCAAGATATAACATGCTATTACACCATAACTTTGAAAGCAAGTGCGAAAATTGAGTTTAAACCTTACCTTAAACTGGTTTGAGACGAGCAAGGACAAGTAGAATACCCAAGTTTTACCCAAAAGCTTGAGGGAGGTAGGATATGGAGTTTTTAGAGAGAAGGAAAGGAAAGGTGGGAGGCGGAAATAAGGAAGAAAGGAACGAAAATAGGGTTTTTGTATAACCCGCATAAGTCCCGCTACAGCAATACTCGGTCGAGTATTGGGAATACTCGGCCGAGTGTCCACTACTCGGTCTAGTATTAAGGATACTCGGCCGAATGTTTACTACTCGGTCGAGTACCTTTCTTACTCGATCGAGTTTTGAAGAACAGAAGCGATTATTATTCTCACAAAACGGGCACTCGGTTGTGTAGCTTAATACTCGGCCGAGTATGGTCTACTCGGTCGAGTACACTCATCTACTCGGTCGAGTTTTCCGAAAACAAGGAAGAAGTCGTAACTTTTCATTGTTCCTGCAAAATCAAATAATATCGTTCGAGTTCCGTGCATCCACTAAATCACTTTGTTAAAGCCGATTTCTATCACATAAACACATAACAACATCACATCCATCATCGGAATGATCATCACTCCTACTTTCATTCCTCACTTTGCCATGAAATTATTATATTCTATCCTTATAGCATACTCCACAATCTAATTACAGTACCTGCAAGGTTTAACTCTCATGTCACATCATCTCTAATTCCGTTAGATCACCAGATATACACTATAATCACATTTGCAACGTAGCAATCCAACACACAACACATTCATCGTGAAACAAATAAGTTAACTTGTCACCGATCTCCCATTGCGACAATTCCATCGCTCATTTCAACTTTTCCACACATACATCAAACACGTATCACCCTAATAATAGATACACACATCAATCATTACCAAGAAATCAACGACTCTCACTAGCTACCCTTTTCCCGTGTCTGGTTTAAGTCCGATGGGGTCATGATTTTGAAATGAGGGCGCCTACTCACCCAAAATCTAGCATCGGCTGGGGCTCCCAACGTACATACACCAGGTTCATTTTAATTTACACCCTATATTCATTAGGTTCATTGGTTTAGGTTCCGAAATCGTCGGCTCTGATACCACTTTGTAACACCCCCGCACACCAGGATTCCTTACCAAGAACCATTCTAGTGTAAGACGGTGTTACCATCTCGGTTTCCCGAGGGAGTAGATCAAATTAGACAACTAAAGAACAATCATATATTATTAACATGTCCTATAAAATACAACTTACTACAACGTCTTTATAATAAAGGTACAACCATGACACTAATGATACTGCCTTTCTAGAACGGTAGCGTGATGACACGATCCCTCCAATCCTAGCTGCCACAATAAACAAAACCTGCTAAGCCAACTGCTCACCATCCCCGAATGGATCACCGCAGGTTTCACAAAAGAAAAACAACGGGGTCAGTACTGACTAATCAAAAGTAAGACAGAATAACAATATAAACAGCTGATCATCCTCTATCCCGGTCTCACAACCACGTACGATGAATCGACTACGCCCGAAGGGTGTAGCCCTGCCAGATTACCCATCGCAACAGGTAATCCTCGCCGCCAGTGGGTGACCGCAGCCCATCCCACCTAGTCCAGCTCATCAACGAGCGACTAATAATCCCTGTCCCTTAATGTGCACATCCCTTCCCGTGGCGGGTTCAACGGAGGGCGAACTAGGGTGTGAAGTCACTCCCGCAAGTGACTCCACTACCATCACAACACACACAACCTTACCGCTGTCACAACACCACAACAACACCACCATCACCACTACACCCATACTCCGATGATCAGCAGATGACAATCATACACAATACAATTACAATCTTAAATCAATTAACAGTAAACTGAGTAGGAAACCCTACCTCATCGCAAAGCATGCAAGACTCCCATTTACAGCCACGCACGACTCCAACAAGCGTCCTAACAATGATAACCATCTCCTATTACACAACTATACTCAAAGAATCACTCATAAGAACACAAGGCAGAAACTTACCTACATTACACATCGACGGTGACATAGACGACCACCACTTTCGTCATCCTTTCTCGGCGAATCCCGTCATTCCCATGGTAGGGTTTAGACTAATTTCATTAGAGTGTGAAGATATGGGGTGATAGGGGAGAGAGGTAGACTAGGGTTAGAGAAAGAGGAACTGTCGAAGAAATGAGAAATGAAATGAATCTCGCGAACTTGCGTTTATATTAACGTGTCGACAGCAGCCATACTCGGTCGAGTACAAGAGTACTCGGCCGAGTAGGCTCTACTCGGTCGAGTATCGGGGATACTCGGCCGATTAGCCTCAGCTAGGTCGAGTAAGCAATCCTGTAAACCTCGTGATACAAGTCTGATCCCTCACCCATTCATCCCTAAGGTCTGTTTGGTCAACATTACCGGTCAACAATGTTCTTAAATATCCTGGGTGTTACAGTTTGTGCCGTCATGCTGCCAAAATTTACATAGAATTTACACATAAAACACATAGCATATAAATGGCGTAAATTGGCGCAAAATGAGAAAAGTAAAAAAAGTGCCCGAAAACGAGCAAAAATGACAAAAATGTCACGAAAATGCACAAAAATGGCCGCCCAAAAATGACCAAAAAATGACCGGACGATAGGGAGGGCTACCCCCTAAAAAAAACTTAAAAAGAAATGTATAAGTGTGAAAAGTGTTAAAAAGGATAAGTGAAATGATTCCCCCAAAAAAAGAAAATAAAAGAAAACGAATAAGTGTGCTCGTTTGGCGAAAATGCTGAGTTCGTCTCGAAAAGCGAATCCGAAGAATTAGGAAACATAAAACATGGTAATTTGGCGGAATTACCAAAATAATACCCTATAGGAATAAGAAATTATAACAAAAGCAAATTAGGAAAGATCCAAATCTGAAAATCACGAAAAAAAGTCTGAGAAAGAGGCGCAGCAAGTGCTGCGACTCTTCGAAGAGGCGCAGAAGATGCTGCGCCATTTCCCCAGCTAGTCAGACTTCGACAGAAATTAGGAAATCGCGTTTAGCATAAATAGAGACTTCGGGGAAGCTTTAATTTACACAATTCCTTCATCTTTATTCCGTCTATCACATAAAAACTCCCATATCTTAATAAAAAATTTCAAAATCATGGATGCTTTTGAAAACCGTCTCAAAGAGTGGACGAATGAGTTCACAAATGTTAAAAAACATGACATGGGTGCATTTAATTTGGGATCGATCTTGAGTCTCAAATTAGTGAAAATCGTGAAGCCTTTCTTGGATGCCTATCTTGAGTATTGGGACCCAAATTTTCATATATTTGCCTTTCCCGGAGGCGATATTTGTCCTTTTCCTGAAGAAATAGCTGCTATTGGAGGATGGGACCCGAAAAATGCACCCGCCATACCCCTTAGCTCTCAAGGGTATAAGGTTAAATTTAGAGACTTGCTTGGATTGACCAAGGATGAGGTGGACCCTCTTGTGACCTCAAAAGGAGTCCGTATGCTTGATTTTATCGACCGATTTATAAATAGGGAAGACCCTACTATTTCTTATGTTGCGAGGCGTAGAGCCTTCGGGTTTTGTCTACTTCACTGCTATGTCCTTCAAGGGCATGTTGACAAGGAAATGAGAGGGGATCCTCATTTTCTGAGTCTAGTGGAACAAATGGAGCTGCGCAAGAGCCCAGCATGCCTTTGCTTAGGAGAGACCATTCTTGGTTTGGATAATAGAAAGGCCAACCGCGAGCTTCCTTATTTAGGAAGTCCCATCATTCTACAGGTAAGAACCCATGTTCTTTTTTTTTTATATATTCGTCAACCATTTTTTTCTTTTTTTTTTCGGTTGATTAAAAGGGTGTTGATTCCCGTCTTTTTTTTTTTGCAGGTTTGGATGATAGAACAGCTACGGTTGATCGAGCCCTCAGTTAATGTGTCAGGATACTATGCTCGATCAATTGCGATGAGAACTAGGCTCTACATGGTGGACTTCGCTCAGGTTTGCAACTATTGGGAGAATAAGCTGAAGAGTGAAGGAGGTTCCCTTATCCGGTCGATTGTGTCGTGGTGGCATCTCAGGTCAGTCAGTGGAGTTTCATCTTTGGATTTGACACAGTCAGTTCGTGTCCTAGCTTAGAGTTCATGATTTGCATTTATCCGGAGAGGTTGATGAGGCAAGTGGGCCTTAAGCAGAAGATCACGAAGCTTGATATCGTCCCTCAAACTGCATTGGCACATACTACAGAGGTTTGTCGAGAGTGGGCAATTAAGTGGGCTCAGAGGAACATGTGATTCATACCGGTCCCTATTGCTCCTTATGGGTATCTGACTCATACTTGCAATGAAGGAAGGCTGGTACTCCTGACGAGCGTGAGAAATGGAGGAAACACGAGCTTGTGGACTACAAGGTTCGCGATGTAGCAAAGGAGAACCAGAAATACTTAACTGAGGAGGAAGAAGAGGCCGGATTCTGAGTCGTTCATCCGTCGAAGAAACCGAAGACCGCTTCTGCCGTAGAGATGGTGATGGATCGAAATGGCAAGATTAGACCGTGAGAGAGACCCTTGGTGATTAGGCCGGGGATAGCACAAGAGCGCCCGGCTCGTGGCCGAGACAAGAAGTACGATATGGGTGACAAAGGCAAAGGGAAAATGGAAGAACAACCTTAGTCGTAGTATTATTTATTATTATTTAAATTGTAATAAACGGTGGGGTTTTTAGAATCCTAGCCTAGCATTTTATTTTATATGTATTTGGCGTATTATTATTATTTATGGACCAAATGAATAAAATATTAATTAGTTAAGGAACTATTATGATTTTCTTTTATTATTCTTGTCGAATTTCAAATGCAAATGCAAATGTCCTTCTATTTACATTAAATAAATAATGGGTTGTATCTTGTGAAGGATTGCCTATGTATTCATTAAAAATTAAATCAAACCATTTGCGTAGTTCGAAAAAATGTAAAAGAATAATTGTTCGAAGCAAGAGCTTGTGATGAACTTTAGAAAATAAGCACGATATTTACTTACTCTAAAAATACAATTCAATTTATTTGATGATGTGAGGATGTCAAAATATGAAAACCCAAGAGCAAAGTGACATAAGCTCTATTTCAGCGGGCCAAGGGCCATTTTTATTTTGTGTCGCATGAGCGGCACGTGGGTGTAATGCGGGGCGCGTGTTCTGTCCTATACTAAGGCTAAAATCGTTTCAGTTGGTCGAGGTTGGTTGGGTTAGCAAATTCATTCCCATCTAGGTCTGTAATCTTAACCGCACCCCCCGAGAGTATGGATTTGACTAGGAAAGGTCCAGCCCAATTAGGCTTAAACTTTATGCGTGGATCGACAGGTAGGAAATCTCTGAGCGATTTGAGCACCAAGTCTCCTTTTTTGATGTTTCTAGGCTTAACCCGTTTATTAAAGGCTCGTTTGATACGTGCTTGATAGGTTTGCACATTATGTAATGCCCGCAATCTTAGTTCATCCAAGAGGATGAGTTCCTCATATCTATCTCTATTCCATTCAGCCTTTCAAATTTGACTTTCGAGCAAAATACGTAAGGATGGAATCTCTTGTTCGACAGGTTATACAGCTTCCATGCCATAAGTTAGAAAAAAATGAGTGGCCCCAGTGGGCGTCCGAACTGATGTGCGATAACCCCATAACGCAAAAGGTATTTTGCTAGGCCAATCTCGATAATTGTCGATCATTTTCTTGAGGATCATGACGACATTTTTGTTATCTGCCTCCACCACGCCATTAGTTTGAGGTCTATAAGGCGAGGAATGGTGGTGTTCGATTTTGTATTTGGATAGCAATTGTGCAGCTTCGGCTTGGAAACGTGACCCATTGTCACTAATGATCTCATGTGGGCAACCATATCGACAGATGATATTGATTTGTATGAACTTTGCCACATGTTTAGCTGTAAGAGTAGTGTAGGATGCTGCTTTGACCGATTTGGTAAAAGAGTCGATAGCTACCAAAATGAAACAGTGACCTCCTGTTCTAGGTGGAGTGATATTCCCAATGATGTCGATTCCCCAAGCAGAAAATGGCCAAGGAGATGTCATGGTATAAAGCATTGAGGGAGGGACATGTTGCACATTCCCGAAGATTTGGCAATGGCCGACGTATTTAATATAATCTAACTCCATTGTGGTCCAGTAGTATCCTAGACGCGTGATTTTCTTTGTCATCATGGGTCCACTCATGTGAGGACCGCATTCTTCATCTTGAACTTATTCCATCACTTTTTGTGTCTGTGAATGATCAAGGCAATGCAAGACTACACCAAGAGGTGTTCTTTTGTACAATTCTCCTTGCATGAGGAGGTATTGAGAGGCTAGTAGACGTATGGCGCGTAGTCCCCTCTTATCCATAACTGGTGGGTATGTACCATTGAGTTTGAAGTTTAGAATGGCTTGAAACCAAGGTTCCCCTGGGCTTTCTTCTTCATCTGAGAGGAGGTTTACATAGGCTGGTTCTGAACATCGTTCGATGCATAAAGGCATTTCTACCATGTTTTCTGGCATATTAATCAAAGATGCAAGTTTTGCAAGATCGTTTGCAAATTGATTCTCTTCACGAGGCAGGTGTAGGTAAGTGACCTGATCAAAGGATTGGGCAACTTGATCTATCCTAGCCTGATAGGGCGCTAGACTTTCACTTCGAATTTTCCAAGATCCCGTAATTTGGTTAATGATCAAGGATGAGTCTCCGTGAACTCAAAGATTCTTGATGCCTAAAGTTAATGCTGCTTGTAGACCAATGAGGCAAGCTTCATACTCTGCTGCGTTATTCATCACCTCGAAGTCGAGTTTGACAGAAAGCGGTGTATGCTCGCCTTCAAGAGAAATAAGCAACACTCATATTCCAAATCCTCTTAGATTTGATGCCCCATCAAAATAAAGATCCCAAGAGTCTATACTGGTTTGCAGGATATCCTCGTCTGGAAACGACCACATGTTTATTGCTTGGGTGTCGTTGATAGGATTATCTGCGAATAATTCAGCAACGGTGCGTCCCTTTATGACCTTTAGAGGTACGTATTTGAGATCGAACTCTGAGAGCAGTCCACCTTGCCAAACGTCCGTTGAGAACGGGTTTCTCGAAGAGGTATTTGACGGGATCCATTTTAGAATATACCTTGATAGAGTAGCAAAGCATGTAGTGGCGTAGCTTCTTTGTTGCCCACACAAAAGAGAGGCATGTCTTTTTGAGAGGTGTGTACTTACACTCATATTCTATGAACTTCTTACTAAGGTAGTAGATAACTCTTTCTTCCTTCCCAACAATTTATGCTAGCATAGCCCCCATGGCTGTTTCGGTTACTGTGAGATATAAACCAAGAGGTTGATCTCGTTGAGGAGTAATTAGCACTGGTGGCTTAGCCAGTATCTCCTTAATCCTGTCAAATGCCTTTTGACAGTCATCATCCCATTTGGTATGATCTATTTTCTTGAGCTTTTTGAAAATGGGTTGGCAGATCATAGTAAGCTTCGATATGAATCGGCTTATATACTGTACTTTACCTAGAAATACTCTAACCCCCTTCTCTGTTTGGGGTTGCGGCATTTCGATTAGAGCTTTGATCTTGGATGGATCAATTTCTATTCCCCTCCGGCTGACGACATATCCCAGAATCTTGCCTGACGTTACTCCGAATGCACATTTCTGAGGATTGAGCCTCATGTTGTACATGCGCAATCACAGGAAGAATTTGCGAAGGTTATCAATATGCCCCTTCCTATCCTTGGATTTGACAATCATATCATCGATGTACACCTCTAATTCTTTATGCATCATGTCGTGTAGCAAAGTGGTCGCAGTGCGTTGATATGTAGCTCCAGCATTAATTAGCCCGAATGGCATAACAGTATAGAAATATGTGCCCCATTGAGAAACGAAGGTTGTCTTATGCATGTTTTGTATGGCCATTTTGATCTGATTATACCCTGCATACCCGTCCATGAAGGATAACATTGCGTGATCCACTACATTATCTACCAATATATCGATGTCTGGTAGAGGGAAGTCATCCTTGGGACTTGCTTTGTTCAAGTCTCTGAAATCAACACAAACCCGGATTCGCCCATCCTTTTTAGGTACGGGGACTATGTTAGCCACCCAGTCTGAATACTCGGAAACTTTGATGAACCCGGCTTTGAATTGTTTATCGACTTCTTCTTTGATCTTAAGAGCCCACTCGGTCTTCATCCGACGAAGCTTCTGTTTTACAAGTTTGAAATCTGGCTTAATTGGAATTCGATGTTCTACAATATCCCTGTCGATTCCTGGCATGTCCTTGTAGGACCAAGCGAAAACGTCCTTTAACTCGTGTAGGAGGTCGATGAAATTGGCTCTTTCAGTTTGATTTAAGGTCGTCCCTATCCTAAGTTCTTTGGTTTCTAGTTCGGTTCCTACATTGATGGGTTTGGTGTTTTCTATAAATGGCACCCCTTCCCCCTCTTGTAGTATTTCTTTAACTATGTAGGGAGGTAATTCGACTGAGTCTGGGTCAGGATCATCCTCATTATCATCGTAAATAGAATTGCATTCAGAATAACACAAAGAGTAAGCAGAATCTGATTTATTCATATTAAATTTTGAAAATAGCTGAAACAAAGAAGCCATATGTTCAGTAGTCAGTGGCGGTAAAGGGACAGCTGCTGGGATATTTCCCAAGCTACTGTTACTATTCGATGCTATGCTAGGAGAAACAAGAGGATAGGGAGTGACGACAGAAGAAGTGTCTGTAGCGACTTCTCTAGACACAGACTCTGATTCCGACTCCGACTACGACTCTGACTCGAATTCATTGTCTTTAGGTTCTCCTTTGAACATCCCCCCTTCTCCAATGGTGACTTTGAAGAGCTTTCCTTGATTATTAGTCTATTTGATCGATTTTCTCCATCCTTTCTGCTGGTTTGAACTGGTGTCAGTGATCAATGCTGTGGGGTTGAAATGGTCATCTTGAAGTATCATGGTAATGATCTCATCCTGTGATGGTCTGATAAATCGGTCCTCTCCAAACAGAAGGCTAACAGCCTGTTCGTCTAAACACAGTGTTTGACGAGTTTTGACGGTAGGTACCGTTTCTGGAGGGATGAAGTAGAAATCATGGAAGATCTCGATTCCAGCTAGTTGCATTCCTTTATAGTGCCAAGGTTCGAGAAACCCATGAAAGTATTCTTGACTCCCTTCTCTAGTGAAATATCCGTTTAGGGTAGGGAAGTAGGGTCGCATCTGGATTCCTCTATCTTTACGGTTTTGGAATTAGGTGAGCATTTCTAAGGCTTCTTCTTTTGTGGGCTTATATCCCAAACCTAGTGGTGTCCTTTGAGAATTTCCTTCCTTATATGGTGCGAAGGTGTTTTTCTTGGCAAGGTTTAATGGCATTCCTGGGAAGTATCCCTGGGACTTGAGTATGTGGTTGACCACTAAATTGTAGTATGGGTTGATGTATAGAGGCACCAGTTCGCTCTCTACAAGGTTTATGCTCTGAAAGCCCCCAAGCTCATATACTGGATCTATGATTACTTGGTTGCTTGACATTTTCTCTATTACAGCCTTGATAGGTGACGAAGTAATCGTCACTACTTTGCCATCTAGAGGAATCTTAATCATCTGGTGCAAGGTGGATGTTACTGCTTTGGAAGCGTGAATCCAAGGCCTTCCCAGAAGTATATTGAATGATGCTTCGATATCCACTATTTGAAAATTAACCTTTCGCTCGATTGGCCCTGTGGCTATAGTGAGGTTGATTAGCCGTACTACTTTACTTCGTGTTCCATCATATGCTCGAACACCTTGGTTGGTAGGAGTCCAATCCGATTCTTTCATACCCAACTTGTATGATGTCTTCAATGGTATGACGTTGACTGCAGACCTATCATCCACCAAAGTCATTGGCACGTTCTTCTTTAAGCATATGACTGTAATGTATAGAGCGAGGTTATGATTGGCGTCGAAGGGAGGCAAATCTTCATCTGAAAAAGTAACTGGCTTACTTAGTTTAACTGAATCTTGGAAGACCAAGTTGACTACGTCGTCAGGTGTAGAGTTGTGTGCTACTTTCAATTTAGCCATTGCTTGCAGCAAAGCTTAACGATGAGAAAATGAACTCGCAACTAGTTGCCAGACTGAAAGATCAGCCTTTGTCTTCTGCAGTTGTTTTAGCAAGTGGTCAGTACACGTATCTTCGCCATCATTTGGGGTGATGACATTGGTGTTAGTAACTAGACCATTAGCCGTGGGACCGTTCTGAGAAACATTTTGATATGGACTCCCTGATCGAGTAAGGTGGTCTATATCTTGATCTTCGCTAGCTTTAACTATATCCTCACTAACCTTGACTAGATAGTGTTCTGTGAGGTATTCATGTTCATCGTCATCGGCCCATATTCCGTTGACAATACTGCACTCTCTTAACCTGATGATCTCGGCTTCTAGACTGATTATTTGGTCGACTAGACTGTCAACTACGGCGATTACCTCTTGCGTCGTAGACTCTTGAGATAGACTTGGGGTTAGTGATACATTTTCCCTAGGTATGGTACTTGGATTGCGTAGGGATGCCACTACATCTTTCAACTCTGAAACTTACCTACTCACACTCTCCGCCCATGCGATAAAATTGGCAATGGTAGGAGAAATGGTGGAATAACTCCCCTCATCTTCTAGTGCATGAATCTCATCCTCGACTGGAGAAATTAGGTGTGAACAATCCAAGGTGGATTCTTCATCTGTGATCATCAGAATTCCAAGAGGATTCTGAGTATTGTTAGGCTTACCTCCGGGAGGTATGGGTAAACGACCATCTTCGATCGTATCTTGAAGGACATTTTTTTGTTTAAAGCGTTTCTCTGTATCGTGTCCCTTGCCTCTATGATATTCGTAGTATGCATTCTCATCCCATAATTTAGACTTCTTTTCTGGGTTAGGTGTACGTCCTATGGGCTGGAGTTTACCTTGTTTCATCAATCTTTTCAGAGCATTGGAGTATGAATCGCCAATGTTTGTGAACTTTCTTTGCGGACTATTCTTCTTTGATGATTCGACAAGGTTTACCTCATAAGTCTTGCTAGTAGAGCCATAAGAACGACTCGTCGAACCTTGATATCCATGACCTACCGTCTTGGACAAGACTCCTTTGCAGATGTCATCTTCAATTCTTGTCCCTAAGACCGTTAGATCTTTGAAGGACTTTATGTTTTAGTACCTCAGGTGGTTTGTATAAAGAGGTCTCAAGTTATCTACGAACGTTTCCACAAGAGTAGCTTCATCTGGACGTTCAACAAGTTGTATGCTATTCTTCCTCCACCTACTTAGGAAGTCGGTGAAGCCTTCTTTCTCGTTTTGGGTAAGAATTTCTAGAGTGCGCATGTTGACTTGGATCTCAGCATTATCCGTGTATTGCTTAGTGAATTCAATTGCGGCATCATCCCAAGTGGCAATCTTCTTGTGCTCCAAAGAGTAAAACCATTACTTAGGATTGGTGTCGAGAGATGAAGGAAATATCTTTAGGAACATCTTAGGTTTGATGCTTTTGATAGACATGTAATCTTTGAAAGCACGAATGTGGTTCAAAGGGTTTTCATGCCCCCTGAACTTTGGAATGTCAGTCATGTTGAAATTGGTCGGCAATTGAGCATTCACGGCCTCATACTTACGATTATTCTCCCTGTAGATGTCCTCTCCCTTAAGGTACATTAGTTGCTCCTCCAAGTATTGAAGTCGCTTTTCAGCTTCAGTAGGACCTAGTGGAGGGTTGACTTCTTGTTGTCCCACAAAGGGTGGAAGATTATCATGCACGCTCATTTCAGGATCATCATTCTCTGCAGGAGGAAGCGTAGTTTCTACAGCAACAATTCGGCCTTCAATAGCGTTGAGGCGAGCATAAGCTTGGTCTTGGCTTGTTTGGAGACGGACGAGCGTAGCTCGGATTAGATCATTACCATTTTGGGGTTGTCCATTAACATTTGTGTGACTAGTTCCAGGCATCTTGGAAACTGGGGATAAGAGATTGCTGACGAATCATAACACGATCGACCATTTTAGCACACTTACTCAAAAAAGACTCAACTTGTTAAGTGGGAGTGTGCCATTATGTTGAGTAAGGTTTGAAAATGACAAAGTTTTGAAATGTTTGTCCTAAGCAACTGTAGTGTAGTTGTAGGAGTGCTGACTCGAAGTGAAGTTTTGAAATGGGTTTTGAGGCCCGAATTTCGACTGGACATTTGGACAGAGTTTCGACTCATTTTGCGCTATTTTTAGGCAACTTTCGAAAAATTTACATTTTAAAAGGGGGTTTTGATTTTACAGAAATTTTGTCATGGTTTTGTTTACAAAATGGTGATCGCATATGGTACAAGCATTCATACAGGCATTATAACGGTATGCTGAGTGCATTTAAAAGGGTTTTGGCTTAAAAGGTGGGTTGCCATACCAAGCAATCAAACCCTGGTCTGTGGAGAGGCCCATGCCAAACATGAGTAAGGTCGGTTCCTAGTCCATTTCCTCGAGTAGTGAAAGCCCTTGATACAAAATGAGTATGTACCACGGTATGGTTGACGTCAATCGATATCTATCCGTAGGCCCAGATAAGAATCTGGATCGTCTAGACGGGACGATTGGTCGAATGGGTTGAGTTGGGCCTAGGAAGGCCGAATGAAACGACCTAAGAAAGTCGAGTAATGAAAACCGACAACTGTCTCGTATAAACTATTCCCTAACCTCGTTCAAATTTTACCCTGGGTAACAAGTAAGTGTCTCAATGTAATACTCCGTATTTATGAGTCTCTGGGTACTCTATCGTGTAGGCCTTACTCTGTCGAGTAAGGGTGAGTTGCGTTTTAAAATAGTTTCTGACCTGTTGGGTACTCGATCGAGTAACTAAGATACTCGATCGAGTAAGGGGGCACTCGATCGAGTACCTTAGCTACTCGATCGAGTAGCCGGTTTACGGGGAGTTATTTCTCGGGTTTTGTTAATTATGCGATTAAGGTATATTATACTTCCGTCATTGTTCTTAAACACTTTCTCAAAACCTAATCACTGTCAAGAGAGAAAACAAAGTACGTTCTTCGCTTTAATCGCATTATTAGCAAATCCCGGAGTTTGGAAGGTCGGATTTCACCTTTCGTTATACCGTTGAGATCCTTGCGTCGAGGGTAAGATCTATGTACCATTTTTACAGTATTTCCTTTAAGTTGGTTAAACCCTAATATGGGGATTTAGGGGTTTTGTGTAGATTGTGATTTGGTAGTGTTTATGTGTTTGTATGATAGGAGGAGGTTTTGTAGAAGAGGCTTTTTGATACAGCTGTTGATACCGTCTGATAGTTGTGCTTTCCAGGTAGGGTTTCCCTACTCAGTATTAGTCCCATAGTGATTGTTGATGTGTTGAGATTGATTGATTAATATCGTAATTGTATTGTGACGGTTGTGATTGTGATTGTTTGTCTCTGGTTCTCGAGATGCGTTCTCGGCTGAGTGGAGTCACTTGCGAGAGTGGCTTCACGCCCTAGTTTCGCCCTTCGTGGAACCCGCCACGGAAGGGGATGTGCACATTAATGGACAAGGTTATCGCTCGGTATGATGAGCGGGGCTTAGGTGGGAACGGCTGTGGTCCCCCACTGGCAGGGCTGGTCCAGTGGACAGTCGGTGATTGAGATTGATGGGACTGGTGTGATTGTGTGTGTGTGACGGTTAAGCTGTCTGTTTATCGTATTGTTGATATATATAAGTTGTGTGATTAGTACTGACCCCGGTTGTTGTTTTGTAAAACCTGCGGTGATCCATTCGGGGATGGTGAGCGTGAATTGAGCAGGTTTGAGTTGAGTACTGGGATAGCTGGGATGTGCCACCGTCTGACGATAGAAGTCTTCCGCTGTAGCTTTACTAGTTTTATGACATTTCAGTTAATTCAGTAGACAGATGGTTTTGAGAACATGTTTCGTATTTTGGTATTTGGTTTCAGTTGTAACCTTTCACTAAACTTATATTATTTAAAGTTGTTTCGTTATTGTCTTATGAATATCATGCCTCGGGTAACCGAGATGGTAGCATCCTTATACCTAAGTGGTCCTGGTAAAGCACTTGGAGTATGGAGGTGTTACAAATGGTATCAGAGAGACGATCCTGAAACCTGTAACCAATGAATCTAATGAATCTAAGGAGTCAATTAAAATGAACCTGGGGTAAAGGTTGTAGGAGCTAATGCAAAGGCTTGGGAGACGTCCTAAAGTCGCGAACTCGCCCTACAATTTTGAACTGGTCACATGGGGGGTGTATGTCAAGGTCGTATGTGATGCTTGTTAGTTCGTATGTGGATGTGATGATGTATGTTGTAATTGTTGGATGTTGGAGTAAAAGGTTGAGATTGTGAATACAAGGTTGGTGAAGTATATAGAACTGTTGTTGATTGAAAGCATGTTGCATGGTAGTTGGTTTACAATGTTGGTTAGAATTGTAGGAAAAGTATATGAGAATGATGAATGATGTGGTAGAAAAAGGAAGTAGTTCATATGTGATAATATGTGATGAATGATGATGTTGCAGGATGGATGATTCATAATGTGGCATAATAATAACATGTGCATAGGAATGTTGTGTCGTATATATGACACCCCGCGATAAAGCGGAAAGTAAACTACTAAATAGATGCGAAAAATGTGAAGTTTTTAAAACTTTTATTTAGTAGATAGAGTTTAGCATGCGGGAGTCACTAACATTCGACAGAAGGAAAAACGGAAATAAAAACAAGGGTCCATACAAACAAAACGGTCAAAAGTGGGGAAAATATATCCCTCGAATGACATAAAGAAATAGGTGAGTCTAAGCGGTAAATAGGAAATCTAAAAGTCCAGGGTACTCGCTAGCTCACACGTCAAACCCCATATAAGCATCTTCACCAACCTGTCATTCATGTAAACATGAAAGCCACGTCGGGGGAGTAACTCAAGGTTCTCCCAGCCACAAAACATCAAGACGAACATGACAAAACACATAAATAAATGATCAGATTAAGTAAGATGAGAATGAGTTGAATTGTAACTATGCAAATGAGCATGCATGTTCAAAGATTCATAAATAAGGAAAGGAATACGACAAGCAAGTAAGCAAAGCATAAACAATGTTAAATAATGGAGGAAGAATGTAAGGGAGCAACATAAGTACCACTTAGCCATGAGCACGTAAATCAAGGAGATATGACCAATATACCATCCAAAATGCTAACATTTACTACTCTTAGACTATAATTCCCCCGGGTAGGACTACGATAATGATACGGTCCTAGTCTAAATCTGCAGATTCTCGGGTGTACATCCCGATTCGACGTGCGCCAGCACAGCACGCACCCAAGACTCGGCTACTAATAGAGACCGAGTACCCCAATCGATGCGAACAAAGACGAAAGTGGCGGAAGGACTAAGATATGACTCACTTGCCAAAGACAAAGACAAGTGGCCAAAACCATACTTGCCGTAACAAAGACAAGCGAGCCAAACCCGTACTTGCGAACAAAGACAAGTAGGGCGTAAATGTAAATCAAGCATATACGGTAGTATCATGGCATTTCTACAAGAATACGACTCTCACAAGTAATTATTTATAATCATCCTTTCATACTTGAGCGTATAAAATAAACATTTCATTTTATCATTATACATGTCGGCTAAATACAATAAATAAAATATAACAAGTGGTAATGGATAATTTACGTCATGTGGAAATTTACGAAATGCAAACAATCCAATGCAAGCGACAAATTGGGTCCAAAAATTTAGTAATGATGAGCCCACAAACATCCAGAAATTTGGTCCAAATAAAATGAAGAGGTGAGTCCAAAAGTTTTCATGGTTTGAGCCCAAGCATTGAATGTTGGTGAGTCCAACATCGAATCACAAAATAAAGAAAAAAAAAGGAACACGGCATCAATATGGCAAACACACGGTGATCATATAATAAAGAAAGAAGAGGACATATATCGAGTGTGCTCGAACCCAAGAAACACGAAATAAAGAAGAAGGAGGACAAACCGCACACCAAACCCAAAACAAAACCAGTCAAAACTTGCGACTTGTGAGCCCAACAATTCAATTCATGCTTCAGAAAACGCATCATCGGTGCGGTTTCGAAACAGGGGAAAGGGGATTAACCATTGCGTACGGGGAAGCATGACCCCAAGCAAGTAAGAGGTCGATCCAAGAGACGGAGGTATCCGCTACCGAACGGTAGGACGCCGTAGTCAACATACACATCCCTAGCAACATAAACAGTCCGGCGAGAAACCAAATGACATTTCTACTCGACCAAAACGAAGTCAACAGTTAAAAATAAACCATGGCAGAACAGAGAACTCGACTTCTTCCCCTTACCCAAACTCAGCAAGAAAACGGACCCAAAGGGGTCCAAACAACCATGAAAAATGAGCACAAACACAACAAAATCAACTCCATCTATGGGGGAAGCACATAAAGACTTCAACTTTGCGAAAAATAAGGCAAAAACGAGTAGAAAGGGGCGGAGTTTCCCGATGTTTGTCGAGTAACCTATCACGGTTACCTTAACTTTCTTCAATCTTCAAGGGAATGGTCTATTATGAACGAGTTTCCTTCGGGGTCCTCAAAGTCTTCACCTAAAAACCGTAATAAGAGCCGAGTTAGTTTAAAAACGTCACATTTATGAGACGGGTCGAGACGAGAACTTCACAAGGCTATGCCTTTCTTACCTTAAAAGATGAAGGAAGAGATAAGGAGAAGAATGGTGCAAGAATTATTGAGTTTGGTCGAAAATTGAGCGAGAAATCTAGGATTTTAAGTCGCCATTAATGGGTTCCTTGAGCCTGTTTTGAGTTTTTTTTTTTTTTTTACAGATGCAGAATTGTTGTTTGCAGGTGTTCTATTCTTTTACCCAGGGATTTCGAAAATGAATGGGGGTTGTTGGTGGGATATGGTTGGTCAGAGAGTGTGAGGGAGAGTGAAAATATTATTATTATATTAGTTGGGTGCCAAAATTGAGGGGTGTGTTGTCGCCCCGGGATAGGTCGAGAGTAGATAAGTCTAGACTCACATGTGAGCATGTGACGGTCTTTGCTAGAAGGAAATTCGTCTTAAACCTACTATAATTTAAGACGGAACTTTATTATTAATATAGTTATTATTATTATTACTATTATCATTTCTATCCAACGAAGACGTATATTTTTATATAACGTAAGCTTTAAAACTTATAGCTTTAATTAAATTACTTTATTAACATAATGGAATTAACTAGTTAAAGTAATGGGAAAATATTATTTTTCTTTATGAAAAAATTATACGAAAAGGGCGGGTGTTACAATTACCCCTCCTTTTAAAAAGTTTCGTCCTCGAAACTTGAAGTAAAAATAATTACCTTAAGAAAACAAATCCGGGTACTTGATACGCATAGAAGCTTCCGGTTCCCAAGTCACTTCTTCCACGTCACCGCACTTCCATAAAACTTTCAATAAGGGGACAACTTTACTCCTCAACTTTTTGTCTTTCTTATCCAAAATGCGAATCGGTCTCTCTTCGAAAGAAAGACTAGGCTCAAGCTCGGGAATTTCATTTTGCAACACATGACTCGGGTCACTAATGTACTTCCTAAGTTGAGATACATGGAACACATCATGAACTTTACCCAAACTCGGGGGCAAATCCAATTTGTAAGCCACGACACCAATCCTTTTCACCACATCATAAGGTCCAATGTACTTTGGGCTCAACTTCCCTTTAACTCCAAATCTCTTTACTCCTTTCATAGGAGAAACCTTCAAGAACACTTTATCACCAATTTCAAACTCCAAGGGTCGACGGCGAACATCGGCATAAGACTTTTGGCGATCTTGGGCGGCTTTCATTCTTTCTCGGATGATCTTCACTTGGTCAATTGTTTCAGCTAGCTTGTCGGGTCCTAGATCATGAACATCACTTGCTTGATCCCAACAAATCGGACTACGGCACTTTCTTCCATATAAAGCTTCATAAGGAGCCATCTTGATGGAGGCATGGTAACTATTATTGTAGGAAAATTCCACCAAAGGTAGGCTCTTCTCCCAACTAATATGGAAATCAAGGACACAAGCACGCAACAAATCTTCAAGAGTTTGAATCGTCCTTTCGGTTTGTCCATCGGTAGCGGCATGGAAAGCGGTACTCATCAACAACTTACTACCCATAGCATCTTGCAAAGCCTTCCAAAATCTCGAACAAAATCTTAGGTCACGATCCGACACGATCTCCTTAGGGACACCATGGTAACGAACAATCTCCTCAACATAGGCATTAGCAAGCCTATCTAGACTCCAAGTCTCTTTTATGGGGATAAACCTAGCACACTTGGTCAATCTATCCACAATCACCCATACGGCATCCTTTCCACCAACGGTCTTAGGCAAGGCCATAACAAAATCCATAGAGATAGATTCCCATTTCCATAAAGGCACATCTAAGGGTTGTAGCAAACCTCCGGGTCTCTTATGCTCAATCTTCACTTGTTGACAAGTGAGGCATTTCCCAACATAAGTCACAATGTCATTCTTCATGTTAGGCCACCAAAATTGAAGCTTCAAATCCTTATACATCTTGTCTCCTCCAGGGTGGATTGAATAAGGGGATAGGTGGGCTTCATCAAGAACTCTCTTTCTCAAGTTACTGGCATCGGGGACATACATGCGGCTTTGGTAACGAAGGTATCCACTAGCATCAATCTCACAATCTTTAGCTTTCCCTTCAAGAAGCTTGGCTTGGAATCTTTTGAAAGTAGCATCATCCACAAGGTTATCACGGATCTCACGAAGAATAACGGATTCGGCAACCATAGCACCAAGGTAATCAAAGCCACTTTCCACTATTTGCAAACTTAACTTACGAAATTCGGTACAAAGGTCATCGGGAAGTACACGGATGGCACTCAAGGAGTGAGTCGACTTCCTACTAAGAGCATCGGCAACCACATTTGCCTTTCCTTCGTGATATAACAACTCCAAATCATAGTCATTCACTAATTCCAACCAACGACGTTGTCTCATATTCAACTCTTTTTGGGTGAAAATATACCTCAAACTCTTATGATCGGTGTAGATACGGCAATGAACTCCAATGAGGTAGTGTCTCCACATCTTTAAGGCATGAACAACGGCGGCTAACTCAAGATCGTGGGTAGGGTAGTTCACTTCATGAACTCTCAATTGTCGCGAAGCATAAGCAACAACCTTCCTATTTTGCATGAGAACACAACCTAAACCCATCTTAGAAGCATCACAAAACACATCAAAGTCCACTCCATCCTCGGGTAAGGTCAACACGGGAGCGGTAGTCAATCTTCTCTTCAACTCTTGAAACGCTACTTCACAAGCTTCGGTCCACAAGAATTTGGTCTCTTTCTTCAAAAGTTGAGTCATCGGTCTAGCAAGCTTAGAAAAGTCCTTTACAAAGCGACGGTAATAACCCGCCAAACCCAAGAAACTACGGATCTCACCAACATTGGTCGGGCTCTTCCATTCCATCACGGCTTCAATCTTCGAAGGATCCACCATAACACCTTCCTTAGATATCACATGACCAAGAAATGACACCTTAGACAACCAAAATTCACACTTGGAAAATTTGGCAAACCACTTTTGACGACGAAGAATCTCTAAGATGGTACGAAGATGATCGGCATGCTCTTCCTCGGATTTAGAAAAGATGAGAATATCGTCGATGAAGACCACAACACACTTGTCCAAGTACTCACTAAAAGTTCGGTTCATTTGGTCCATGAAGATAGACGGGGCATTGGTTAAACCAAAGGGCATCACCTTAAACTCGAAATGTCCATATCTCGTGCTAAAGGCGGTTTTTGGAATATCGGAATCACGAACGGGAATTTGATGATAACCGGATCTTAGATCAATCTTGGAGAATGTAGAGGCACCTTTGAGTTGATCAAACAAATCTTCAATCCTAGGTAGAGGGTACTTGTTCTTAATAGTAGCACGGTTAAGCTCACGATAATCGATACAAAGTCTCATGGATCCATCTTTCTTCTTCACAAAGAGAACGGGAGCACCCCAAGGTGAGGCACTAGGTCGAATAAATCCTTTCTCAATCATCTCATCAAGTTGCTTCCTTAACTCTTTAAGTTCGGTTGGAGCCATACGGTAAGGAGCTTTAGCAATCGGTCCGGTTCCGGGCACAAGGTCGATAGAAAATTCCACGTCACGCTCGGGAGGTATCCCGGGCAACTCCTCGGGAAAAACATCGGCGAACTCACACACCACGGGTACTTCTTCAAGCTTCGGCAAAGAAGAAGAAGTAGAAGTCACCACACATAAAAAGACTTGGTGACCTTTCCTCTCCATACTCATCAACTTCAACGCGGAAATCAACTTCACACCTTCTTGAGAACGAACTCCTTTATCGGATACACGGGTTCCTAGCGGACTTTTGAGGCGAATCTTTTGATCTCTACACTCGAATCTTGCATCATACTTGGACAACCAATTCATACCCAAAATCACATCGAATTCCTCAAGTGGAAAACGAAGTAGGTTAGCGGGGAATAGATTTCCCGAAATTATGATAGGGACATCGGGAAAGAAGTAGGAGCATGAAATGATTTCTCCGGAAGGTAAGGATATAGGGGTATCCTCACTAGGTATGGGCTCAAGAGCTAACTTTTCCGAAAACTTGGAAGAAATAAAAGATAAAGATGCGCCGGTATCGAAAAGTATAAGGCATGGTTGATCAAAAATTGAGAACATACCCGTAATGATGTCGGGATGAGCGGCGGCTTCGGCACGACTCATGACAAAGATGGTTCCTCTTGGCTTGGCTTTAGGAGTAGGATCATCCTTCTTCTCGGGACAAGCATTGGCACGATGTCCTAAGCTTCTTACAAATGTAGCAATTCAAAGGTCGATTGTAGCATCCAACTCCGGGGTGAACGGCTTGCTTACAATTGAAGCACTTGCGAGCTTTCTCCAAATTGAGGTTGTTGTTGCTTGATTAGGAAACTTGCCCACTAGGCTCTTGCCTCCTTGGTTCTTGCACTCTTGGTTCTTGTGCTCTTGGTACAAACCTCTTGTTAGGATTGTTTTGTGAAGGAGAAGGCACAAAGGGTCTCTTGCCATGAAAGTTGGGACGGTAAGAAGTAGAGTGGGAACGAGTCTTGGCATCATTATCAATAGCCTTCAAGGAATTTTCGGCCCAAAGAGCATCATCATAGACCGCCACAAAGGTTGTGGAGTCTCTTCTCACCATACTTTCCAACTTGGGATTCAACTTGCTTTGGTAGAAGTAGACACGTTCATCTTCATCTTTCACAAACTTTGGGGCAAAGTGAGCAAGATCATTGAATTTGTTGGTGAAAGCTTGAACGGATAGGCCTCCTTGCTTGAAATCAATGAACTCCTTCAATTTTTGTTGCTTGAGTTCCTTAGGGTAGAAACGAGTTTCCACAAGAGTCTTGAAACGGTTCCAATCAAAGGTGGGGTCTTGAGTGACGGAAGGTCCGGTAATAGTCCACCACCTATCGGCCTCCTTCACAAGGAAATGAGAGGCAAGCTTCACTTTGTCTCGATCTTGAACATCATAAAGAGAGAAATTCTTCTCCATGTCACGAAACCACTCGGAAAGCTCAATAGGATCCACTTCACCACCATAGGTCCTAGCCTTGTTTCTTGCTAGTTGACTTGCAATCCAAGAAAAACTTCCTTGATGATCTACCACTTGTGGAGCGGGATGGGCTTGAACATTGACATTTTGTTGATTTTGAAGAATTTGAGTAAGGGCTTGCAAGATAGTATTCTCCACATTGTTTGGTCGCACCATCTTCTTAAAGCACCAAAGAGAGTCAAACGAGTTAGTACTTAACAAATAGCATACACAAGAAGACTACCAACTTAGGTCCTTAGTTCTACCCATCTCTCATTCATTATTTCAAGGTCAAGTTCAAAATTTAAGTTGGGGTACACGTGTGTGCGTCGGGAGCTACAAAGGCTCTGATACCAACTGTGACACCCCGCGATAAAGCGGAAAGTAAACTACTAAATATATGCGAAAAATGTGAAGTTTTTAAAACTTTTATTTAGTAGATAGAGTTTAGCATGCGGGAGTCACTAACATTCGACGAAGGAAAACGGAAATAAAAACAAGGGTCCATACAAATAAAACGGTCAAAAGTGGGGAAAATATATCCCTCGAATGACATAAAGAAATAGGTGAGTCTAAGCGGTAAATAGGAAATCTAAAAGTCCAGGGTACTCGCTAGCTCACACGTCAAACCCCATATAAGCATCTTCACCAACCTGTCATTCATGTAAACATGAAAGCCACAGTCAGTGGGGAGTAACTCAAGGTTCTCCCAGCCACAAAACATCAAGACGAACATGACAAAACACATAAATAAATGATCAGATTAAGTAAGATGAGAATGAGTTGAATTGTAACTATGCAAATGAGCATGCATGTTCAAAGATTCATAAATAAGGAAAGGAATAAGACAGGCAAGTAAGCAAAGCATAAACAATGTTAAATAATGGAGGAAGAATGTAAGGGAGCAACATAAGTACCACTTAGCCATGAGCACGTAAATCAAGGAGATATGACCAATATACCATCCAAAATGCTAACATTTACTACTCTTAGACTATAATTTCCCCGGGTAGGACTACGATAATGATACGGTCCTAGTCTAAATCTGCAGATTCTCGGGTGTACATCCCGATTCGACGTGCGCCAGCACAGCACGCACCCAAGACTCGGCTACTAATAGAGACCGAGTACCCCAATCGCCGAACAACAGACGAAAGTGGCGGAAGGACTAAGATATGACTCACTTGCCAAAGACAAAGACAAGTGGCCAAAACCATACTTGCCGAACAAAGACAAGGTGCCAAACCCGTACTTGCGTAACAAAGACAAGTAGGGCGTAAATGTAAATCAAGCATATACGGTAGTATCATGGCATTTCTACAAGAATACGACTCTCACAAGTAATTATTTATAATCATCCTTTCATACTTGAGCGTATAAAATAAACATTTCATTTTATCATTATACATGTCGGCTAAATACAATAAATAAAATATAACAAGTGGTAATGGATAATTTACGTCATGTGGAAATTTACGAAATGCAAACAATCCAATGCAAGCGACAAATTGGGTCCAAAAATTTAGTAATGATGAGCCCACAAACATCCAGAAATTTGGTCCAAATAAAATGAAGAGGTGAGTCCAAAAGTTTTCATGGTTTGAGCCCAAGCATTGAATGTTGGTGAGTCCAACATCGAATCACAAAATAAAGAAAAAAAAAGGAACACGGCATCAATATGGCAAACACAGTGATCATATAATAAAGAAAGAAGAGGACATGTATCAGTGTGCTCGGCAACCCAGTAAACACGAAATAAAGAAGAAGGAGGACAGCTGCACACCAAACCCAAAACAAAACCAGTCCAAAACTTGCAGACTTGTGAGCCCAACAATTCAATTCATGCTTCAGGAAAACGCATCATCAGTGCAGGTTTTGAAAACAGGGAGAGAGGGATTAACCATTGCGTACGGGGAAGCATGACCCAACCGCAAGTAAGAGGTCACCCAAGAGACGGAGGTATCCGCTACCGAACAGTAGGACGCCGTAGTCAACATACACAATCCCTAGCAACATAAACAGTCCAGGACGAGAAACCAAATGACATTTCTACTCGACCAAAACGAAGTCAACGATTAAAAATAAACCATGGCAGAACAGAGAACTCGACTTCTTCCCCTTACCCGAACTCAGCAAGAAAACGGACCAAAAGGGGTCCAAACAACCATGAAAAATGAGCACAAACACAACAAAATCAACTCCATCTATGGGGGAAGCACATAAAGACTTCAACCTTGCGAAAAATAAGGCAAAAACGAGTAGAAAGGGGCGGAGTTTCCCGACGTTTGTCGAGTAACCTATCACGGTTACCTTAACTTTCTTCAATTTTCAAGGGAATGGTCTATTATGAACGAGTTTCCTTCGGGGTCCTCAAAGTCTTCACCTAAAAACCGTAATAAGAGCCGAGTTAGATTAAAAACGTCACATTTATGAGACGGGTCGAGACGAGAACTTCACAAGTCTATGCCTTTCTTACCTTAAAAGATGAAGGAAGAGATAAGGAGAAGAATGGTGCAAGAATTATTGAGTTTGGTCGAAAATTGAGCGAGAAATCTAGGATTTTAAGTCGCCATTAATGGGTTCCTTGAGCCTGTTTTGAGTTTTTTTTTTTTACAGATGCAGAATTCTTGTTTGCAGGTGTTCTATTCTTTTACCCAGGGATTTCGAAAATGAATGGGGGTTGTTGGTGGGATATGGTTGGTCAGAGAGTGTGAGGGAGAGTGAAAATATTATTATTATTATATTAGTTGGGTGCCAAAATTGAGGGGTGTGTTGTCGCCCTGGGATAGGTCGAGAGTAGATAAGTCTAGACTCACATATGAGCATGTGACGGTCTTTGCTAGACGGAAATTCGTCTTAAACCTACTATAATTTAAGACGGAACTTTATTATTAATATAGTTATTATTATTATTACTATTATCATTTCTATCCAACGAAGACGTATATTTTTATATAACGTAAGCTTTAAAACTTATAGCTTTAATTAAATTACTTTATTAACATAATGGAATTAACTAGTTAAAGTAATGGGAAAATATTATTTTTCTTTATGAAAAAATTATACGAAAAGGGCGGGTGTTACAGTATACGTATATTTTGTTTGCATAAAGTTGTATGATAAGTTTATGTACTTGTCCACTATTGTTCATGTGTATATGTGGTAAGAAGTGTGTAGCAGTAATGGATGAATTGGTTGGAAGAGATTAAGTAAGTAGTTGCATAAAAATATGAAATTCATGTGTGGAACATGTTTATGTGGGTAATGGATTTTATAATATTGCGATGTTAGTAACATGTGAATAGGGGATTTTATGTCGTATATTATGTTATTGTGTACGTAAAGTTATAAAATAAAAGCATGTGGGTAAATCGTAATTGACAAGTTAAATAACCTATGTGCATGATGAATGTTGTTGCTTGGCTTTTGAAAATAGTAACATATGATTATGAATACTGGTTTTATAAGTTTTGGACTGGTTTTGTTTGCTTGGATGTTGTTTAAGCTGTTTGGAAGTAAAAATCAAATAGTTATGTCGTCTGATTACAGCAAAGTTGTCTTTAAACTGTTATAACTTGAAATGCATAAATGATGTTGATGTGATTCCAATTGGAAGTGATATCTTGTCCTTTTACGATTCTAACGATAGGTCACACGCCCAAAACGACCAAGAAATGAGTGAGTTATGGCTGTTTTACGAAAACTGGACAGTGCTGAGAAATGCGTAGGTACTCGATCGAGTAGCCTTGGTCCTCGATCGAGTAGGGGCGCACTCGATCGAGTACGTCACTTACTCGATCGAGTGGCCCTGGTAATTTGTTTTACGTGCTTCTGATCTTCACCTACTCGATCGAGTAAGTCACTTACTCGATCGAGTGGCCTGTACTCGATCTAGTGACCCCTATTTTGGGTCATATGCTTATCTTTTGACTTCGTTGGATATTATGTTTAATTCAAAGGTGTTAAATTATTTCGTTATGTATTGTTTTACGTATGTGTTGGTCCTGAAGCGTAAGTTACCCAATATTATGGTGGTGAGTGGCACTTTATGGTGAGTATGAGTTTGGTGGGAGGAGATGAGCTATATGTGGTTGTGCTGAGAAGTGGAAAGACAAAAAGAACATTGATGAGCCGATTGACGCATGGTGCAAGTTTTTGTGAGACGTGGTGAGTGATATATTCGCGAATTTGAGTGATGTAAAGGCAAGTGGATGTGAGTAAGGAGTAATGTAAGTGTAAGGAATGTGAGACTAAAGGGGTGACAGGAAGGATGTGGATAGTAGCAACTTGAGATGTGTAAGAATTATGGAGGGAGATGGTTAGATTGTGTTGGTTAGGAATATCTGTAATAAAAAGTCGTTGTAGAGGGATGGAGAATGGTGGTCTATAGTGAACTGAGATGGAGACATGCCGCGAGGTGGACTTGTAGACAATGAGTGAGTTTGGGAGATTTGGTTTATTAAGAGGTGAAACTAATATGTGATTTCCTTGGGCAATTAACGGCATGAAATGAAATTGTTTGAACAGTGAACGTTGATTTTATGGATAGGTTAGTGGCAAGTGTGAGTGATAGCAAAATAAAAGAAGATCCATGGTAAGAAAGAGTGAGATGATATCGACATGAAATAGTGAGATTTGAGTTTTGGAGCAACAAAAAGGTAATTGCAGCACTAAAGCGTTAGAAAGAAGTAATAAGGAGTTGAATGGTTAATTACTTTTGTCGAGTGTAAAAAGAATAGAATGAGGGGAGTAAAACTAAGAAAATATTGACCTGAGTTATGTGATATAGAGGTAAGGAGTCACCGAGATGTGCGACACCAATCATGAGGATGTTAGTTAATGGTTATATAGGAGTTTCGGGACAACATGATTAGTCTTGAGTTTTGAGGAATTAAGGAAAGTAAGAAGTTGGTAGAATATCTGCATGATAAGAGATTTTGGTGGAGAGCTAGATGATGATACAATTGAGGATAGTATTGGGAAGAATGTTGAGGTAATTTTGTTGATGGATTTGATGTTCGTTGTTTGGGATGATAACCAAAGATCGGAAACAAATCGTGATGTTTAGAGATGAGTGTAACAGGTCTGATGTCCGGATAGTGGTAGTGTTATGGTTTGTGACTAGTGGTTAAGGGTGATGGTATATTAGAAGAGTAACAATTCTAAATAGGTTGATTTTGTAGAGATCAGATTGATAGGTATGGTTGTGAGAGAGTATAAGAGGTGGTTATATGAGGCGGTTGTTAGTAGTTGAGTATTAATGGCATGGTTACAATTGGCAGGGGGTGATAGATATGATAAGGGAAGAATATGTTATGAGGGGTATACGAGTTAAGCTCGGGTGAGAGGTAACTTTTATCGGTGGTAACTTACGTGATCGGGGATTGACTGTTGGGTGTGATTACGGGTCCGTGATATATATATATATATATATATATATATATATATATATATATATATATAAATGTTGGTGTGAGGTTTTGACCTCACAAGACGTGGTATGGTGTGATTATCATAAAGTTGTTATTTGAATGTTCAGTAATGCATGATTGGGTACGCTAATCTAATTGAATGATGATTAAAAAGGTAATAATTTGAGTTATCTGGCATGACTGGTTATACTTGTATGTATTCATGATACATGTTAATCTGTGATATGGTAAGGGGATGATATTCATGAGGTTATTATCTGTTTTATTCATATAATATGTTGTGTTGGGATTGAGTAAAGTGGATTTGAGTAAGTTTTCTTGTCCGAAAAGTGATTTCCGGAGTCGGTGTTTATGGAATTGTATGTGGTTGTGATGTCTATCGGTGTGGTTGTGGCGCCTCGGGTGGTGATCCCACACGGTACTTAGTGTTGTGATGCGGGTATTTTCACACTGCGGTGTGGTCATTGGTAACGGTTTTGCGATGCCGTCACCGGTTGTGGTGGAATAGACGGGATGATTATGATACGAGTTTTAAAGTACATACCAGCTTATACATAGATTGTTGTTTTGTTTGTTGTTGTTTCTGTGAGTTTCAGATTTGGACAGATAGACCGTTGTTTTTTGTTTGCGATGTTTCTTACAAGTTTCAGTTTGAGAATGAGGGTAGAGTATGATATAAAGAGAGTTGTATATGTTTTCGTTGTTGTCAGGGTATAGAAATGTTTTGTTGATGGGACACAGTTGTCAGAGGTTGATACAGTACTTTTGATCTTGTTGTAGATGAGACATCGGTGCACATAGTCATGGAAAGTGATTCGTAAAATATGTGTGGTAATGACCTGAAAGATGCAGGTGGTTCATAATCCTTTGTTGAGACAGTGAGTGTAGGGTGTTGGGGGAATTATTGTCATGATAAGTTATGTATGAGTTTTGCGGTAATAAAGGAAAGAACTTGAGGATCTAGTGTGAGTGTACGTAACGAGTGTGGATCGTGAGTTATGCTTTTGGGAGATAGGTGCTTTACATAGAGAGGTATGCCATGTTGCGGTAATGTGGAAGAGTTGGAGTATTGGTTATGCTAAGGGTTTTATGGTTTTGGTTAAATGGAGTGCAGAGTGAATTGAAGTATGAGAACTGTTTAAGTAAGAGAGTCTTGGAAATAGGAATGGTTATAGAAATGAGGTTATAGGCGGTTATCTTTGACATGTGGTGGTGATGAGGATAATGAGATGATATAACTAAGATTTTAGTATTAGTGAGTTACGAGGACGTAACATTTATTTTAAGAGGAGTTGGATGCGGTAAAAGAGAGTTTCATGTTTGTGCATGTTGTAATATAATTAGAAGTAGAGTGTTGGTGTAGCATAAAGAAGGAAGTTGAATATTTTGTGGTTGATGTTGTAAAAGGCCATGGTCGAGCTTGTAGTAGTGTGATGTTTAGGAGTGGGAGAATATTTTATATAGTGTTGACAGTTGGAATATGATGTTATGAGTCTGAGTAAACTTCGAGGACGAAGGTCCTTTTAAGGGTGGTAGAATGTAACATTCCGTTTGATGTCTATGAGTGTTTTGATATTGGATTTGGTAGTGGATGATATTATGGAGCTAGCAGCGTTAGAGAATGGTAGTTGGTAGTGTATGGAATTAGTGTCGGGAGAGTTTATGATGTAGTTGATACGACATCGTGAGCGATGTGTGGAGGTAGAAATAGTTGGTGGAGTTGGTGTTAAGAGTTCACGAGTTATAGGGTGAGGTTTTGTTTTGAGTCTTAGTTGCGTTGTTGTGTCCTAGTCAAGTTGGTAGGTTTGTTTTTATGTATGGGTTGAACTTCAGGGACGAAGTTCTTTTTAAGGAGGGAAGACTGTAATACTTCGTATTTATGAGTCTCTGGGTACTCTATCGAGTAGGCCTTACTCTGTCGAGTAAGGGTGAGTTGCGTTTTAAAATAATTTCTGACCTGTTGGGTACTCGATCGAGTAACTAAGATACTCGATCGAGTAAGGGGGCACTCGATCGAGTACCTTAGCTACTTGATCGAGTAGCCGGTTTACGGGGAGTTATTTATCGGGTTTTGTTAATTATGCGATTAAGGTATATAATACTTCCGTCATTGTTCTTAAACACTTTTTCAAAACCTAATCACTGTCAAGAGAGAAAACAAAGTACGTTCTTCGCTTTAATCGCATTGTTAGCAAATCCCGGAGTTTGGAAGGTCGGATTTCACCTTTCGTTATACCGTTGAGATCCTTGCGTCGAGGGTAAGATCTATGTACCGTTTTTACAGTATTTCCTTTAAGTTGGTTAAACCCTAATATGGGGATTTGGGGGTTTTGTGTAGATTGTGATTTGGTAGTGTTTATGTGTTTGTATGATAGGAGGAGGTTTTGTAGAAGAGACTTTTTTGATACAAATTGTGATACTGATCGATAGTTGTGCTTTCGGTAGGGTTTCCCTACTCGCATTAGTCCCATAGTGATTGTTGATGTGTTGAGATTGATTGATTAATATTGTAATTGTATTGTGACGGTTGTGATTGTGATTGTTTGTCTCTGGTTCTCGAGATGCGTTCTCGGCTGAGTGGAGTCACTTGCGGGAGTGGCTTCACGCCCTAGTTTCGCCCTTCGTGGAACCCGCCACGGAAGGGGATGTGCACATTAATGGACGGGGTTATCGCTCGGTATGATGAGCGGGACTTAGGTGGGAACGGCTGCGGTCCCCACCGGCGGTTGGTCCAAAGGACGATCGGTGATTGAGATTGATGGGGCCGGTGTGATTGTGTGTGTGTGACGGTTAAGTCGTCTGCTTATCGTATTGTTGATATATATAAGTTGTGTTATTAGTCGACCGGTTGTTGTTTTGTAAAACTGCGGTGATCCATTCGGGGATGGTGAGCGAATTGAATTGAGTTTGAGTTGAGTCTTTAGGATAGCTGGATGTGCCACCATCCGACGATAGAAGTCTTCCGCCGTAGCTTTACTAGTTTTATGACATTTCGATTAATTCAAGATGAAGCGGTTGGTTTTGAGAACATGTATCGTATTTTGGTATTTGGTTTCAGTTGTAACCTTTCACTAAACTTATATTATTTAAAGTTGTTTCGTTATTGTCTTATGAATATCATGCCTCGGGTAACCGAGATGGTAGCATCCTTATACCTGAGTGGTCCTGGTAAGGCGCTTGGAGTATGGGGGTGTTACACTCATCCCCAGCGGAGTCGCCAAACTGTGGACACGGGCCACGGGGGCGCTTAGGACAAGCGTTGCATTTGTGGAGTCGCCAACAATTTTTATGGGAAATTGGAACTGTTCGAATACTTCGTGTCATGTCAAGACACAAAGTAGTGACATGAACACTAAGAATTCGTTACCCTTAGGCGGATGATACACGTACTATTGACGACCGTTATTCCGTAGTTTAAAAATAAAATTGTTAAGGTAAAATTAAAGGAAATGGAAGGTTTTAAGATGGTTTTGCGTCATTTTGAGTAACTTATGAGGAAATGAGCGTAAAGAGCCGTTAATTATAGCATTGTCAATTTTTCATTTAATCACTAAATTTTAGCCTTGTCATCGACTACCTGTAAGGCTAGGTAGAGATTTTGAGGTGTTTACAGGTTTCTGAAAGGACAGTGATAGGGCGCCAAATTGGGTACCACCATCTCACATGCATTTTTAAATGAAGGGGTCCCACTCACCCCATGTGAGAAAGTGGCGCCCAAATTGAGTGACACCCGATTACATATTTTCATTTTCTTTTTTGAAATACCAAAATGTGACTAAGTTAACTTGAAACTTGAAGGAATTGTTTAAGTGGGATAAGGATATTGATATGCATGGGCGCATGGCTCACATTACGATTATCTTCTTCTCCCATATCAATGGTTACATCAAGTTCATCCATCGATTGGGAATGTATTTTTTCTGCATCTTTCCTTAATATACGAAATGACGTTGGCGTTTCCTTCAAAAGCGTCAATATTGAGACTCATCATCGTGATAATGTGTACACTAAAAATGGTTATATTCATCCTAGTGTCCTGCAAAACTGTCTGGTCTGTTCACCTCACAATGGTTATATCTATTGTGTCTCGGGGTTTTTAGATGGTATGAATGGCAATTCACTACTGAGTGTAAAAGATGGATGGTGATGAAATTGTTACTTACAAAAAGTACTACGAAGTGTGGTTTGTATATCTATTTTACAATGGTAGCTTACAGGCTTTACGTGTAGAGGCTAACATGTTACCATGATATAATGTAGCCATGGGATCTACTTGGTATTTAAATAGCAAACCTTGCTTTGTGGGAAACAGGTTTTTCAGCCTCAAAATTATCTTACATGTTTCCGCGAGAGATGGGAGAAGGGTATGCACACTGATTACGTATTTGCCATATATAACATCTTTAATACTCGGGTAAATTGATAAAAACACCCCTTTATGTACTAAAACTTCAAAATTACACCCCTTTATGTTTTTTTTACAAAACTACACCCATAAACTTTCATTTCCTTAAAATTTGATACCAATTCTAACTCCGGTACCAAAAAAGAATTTTCCGGTAAGATAATATAAGATTCATTTAAATTTTAAAATAAGTTTCCTGTTATACCCTTCATTTAAATCACTAACCTATTCCCTAATATATATTCATTCATTTGTTTCTATTTTCACACTTTTATCCTTCTCTCTCATTGTTCTTCATTTATTTTGAGTGAAAATTTTGGGGATAGCGTGCCATATGTTATTCACAGACTATAGAAATGGTATGGCAACAGATTGAACAAGGCAGCCATATACAATCAAATTTGTCGGTTCAGTTCTTTTGCAATCACGATGTGGGATACTGAGTTTGACTGGTGGATAGCGTGATACACAACGAGCTCTGATTGTGCATAAATAGAGATTATGCAAGCCATGGCACACGCTTTTGAATTTTAGGAGCATGATACAATTAAGGGGATAGAGAAAAATACCTTAATCTCTTCCGTTAAAAATAGAGATTATGCACAATCAGAGCTCCTTGTTGTTGATTTTTGGTAGATTTAATATGATTTTAGCTGATTTGAGAGGAAAGACATTGAATTAATTTTGGGGAAAATTTAGGATTTAACCTAATTTTAGTTTGGGGATCTCTGTAAAAATGAAAGAGGTAAATGATAAGTTGTATATAATTCAGGGGCAAAACGGTCAGTTTATAATTTGTTTGATTGGATAATTAGACGGGTATCAAATTTTAAGGAAATGGAAGTTTATGGGTGTAACTTTGTAAAAAAAACATAAAAGGGTGTAATTTTGAAGTTTTGGTACATAAAGGGGTGTTTTTATCAATTCACCCTTAATACTCCGTATCTTTTAACGTTATTTTGGGTGGTTGAAAAGACTTGAGCATCGCTGCTTCTTTTAACCAAGTCTTAGGAATTTTCTTCAAGAACATTACTCGTTAAGGACATTTCTGAAATGTTTGTGGGTCTATACAATGTGATGTCTGATCCAAGTTTTTACTCAATTTATATGTTTTTCTACGATTTTAGCTTTGAATAATGTTTATGTTTGTTGTATGTTTTATTGCGATGAAGTCACGACTCACGGGTTCACTTAGTTATTTGTGAACCTTTAAAATAGAATTTCCTGCAATCAAACGTTCAAATGATACGCATGTGTTTGAAGTAAAAATTAATATATATATATATATCTATCTATATTAATAAAGGAAGTTTTTTTGAGCGATTACAGAGAGTCCAAGTTTTCCGAACTTCTTAAAATTAAAATAAAAAAAATCTGAAAGATATTATTTAAATATAAGAATTTAAACAAAAGATATTGTTTGAATTTCTTTAAAATAAATAACTCAATTTAATATAGGATGAGAGTATTTGAAACAAATCTCACAGAGTTGATATAGTGATAGAGTTGGGGTATAATGAAAAGAGCCGCATTTCTTCTCTGCCAATGTACATAAGATAGTATTTGATTCATAATTGGAGTCTTCTACCAAACTTTGTAAGGCTATATAAAGGATGAGCAAGCACTATCGCTCACACCAATTTGAGATTTACACATGTTGGCCTAAACTATATTGACATTATTGCACATTATATTTATAATCATTTCATCTGTTGTTTGTATCGACTATGAGCATGATCGGTGAGTTTTGCTAATAATCTCCTCAAATTGTTTTTTGTAGGAAGCAAATATATGGGTAATGCAGGCTACGAAAGTCGGAAACTTGAAGTGAAAGTAGCGGTGACCAAATAAACAAGCACGTACTAGCTAACTTATTGGTTCGTAACTTTGTTAGTCTATAAAGTACGTAATAACTCTTGCTACTACTCCGTATTATTTATATCACAAAATCTCATTGAAGACGGCACGTATCTGTCACTTTGGAGTGACGGATACCATTTTCTTTCACAAATGACTCAAATAGAGGAGAGAGGGAAGTACATGGGGGTGCCCTTACCTTGTCCCCCCTATTCGTTTTGTGAGTGACAATACCCGTCACTTGCTCCGACCCGTCTTTAGCAAGACTAACTGTATATTAATGTCTATTTTTCCTTATCTAATACTCTCTAATATCTACACCAAAGGTTACATTGATAAGATTACATTGGCTTTATTACTCAAGACGTGTTTTGCAACGTGGATATTTTTAGTTCCACATCATTAAAAATTTATAAATTTGATATTCATAAAATATTTACGACGATAAATCAAAAAAAATTTCACATGATTATATTTTCTCTTATATAAATATTTAATCATAAATTTTGAAATATATTGAAAACAGTATCGAGTGTCTCGAAACGTGAAAAGTCCTAAACAGAAGGAGTATTATCTCTTCAAGCTTTTTGTATATTCTCTCACTAAAAAACAGGTTTCCTTTTCTCTCAAAAACCCCCAAAACCAAAAACCTAGTTTTCCTTGAGCCGCCGCCGCCTCCATCCACGCCCTAGTCTCCAACCTGCCGCCACCCTTTCGCCGGAGATGGGGTCTTCTTTTGGCCCATCTCCGGCGAACGCTCTTCTCTTCGGCTTATCTTCCCTTCACTGATCCGACACCCGGTTTTTTCGATTTTCTCGGCTTTTCATGGGTTTGTTCCTTGTTCTGGGGTTGTTCTTGGGTGTTTGTGGGTGCTGTTTGTGGTGGTTGCCGGTGTTCCGCTTTTCCCCAACGATCTCCTCTTTCCTTTGCTCCAATCGGTCTTGCTTGCGGTCATGTGGTGTTCTCCACGGCCCCTGGGGTTTTCCCCCGCCCCCGGTAAGGTGGCTCCGGTATAGTGGCTGTTCTAGTTGTTAGGTTGTTTTCGGTCTCTGGGTTGTGTTTTCCCCTTCGGGTTGGGTCTTGGTTCACTGTCGTCCCCGCCCTTCCGTCACCTTGTCCTGTCACCGTCGCTTTTGGTTCCATCCTAGAGGTGATCCCCCCACTCCCCCCACCTCTTGGCTGGTTCTCTTGGTCTGTTTTTGTGTCGCTTTTGGTTCCATCCTAGAGGTGATCCCCTGTAATACTCCGTATTTATAGTCTTAGGGGTACTCTATAGAGTAGCCCTTACTCTGTCGAGTAAGGGTAAGTGTCGCAGCAAAAGAGTTTCTGACCTGTTGGGCACTCGATCGAGTAGCTCGGGCACTCGATCGAGTAGGGGGTACTCGATCGAGTACCTTGGGTACTCGATCGAGCGCCCGGTTTTACGGGGGAGTTTTCGCGGGTTTTGTTAATTATGCGATTAGGGTATTTAAACCAATTCGTCTTTGTTTTAAAACACTTTTACCAAAACCTAAAACCTGTTTAAGAGAAAAGCGGATTCTTCTTCCTAATCGCATCCTTAACGATTCCGGAGTTCGAGACGGTCGATTCTCGTTGTTTTTCGTGTTGTTGGATTCCTTGCGTCGAGGGTAAGCTTCTAGCATAATTTTTATAATGTTTTGCTAGTTTTGGTCAAACCCTAATTTAGGGTTTGGGGGTTTTATGAGTAAGTAAGTAATTGGTAGCCTTTATGTGTTATGTGTGATAGGAGGAGAATTCGTAGAGGAGCCGTTTTGAGACAAAATTGTTTAGATCGTCTGCGTGTTTGCTTTCCAGGTAGGATTTCCTACTCGGTATTAGTCCCATAATGGGATATTGGTGATGTGCTGTAGTTAGCCGTTTGATTGTGATTGTGATTGTGATTGTGATGGTGATTGTGATTGGTTGTGATGGTTCTCGAGATGCGTTCTCGGCTGAGTGGGGTCACTTGCGGGAGTGATCTCACGCCCTAGTTTCGCCCTTCGTGGAACCCGCCACGAAAGGGGATGTGCACATTAATGATACCGGGTTATCGCTCGTACGATGAGCGGGGCTTAGGTGGGAACGGCCGGTCCCCCATCGCGAGGTCGGTCCAAAGTGGACGGTCGATGTTGAGATGATGATGGGAGTTGGTGTTGTGTGTATGTGTGACGGATTCAAATTGTCTGTTTGCCTTATTGTTATTATCTATTTTGATTGTGTGATTAGTATCGACCCGGTGTTGTTTTGTAAAACTGCGGTGATCCATTCGGGGATGGTGAGCGAGATATTGAGCAGTATAGAGATGGTACTTTGATAGTCAGGAATGGCCACGACATGACGATAGAGTCTTCCGTTGTAGTTTAGTCTTGATTTACATTTCATTTGAGAAACAGTTAGTTGGAATAATGTATTGTACTTTCGATTGGTTTGAGGATTGTAACTTTTCATTAAAGCACTTATAATAAATGTTGTTTCTATTTTGTCTATTTGATTATCATACCTCGGGCAACCGAGATGGTGATGTCTCCATACCTGAGTGGTCCTGGTAAGGCACTTGGAGTATGGGGGTGTTACAAATGGTATCAGAGCGACGATCCTGAAACCTGTAACCAATGAACTTAATGAACATAGGGAGTCAATTAAAATGAACCCGGGGTAAAAGTTGTAGGAGCTAGTGCAAAGGCTTGGGAGACGTCCTAAAGTCGCGAGGGGTCGCCCTACACTTTGAACCTACTCACGTGGGGTAAATACGTGTTGAGTCATGTGTGTGCTTAGTAACTTGTGTAACATTGTGATGGAATGTGATGATGGATGGATGTTTAAAATTGAAAGTTGATGAGATGAAAGGAAGGTGATGATATATATATAAACATTGTTGATAGCATGATGGAATGTTTTATAACGTGGCAATTAATAGCATGAATGTTATTATGTAATGTGATTTTATAAAGTTATCATGTTAGTATATGACGTAATATGCGGGTAGCTTTTACGTATTAGTGATACTTGATCGAGTGAGGCTGACTCGATCGGGTAGGTTTTTGGCAATTTCGAGGCGGAATCGAGTTTTGGGGCACTCGATCGAGTAATCAATGTGGGTACTCGATCGGTAGAAGGCCACTCGATCGAGTAGCCAAGATACTCGATCGAGTGGGTTAGAGATCAGAAGGTCTGTTTGGTTCTGGAGTTTGGGTACTCGATCGAGTACATAGGGGCACTCGATCGAGTAACCCGTCACTCGATCGAGTGGGTTTGGGTACTCGATCGAGTGGGTTCTGGGCATCGTGTTTTCGTGTTTCGAAGTTTAGTACGTATGTTCATATCTACCCTTTCTTATATATGTATAGTTTCAAGATGCCGCCCAAGAGAAATGCCTTGTATGCACGAGCTGAGGTTATGACCCCAGATGATATCGTTAAGATGCTAGAGCACCAGGATGCTCTTACTGAGACCTTGAAGAGAGTGAATGAGGAAAAAGATAAGAGTAAGGAGAGGGAGGTTGATCCTTCTAAGATCAGTCTCTACATTGCGAGGTTTAACCCGAAAGAATACAAGGGGATTGAGGAACCTAACTTTCTTGATAGTTGGTTGAGGGAGATGGAGAACATCTTTGGATTTGGTGCGTTGTCCGATGAGATGAGAGTGGAGCAGGCTGCATTTTATCCGAGAGAGGCAGCGAGGCAAGTGGTGGGATTCAGTGAAGGTGAGCGCTAAGGATATATACATCAACCAAGGCTTACCCGCAATACCTTGGGGAGAGTTTCAAGAGCAAAGCGGTGAGGAAGGAGTTCGTCTTGGAGCATGTGAGGAGTAAGTTGAGGGAAGAGTTTGATAAGTTTAAGATGTCACCGAGATGTCTGTGGCCGAGTACTACAGGGCGGTTCAATGAGAAATCTAGATATCGAGGATATGGGTTTGAGTGAAGAGAATCGGCTTTGAGGTTTGAGCGAGGGCTAACTGAAAATTATGGATAAGTTACCCGTGGGAGTCCTTACGACGTAAAGGAAGCATATGAGAGGGCCGGGAGAGCCGAGAGGCTAGTGGAGATGGCTCGGGAGAGGTCGGGAGGAGAGAAGAGGAAGTCTGAGAGTGAGGGTGGTGGCCAATCTAATTTCAAGAAAGGCAACCATAATCAATCTAAGGGATTTTCTTCCCTGGATCCGGATTTAGTCTTTGAACTTCCTTTGGGCGTGGCCGAGGGAGTGTGAGTAATAGTTGGGGAGTGACCTGCTTTGGATGTGGTGGCGTAGGCCACAAGAGGCATGAGTGCACGAGTACACCCGATCTTTTCGAGACCCGCACGAGCTTCGCGAGCAACAGACCGGATCATGGCCAAACCGAGGAGGCCGAGCTACCGGAGTGGAGGCAACCGCAACGGCGGTAATTCTTATCAGAAGACACCGACGAACAACAACAACAATCAAGGGTCGGTGCTAAGCCGACCGCATCGCTAATCTTGTCCGAGGAGGTGGACAAGACCGATGTGGCAAGTTGTTCATGATGGACAAGACGGCAAAATGAGGAGGATGCGCATGTTATCACCCTACATTCCTTGTTAATGGTATTCCTACGTTTGTTTTGTTTGATTCGGGGGCTTCTCGGTCGTTTGTGTCTTCGAGTCATGTAAAACAGTTGGGTTTGAGAGTATATGAGTCTGTTAGTGAGCGAGTTTTCATACCTTCGGGTGAGTCTGTACCATGTGGGAAGTTATTTAGAGATGTGTCTTTGATAGTTGGGCAAGTCGATTTCCCTGTAGACTTGTTAGAGTTTCCTTTTAATGGCTTTGAAATGATAGTTGGGATGGATTGGTTAGGAAAGTATAAGGCTAAGATAGACTGTCATCAAAAGAAAGTGTCCCTAAGAGGTCCTAAGGGTGTTAGTGTGTCTTACCGTGGGTTTTTAGTCAAACCCAAGGTTAAGTTGATTGCAAATTGTTACCTTGAAGTCTTATCTGAGGAAGGGATGTCCTTTGATCCCGTGCCATGTGAGAGATGATCGGATAGTGAGTCCAACGATTGATGAGATACCGGTGGTGGGAGAGTTTGCGGATGTTTTTCCGGAGGAGATTCCGGGGTTGCCACCGAAGAGGGAGATAGATTTCACCGTAGAGTTGAAGCCAGGGACGGGGCCAATCTCTAAGGCACCGTATCGTATGGGTCCTAAGGAGATGGAGGAGCTTAGGAAGCAGTTGGATGATTTGATAGAGAAGGGATACATTAGGCCAAGTGTATCGCCTTGGGGAGCACCAGTTCTGTTCGTGAAGAAGAAAGATGGGAGCTTGAGGCTGTGCATAGATTACAGGGAGCTGAACCGTGTGACAATAAAGAACAAGTATCCTTTGCCAAGAATAGATGACCTGTTTGATCAGTTGAGTGGTGCAACAGTCTTTTCTAAGATTGATTTGAGGTCGGGGTACCATCAGGTGAAGATTAGGGATGTGGATATACCGAAGACGGCTTTCACGTCGAGGTATGGCCACTATGAGTATGTGGTGATGCCGTTTGGGTTATCTAATGCACCGGCAGTATTTATGGATTTGATGAACCGGATCTTCAGACAGTTCTTGGACCAGTTCGTAGTGGTGTTTATCGATGATATCTTAGTCTATTCTAAGACTAAGGAGGAGCATGAGGAGCATCTGAGGATCGTGTTGCAGACCTTGAGAGATCATGAGTTGTATGCTAAGCTGTCCAAGTGCGAGTTACGTTAGAGGAAGTTGCTTTTCCGGGGCATGTAATCTCTAAAGATGGAGTAGTCGATCCTGCAAAGATTGAAGCTGTGACAAAGTGGGAAGCACCGAAGAATGTCGCTGAGGTGAGGAGTTTCTTGGGTTTAGCTGGATATTACAGACGGTTCGTGAAAGATTTCTCCAAGATAGCTAGACCGATGACGGCGTTGATGAGGAAAGAGAACAGGTTTCGTTGGGATGAGAGTTGTGAAAAGGCGTTCCAAACCTTAAAGGAGCGTTTGACCACGCTCTCCGTCCTAGCATTACCCGAAGGGAGCGAGAATTTCGAGGTTTATACGACGCTCAAGAATGGGTTGGGATGTGTGTTGATGCGAATGGTAAAGTAATTGCCTATGCTTCTAGGCGTTGAAGCCTTATGAGGAGAATTACCCTACTCATGACCCGGAGTTGGGTCTTTGTGGTGTTTGCTCTCAAGATTTGGAGACATTACCTTTATGGAGCAATCTTTAAGGTATTTTCGGATCACAAGAGTCTCAAGTACATCTTCACGCAGAAGGAGTTGAACATGAGACAGAGGAGGTGGATGGAGTTGATTGGAGATTATGACATGGAAATCATCTACCATGAAGGGAAGGCCAATGTTGTTCTTGATGCTTTGAGTAGAAAGAGTGTGCATTCCCCTATGTACAAATCTATCTTTGATGAGGCTGAGGGAGGAGGTAGCGAGTTTTGGAATTCATATGATGCAGAAAGGAGATGCTATGGGTGATATGACGGTACATATGGAGTTTTATGATGACATTCGGGATAAGCAGGCTTTGGATCCTAAGATAGTTGAGTGGAGAGTGGAGTAGAGAAAGGGACAAAGTGTCCTTGGTTTTCCATTCATACAGATGGTAGTTTGAGGTTTGATGGTAGGTGGTGTGTGCCTAATGATGAGGAGTTGAAAAAGACAATCATGACAGAGGCTCATTGCACACCATATTCATTCATCCAGTGGAGACAAGCTATATAAGGACTTGAAGAACACGTTTTGGTGGCCTGGGATGAAGAAAGAGACAGCTGAGTTTGTGTCCCGTTGTTTGACATGCCAGAGAGTTAAAGGGGAACAAAGAAGACCACAAGGTAAGATTCAGTCTTTGGAAGTGCCTGAGTGGAAGTGGGAATCCATTTCCATGGATTTCATTGTGGGTTTGCCGAGGAGTCAACAAGGTAACAATATGATTTGGGTGATAGTGGATCGTTTGACCAAGTCAGCTCACTTTGTTCCAATGAAAGATACATGGACTAAGGCACAATTGGCTATGGCCTATCGAAAGAACGTGCTTAAGTTACATGGGGTCCCTAAGGACATAGTGTCCGAGAGATGCGAGGTTTATATCGAAGTTTTGGAAAGAGTTGCGGAATCGTTGGGAACAAATTTGAAGATGAGTACGATTTCATCCTGCGACGATGATGGGCGACAGAGAGAACAATCAAGACCCTTGAGGATATGTTGCGGGCCTGTGTGATGGATTTTGGTGGTAGCTGGGAGCAGAGGTTGGACTTGATAGAATTTTCTTACAATAACAGCTATCACACTAGTATTGGTATGGCACCGTTTGAGGCTTTGTATGGGAGGAGATGTAGGAGTCCAATCTGTTGGGACGATAGCGCTGAGGCAGTGGTCTTAGGACCAGAGATGGTACATGAGATGGTGGAATGATTAAGATGATCGGGGAACGGATGAGAGCAGCCCAGGATCGACGTAAGAGTTATGCGAGATCTACATCGTCGGGACATAGAGTTTCCGGTTGGGGACAAGGTTCTTCTGAAGGTATCTCCGATGCGTGGAGTTATGAGATTTGGGAAGAAAGGCAAGTTAAGTCAAAAGTTTATAGGGCCTTATGAGATCTTAGAGCGAGTCGGGAAGTTGCTTATCGTTTGGCGTTACACCGTGCATTGGAGAGAGTGCATAATGTGTTTCATGTATCGCAACTGCGGAAGTATGTGAGCGACCCGTCACATGTGTTAGAGGCAGAGAGCTTAGAGTTGGATGAGTCCCTATCATACCTTGAGGTGCCTAAGAAGATCCTAGACCGGAAGGTTAGGAAGACCAGGAGTGGTGAGACAGTGTTGCTTAAGATCCTTTGGTCTAACCACGAGACTGAGGAAGCTACATGGGAGGCAGAAGATATCATGAAAGAGCGTTACCCTTTTCTCTTTGATCAGGTATGTATGGTTACGAGGACGTAACCTTGTTTCTTTTAGGGGGGTAGGAGAGGATCGCGAGAGTTTTTAAGAGCTTTTACACCCTTCTTTTTCATGTTGTGTCGGTATGTTGTCGGGATAAGTTGGGTTAGTGTCATGCTTTACGTTGTGTTTTGTTTGACCTTCGAGTCGGGAGGCTTATGGGAGTACCTTTGTTTGGTAGTGGTTTGAACTTCGGGGACGAAGTTCCTTTTAAGGAGGGAAGACCGTAATACTCCGTATTTATAGTCTTAGGGGTACTCTATAGAGTAGCCCTTACTCTGTCGAGTAAGGGTAAGTGTCGCAAACAAAATAGTTTCGACTGTTGGGCACTCGATCGAGTAGCTCGGGCACTCGATCGAGTAGGGGAAGATACTCGATCGAGTACCTTGGGTACTCGATCGAGCGCCCGGTTTCTGGGGGAGTTTTCGCGGGTTTTGTTAATTATGCGATTAGGGTATTTAAACCAATTCGTCTTTGTTTTAAAACACTTTTACCAAAACCTAAAACCCGTTTAAGAGAGAAAGCGGCAGTTCTTCTTCCTAATCGCATCCTTAACGATTCCCGAGTTCGGACGGTCGATTCTCGTTGTTTTTCGTGTTGTTGGATTCCTTGCGTCGAGGGTAAGCTTCTAGCATAATTTTTATAATGTTTTGCTAGTTTTGGTCAAACCCTAATTTAGGGTATGGGGGTTTTATGAGTAAGTAAGTAATTGGTAGCCTTTATGTGTTATGTGTGATAGGAGGAGAATTCGTAGAGGAGCCGTTTTGAGACAGCTGTTTAGATCGTCTGCGTGTTTGCTTTCCAGGTAGGATTTCCTACTCAGTATTAGTCCCATAATGGGATATTGGTGATGTGCTGTAGTTAGCCGTTTGATTGTGATTGTGATTGTGATTGTGATGGTGATTGTGATTGGTTGTGATGGTTCTCGAGATGCGTTCTCGGCTGAGTGGGGTCACTTGCGGGAGTGATCTCACGCCCTAGTTTCGCCCTTCGTGGAAGCCGCCACGAAAGGGGATGTGCACATTAATGATACAGGGTTATCGCTCGTACGATGAGCGGGGCTTAGGTGGGAACGGTTGCAGGTCCCCCAGCGGCGGGCTAGTCCAAAGACGATCGGTGTTGAGATGATGATGGGAGTTGGTGTTGTGTGTATGTGTGACGGATTCAAATTGTCTGTTTGCCTTATTGTTATTATCTATTTTGATTGTGTGATTAGTAATCTTGACCCGGTGTTGTTTTGTAAACCTGCGGTGATCCATTCGGGGATGGTGAGCGGATATTGAGCAGGTATAGAGATGGTACTTGGATAGCTGGAATGGCCACGACATGACGATAGAGTCTTCCGCTGTAGTTTAGTCTTGATTTACATTTCATTTGAGAACAGTTAGTTGGAATAATGTATTGTACTTTCAGTTGGTTTGAGGATTGTAACTTTTCATTAAAGCACTTATAATAAATGTTGTTTCTATTTTGTCTATTTGATTATCATACCTCGGGCAACCGAGATGGTGATGTCTCCATACCTGAGTGGTCCTGGTAAGGCACTTGGAGTATGGGGGTGTTACATCCCCCCACTCCCCCCACCTCTTGGCTGGTTCTCTTGGTCTGTTTTTGTGTCGCTTTTGGTTCCATCCTAGAGGTGATCCCCCCACTCCCCCCACCTCTTGGCTGGTTCTCTTGGTCTGTTTTTGTGTGTGAGTCGATGAGTATAGCTCATCCGTCTGCGGCTCCTTGAGGGCGTGTTTTGGGTCTGTTTTGGTGATCCCCCCATTTCCCCCACCTTTCGGTCCCTTTTCCTTCACCTCTCGTGTGCGTCTGTGTTGTTTTGGGTCTGGTTGGTTGTTTGACGGTGGTCCTGGGAGGTGCCGGTTGGTGAAACGGGTTTCGTTGTAGTGATTCTGATTCCTTTTGCGTGGTATAGGTCTCTGTCTAGGCCTCAGTCCTTTTGTGGGGTTGCTTGTAAGCCTTTATTGGTGTTGGTGTCGGGTTTTCGTTTGGGTTCTTGTGGTCATCGTTTGGCGTTTGGGTCTCTTTGGTGTTGGCGGGTTTCTCCTTTGTCTGCCCTGGGTGCCCTGGGTGCTGTGATGTTTCACTGTGGTCTTAACTGGTGTGGGTCAGTGTTGGTGTTGGAGTCGTTTTGAGTTGGTCGGGTTGGTCTATGGTGGGTTGGTTGTGGCGTTGGATTGGATGGCTTCGGTGGTCTTTGTCTTTTTTCTCATGCGGCTGTTTTATTCTATGCTTCTGTCTATAATAATAACATCCTGTGGGTTAAGGGTGTCCTGTCCCTTAATCTTTGGGGTGGCTTGTAGTGCCATGTCTCTTTTTCCAACTAGGGTTATGGTGTTTTCGCACCCGACTTTGAGCATGGGTGTCCTGTCCTCTTGGGTTCGTGGTCGTGTTGGACATTACATGTCGGATTTCTTGGTCTGTTGGTCCTACGATCAAAGGGTTCAATCTCTAAGGTGTAGGAGTTTTATCTCCATCGGTGGCGGACTTAGTCGTCTTGCTTACCACATTGTCTTTCTACGATCTTTTCGCAAGATCGTAAGTACACCTTGCTATTGTCACTCTGCGGCTCGTGCCCAGATCGGCAAATTTTGGAGGTCTTCCGTGTTTATGAAGCTCGTTCTACGGCCCGTGGCTCTTTCGCTTGCATTCACCATCATGTCCTTGTTGCTCTTCTAGCTTTTGTAATCGTTTTTCATGGTTATGTTATCTTTAGTCTTGGCTTGGTAACACTAGATTTGGTAGGTAGGTATCTGGTGTTACCTAGTCGAATAACTTACTTTGTAACATTTAAAATAATGTAAGTTATTCATCGCTTGTTGTCAAAAAAAAAAAAAAAAAAAGCTTTTTGTAGATTTATTTATTTGCGTACTTATTTCGGTTTGTTTTTACTTGGGTGACAATATATTTGGTGTTTGCATCTTGATATTTATTAGAAAAATAAATCGATGATATTGAAGTTTGTTTTTTCTTCCATTTTCAACTTTCGTGAACCTTGACTAAAAACCATATTAGTGTAGCTTTTCAAGATAATTTTATTAAGAATATAGCAATAAGAAATTCCAATTAGTTACCCCTCCAGACCCTCCACAAGTGCAACTATATCAAATTACACAGATGGACTAATATCTATTTGTTAAAGAAAGTTGTTTTAAATTTAAAATGTTACAGTGCCTATAAAAAATAAAATTGAAATCTACATGTCTTTACTCTTCATTAGAAGTATTAATTAGGTAGGTTATTAATACTTAACTACTGATAAAAAAATTTGTCAAATTTCATGTGTTGCCCTAATAAGAAAAGTGTTAAATTTTTACCTTTAGAGAAAAGAAAGTAAAGAAAGTGTTCAATTTTACTCCTATTGTTCCTGTGAATAGTTTACACTTATATGAGAGAGTGAGTTGTTCCAGTAAATTGTTTACACTTGCATGATGGAGTAGAAGAGGAGTGGTTGTACATTCTCTATTTCTGGGTTACAAGTTCTAAGACAATTTGCATTATGAGTGTCATGACGTTGTGATGATTTAGTTTTTTCATCCTTGCTACAATTTTTAAGTACAAGAAAATTGTTGTTGCAAGGTATATAACTATCCATATATATACGCACTAGAAAGAGGCATCTTTATTCTTCTTACTTTTCAATAAATTAATGTAAGTTAGTTTTTTTTTTTTTTTTTTTTTTTTTACTCCCTCTATTCCGGTCATTTGTTGTTCTTTTTCATATTGGAGTGTCTCGGTGAATTGTTGTCCTTTCTATTTTAAGAATGAACTTGATGAACAATTTAATTATTTACACTCAATTTGTTCCACCTGACATTTAGTAATTGGCTCATTTTTTTTTCTTTGGTCTTTGTGCCAAAACCAAATGACAACAATTGATCGAGACGGAGGGAGTACAATAAATACAATTAATGTAGTTAGCCAATCAATATACGCAACAGATACAATTACGGTAATTAGAGGCTTAGAGCAAGAATTTACCATAAAATACTGAGTCAAAAGACTATAAAAACTGCATATTTCTCTCATTCCTTTGACATTATTGCCGTATTTCTCTTACCGTCTCATGTGTTTAATGAGAGTGGATTCTCTATCCCCTCCGATTATGCTTTTAGTTTGATCGTTTGTTATTAAAGTGAACCATAATTATAGCGATTTAATTGACATTTGTTCATTTTATTTATGATACGGATTAAGAATAAATTAAGCTAGGAAAAATATATTGGAGTTTATATACAAACAAGATAAGGTGGAATATTTTTTGGGTACGACATTATACACGACAGTAGCGTATAAATAGGCACGTGCATCGCACGGGCATTAAATCTAGTATATAACTAAAAGAGGCTTTTTTTTCTACTTATACTACTGCCATTAGAATTAGGAGATAATTAATTATTTACAATTTTTTTATTATAATTAGGAATATAATTTTCCTATTAGAAATGAGAATTAATTAATTATTTTACCATTTTCCTATTAGAAATAGGAAATAAATTAACAATTTATTAAGGCTTTTGATTAGACGCCTATTTAGTTAGAACATGTTTAACTAAATTTTGTGTTAATTTTTATAAGGGACATTGTTAGGTTGTGCTCTTAAGTTTTCGAAGTATTAAACTCTTACCTTAAATTGTTAAGAGTATAATTATCTTAGTATTTTCCAATCTCAAAGTACAACGATACTTAGAAATACGCCAAGGGACATTAACTTTTGACAAATTGAAAAAGTAACTCTATTTTATAAGATCAAGCATTTGTTTTTCACAAAATAGTGATAAAATTCTAAAATCCAAGCTCAAGCATTGAATAACTTAATTTATAAGTACGGTGGGGTAAGGAGTGTTTGACAACCAATAGGATATGTAGTTACAGAGTTTCAATCATCATTTATCAAATACTCCGTATAAGAATTCAATAAAGGACTCCACTAAACTAAAAGGGCCTAACTCGACTTAACTTGCTCTTAGTTTTAATAAGATGAACTTAAGTGATGTTGCGTTTGATTAGAGAGACTTCGGCTGTCAAAAAAGGATTAGAGAGAGTCCGTGTAGTATAGTTGGAATTGACTCAAGCATCAAGCATTCTTTGACCACTATCACAGTATCACTCGCACTTGGTTTTTAAATTTTATATAACGTTTAAAAGGAATTAGAGTTTTGAGAGATCTTAACTTAAACGGTCGTAAGTAAGACTTATCATTCGTCCTATTTTTTCTTATTGTTTGAACAAATTGACATAATAAGATATACTCGATACATCACAAATTATAGAATAGCATCGTCTTACATTGTAAGATCAACCATTTATTTTTTTAGTTAAACGCTCATTTGTTACCATTAAACAAAACAAATGTACTTTTTAGCCTAACAATTTTTGTACTTTTGAGTATCAACAATACAATTACGAAATTGATCAAATGTAAGGCCCTGTTCTTTGTAGTATAATTTCGGCTCTATTTAATTCAGTACGGTTCAATTCAGTTTATCTTTTCACAAATTAACTCTTACTTCAGCTTCCAGGTCAGCTCCATACAGTTCAGTTTAGTTTAATTTTGTTCAATTTCATTCAATTCGATTCAATTCAGCTCTTTTCAGCTGTAACTTTATTAGGTAAGCGCTCATTTGTTTTTTTGTTTTTTTGTTTTTTTTTTTTTTGGTGACGAGGGGTTTAATCCCCCCGGGCCCAAGCAATCCAGCGTCACCACCTGGACCATGTAAACCACCCCAATTGGGGCCGCCGAGATAACCGCATGCATTGCTCATCCGTGGGTTCGGACACGGGACCTCGCAATTCTTGCCTTTGCAAGCTTTGAGGTTACCCAAGTCTACCACTAGACTGCAAGCACTTGGTTTAACTTTATTAGGTAAGCGCTCATTTTTTTTTTCTTTTTTTTTTTTTTTTTTTTTGGTGACGAGGGGTATACTATTACACAAAATAACGTACTTTGAAGCGTAACAATTTTGTACTTTTGAGTATTGGGAATACAATTACGAAATTGATCAAATGTAAGGCTCTACTCTTTCTAACTTAATTTCAATTCAGCTAAGTTCTATTTAGTTTAGTGCATTTCAGTTCAGTCAGTTTCATTCAGTGCACATATACATTTAAAGACATTACTAACAGGCCCGTGCATCGCACGGGCATTAAATCTAGTATATAACTAAAGGAGCCTTTTTTTTTTCTACTTATACTATTGCCATTAGAATTAGGAGATAATTAATTATTTACAATTTTTTTATTATAATTAGGAATATAATTTTCCTATTAGAAATGAGAATTAATTAATTATTTTACCATTTTCCTATTAGAAATAGGAAATAAATTAACAATTTATTAAGCCTTTTTTTCCCTTTATACTATTAGAATTAGGAGATAATAATTATTTAAATTTTTTCTATTATAATTAGGAATATGATTTTCCTATTAGAAATGAGAATTAATTAATTATTTAACAATTTTATTATTAGAAACAGAAAATAAATTAATTATCTACAATTTATTAATATTAAAAAAATTATTCATTAGTATTTGTTCACTTTTTATTAAATTAGAAGGAAAAAAACCTTTGATATATTTATAATATCCAATTTTATAACAACTTCCGGTTAAAAAAATGAGGTATTATGAGGCTAAAAGGCCCTATGGCGAACCGGGTTGTGACAAATGTGTATGCATAATACGTACTACATGGAATTTACGCATGTAAAGAGTAAAATGAACGCTGAAATATGTCCATACGTCTTTTGTTATTGTCAATGTCATATATAATTATACATAATACGAAGTTTATTTTTCAAATGTCATATATATTCTCCTACTAATTTTAAAGTTATTTCCCTCACAAAACACTTCAACTTCTATTGATTTATTATTATATTATTTACATTCATTTGTCATTATATAAAAGTATATTAATCAAAATTTAAATAAGATATTCACAAATTATTGATAAGTACAAAGTTTCATATCTATTTTTCAAGGAGTATTAAAAGATAAAGAAAATTGCTGCCAATTTGCGAATCGAAATATCATATTATGACAAATGAGTAAATGTTTTGAAAAATTTTATTGTGCAATTATTTTACAATTTAAAGTAAAAATGATACCACGAGTAATAAAATAGATTTGAATGAGGCTTGAAGGTAAATTAGATACACTTATTATAGAAATATGTATAAGGTTAAGATTCAATTCAAGCAACGATTAACATTAAAAAAAAAAAAAGTCATGAAAAACACATAAAAGAGTAAGAGTAGTCTTTCCCTAACATAGTGAAGACCGTCTCTCTCAAGCTTTTCTTCTGACAATTTTACATGCATAAAAAACGGTACTATTCAATTATATGGAGCAAACTAATTATTGTTGATGCTATATATTTTTTTTTTGTGTAAATTGAGCACATCATCACTATGATTTAGGGAGAGATACGAATTGGAGAAGGGTGAGACATATTCTTCGTCATACATAATACGATGCTTTAACCACCTTTAGGCAAAAATAAAAAAATAAATGAAAAAATTTAACCCTAAAAGGGGGTCACGTACTTGCCAACTCTTATATAGTTCTCTAACGCATTAAATATTTTCATGAAATTTATGACATTTATTTCATATTAATAAAAAAATGATTATACTGCTTCGTACAATTTGTGATTTAGAACTTTAGCTAACTTATTTGAACTTGCACAAATTTATATATTTTAAGTGAAAAATATTAATTATAAATATGATAAAAATAAATTTTGATCTTTAATTTCCTCAGAGATAAAAAAAATCAAATTTTATTTCCTAATAATATACTAATTAAAGGTCATAATGTAAAACACGAAATTACACCACAATCTACTATTTCAATATGTCGATGATCAATACTCAAAATAGAACATTTGTTATTTAAATAGTGTAAAAACTCTCAAAATGGTAAAAAAAAATGTTCAATCTGTCGTTATCAAACAAAACCTAAGTTTCTGCATTTTTTTGTCATGTTCAACTTAATCTTAACGGGATGTAAAAATGATGAAGTTCAGAAAGTAACGGTTAGTTTTCTGTTAGTTAGATGGACTTTTCAAGAGAGAGATGAAACCTTTACATTTTAGACCGTTTTATGTGTGAACCGAAGGGATTAAGTAGTGGGCTAAAGGTTGTTTCGAGTGGGAATGCGGTTGATTACGACGAGTTAGTTGACTAAAGTTTTTCCTTACTAGATCTAGAAAGGGGATAATAATTATGAGATAATAAAATTTGAAGAAAAAATGACAATAAAAATGAGATGAAGGTAGTTAGATTTATTTATGCAAAATGAAATAAATAACAAAGTTCGTGTATATATATATAATATTCAAACTTATTTAGTTTACAAACAAAGTACCCAAACACTTTGTTTGAGTATCTGGAATGGAGGTAGGGAAGGAGGCGAGAAAAAGACTAGGAAGGAAAATGGAGAGAGATAAGAGGGAAGATTGCTTCTTAAAATTTTTTTTGTTGAAGGAGAAATAAATTGTCTTCGATAAGGTAGACGAGGATCCATATCATCTGGAGTAAAGAATGGTGTTTCATGGAGGTGAATGTGATTTATGACTTCTTAGATGTAAAACGTGGCAGAAAAGTAGTGATAGTAATAGTGGATTGGAGGTTGTTTTAAGTAGTAAGAAGTTAAGAACTAATCACAGTGGCTGATATTTTATTTTGCGGGGAAATTAGTGGGGTGGAGGGAGGGTGCATTTGTGGAGGGTGTTGAGTTTAACGAGGATAGTGATAATAAATAAGGTTATTTATCAGCAAAATATTGCTCGCATTAAAACATATAGGTAACATGAATAATAACAAGAAACCTCAAAAGATCATACTGATAAACTTAATCTTGACCCCATTAATTCAAATTAAAGTAAAATTGTAATTCTAACAACATTGTCAAGAGTAAGGGTTAGTTTCTATTGGATTGTGGATTTTTCTAGAACAAGGGTTTAGTTTTTCACTTGGTTGTATAAATTTGAGAGAAGTTTCGAAGACAGGGATCGATCTTTCAAGGGATGAGATTGTTTTAGATCATGTGTGTGAATAGGGAAGAAAAACAGGGATCTGGGTGAAGGATTTTATTTCAAATGAGAAGATGGGGGGGGGAAGACTATTGTTAGACCATTCCCAAGCAAGATCAATTGCTTGGTCATGACCTTGCTTGGTCATGGTTAGTGAGTTAATTAATGTAGTTAATTGGTGACCAAATGAGATAATTTGTGACCAAAGGTCAATTTGTGACCTTACTTGAATAAAATTGACCAACTTTGTGACCTCCTATGTGTCCAAATTTGATTGGTGGAACAATTAATAAATAATAAAAATACTACATTTTCAATGATTGAGAATATTGTAAAGTGTATAATGATTGGGTTGATGACCTAGGTCGCGACCTTCTGCTTGGGAGGGTGAAAATGGGTCAAGGTTAATAAGGTGGGATTAAGAGTAAAATCGGGTTGTGACCTAGTTAGCGTGACCTTTGCTTGGGGATGGTCTTATAGGGGGTGTCATAAGCAGCCCCAGCCATGTAGTATTACGTTGAAATTTGGTTCACATTCAAAGATACGTCTATAATTTGACCGGGAGATATAACATTTAACTACCTGTAAATGTTTTTACGTAACTACCATTTGACCCAACAATGATTAAATTATGGTTGTTATTCTAAAGAATGAGATTTGTTGCATCATTGAGTTGATTATACAGAGTAGATATTATTGCTTTCTTTGACCAATTGAAAAACGCACAGGTATTAGTGAATATAATCTAAAAACCCTCAATCCCATGTATCATATACATAAACTTCATATTGGTTTTATTTTCCTAAAAAAACGACATTGTCGAGAGCATGGGTTAGTTTCCATCGGATGGTGGAATTTTCTAGAAGTAGGAGTTTAGTTTTTCACTTGGTTGGATAAATTTGAGAAAAGTTTCGGAGACAAGGATCAATCTTTCAAGGGATGAGATTGTTTTAGATCATGTGTGTGAATAGGGAAGAAAAATAGGGGTTTGCGTAAAGATTTTGTTTCAAATGAGATGATGGGGGCCAAGACTATTGCTATAGAGGGGTGTCATAAGCAGCCCTAGCCATGTAGTATTTCGTCGGAATTTGGTGCACATTCAAACGTATTTCTATAGTTTGACCGGGAGATATAACATTCTAACTACCTCTAAATGTTTTTACATAATTACAATTTGATCCAGAAATGATTAAATTATGGTTGTTATTCGAAAGCACGAAATTTGCTGCATCATTGAGTTGATTATGCAGAGTAGATATTATTTTTTTCCTTGACCAATTGAGAAACAAACAGGTATTAATGAACAAATTCTAAAAACTATCAGTCTAAATATCATATATATAAACTTCATATTGATTTTATTTTTCTAAAAAAAAGTATTTTATTAATCAAACACTCTTTTATTCTTATGTCAATATTATGTTAATGGGAATTATTTGTTGGTCATGCGGTATACATAAAATCAGAGACATGAACGATGTATTATATGTCTATATTTCATTTTATTGTAAAATTTATCACACATTATTTTAATATCCGTGCAACGCACGGGTAAAAAAACTAGTAATGTAGTAGAATTAACTGTGTTGATGAATTTCACAAGGGTGCAATAATATTTATTAATAATTTAATATTCGGCCTTTTAAATGCACCCGCAGAGTGAAAGTTGACGACTTATATTTGGATTTTTCCATTCGATTTTCTTCGTATTTTCTTTTGCAAGATCCAACGGATAGTATATTCTTTTGCAGAGTCAAGTGATGCTTCTGTTGAACTGCCCCCTGAACACTGTCTTATCATTATGTCTCATGTATCAGTTGCTAATTTCTATACCTTCTCATTTGTTCCATCAATCGTGCATCGAGTTGAATCGATGATGTTAAGTTCCAACCTGAGAAGGATTATTTTGAACGGCCAAATATTACTATTCCGGCCCACAAGGTACTTTTAATTCCATCCAGATAGGTGTCCCATTAATATTACCCAAATTCTTATTATAGACGGTAGATATCCGTCTATAGTTATAGACGGGTCAAATATTCACCCATTTTAAGCATAAGACAAGCAACATGTTGCATGGTGGGCCCAAAAATATCACCACTTTAAGCATATTTGACCCGTCTTTCTTTTTAGACTGATATATCCGTCTATAGTGAGACTAATCAATATAAATATCTATTTATCTATCTATATTATTAAAGGAAGCTTTTTTCGAGCGTTTATAGATAATCCAATATTTATAAATTTCTTAAATTTAAAATAAATATAAAATTTTAATAAAAGATAATGTTTCAAATACTCCTATTAGACATACAATTGAATTGAAACTCCAACTTCTAATCTAAGGCTATTTTGCTTATTTATACTCTGTATCATCACCTTGCATTATTCCATACATTGTCATTATGATTATTAGTTACGTATTAATTTAGTTAGGCAAAAATTCAGCATATGTTCATTATAGTTTTACTAATATGCACTACACTATCATTTAGAATAATAATATTTGTTATTAATTTTATTATTTGTTGTTTGATTACGGGTTTTATGGTGTACACTAACTTGATGATGCTAATGAAAGCTACGTCATTAAGGTTTGATTTTATATTATAAACTCCTTATTTATTTGATCTGTTAGTGCTCCCTCGTATGGTATGCAATCTTCTATATATAGAAGTTAAGTTATTTAGAGGATTGTGATTGACTGGTAGAAATTAAGGAAAAAATTAGGTAGGCCCCCACCCCACTAAAATTGTTTCAATTTTATGAGGCGGTTGTGGTTTAAGCCATTAATATAGTTTCTAATATTAATTTTTAAAGAGACTTTCTGATAATTTGCAAGGACCTTGGTCCATAGGGGGAGATTTTAATTGTGTATTATATGCTAAAGAAAGAATGGGGGCAATGTAACTAATGCTGAATCAGAGCCTTTTCAAGACTGTCATGACTATTGCTGCTTAACTGATAACTGATATTAAGGCTATAGGTTCCTTCTATACGTGGAACAACAAGCAGCCCCTAGATTCCAGGGTATATAGCAGACTTGATAGATTTCCAGTCAATAATGATTGGATGGTCAGGTTCCCTGAGTACTTTGCTAATTTTTTGCCTGAAGGGAATTTTGATCACTCTCCATGTCTGGTGGCTAAGGATACTAGGCACCTCTATAAGAACATGCATTTTAAATACTTTAATATGTGGAGTTCAGCCCCAAGTTTCCAGGAAAAGGTGCAGGCTGTGTGGAATATCAGAATTGAAGGGACTAAGATGTATAGGGTGGTCAAGAAATTTAAATTTTTGAAACCTGTTCTAAAAAGCATAAACATAGGCCATTTTTCAGACCTGGAAAATCAAGTTGACTTGGCTGAAACACAACTTTTTCATGTTCAAAGGCAGTTAGCTAAACAACCAGAGAATGTGGAGATGATACAGGAAGAATATGATTTGCTTCAACTCCACAAAAATCTGCAGCACTCAAGAATGGAGTTCCTTAAACATGAAGCTAAAGCTCCTTGGATCAAGGAAGGGGATTGTAACACTGCCTAGTTTCATGGAGTGATTAAGTCGAGGAGGAACAAAAACTTTATTTAACAGATTAAGGACCATAGGGGTAAGATGCATGATGATGAGCAAGGGATCCAGTCTGCCTTTTTAGATTACTATCGGATGCCACTGGGAACAAAAAGCCTGAATAATGGACTTAATCAATCTATTATCCAGCAGGGCTCTGTTTGTACTAATCAGCACAGGCATAGGTTGTTATAACCAGTTACAGCAGATGAGATCAAGGATACCATGTTCCACATTCCAAATGATAAAGCGCCTGAACTTGACGGGTTTTCAAGTAAGTTTTTTAAAGATACTTGGGACATAATATGGGGGGAGATTACTGCAGCTATAATTGATTTCTTCAACTCGGGCTCTCTTCTTAAACAATTGAATGCAACCACTATCACTCTAATCCCTAAAGTTGACAGGCCTACTACAGTCTTACAATATAGGCCAATAGCGTGCCGCAATGTCATTTATAAATGCATATCCAAGATTATTTGCAATAGACTCTCGGGTGTGCTACCTGACATTATTTATCCTAATCAAGGTGGTTTTATTCAAGGGAGGAGTATAATGGAGAATATTTTAATTTGTCAAGATATCATCAGGTTGTATGGGAGGGGGTTTGTGTCTCCTAGATGTCTCTTCAAAAAGCTTATGATACAATTGAATGGGAGTTCTTAAATCAGATGATAGCTGCCTTGAAATTCCCTCATAAGTTCAGACATTATATTATGCAATGTGTGACCACAGCCAACTATTCTCTAAATCTTAATGACAATGCGTTTGGGTTCTTTAAGGGGCAATGAGGAGTGAGACAAGGGGATCCTCTATTCCCCTTACTCTTTACCATTTGCATGGAATACTTGACAAGACTGATGGCTCACACCACAATGGACAATGGTTTCAGGTATCACCCTCTTTGCGAACCTCTGAAACTCACTCACTTAATGTTTGCAGATGACCTCCTTTTATTTTGAAAAGGAGATGCTAAGTCCATTATGATCATGCTTAGGACTTTTTCTACCTTTTTCCCTTGCCTCTGGGCTAAAGATGAGTCAAGGAAAGTCTAATGCTTACTTTAATGGTGTCAAGTCTAATATTAAGGCTGAGATTCTCCAAATTTCTTGTTTTGTTGAGGGTCAATTACCTTTCAAATACTTGGAGGTGCCCATCAAAACCACCAGACTTAATTCTCAGGATTGCAAACCCTTGATGGAGAAGATAGTGAGCAAAATTAGGGGTCTGGGAGCCAGGAAACTTTCTTATTCAGGGAGATTGGTCTTAGTGAAGGCAGTGCTGAAAACTTATCATACGTATTGGGCTTCTATGTTCATTCTGCCAAAGGGGGTTGTAGCTCGTATACAAAATATTTGCAGGAATTTTTTATGGAATGGGGGGTAGATTATACCAGAACCTCCTTGGTTTCATGGGATAAGATCTGAAAACCAAAGTCTGAAGGAGGCCTCGGGTTGAAAGATGATGTAATTTGGAATCAAGCAGCAATTGGCAAGCTTGTATGGTGGATTTTTGATAAACCAGACCATCTGTGGGTGAAGTGGGTCAACCATATATACATAAAACAAAAAACTTGGATTGACTATTATCCTCCGTCTTACTCCAGTTGGGATTGGAGGAAAATATGTCAAACCAAGGGCATTTTTGAGATTGCTTATCGGCAACAGGTTTGGAAAAAGCAGAAAGGCCTAGATTATACAGTAGCGAAAGGTTATGACTACCTTAGAGACAGAGGCGATAAAGTTCAGTGGTATGAGTTGCTCGGGCACAAATGGTCTACTCCTAAGCATAACATCTTAGCATGGATTTATCATCAGAATGGCTTAAATCTAAAAGAAAAATTACAGAGATTGAGGATTATTAAGGAGGATACCTGCCGTATTAGCGGGCTTGCATTAGAGACCAAGGAACATCTCTTCTTTAGATGCGTGTACAGTATGAAGGTTATAGAGGCCGTGGGAACTAGATTAAACATCCAGTTACCTACACAAAATTTGCTTCAATGGCGCCTGAGTTGCAGTGGCTCAAAGAACAAGATTGGGATCTTGAGTGCCATCATCAATGCATGTATGTACAATATCTGGAGACAGAAGAATACGAGCAGATTTAAGTTTCAGATTCTGTGACCTACTAAAATTGCTTCCTTCATCATAGCTGAGCTCCGAATCCGTCTTATGGGGTTTGCTTTGAGTAAGGTGAGAGATGAAGATAGAAGATTGATTGAGAGAATCATCAGGAGTTAATTTGATTTTGCAATTCCGGGGATGTGTGATTTGGGGGTTTTTTTGTTGTCTGAAGATAAGGTTCCTCTATATTCTTTTGTTGTTTCGTTTGGTGTTGACCCGAAATGGGCTTGGCTTGTTTGTAGGGAGAAGATCAGTGCTTGGGCCTTTTACTTGTAATTGGTGATGATTTTTACCTTTTTATATAATATCACGATTGGGAATGTATTTTTTCTGCATCTTTCCTTAATATACGAAATGACGTTGGCGTTTCCTTCAAAAGCGTCAATATTGAGACTCATCATCGTGATAATGTGTACACTAAAAATGGTTATCTTCATCCTAGTGTCCTACAAAACCGTCTGGTCTGTACACCTTACAATGGTTATATCTATTGTGTCTCGGGGTTTTTAGATGGTATGAATGGCAATTCACTACTGAGTGTAAAAGATGGATGTGTGATTTGGGGGTTTTTTGTTGTCTGAAGATAAGGTTCCTCTATATTCTTTTGTTGTTTCGTTTGGTGTTGACCCGAAATGGGCTTGGCTTGTTTGTAGGGAGAAGATCAGTGCTTGGGCCTTTTACTTGTAATTGGTGACGATTTTTACCTTTTTATATAATATCTTACATTTTATCAAAAAAAAAAAACATGAATTTTTACAAATACATTGATTAAACTTTAATTTCTACAAATCAAAATTGATTAAACTCTAATTTCTACAAATCAAATTGATTCTTATTTCATTTATATACAGATGATTAATCACCAGTTGTATATTTCTCTCGATATCTTTGTATTTTCGTTTTCGTTTATTAAAATTTTAACAACTTAATATATCTCAAATTTTATAATTATGTGCTTTTAATTTTCAATATTTAAACATTTCATCAAGTTATTAAACATCTAATCCCGTGCAATTTCGCACGGGTATAAAACTAGTTTCTTACAATTTTAATTTTATTCTAAAGTGTATTTTTTATGTAAAAGAAATATAGATAATTTCATTGTTGATAGAATTCAGCGCATTCAAATCTAGGTGAGATGTATTAACGTCGCTTAAGATTACCTTTGAGTTTTATACATCTTTATACATGCGTGCTGATGTGACTCATATTTAAGCATATTTAGTTCCCGAATTAGCCTCGTTCCTATGCTTTTTAGTGTATAATTGGGTCATTTACTATCTTTAGTTTCCCGTTTTGCATATTCTTTGAGGTTTTGTTCCCTTGGTAGGAAAGGAGTGCAAACCTTGCATTTTCATGGCAAAATGGAGCTAAATTGATCAAATTCAATGACCAAGCATCAAAGGAAAGACGATATTAGAAGGCCTATGTAGATAATAAAGTAGATTAGGCAATGATGAAAGGATCCTTGTATACCCAACAAGATCCCCGAGGATAGTTGAGGAAAGAAGAAAAGAGAAGTGCTGACCCAGGATCCGAGCGTCTCCATTGCCCAGGACGAGCGTCTCCCTGCCCACCAATCTGAGCGTCCCGATGCCAAGACGCTCGTCTTGAGGCCAACAAATCCGAGCGTCTCTCCCCTGATCCGCTCGGATTCCCTTGCAGAACCCACCGTGCCTACTGCCTAGACGCTCAGGACGAGCATATTTCCTGGAGACTTCCAAAATGGAGATGAGCATCTCCTTGGAGAGGAGCACTTCCTCAACTTTTCTTAAGGGTCTTAATAGTCATTTAAGCCCTTAGTAACCCTAATCCTTGTACCTAATCTCTAGTATAAATACCCCATTGTATTACCTAGATTAGCATGTCATTTTAATAGGATCTTAATTTTATCCTAATCAAGTCTTAATACTCTCTTAATCTTGTAATCAATTCCTAATTTAGCATTAATACAAATCTCATTTCTTAATCTTTCCTTAATTTCTCTATTGTTCATCATTTATTTTGGGTAATTAGAAGATTATTTGGGTTTATTTGGAGGATTGACAACCTTCCGTCAATCATCAAGTACTTCTATTATTCTTTGCTTTATTATTTGGAATCTTCTTTATAGGTATAATTCTCTCTTAATCCCTTTTTAATTATTGTTAATCATCTTCATTTGTTCATCATGTTTTGCCTTGCTAGTATGATTGACAACCTTGTTAGCATGTTAAACTTGATAATGAGTGAGTAGTTTCCTTAACTAGGGTTAATGGGGATTTAGGGGAAACCAACATGGAGATTGATTCATGCTTAATCTAATATGTTTTCATAACTAATTTGCTTGCTTGTTGTGATTCCAACTTATGCACATGTTATGTTTGATGAAATGCGAGCCTATAAATCCTTGCATTTTTTACCCATCACTTACCTTTTCAATGAGACTTGTAAGACATAAACCAACTTGAGTCTCATTAGACCATGCATATAGTTGGATAGGGAGGATTAAGTCGACTTGTAGGTGTTGTACAATCTAATTGATTCTGCTCCGGGACCCAAACCTTCTTAGGGATTGTAAGATATACACTAACTCGATCCCATCATAACAATAAGTGCTTGCATCTAGTAGAGAACATGTTTGTTAATGTGTGTCTAAAATATAATGTTTTACACACTCTTCTACACGCATTTCAGAGCTCTTTTGTGTAGTTTATTCTACTATATTCCCTTCTTCCGTCTACTTTCGAGTTTTTGTGTAATATTGCAGAAATGTGAAGAATTCAGCGGAAATCGAGCCGAATCCGTCCCCGAGTGCTTGGCATAAGATTTAACATGGAGTAGATGCTTGAGAATTGAACTTGGCGCGTATTTCAAGGCCTGGAAATGGATTTATGGAGAATTTAGAGGCAGACTACCAGCTACAGTGGTCTATAGACTGATCTACGTGGTCTATAGACTGTTAGAATGCTGAACAGTTAACTGCAGGAAGAGCAGTCAGTCTATCGACTGTGGTCTATGGTCAATCGACCACCTCACGACTCTGACGCGCAAATTAAAAGAAGAGTTCAAGCCCATACTGTAATTAGGTTTAGGAATAGGTCACGTTATTTTTCTATATAACGTAACTTCATATTATCATTGAGGACATCGAGTATTCATTATCATTCAGTTCCATCTAGAAATCATTAGTTTACAATAATTCGATACTTTACATTTATAGTTTTAGCATTCTTAATAAAGTTCATTGCTTCTGGATCTTATTTAACTTTCCTAGTCTACGGTAATTCTTGTTCTTTAATTTACAGTTTACTTTAATTTGCTTTGTTTAGTCTAGTAATTGCTATTTAGATCCCGAAACCATAATTGCTTTACTGCGTTATTATTGTTTTTAATCATGTTTTCCTTTATAGTTTTCATCGAATTCGTTGTTGTTATTATCATTCACATGAGTAGCTAAGTACCCTTTGCTAAGATGTAGGGGAGCTATAGCGTAGATGGCGCAGAATAGGTGACCCCGAATTAGGGCATGGTCGATCGACTGGCTTAACTGGTCGATCGATTATGTTGTGTGGTCGGTCGACTGAGGTAGTTAGTCGATCGACCACACCCGTGTCTGATTAGCATCGTTTGATTCGTTAAGTGCAATATTTAACAATGAGACCGAGAGGAGACTTGTTAGATGCTTAGTTTTGACCAACCCGTAGATCGAGAGATAGGGAAGGGCATTAATTAATGAATTAAGACGACTAAATTGCTAAGATCGAAAGATAGGTAATTTAGGCTTTAGGAATCACCTTTCAGGGCGAGAGCTAGTATTAGTGAGATCTAGGGACTAGTAGCATAGGCCGAAAGGAGCTACTAGTTAACTTGGACCGAGAGGACATGTTATTACCCATCCTACATGACTGTATTTCGGACTTACCTAGGATTATATGCCATCATAGCTATAGTGAACCGACCGTCTTAGCTCCTTTTTATCATTTGTTTACACCTGTTTTTATTACTTGCTTATTTATTTCTCTGCATTTAGACTTCGTTATAATTCAATCAAACCCCCCAATATTAGACTAAAATTAAGACAATTAGAACTCCCTACCTCCCTGCGGATCGACCCTTACTACCGCTTGCTAGTTGTAGTTTGGAAATTATAAATATTATTTTTGATACTAACATCGACAGGTATCATTTGTATTATCAAATCCCATAAATCCCCTATGAACCCATGACACCCTAGTGCTTTTAATCAATTGTTTACAACTCATTTTAATCATCTTGCTTGTTTTCGTTACTCTATTTACATTGATTAGTTTAGTTGATCTCCTACCTCAACCCAAATTGTGACACCCTTAGACACAACCATTTGCAATCGAAAATCCTACATCAATACCCATCCCTTGGGATCCGACCTTTACTTACCTCTTTACTAAGAGTAGAGTAGTTTGTGAAGTTATAAATATTGTTTTGGTCTAGCTAACTTTTGACGACGAGTAACAAATCCGATCCGACCACGTGCGGCTTGCGTATTTGCGTGAGGACAATACAAGGTTAGACTCCTAATCGATATCGTTTATTTGGACAATTAGAATACCGATGTTAATTATATATTCTCTCTTAAGAAACTCCGCTCATATATTGTCACATCCATCATCATTATACTCGGTCATGTCAAAGAATTTGAGAGATCAGTTTTCAAAATTCGTTTGAGACCCTCCATTATAGGAAAACGAAATTGTAGGACTCACATCTGGAAATTTAACTAGCAATGTTATGCATATAAATTTGAAGTTTGATTATCGTGTTAACTTAATTAGTCACCTGATTGCACTCAAACTCAAATAAATTTCCCCCCCGGACTTTTAAATATAACACATGATTTTATTTAGGTTTTTATGGTCATATATCCTTCTTAGTGCACTGTTTTGTTCAAACAAATCCGTATCTAATGCATGCCTCCCATACGGGCCATATATCCTTCTTAGTGCACTGTTTTGTTCAAACAAATTAATTGTCTTATAACAACGGTAATTACCCTCATACCTATGTTTTTATTTAGGTTATTGTAATTTCCTTAAGATTATAGTATACTAGGTAGTATCCCGCGCTTCGCGCGGCCTGTTTGAAAATTTTATTTTTATAATTGAACAAAAATAATATAATTCATATATGTTATTTAATATCTTTATTTATAAATAAAAATAAATTAATTTTCTCAAATCTTATTTTCATAGGTTTAACTTCAATGTTTTAAAATAAAATACATACAGTTTTAATTATAATTAATAGGAGTAAGTGATAGTTCTATTCATGATAAACGTTATTATATAAATAATTTTGTGACTTATCAAATATCATATTAATTAAAATAAATGTATTCGAATAATGCAACAATCAACAGTAATTTCTTTTTTTGATCATTTCATGATACATTATGATCCAACTCAATTAATATTGGTTCAAAACGATGTGAATATAATTTGATGCATTTTTCAATTTTTAATGTTTAATGTGTGATATATCCTTCACTCTTAAAAGGCATGAAAGTCGACTTACTGTAGCTTAGGAATAGTATCTCTTATGAACAGTGCTTAACAATAGTGATTCATCCTAGCCGTCCTTCCTTTACTTCCTCTAATCTCAGCCGCCCACAACGCACATCCTTCACATTTCTTCCTTTCTCTTTTCATCCTGCTCACACTTTCCCTTTCCCTCTACACTTCCATCATTCCCTCTTCTCAATCGCCAAAGTCATTAATTGCCCCAACTTCTTTCGATCCTTCACTCTAGATCCGTATAAAAACTTCACTCACCTTGATAACCATTCCCGGAGTTTCCGGTAATTGTTGTCTATGGGTTTCGCGCTTTGAAGTGATTATTGGGCTCCTCGATCCCTTAACAAGTGATTTGTGCAGTTTGTAAACCAGTGCCAGTAGCGGAGGTATGCCTTTTAGCATTCTTTTTCTTTTGCTTCATCTACTACTTCTCAGCTTGTTCTTGAACGGATTATGTCTCAATCTGGAAGTGTATTTGTCAAAATTTGCATTTTTCTTGTGATTAATGTTACATGGTACGAAGTTTGTTTGCGGGAGGCAGTGGGGTAATGTTATTGTACTCAGGCTCGATCAAGTGTCGAAATGTTATGTCTTCTTGAGTTAATACTTTAGTTATGATACATAAACCAGATTCAAAGGGTCAAACATGACTATTTTATAAAAGGATAAAAGTTTGAGTTTTTATCGAAAAACCAAGTGTCTTGAGTGTTTTAGTTGAATTGGGTTATGGTAATGAATTATGGTTTTTATGTGGAAAAATTGCAGGAAGTATCACCAATGACATCAGGGAGACCATCATGTAGTGACCCACCAAATGGGTTATTATTAGGAGGGCAAAGCTTTTCAAAGATCTTCTATTTCACTGAAATGTTTGATGATCCCTCTACGATCCTATTTCTCCTCCTGTCGATTTTGATAAGGTCTTCTTTCTCTTCTTTAATTTCCTTTTCTTTTTTCTAATTTACTTTCTCTGTTTTAGCAAATTTATAAGCTTTCCATGTAAGGAAATAACACATTACAAACATAGTGTTATTTATCTCTGTTTCGATCATGGTATCAGTTGTCGCGGCCTAAATCCTAATCTTGCTAAATATGGTCAATATCACCTTAAAAACATGGTAAATTGTGGTCATAGTAAACTCCAAAACCTTTATAACTCGATCACAAATAGGTGTTGAGTATTGTTCTTCTCATTTAAAACTATTACTACAAATGTGCTTAACAAAATTAGTATGGCAACTAGCAAAAACCCCTTGCTTATTTGTCGATAATACAAGATAGGAAACTTAGTTGAGTACCTTCAATTATACTCCGCATTTAGTCATTTATCATTCGAATTTTGCAGTGTGGCTGTAGTTGCAGGAGTCGAAACTGGTTTATGTACACCATTTCTGATCATTGTTTGTTCCATTTCTTTGTCGCATCTTGTGTGTTTACCTTCCTTAATTGATAATTTGTGGGTTTATGTACTCTTATTTTGCTTATCAGTTGTCTTACTTTATTTGCTTTGGGTACTTCTGTATTATAGGAAAATATTTTATAGTTTACGTGATTATTTGTTTGATTTTTGTGTTTTGATTTCAGGCAATTGTGGATAAAATTAGGGGGTTAGTATGGCCTCATTTCTCTTTCAAGCCTGATTAAACTTGCCATTTAAACGCCAAATCCGGACTTCACCCATTACTGAATGCCGAACTAAATCCATCACCAACCCCTCTCATACCAGGACCTAACATGATCATATCTAAAGGAAAGACCATTGGATCAAATTGTGTTTTGGATTGGCTTTTGGTTCAAGTTTTGGATTGAGTTCTGAAAAGACTAAAAAATACTATCATGAATAGGTTTCGGGCTAAGGATTTTTGGATTTAATTGGATTTGGATCAAAGGCTGGTTGGTTTTGCATTGGATAGTTTTGAATCCAATCGAAGGCTTGTAGCCATGCCATATGTAGAGTTGACTGAGTATAGCTACTGTATAGTTTCCACGATTAATAAAATAAAGTTTCAGTACGCATATGCATTGCGGAATAGTACAGATATATTATGCCATCGTATAATCTGCAGCAGCACTTACTGAATTACCTTTACCAGTCAAAAGAGATCGAATAGTTCACATATGAGACTGGTTTAACCAGTCCCTTAGATGCAGTGTTGCCTGCTTATTGGATTATTGTTTGCTTCACAAGAACTTAAATAGCACTATATATTGTGGTACGACATTAGTTCGTTGATGGAACCAGTTCAGCTCTATCTACTGCTTCTGATATATTGTTTTTTTCCTTCTCTGATATATATGTTACTATGTGCAGGATACGTGGTCATGTGTTTTGATGGCAATGCTAGGAGGACTGTTCTTGAGCCTTGGCAATGTGCTGATACAGTACGCATGGGCATTTTTTGGGCTCTCAGTTGCACAAGTAATTACTTCTAGTATTGCGGTTGTTATAGGTAAACAAAGTCATAATTGAACGTCAACTAAACCTGTCAGGCAGATCAGGCGGTTGGGCTGGGTCGTGTCTGGTCAGAAATTCAGAATAAGGTCTGGTTTAGGTTCACCCCAACCCTAACCTTACAAATACGGATTGTTTGGGTTTGTGTCGTTCGGGTTATAATTCAGATGTCATGAACCTCTGAATTAGGGTGGGATACTTTTTGACAGGCCTAAAGTTAGCTATATAAAGACCGGTTTAACAACTTAAGTGGTTTCATAGCTGAAAACTATATGCATTCGGTCATTCCGGGTACGTCTTTGAACTACTTCTTAGACGATAAGATAAATAAAGTGAGCATTTTGTTCCCTGGAGTTGCATGCTTTCTCACTGTTGTGTTACTTGGATCAACTATTCACTCTCTAACGGAGCTGCTAATGTGGCTAAGCTTCGAAGCTTCCATGAAAATATGAAAGATACACCAGAGTATGCCACCTCGATTCTCCAAGCGCTCTGAGCAGCAGGTTTTCATTTTCCATCAATGTTAAATTTTATCCTTCATGTTGGTTAAATCAGCCCTTTGTAGTGTGCCAGAGGATTCAAATCTAAAGGGAGGCAAATCAGAAAAAAGGTAACATAATCGTCGTCAGTATGATTAGGTAAATCACTGTATGACTGCAATAAATTTGGTGTGTGTAGGTGATATATTGTTATGTGCAGTTATCTTGGAGGACATCGAGGTTGAGGAAACTAAAAAGGCTGGAACTGCAGAATCTATAATTACAGTTGAAAACCAAAGGGCAATCAAGGTCTGTCATTCTTATCAAATTCGTAGAGAAATATGCCGACGGTAATATGCTTCTGATCTTCGAAGTTAGAAGCAATGTTGTTAGTGACAGATTTGCCTTTGTGGAACAGGTTTACACAAATTTAGAAGGGAACAAATCAAATCTGGTGCAGACATTATGGCCAATATTGTCTCTTATCAAAGTTGGAAAGGTTAGTTGATCCTGCACAAAAACACAGAACAACAGCTGCTTAAGAGATGTGCTTATGCAATTCACTTTTAAGTAATTAATCTTTTAGTAAATCCTCAAAGGCTCAAGCTATTATTATTTCTGGTACAATAGGGAACTCTGGATCCGATCCCCATTGAACGGGGGCGAGACTATTGATCGATTCACAACTGGAAGATGGTGACTTTCCACAACAGGTGATCGCTTCTACTTCTACATAAACTCATCTTCTTCCAGATTCTTTACTTCAAAACCTTCCTTTTAATACGAGAGCCTAACAATGACATACTCTTGTTGTTCCAATGCTATGGCAGACCAAGGGACCACACTCACTTATGCATCTTTACTCTAATGTCGAAACCACATTATAGACCATTTATAAACAACCCACTTATTAGGAAATCACCCGTCGACCAACTGGTAACTGCTACTACAACATATGAGAAATGTAAATAGTGTGACGAGTTATGATACTTGATCTCCTGAACTCCTATAAAAGCTTAAGAATTGGGAATCAACATGGTGAAATTTTAGGCCGCAACATAACGCTAAAACGTACTTGCTTTACCGCATACAGGAAATAAGTGGTGCATTCACGAAGAACTGCACCCTAAGTTACGGTAACTATCGCAACATTTTCCTGATATGGGCTCTGGGTGAGTTTCGTCGTCTTAAGGCAGGACCATCAGGCACACACTGACTTAAATTTATCGTTAGTACCTCTCATATGGTCTGCTACTCTTCAAGCTTCATATGTATGCCATTGTTATAGTAAGACTAATATCATGTCCAAAATGTTCTTAGCAATGAGTTATGCTGAAATGTCTGGGACACATGCTATTTTGCTAACATGTGAGTATATCATATATCATAAAGTTGGTATGGTCACTTATATAGTATTCATATATCATAATACCTGACATTGTCTACACTCTTTTGATTAGTGTCTACGCTCTCGTGTTTCAGTTAGAGAAGAAGTTGAAGACATGGATGAAAGGTGATGGAGAATGAAGGACCTAGAGACGAAGGATCCAAAGATGAACAATGGGCGGACGCAGATGAAGAGTTAGAGTTTTTTATTGTATTTTAGTTCGGTAACGCCTTAACTTGAAGTGCTTACCTCAAGTTGTAATTTATTTTTGAACCACCTTTTCTGCCTATTGTAAGAATTGTCGCTTCAGGTTTACACATTTGTGATATCTTAATTATATTGTTAACCAATGTGTAAATCTATTAAGTTTGTACGTATATTTTTAAAAAGAAAAATGGAAAGTAATTTAGATGGAAAAAGTTCGTTCCATTAATTGTTAATTTACAAGTTCACTTGAGTTTGTCAATTTAGTTTGTGAAAGTTTAAATAGTTACCCGTCAGCTATTTTCCTTTTTTTTTTTTTTTTTTTGGCAGCTGGAAAGAAAGGTTCCTAGTGCAAGCTCATAGCCTGTTGTGCCAAGGCATGAGCTCTATAGTTACAATCCCTGCAAACATAACTAAAACACAAACAATGAAAGACAGATGAAAGAAGAGTAATATCCTGCAAGACATTCCTAATATGGTGATGCCTGGCCTGCTTTCCCATCCATTGCGTTAATAATGAAAGGCAATCAGAGGAAACTTCAATGTGCAGAACTCCTTCCTGACGTGCCCAAGAGATGGCCTCCTTTAATCCTAGAGCTTCAGCTTGAAGAGGAGATTCAGCCCGGCCACGAAGAAAGCCTTCATATCTGGTTTCCCCATCAGGTCCAAATGCAACCCATCCAAAGCCCGTAAGATGGAAAGATGTGAGGTTTATTTTGCATTTTTGAACTAATTTATAACTAAGGCAAATACTTTATTGAAGTTTAAGTTAAATCAAATATTCATAATGCTAATGTTAAATGTGACATTGTTTGTAGTGTTGGACATCTGAAAGTTCTATTTATGAAACTTAAACCTTCAATCTAACTCGGGTCTGAATAAGCCAATGCCGAGCTTTCGCGAAATAAAGAATAGTTGCACTTTAATTCAATTAACACATCACAAATGTTATTTGTAGTACTAACCTATAGGTTAATAGACAAATTTGGAGGGTAATGTTTGAGAATAAAATACACAAATAATTCCCATAAACGTAATATGCCCTATACTACATTCAGCAGAAATAAATAGGTGTTACCACTCATTTTCACAAATTAAACACTGACATTAATACAATCGGAGATGAACGATAACATAACCCAACAGAATGCCGCGCCCGTTAGGGCGCGGACAACCAACTAGTATGTATCAAACATATAGGGTCACAGCTCAACTTATTCGAATATTTTGATTGTGTATGTCTTGCATATGCTATGTGTCAAACAACATATTTATAAGAATTTTCACCTTTTGTTTTTTTGAAACAACTACATATAATATAGATAAACAAACTAATATAAGGACCATTTTTCATAATCAGTACCAACATAATCAATAATTAGTAATCACTAATCAGTACCAAAATCTTAACTTTTTTCTACGATAGGGATCAAGTCGCCTTCCCATTTTAACCTACTCGAAAAGTCCAAAAAGTGATCATTCATGTACAAATCTCCACTCGTTATCACGTTATTTAAAACCTCTTAAATCTCAAATGTATTTAAATTGACCAATATAATTTTTTCATTATTATATCATAAAAACTTATCACTTAGTAGTTATCTTTAAGTTTTATTTTTAATAAACACAATGATTCTTTCAAATATATTTTTCTTGATGGATATAATGATCTAAGTATTAACTTTCTCAAAATATTTTTCTTTATGTAATGTAACGCATTGTGAGACACTCACTTTAATCATCTATACATATCAAAATATTTCAATAAACATAATAGAAAGTATACTCAATTTAAAGCATTTTTCGCAATAAAGGTAATGATATACATTGCAGAATTTTTATCAAAATTTTTTTATATAAATTTAAAATCAAATCACCGTAATTGTTATATGTAATTTTATAATACATTTATTAAACTCTAATTAATATTTTGATCAGATTTATGTAGCATTTATTATATTTATATTTAATGTTCAGCTGTAATTAATACTTGTATTTAATGCAGGGTTGACACGTGTCGCATCCACAGCGCTTCAACCATTTTATATATATATATATATATATATATATATATATATATATATATATATATATATATATATATATATATATATATATAAGATATGCGGTTTTAGCCGTCATCTTATATATACATGTCTTTATATGAGGATTTATTATGTATTGAGTGTTTATAGTTCTCTTTTATTTTAAGTTGACCAGATATGTATTTTTGCTATTAATTGTTGATTTATATTTTGCGAAATTAATGACATAATTTTGTTGTCTTGGCTTGCGCAGTTACGCTTATCGATAAATATTAATTGGGAAAAAAGGTTAGTTTATTTATACTCTTAGAAACTAACCGGTAAGTCGAACATCGTTATATTTGATTGAGATATGGAAACTAATATCTTATGATTTGTTGATGACTATAGAAGCTTTATTATTGCATCTCCTTTGCTATAACCTGATACCCACCGTTTCACGAATGACTCGAGCGAGGTGTTAGATACTGAGATCCCGACTTGAATATACTACCTGATGATTTTACGGCATAGTATGACTAATGCGCGAATCCTAATATCATAATCTTACCGACACCGAAAAATTGTCATGAGACTACCTATTGATGCAGTACTCTTACACTTTTAGTATTGTCTTTCGTGCCGTCGCAAATATTTTAATTGTGACGTACTGATGTATGCATCTCATGCTTCTAATGTTAACTCTCTTTCAATAATTTCATTTATCTGTTATCCAGTTTGTTATTTACACCATACATTATATTTTCTATGCTTGAGTTTTCGTAATTTGGATTAAAGTTTTTTTTTGTAGGAGTTGGGGGTTGCGGAAAAAACCAAAGGCGAGAGAACAAGCATGTGCTGTTACGATTTACACCAATGCTAAAAAATATTCACCGGATCGATCACCATTGTAAAACAAAAGGGTTACTTTACAAAAGGAGTATTGATGTTGATTAAAGGATGTATATATGCAATTACTTACGAGTATTAATGTGTACTGATTTTTTTAATTAGTCTTCACTAAAATAAATGATGGTATGAAGCAATGTATATGGACTGTGTTGTTATAATTCTAATTTGATAAGAGAAGATAATATAAAGAGAAAGAACAATATAAGAGAAAGTGAGCATTGTTATTATATATTATTCCATGTATATGTGCATATATATAGAGAATACAAAGAGACCTTTTGGTGAAAGGTAACAATGGTTCCTAAAGGATATGGAGATGAAATGTTACAATGGTTGGGAATAGATACAATAGTTGGGGATGTGAGAGTATAATGGTCATCCACTATACGTATTTCATAACACTCCCCCTTGGATGACCATTACCTAAAAAAATACAATGTCTCACGATGATAATATTCTCCTAACACGCATAACAAGCTGCCTCATTAAAACCTTTCCATAGAAAACCCAATGGGACAAAACCATGGATAAGGAAAAAGAGTACAGCGTGTGTTAACTCCCCCTGATAATTACATAACTTGATACATCTTGAAATAATCCATGCTTTGACGTAATTTCTCGATTGTTGAAATAGAACCCATCGTGGTTGATAATAAACTTTATATCTTCAATCAATAGAAATCCTTGATAGTTTCAGTATCATATTTCTTCAGAACTCTTAATCTGGATATGGTCATCATTTCATGATAACTCTTTGATTTTCATTTAAAAAAAAAACCACCGCAATTTTGAGAGAAAATAATTTTAATTCTTCTCAATGGATGACATAACATTATATGCATGTCTAAACGTACCAATTGTCATCTTAACAATCATGATGATCATCATGACTATAGCGTATTAATGCGCTTATAGTGCTACCTCGTTAAAAACCTTGCTAGGAAAAATCCATTGGGATAAAAAAACCTGGTCGAAGGGAAAAGGAGTGCAGCTATCATATCTGAATTCATTCTCTTCAGGAGAATCAACCTGATTAACAATTCATCTTGAAAAATCATCGATCTTTCTTGCCAAATCATATTACTGTATGGATTGACATCCTTATTGTAGACTCTCACAACATTATTTTATAGCTATTTTGATACTTCTGGAGCATAATTTATTTGCACACATTTAACAAGAATTTCATTTATGTATGAATTTTCATGTGCTCAAACTGCAGGTTGAGACAATATAATTTATTTCAAATAAACTCTTTAGTACTTTGAATATTCCATTTTGGAACTAATCACGATAATCTTTCAATCGTATGGTAGAGGTTTATTTGTATAACCAAGAGTTTTCAAAACTCAATTGATCAAGCATCATCATCATTTTTTGATCGTTTATAAGAGGTTCCTACAAGGAGTTATCCTCGTTGGAGTGTCTTATAAGATAACATTTCTCCCTTTAATAATATAACAAGTTAAACAATATCATGAAATATGTGCATTCATATGATATGAAACTATTTTCTAAATAATATTTATAAAATAATGCAATGATGGATATATATAAAATCTAATATACAAATAATGTACTTATCTCTAAATGCACATGGTGATGACTCAATAATGCAACTGTACAATTTATTTTCCAAGATTCATAACATATATTGCCTTCAGGTCAATGTATGGACTTCATGTCCATGAGCTCATTTAATAAATGATTATATGTCGACAATTAAAATGGACTTAAGTTAAAGATCCCCATTACGAGTCCATAAGATATTGCGCGCAAATATATAAAGGTTCCATAAATATATCGATATAATTTATCATCTTTTGATAATATCAGTACTGTTCAATGATATCTGAATCTGAATATATATTTGGTACCATTATATTTATCTAGGCCATCTATTATCATTCAGATATCTGTGTCATTTCGGGAACACTCCAAATATAGCATTCTTATTTCATACCAACTGCTTCATCTTGCTATTTATCATCTATTTCATTTTCATAGTGGAACCGTCAATTCATCTTGACTTTTATTGAATTACACTTCAGGTGTATATGTATCAATCTAGTAAAAATTTTTTTTTTTTGTTATATCAAATTCAAAACCTTTACTCAGTGAATTTGATGTATAACATTATTTGAACTTCTGGTTCAGTAAGGGATCATTCCATATTTGTTTTTACCAACTTTTAACTCACTTTTCTCCCCCTAAGATGGTAAAAACTATAACCAATATATAGTCAAAAATTTATCATAACCACCTTAGACATCAATTTCTCATATCACCGATGAGATTTTACATGGGCATTTTTGTACAATAACAAAATATTTCGGGGAGTAACATATAATGTAGTTGGTTGGAATTTATATATGCTGAATCACAGCCCAACTCAGGAGATCACCGATTACATATAATAATCAAAATGTGATTTTTAATCACGAAAACTACTCAGAAAATTCAATATGTAGCTATAAGCCACTTGAATATAACATCAATCCATACATGAACATTTAAGTTCTTTATTCAACTCCGAGTAGTGTTTAGATCTCCAACATCACATATACTCAATCTCAGTACAGTGGCTTGCCTTTAATAAAATTTCTACACGAGAGAATTTCAGCACTTATGTTTTCTTTATGATAAACTCCAGGTTTATGAAAACGGGTATAATATGAACCCGGATGGCCTCAATTGTCACATTTAACCATTTCATGTCGACTTTATCAGTTTGCCCAGAATCCGTGTAAATCTTTCATAAGCATTGGTCGTGTTTCGAAAACTTCACTTATCACACGCCGCATTTTAAGTTGCTATAATTTCTCATGCTAATCATCAAGTTAGCAATATTCGTATCATATAAACTCAAATTAAAAATTTCATATCTGGCCAGATAAATGATGTGACATAGGACACAAAAAGTGTCTCATATATGTAGGCAAGACTCATCAATATTCCTTCAAGAAACATGACTATATTACTCTTTGAGTATTTTTTGATATATAATTTTATCATAAGATCAACAATTATAATCATCAACATATAATGATGACATACACATTCATGTAAATTGATTATAATCCAACTTACGAATCAATTATTCCCTTCAGGGGTGATGCAATATTCAACAACTTTCAAATTAATTGTATTATTTAGCCAATTACTTTATAATATATCATAAGTTGATAAAATTATCACTTTTATTCCAAGAGTGAAGTAATATCCACTTCTGGTGGGAAAAATCAGTGTTTTCAAATAAACACATAACTCATGAAAATATCTACATGCTCATACTTAACCACTATCGTTGGTATATTTCGTCCAATCAAATCTATTATGTGTGCAATCCCATATTCACTTCAAGGAATAATGATGGTAACCAATAGGACAAGGCTCATGACTATATTATCTCATTATTTTGCTAAGCCACATGTGAAACAAGATTTCACAAATACTGTCTTAAGCCACTTACACCATGTATAATGCGTCTATAGGACTATGTTATTTTTATGAAAGATAAAATAATTCCATCCTCAAAACATGATATCATATTCGTTACAAGGAAAGATTTTAAATCGATTTCATATGATTTTTAGGTTTTAAGAGTATTTCATATTTGTAAATATTCACGTATAATCCCGAGTTAATATTGTTCAAAATATATTCATTACATGAAAAGTGAAAATTTTGTACACACTATGAACTTCAGGTCACAGTTTCAATATATATCTATAAACACAATGAACTTCTGGTCATAGTTTGAATATTTGTAAATACCATGAATTTCAGGTCATTGTATGAATTTCAAATTTTAACTCGTATATAGTATTTCTCATATCGAACTCCTAGCGTATATGAGTCTCACATGACTTTTCATAAGATATTTACTTTCATGAGATATTTACTTTCAATGGTGGACGAAATTAGCTCAATAAAATGTCGCATCATTAAGCTCAATTAAGGCTTTCTTATTTGGCTCACCAAATGCCACAATATTCGGCTCAATTAAGGCCGCATCTTTAATTATGCTCATTCTTAAACCACACCTTCTATCTCTACTCCAGGTAGAGTATATATGAGATATCACATTTACTATTGGGAATGGATCAGATTTAGTTGGACAACATTTATGAATTTTCAATCAGATTTCATTAATTTGTTCAACTAAAGGCGAACATGAAATCAATTTCGAAATAAATTTTCTGTAATAAAGACCGCTTTAGCCATTTTAAACTCAGATATAGTTCATACAATCACAGTTGTGAACTTCTGACCACTATCATTTTCATGTCAATTCTGACCACTTACAATTAAACAAAATTCATATAACGTAATCAAAATGTGTAGTCATAATTTCCAAAGTAAGTTGCATAGAAATCAACTAGATATAAACTTTAATGCACAATATACCACGGATAACAAGGAGGCGCGTCACATAAAAGTTTACGAATGAAATCATGTTGTTACTAATTTAACAAACTGCAAGTCACATAATTAATTCTAATGATTAATGATTAAAGCCCTCTATCAAACAAATGCAATATGTTACACGAACACAATTAGCAAAGAAGAGGATAAATATGTCGCATCGATGGAATCGTGTGAAAGCAGTTACTAATTTATTTACACAAACCGCATTATAATTGAACATGTGAACCAAGTGGACAAATGATTTGATCAATATAACAAGTCATTAATAAAGATATATGAAAGCAATTTCAATAGTATATTAATAAAAACCGTAGGAATATACAAAATAATTAAAGATTGAGAAATAGTGACCAATATTTATTATCAAAATCCAAATTGTCGTTGGACAAATAAAAACCCCTCAATGAATTAACAATGTTAATGCGAAAAACATGCTAACATGATCCCATATGTGAATTAACTTGCAAATTTATAAATATCATTAATAATTATACCGAAATCCGAAAAAATCAAAGATTGTCGAATTACTAACATTTTTGAATATAGGTTCAAAAATGCAAATGAATAATATCACTGAGACATGATCTTAAAATATCGTATACGTTATAATTCACACATGCCAAGTATATATAGAGGTTCTAATATTCTCCAAACAAATAAACAATCACATAGTGCTCCTAAGCATTCGATCATCAACAATCTTGGGGCAATAAAATATTGACTCATGCATAAGAAAAATATATATACCTCGCACATCTACTATGGAATATAAATGTTTAACTACGTTTAAACATTATGATTATGTGCATGAAATGATTATGTGAACAAATGAATTCAAATATACAAGTGAATGCATACAAAAAAATGTATCATAATCATAATAATATAAATTTAGTATAGATAGAAATACTTACAAATTAATTTGGTAGAATTGTTAAGTATGAATCGAAATCAAAGTTGAATAAATATAAGTTTGCAACAAACCTAAATTTGACGGTTCTCCCAAATTTGTTATCAATCTTGAATAGAGAATCGTGCTGATAACGTGTTATAATTCTAATTTGATAAGAGAAGATAATATAAAGAGAGAGAACAATATAAGAGAAAGTGAGCATTGTTATTATATATTATTCCATGTACATGTGCATATATATATAGAGAATACAAAGAGACCTTTTGATGAAAGGTAACAATGGTTCCTAAAGGATATGGAGATGAAATGTTACAATGGTTGGGAATAGATACAATGGTTGGGGATGTAAGAGTATAATGGTCATCCACTATACATATTTCATAACATGTGTGTATATATTAAGCTTTTAAGTTGTCAAGTGATCCAAAAAAAATGACCATAATAGAAGACTAATTAAAAAATAATGTTTATCTGATAATATTTTTTTGTGATATGTTAATATTATGTTTGTGATATGATGATATATCATAATTATGAGCTGATAAGAAGATTGACTATATAAAAAATGTTTGGTAAAGTAGCTGTAAAGCAAGATGATTTTTAGTGAAATTACATAAAAGAATATATATAATTATTTAATATTGTAGATTGAAGGGGTAAAATAGGAATATAAAATAGGATATTTAATATATATAATTATTTAATATTGCTCTGTTTGGCAAAACTAACTGAAGAGGTAGCTGAAACCTGAAAAGGTAGCTGAAAACTGAAAAGCTAACTGAAACCTGAAAAGGTAACTGATAAGGTAGCTGAAAATTAGGAGTTGATAAGGTAACTGATTATATAAAAATGTGTTTGGCAAACTAGCTGAGAAGGTGGTTGACTTTGGTAAAATGACGTAAAATGATATGAAAATTATTTAATATTACAGAATAAAGGGGTAAAAAAAGGAAAATAAGTCATTTCAGGTACCTGATTTCTCAAATGCTACCTGAGGTAGCATTTCATTTCAGGTACCTTATTTGACCAAATAAGCTACTTGCCAAACACTTGCAAGAAAATCAGGTAGCTGAAATTTTGGTCAAATAAGCTACTTTGGTCAAATAAGCTACCTGAACTGTCGTGCTAAACAGAGCCTAAGGTAGCATTTCATTTCAGGTAGCTTATTAAAAACTAAGGTAGCTGAAACTTTGATTATATAGACTACCTGAAATGTCCTATGAAACAAATTTCAAAACGGTTTTGGTAGGTCCTTGCAACAAAGCAGAACACCAGTTTTGTTAGATTTCTATGTTTTTCGTGGTAAAGATCAAGATCATTTGAGTCTTCTATTGTTTGAGAATAAGTATGCAAATAAAATTCATGAATAATCGAAGAGTTTCAATTATCTTCACTAACTTTAAATATATCAATCCATATACTTATTTTTGGTTTTTTTAAGTAAGTCTTTCCCACAGTTGAACTAATTAATAACATTTCTAATATAGTTAAAGATAACAAGAGAGTTTTACCAACAGGCCCGTACATCGCACGGGCATTAAATCTAGTCTATATTATTAAAGGAGGCTTTTTTCGAGGGATTACAGAGATTCCATGTTATATGAACTACTTAATATTAAAAAAAACAATAAACAGAATTGGGATAGTGATAATATTTGATGGAGACTATAAAACATAATCGCAATGATAAAAATATGAAAAGAAAGAAAGTTCAATTACACTACAAACACTTCAAACAACTTTGTAAGGATGCATATATGGAGTGCACGCACAAATCAATTCTTCCCTGCTTATCTATCTTCTTCTCTTTACTGATCTGTTTAATTTATTGTTCCATTTATATTATATTGCGTGTGTATATTGATTTCTTTTTTTATCGAAGCATTTAACCGTGTTACGTAGATAAAGTATATATTATGCACGTTTATTATGCTCCAACAAGTTGTATTTTGCGACTATATAGAGTTATTATCTGTATAAATAGTACGTGCTTTGATATTGCAGGTACAAATAAAATTAAGCGTATAATGTGATGGTTGAGCTCATGGATGAAAAGTCAGGGGTGGACGCAGGATTTTAGTATTAGGGGGCACACAATTATTTTTCAATAAACTATCTTCTCTTTTTAAGGTCGTTTTTTAAATATTAAAATTTTTATTGTACAAAATAATTAAAAATGAAAAAGTAATAGCTAGCTTTCAACATTTTTTTCTTCACTAAATAATGTTAGTTGCACAATGAATTTTTTTTCCCTTTAATAATTTTAATTTTATATGATTATAAATAAGGAATTTGACTTTTATGATACATAAGGCTTTCTTAGTTCTGCTATAAACAATAAGTACTATTGGTCTGGTGGTTGAGAGGTTAATCATATAATCATGAAGTTTAGTGTTCAAGCCCTACTGGATAATAATTTCGGATTAAGGAAACTTTTTCTTTTTTTGAACAAAACCACAAAGGGCTTTAAATCATATTATCAAAATCAATCGTTACAAATTCAGCAATGTTTCGAGGGAGATCCTCATCCCAAGCTCTTCTACCTAACATCCATGGCCACACATGAGCTAACTCGTGAGCCACCATATTAAAATTATGCCTAGTAAATAAAAACTCAACATACTCAAAAGAAGAACCTAAAGCATAAATATCATCGTAAATAAGGAAAATATGGCTTCGGCCTGAGCTCTTATCCTTCAAGTCTTGAATCACAGTCAAGCAATCACTCTCGATCTCTACTATTGCTAGTCCATGCCGCTTTGCTTCAGTTAGCCCCAAGAGAATCGCCCCCGCTTCAAGGATTTGAGGTTCCCGCTCTTCTCGACTCTGCACCGTCACACCCTACTTCACTATCCCTTCATCATCTCTACAAACAGCCCCCAAACCCTTCCCCTTCCCTGCCACTTTCCCTACATCAACATTAATCTTATAGCACCCTTGATGCGACCTCCTCCACCCACCAGCCTCCATGCTTCCTTCTGCATCCCCCACCGGCCTCGGTTACGTACTCCTCATTTCTTCTATGAGCTCTTGCTGTAACACCCCCCATATACCAAGGTGCCTTACCAAGGACCACTCTAATATATGATGATGCAACCATCTTGGTTTGTCGAGGTTAGTATATCAAAAGTGACCATCCAAGAACAATTATTAAAGTACAACGCTAAATGAATACATCATCTTAAAACTGAAAACCAAAATAAAAATAATATAAATCCAATACAACAAAAGCAAGTATTAAAACTCGTGACAGCGGAAGCTAATACTCTAGGTGATGACATCGCCTCCTCATGCCCACAGCTAATATGAACCATCATCTGTCAAAATCTGCTCACCATCCCCGATTGGATCACCACAGTTTTATAAAACAACAACGGGGTCAGTTCACTGAATAATCAAGATAAGGAAATACAAAGAAACAACCAATGCAATCTAATCCAACTGTATAACCACTCTCCCAACTCCAATACTATCCAATAACTAGCTACACACCTAAGTGTGTAGCCCTGCCAAATTACCCATCGCAAAAGGTAATCCTCACTACCATTGGAGGACCGCAGCCCTGCCCAACTAAGCCCCGCTTATCGCAATGAGCAATAACCCATGTCCATTAATTTGCACATGCCCCTTTATGACGGGAACCGCAAGGGGCGAATCAAGGGCATGAAGCCATTCCTGAATGATGACTCCACTCAGCCGAGGACGCACCTCGCAAACATAGACAAACAACAACCAATCCAACAACCAAGAAAGACAATTATAATAATGATACTAATCATGCCAATACAACAATCAATCCATCTTAAATCAATTAAACATGCAACTGAGTAGGAAAACCCTACCTTATCACTAATCTAAATCACAAGTACACCGCAGAAGCTAGAAACGTTCCTCTACTTATCCTTCACCTAACAACAATCACAATAACCTCATCACAAACATGATAATCAACCCTTCCCCAAATCCAATCATTAGGGCAAAACCCTAAAATATATCTCTAAACAAAAGATACAAAACTAGTGACTTACCGACGAAATTGACGCGAAAGAGATGAACGAAAGACTCGCGAACGATCAATTGCCTTGATAGTGATTAAGGAAGATTAGAGGAGTGAAGAACGTAACTACGTTTTGGTAAAAATGAATAGAAACTATTAAACACGATTTATATAATCTTTAATCAACCATATTCAAACCGCAGAAATTAATCCCGTCAGACCGATTACTCGGTCGAGTACCAAGAGTACTCAGCCGAGTACTACACTACTCGGCCGAGTGTTCTTGGGCAGTAGCCTGACTAGAAAACGCATGACACCTTACTCGGCCGAGTTAGCCTTATTCGGCCGAGTAAGCTAGACTCAGAAAACCGTGGTATTACAGTCTTCCCTCCTTAAAAAGAAATTCATCCTCGAAGTTCATACTATACTCAAAATAAAACGATACAAAGCAATACTAACTACTCCAAAACAACACCCACAACTACTCATAAGAACTCCTCACACCGACTATGAACAACAACAAAACTTATCCCAAGCTCAAAGATACCAACAACACAACCATGTTGACCTCAAACTAACTCAAAACATACATGCGGCCATCTTCTACCCCCCTTAAAAGACAATGGTTATGTCCCTGTAACCAAACAAACCTGATAAAAAAAGTGAGGAAAACGCTCTCTCATAAACTCCTCCGGTTCCTATGTGGCCTCTTCCACATTGTGATTAGACTAAAGCACCTTAAGTAAGTCGGTCTCACCATTCCTTATCTTGTGTACCTTTTGATCCAAGATCTCCTTAGGAAACTCTGCATAAGTTAGAGACTCGTCTAACTCTATGTTCTCAACCACAAGCACATGTGATGGATCACTCACATACTTCCGGAGTTGTGATACATGAAACACGTTGTGGACCCGATTAAGCGATGGTTGTAAAGCTAGACGATAAGCTACTTCACCTACGTGGTCTAGAATCTTACAAGGACCGATAAAATTCTAACACAACTTCCCTTTATTGCCAAACCTCATCACTCCTCGCATAGGTTACACTTTCAAAAGGACCTTGTCACATACCGCGAACTCAATGTCCCTGCGGTGCAAATCCGCGTAACTCTTTTGTCGATCCTGAGTTGCGTTTATCTTTTGGCGAATCAAGTGAACTCTATTAATCATATCTGCACCATCTGTGGCCCAAAAACCACAGCCTCAACACTATCATCCCAACATACCGGACTCCTACACTTCCTGCCATACAAAGCCTCAAAAGGTGCCATCTCAATACTGGTGTGATAGCTGTTGTTGTATGAAAACTTGATCAAGTCCAGCCTATCTTCCCAACTTCCACCAAAATCCATGGCACATGCCCTCAACATATCCTCTAAAGTCTTAATAGTCCTTTCGGTCTGACCATCTGTCGCAGGATGAAATGCTGTACTTATCTTTAAGGTAGTTCCCATAAAGTCCTGAAACTCTTGCCAAACCGTGATATGAACCTTGCATCTCGATCTAACACTATATCCTTTGGTACCCCATATAACCGAACCACATGGTTCCTGTATCCCAAAGCTATATACATCTTAGTCCAAGTATCTTTCATCGGGATAAAGTGAGCTGACTTTGTCAAACGGTCGATGATCACCCAAATCATATTGTTACCTTGCTGAGTCCTTGGTAACCCCACGATGAAGTCCATAGAGATCGATTCCGATTTCCATTCCGGTACCTCAAGCGACTAAATCTTTCCTTATGGTTTTCGTTGTTCCCCCTTTACTCTTTCACAAGTTAAACACTTAGCCACAAACTCTGCCACATCTTTCATCATGTTAGGCCACCAAAACATTTTCTTTAAATCCTTATAGAGTTTGTCACCACACGGATATACAGAGTAAGGAGTGCAATGAGCCTCTGTCATGATCAACCTCTTCAAGTCCGCGTCACTAGGTACACACTATCTCCCATCAAAACAAACACTCCCATATGTATGTATATAAAACCTCAAAAATGTGCTACTCTCTACCTTTAATTTCCACTCTTGAATCTTGGGATCAAGTTCCTGTTTCTTCTTTATGTCATCATATAAATCCGGTTCGATAGTCAAGTCCCCGATGGCATCGCCCTTTCGAATCATATAGATCCCCATCTTAGACATCTCATCCCTCAGTTTCATTAAAGATATAGCAGTGCACAATGAATGTACTGTTGGGGTTGGTGTCCTTAACAGTTAGTGCAAGGACTTATAAACCTCTAAAAGGATCAAAGGGCATACTTTTGGTATCATTATCAGTTGATCCACGTTTATCAATAACGGTTGGCTTGCTAGATAAGTTTGACGTTATTGTCATACAGATGGCGGTGATCAACTGGTCCCTAAAAGTCACACCTATAGGATACGTTCGAGAGATGTGACAAGATGAAAATACATCATGTAGATGCCAAAATTGACTAACCGGTTAGTCCGAGTTATTTGACTAGTAATTAGTCAAAATGTGATGTTGAGATATTATATTTAATACGGATTAAATATCATGGGCTAAGGCGAATTAACCAGTTAATTCGTAAAATTAAATATAAGCGATTTATATTTAATTAAATGTATATTGAATATAATTATACAATACTTGTTTTGTCGGACACGTATTAATAATTCAAATAACCCGTATTATTAGCCGATGCCTTAATTTCCGATAACCGATAACAGTTTATAATACAAACCCGTCATATACATTTTAGCATTTTGGCGAAATCGGACTTGAGCTAAAATTAAGAGGAAGTGGAAGCCCACTTCCCCATGCAAACCGTCGGTCCAGCCGAACCAAACAAAAGGAGAGACTCCCTCTCCTTTTGACCTAGACAATTCATTTTACGAAAACTAGGGTTTTGGAGACACTTTCTCTCTCAAAACCTAGATCTCACATCTCGATAACCTCACAACAAGTTCTCCCAATATTGCAAGGCAATCGGAGAACACCATCTAGCCAAGGGCATATCTCGGACAAGTCTTGGGTGCAACAATTAGGAGGGAATCTCGTTTGATTTACTTTCTTTACGCCGCACTATAAAGGACCCGAGGTTAATTCTTTACCTTTATCGTTTCTCTATTGTATTTATGTTTTATGACGATAATCGCATGTTAAATTTACGTTATAGTCCTAAATTTAGAGGGTCTTATACGGATATTACCCCACAAGTGGTATCAGAGCGAGGCCACGTAAATTTTTCTATGTGTTTTTCATAAAACGATTTTGAAACGGTTGTGTTTTGTCTCGAAATCCGTGCCTTGTATACACGGCAGAAATTTTTGAAACCGTGACATGTTATGCACGGTTGTTTCATCTTTTTCGTTTTGTTTTTATGCATATTGTTGTTTTATACGGAGATTATAACAATATGTGTCATGTTTTGTCAATTGTCAAATTGATTTTAATCGGTTTTGATCAAAATTGCATTTGCTTTGCTTCAACAAAACTGTTTTCTCGAGGGTTTGAAGTTTTGAAAAGTTTTGTACTCGATCGACCATGTTTTTAATCGATCGAGTGGTTTTCTGTCTTGTTTTCACTCGATCGAGTCCTTCTTTGTACTCGATCGACCATTTTCAAAACCCCACTTTCTCGATCGAGGAGTCCTCGTACTCGATCGAGCGAAGCTTTGTTGATATAAGTACTCGATCGACCACCGTTTAGTCGATCGAGCACTTCTGTTTGGCAACCCTCTCGATCGACTTGCGGTTCGATCGATCGAGCCCTTTTGTCCCTCGATCGAGCACTTATGTCCCTGGATCGAAGGATTTCGTTTTAACTGACTTTGAAAATTTGTTTCTTTTGATTTAAATTTTCTTTTGGCTTCAATATGTACTTTATACGGATATTGTACACTCGCTATGATTGTGAAACGGTTCACACACGTACCATTAAGTTATTTTAAAGCGTATTTAAAGTAACGGATTGTAATGGATTAAAATTAAATGATAGAAGCGGTTTTATCACATGAATTTTAATCATTAAAAGGTGGTTTGGATAAATTTAACATAATTACGGAATTATGTCACGAATGAATTTGTTTTTAGTTGATGCATTTTTATTTATCGTTTATCTTGAATGCCGTGAATGCCTTTTTATTACGTATTTATTTTAATTTGCAAACGGTTGTAACTTAGTGTGGCCTTAGTAGAACGTGTTACCGTAATGATGGAACACGGTCTTGGTTGTATTTTGAGATCTCGTATCTCCGTTTTGGATTTTTCACTTGTAATTACGGTTTTATTAGAATGTAATTAGGTTTATATTTTGTAATTTTAATTGTAATTTTTGAGAAGACCAAAGACGGAGACCAGATGCTCACTCCCGCTAACTGGATCAAGATGGAACAACAAGACAAGCTTCTTGGGTCCAACGGTGGATTCCAAAGTTGTATTTTGTTTTTTTTTATTAGGATAGGCCACACTAGGAAATTTTATTTACGTATTGCATTCAATTATTTATTTTATCGTAACGATAGTATGCATCATTTTCCGCCTAAAAACCAAACCACCTAATTAATGCATGAAATCTGACACATTTAGAGGTCACGAGTTAGTTTTCTTTGACATTCGTATGTCACACGTTTTTATAAGCCATCACCCAAATTAATTCATTCACGCAGACGCTAGTTATTCGTTCACTTAATATGAATTATAATTTAGTTGATGGGATCTTCCTCGTATAAACAAAAATTGAGAACGGTCTTTATAGGTCAAACTCCAATGAGTCCCTTCTTCGTCGGTAGGCATAATATGACCCCTTCTACGTCGGGTAAGTTGGAACCGATTGACCTATTTTATCTCAACACTATGGTCACTCGTACGATCCTGTGACTGTGGTGGACTATAGATAGGATTTACGGAAATCTATCGACCAAGAGTTCTTCCGGAAGAATTAGCTAAACAGTTGGCTTATCAATTTACAGAAATTGAGTCTTGGGATCACTTGTATCATTCTTGAGGGAGATCAATTATGCAAGTGCGAGAGTCTACATGTTTAAAATGAATTTTAAAATAGACTTAAATCACCTCGATGAGTTGCTTATTTCGTTTTGTTTTTCTTCCTTTTTCAGTGTAGATCACGTTTTTTTAAACTACAAATAACAAATGGCTGGTTCTCTTTGAAAACCCAATGCCAAGTGCCACATTGGACCGTGAGTCCTGGCTTCGGATCTTCATGAATCGGATGAATCAGTCTACTCGGCAAGAATGATGGATCCAACCGCGGATGGGAGGCGGCATTACGGAATCTTTGCTGGCGACGGGAAGCTCAAATATCTATTAGAGCCCATCCCGGCAAACCCCGGTCCCACGGCTAGAGCTGCTGAAATCACCAAGTTTAATGATTTACGTATGGAAGGGTGCGATTAAAAACGTACTCATTTTTGCAATGGAACCCAATTTGCAAAAACGCTTCATAGCCCATGGTGCAAACAAGATTTTCACCACGCTCACTAAGGAATTCTCGAAAGCACCGAGAATCGTGACCTATGAGCATACCACTCGCTTCTTTGATGCGAGACTCCAGAAGGGCCAACCGGTTAGCCCACACATTCTCAGCATGATTGAGAATGTCGAGAAGCTGGAGACCTTTAACTGTAACATCAGCGAGAACATTGTTATCGACCGCATTCTTCACTCACTCCACGATGGTTATTCGCAATTTAGAGCGAATTACTATATGAATGATTTGAAGAAAACTCCGCATGAACTGCACTCCCTCCTCGTACAGGCCGAGAAGGACATGAAGTTCAGTGGGAGCATGAAACAGGATGTTCTCGTTGTGTCGAATAAAGGGAAAGGTAAGGGCAAAGCTCGAGCAAACCTAGCGTAGGTAAGGCGAAGTTCAAGAAGTCGGGTTCAGGTAAGAGTGGGCCTGGTGAGTCGAGCACCTCATCCGGCGTGACAAAGAGCAAGAATGAAAACATGGAATGCCATCATTGCCACAAGACTGGGCATTGGAGACGCACATGTCCTGTTTATCATGAGGACTTAAAGGCAGGTCGTGTTAAACCTGTTGGTATGTCTTCCTCTTCATCTACTTTTATTCATGTGATTGAGATTAACCACGCAAGTTACGGAACTTGGGTACTTGATCTTGGTTGTGGTTCTCATCTGTCTAATCATGTGCGGGGGCTCAAATCTCGAACCTCTCGTAAAGGGTGAGGTTGACTGCGTGTCGGGAATGGAGCAAGAGTGGTCATGTCGTCTCGAGGGGAACATATGTGATCCAGCTTCCTAGCGGATTTGAGTTATCATTATATGATTGCTATTATGTACCCAGTCTTTCGAAAAACATTATTTCGGTTTACGCACTTGATAAACTTGGTTTTTCATTTGTAATAGAAAATAATGCTTGCATTTTCTCATTACACGATATGATTTACTGACAAAGCGAGTCTCCATGAACGGAATTTATGTTTTAGATCAGACCACGGAAATATTACACGTAATGAATAAAAGGTTAAAGGTTGGTGACAAAGATCAAACGTATCTATGGCAATCGCCGTATGGGACACATTAATGAGAAACGCGTAAAACACTCATCAAACATGGAGCTATCTCGGCCTTTGATTTTCAATCATTTGGCACGTGTGAATCATGTCTCATCGGTAAGATGACTCGTATTTCCTTCAAAGGTGTTGGAATGCGCGCTGCTGACCTATTAGGACTCATACACACGGATGTATGTGGCCCTATGTCAATCACCGCACGAGAAGGCTATAGATATTTCATCACTTTCACGGACGATTTAAGTAGATATGGCTATGTCTACTTAATGAAGCACAAAAGTGAATCCTTTGAGAAATTCAAGGAATACCAAAATAGGGTACAGAACCTATTAGGTAGAAAGATTAAAACACTACGTTCAGATCGTGGTGGCGAGTATCTTTCTCACGAATTTGATCAACACCTCAAAGACTGTGGGATTGCCCTACAGTTAACTCCACCTGGAACACCTCAATTGAATGGTGTGTCCGAACGGAGAAATCGAACTTTACTTGATATGGTTCGATCCATGATGAGTCACACGGTTTTACGATTCATTATGGGGCTATGCTCTTTGTCGGCCGCTCTAATACTTAACCGAAGTCCGTCTAAAGTCATTGACAAGACACCATATGAACTATGGAAGGGAACGGTCCCTAACTTGTACTTTATACGGGTTTGGGGCTGCGAGGCTTATGTCAAGTGGAGACACGAGGATAAGCTCGGCCCGCGATCGGTCAAGACATACTTTATAGGTTATCTTAAAGGAACACTTGGTCATTACTTCTATTCGCCAACCGAACAACGCGTTTTTGTTGCGGCTAGTGCGACATTCTTAGAGAAGGAATTTCTCGAGAATGCAAAGAGTGATAGAACCTTCGACACATCGGAGATTCCCGGGAACCAAACACCGAGCAACCATTGGAGGAACTGTTCCTTCAATCCCAGTACGTGAATATTCTGAGGAACCTAGGAGGTCGGGAAGAGTCTCTATTCCTCCGGACGGATAAATTGGTATGGTCGAGGAACACGACATAGATGACGTTCTACTCTTAACGAGTAGTGAACCCGCAACCTATAAAGGTGCCATGACTAGTTCTGACTCAAAGCTATGGCTTGAGGCCATGCAATCCGAGATGGACTCCATGTATGAGAACAACGTGTGGGATCTTGTTGACTTACCTGCTAAGGTTCGTCCCCTTCAATGCAAATGGCTTTACAAGATAAAGCATTCTGTGGAAGGTCAGCAAGATATCTACAAAGCACGACTAGTTGCTAAAGGCTTCACCCAAGTGCCAGGTTTGCACTACGATGAGATTTTTGCACCCGTAGTCATGCTGCGTTCCATTCGGATTATCTTAGCGATTGCCGCTTTTCATGACTATGAAATTTGGCAAATGGATGTGAAAACCGCCTTCTTAAACGGCTTTTTGGAGGAAGAGTTGTACATGGTACAACCCGAAGGTTTCATCGATCCAGTACATCCTAAGAAAGTGTGCAAGCTTAAGCGTTCCATTTATGGACTTAAGCAAGCATCAAGGAGTTGGAATCATCGCTTCGACCAAGTGATTAAAGAAAATGGATTTACTCGATCGGTCGAGGAACCATGTCTATATATCAAGTCGAGTGGGAGCAAGATTGTCTTCCTAATATTGTATGTTGACGACATACTCCTGATTGGGAATGACATACCTCTCTTAACTTCGGTGAAAGTATGGTTGAAAAACCATTTCCAGATGAAAGATCTGGGAGAGGCACAAAGAATTCTAGGCATCCGTATCTATCGAGATAGATCACGACGGATGTTATCTCTCGATCGGAGTCTTACATAGACAAAGTCCTAGAGAGATTCAGGATGACTAACTCCAAGAAGGGGTTCCTTCCTATGGCTCCGGGGTGCATTTGAGCGATCTCGGGCACCGAGACACCGGAAGAGAAAGAGCGCATGACACGGATTCCTTATGCTTCGGCTATAGGATCAATCATGTATGCCATGATATGCACACGTCCGGACGTGGCATATGCATTGAGTATGACAAGTCGATTCCAACGCATCCGGGTGAACCACATTGGTGGTTTGTCAAGAACATTCTTAAGTACCTACGGAGGACTAAAGATTGGGCATTGACTTATGGAGGCTCTCAAAAGCTATGCGCAACCGATTCTGCAGATGCTAGCTTCCAAACGGATCGAGATGATTCAAATCTCGATCTGGATTCGTTTTTACTCTTAATGGCGCTGATCACCGGAAGAGTTCAAACAAACTGTTACGAGATTCTACGACCGAGTCCGAGTACTATGCCGCGTCTGAAGCTACAAAGGAAGCGATATGGATGCGTCAATTCTTACATGGGCTCTCTGTAGTGCCTAGTTCGAATGACCCGATCACCATCTATTGCGACAATAGTGGTGCCATCTTCCAAGCTAAGGAGCCAAAGTCTAGCAACAAGTCTAGACATGTACAACGGAAAGCTCATCTAATCCGGGATTACGTGGAGCAAAAGGAAGTAGTGATAGAAAAGATTGCTACAGATGATAACATAGCAGATCCTCTCACTAAAGCATTACGACAAGATAAGCATGAAGGGCATGTTAATTCCATGGGAATTAAACGTGTTCCTAAGTTGTAGTACTCTTTTATGGATCAGATTCATTCGCTTTTGTACTCTATACAACATCATCGTTTTGATATTTTATATATATTTTGTTTTTCATGTGGATTTGTACGACAAATTTTGAACACCACAAAGTGAACTGAAAGAACATTATATTTTTCAGTCCTTAATTGCCCACATGAGTGATAACTCGCAATTATTTTGTGACGTTGGTTGATGGTGGGTTCAACGAGCCATAAGTCAACCGGTTGACCACCAATCACGGAGGCGATTTATACGGATATTTCGTAGGACACAATTGTGACATCGACGTGGAGTCCTAAATGTTTTATAACATTCGTTGACCGGTCGTGGATAGGACTTCCATGGTGATCCTAAGAGTCGATTCTTTTGACTATCGACTGTCTCTTGAGACTAAGGCAGATTTTGGGTAACTTTGGTTTCTTTCTCACGGTCATCCGTAACAGGGGGCCAAGTAGATTTTTTCTGGGTCATTTCATGCTGTGCTTAGATCGGAAGGAGTTCGAGTTGAAGGAAATATTCAGCCTTTATCAGGTACTCGATATTTCTCAGGGCCACTCGAGGAGCTGTAACTGAAATGCATGGCCATGCTCGGATACGGATTCGTTTTATCAGTTAAGTTACTCTCTAGTCGGGGAAACCACTCTAGATACAGATCGATTGTAAAATACGACCTTTGTGGATCCAGATCTGCAAATTGTTTTACATTGAGTGGGAGAAATTTTAAATGAATATGAGAATCGGTTATCGCACATACACTTGTACGGACAAGTGGGAGTTTGTTGGAGCTTGTGTCCTCCGGTTAGTGCGGATAACGTCATTGCACATACACTTGTACGGACAAGTGGGAGCTTGTTGGGGTTGGTGTCCTTAACAGTTAGTGCAAGGACTTATAAACCTCTAAAAGGATCAAAGGGCATACTTTTGGTATTATTATCAGTTGATCCACGTTTATCAATAACGGTTGGCTTGCTAGATAAGTTTGACGTTATTGTCATACAGATGGCGGTGATCAACTGGTCCCTAAAAGTCACACCTATAGGATACGTTCGAGAGATGTGACGATGAAAATACGATCATGTAGATGCCAAAATTGACTAACCAGTTAGTCCGAGTTATTTGACTAGTAATTAGTCAAAATGTGATGTTGAGATATTATATTTAATACGGATTAAATATCATGGGCTAAGGCGAATTAACCAGTTAATTCGTAAAATTAAATATAAGCGATTTATATTTAATTAAATGTATATTGAATATAATTATACAATACTTTTTTTGTCGGACACGTATTAATAATTCACTAACCCGTATTATTAGGCGATGCCTTAATTTCCGATAACCGATAACGATTTATAATACAAACCCGTCATATACATTTTAGCATTTTGGCGAACTGGACTTCGAGCTAAAATTAAGAGGAAGTGGAAGCCCACTTCCCCATGCAAACCGTCGGTCCGTAAACCAAACAAAAGGAGAGACTCCCTCTCCTTTTGACCTAGACAATTCATTTTACAGAAAACTAGGGTTTTGGAGACACTTTCTCTCTGAAACCTAGATCTCACATCTCGATAACCTCACAACAAGTTCTCCCAATATTGCAAGGCAATCGGAGAACACCATCTAGCCAAGGGCATATCTCGGACAAGTCTTGGGTGCAACAATTAGGAGGGAATCTCGTTTGATTTCTGTTCTTTACGCCGCACTATAAAGGACCTGAGGTTAATTCTTTACCTTTATCGTTTCTCTATTGTATTTATGTTTTATGACGATAATCGCATGTTAAATTTACGTTATAGTCCTAAATTTAGAGGGTCTTATACGGATATTACCCCACATGTACACTCTTCATACTCAAGGCATCTGCCACCACATTAGCTTTCCCTTCATGATAGATGATTTCCATGTCATAGTCCCCAATCAACTCCATCCACCGCCACTGTCGCATGTTTAGCTCTTTCTGTGTATAGATGTACTTCAAGCTCTTATGATCCAAAAACACCTTAAAGGTCGCCCCATAAAGATCGTGCCTCGAAATCTTTAGAGCAAAAACCACGGCACCCAGCTCCAAATAATGAGTAGGATAGTTCTCTTTGATACGTGCATTTTATATAGTCTTTTTAAGCCTTTAATGCACGTATTTCTATACGATTCTCGTAGTTTTATATTGCGAAATGCCCCGAATAGTCTACTTTGGTTTGTTTTGTCTTATTGGCAGGAACAAACCCGAAAGTAGCGGAATCACGGCTTTTGTTTCCACTTAGCCTGCATTTATGGAGATGGAAGAATGGGAGCGGAATTACTACTACCTCGAGAAGCGTGAAGTCTTCTCGGAAGCTAAGCAACAAAGTAAGGAGCTGTTTCAGTGGTAATCCATTCGATCGAGATCTTTTGTTGGTCAAGTTGTTCAATAGAGTAAATATGGATGGTGAACAATGCTCGATGGAGACCCTGTTGTTCTCGATCGAGAGGTGCATATTTGAGGTTCCTCGATCGAGTAGACCAAGTCCTTGATCGAGAGGTTTTGCCAAGGAAGTGTTTGATCGAGGAGTTTCAAGCTGCTCGATCGAGGAGTTTCAAGCTGCTCGATCGAGAGGATTTCTATCTGAACGCGGGATTTTATTTCGCGTGAACTTATTTATCTTATTAAGTAGGTGTTTAATAAATATATTTCCTATATAAAGGAAAGACGTCATTAGGTTAGGTTATCTTCTATTCATCTTTTAATCTCTTAATCTCATAATTACTCTTAAGCATTCAGTTAGAAGACACTTTTCTTCCCTTGTCTGACGTTTCTTCGTTCTATTGCCAGATCTTAAACCTTTGTAATCCTTCTTTCTATTTTATTCAAGATTTAATTCTATTTTGCATTCTTAATTACTTGTCTCTTAATTTCTGTTTTAATTAAGTTGTTATTAGTTTATGCAATTTCTCATTATAAATCTCCATATCATGTCTTCTATTATCTCATCAATTATTGTTAAGTTCATTATGAATATGCGTAGCTAATTCTTCTATTGCTAGGATTGGGGGAGCCATGGTAGTAAAACAATAATGTTATAATTAGATTAGGAGGTTTACATGTGAGAATTGATTCACAGCAATTTAATTGTAATCGTTTAGTTAAGTGCACACTTCTAAACTAGTTAATCCGGTTAAATTCAGACCTGGATCAAAATATTGGAATGAATAGACCTGTTATGGACAATACACTACACTAATGAGGGTGAAAGCTAAGTTAGTACTATCTTAGGGCGGATAGCGGACCAGAAGGACCTTTCTTTTACCCTTCTCACATCAGACCGACTGACCTTACTCTTAACAGAATTGTGTAATTATCATGGTGAACCAACATCCTAGAATTTCTCTCTATCATTGATCACATCCTTTCATTCTTATTAGATTTATCGTTCTCTCTCTTTGCTTTACATTTCATTTAGTAGTTTAGTTAAAATAATTTAAACACCCCCAATTTGTTACCGTGACGGACTATAATAACAAGTAGATATAATAGCCTCCCTGTAGAGAACGATACCCGACTTACCTCTACTATATTAGTTAGATCCGGTTGGTTTATTTTTGATAGGGTTGCGACAGCCGTGTCAAATTTGGCGCCGTTCCCGGGGAGGCAATTAGCCTATTTGCTTGTTTATTTCAGTTTGTCTTAGTCTCAAGGGATTTTTAATTCCTTGAGGCAGTTCTTATTCTTTTTATTTCTTAGTTTTGTGTATTCCCAGGTCCAACAGGTCGGAATTAGTACCAGCTGATCATGAACCGGAGCGGACTTTTCACCGTATACAAAACTTGTTGAGAAAGAATCGTCAAGAGGAAGTCTTGAGTACTCTTGAACCCGTGTTCGAAAATTTTACATTTGAGAAAGATCAGTCTTTAGAGGAAGACACTTATATTTCTGCAATAGTTACTGTCTGTGAAGATGCCTAATATTGCGAGTCATTATGAGCCGACAGCTGCTTTCATTCCTAAAAGTTTTAATCTTGCAACGCAAGATGGGAATACCTTTGATATTCGACCGTCTTACATTAATCTGGTTTAGAGGAACCTATACAGGAGAGTAGCTGGTGAAGACCCGAAAAAGCATATGGAGGTCTTTACAGATTATTGCTCTACCATTCCAGCTACTGAGGGAGTGACACAAGAAAAGATAAAGGAAGTCCTGTTTCCTTTTTCTCTTACTGATGGAGCCCGAGAGAGGCTAACTGATTTAGTTAGGACTGCAGCTGGATCACTGATTGGGAGACTTTGGCCCTTGCTTTCTACAAAAGATACTTCCCTCCACAGAGAACTAACGCATTGAGAGGGCAGTTTACGAGTTTCAAGCAAACTCCGACTGAGAGTTTGTATGAAGCATGGGGTCGGTTTAAGAAGCTGGTTCGGTCTGTCCCACAACACGGGTTTAGCCAGTGTTTTTTGTGCAACCAGTTCTACAATGGGTTGTATGATGACCACCGTGCTGTTTTAGATGCTGCAGCCAATGGTCGATTTCAGAAAAACATTGATAATGAACAGTAACTGAGGCACATCACTTTGCTAATTTTCTCTTGAAAACTCTGTGTTTTGTCCCCTCATATACACCTTACCTCTCCCCTCAATTATTCTCACTCTTAAACTTCCTGCCTTAGCATCGTCTCTCACCTCTAACTCCTAATGTCCATCTTTGCTTCTTCCTTTATCCTTTCTATTTCCATATCCATTATACAAACCTTATTCCCTCTATACGAGTACCACATGATGAGAGGACGTCTTGTCCCAGCTGACAGGCCACACCCTTCCTTCTACCGATACCCGGCGGAGGGGTACCCATAGCCTGCGAGCGAGGAGGACACTTCTGAGAGGGAGGAGAGGTACAGAGCTGAGCTTTCAGCAGGAGGTCGTCAAAGGAGAAGAGGAGGAGGATAACCCCACCTACGAGGTGGTTGACCAGGAGGCTGACGAGTAGCTACTGGACTACTCACTTCCGCAGTTTCTTGGCTGGTTTAGGGAAGTTCGTCTTCTTAGTATTTCTTGCTTTTTATTCTTTTTCATCTCCTTTCATATTTAATTATTCTATTTTGTATATTGGTTGTATTTTTCCCGCCCCCTATTATTCTGCTGGTGTATGCTGGAGGACAATGAGGGCATTGTCCATTTTGGTTTGGTAAGGGTAATGCATCCTTTGAGTCTGCATCTACATTTGCATTCATGTTTATTGCATTTCTGTTTGCATTGTTCTTATTTTCAAATACAAAAATGAAAAATACAAAAAAAATTAGAGAATTCGAAAAAAATCAAAATAATAATCACGTTTAATTTTGCATATAGGTTGAGTCGGAACGGTGTATTTCAATGATGAAATTGCACTACTTTTAGTCCTTTTTGCTTAAGCCTTGCAAAAATCTGATATCTTATTAACTTTGTCTTATTGCATATCTACGAGTTAATGTTAAAATTTAGCTGAATAAATAGACTTGACCTGAAATTTTGGCAATCTTCTCATAATTTCTAAGTTTTAGAGCCGTATAAACTGGTGGCATTCATGACCAGTTCATGTAGGATTGTGAGTAGTTACTCCTTGCATAGCATGTATCATTAATTTGCACATATATGAAATCCAATTGCTTTTTGCCTACATACATTCGGGTTAGTGGTTGGTGTCACATGCAGAGAGGTGCTTACATTCCCTCTTTCTTTCATTTTTACCCATTAAACTCCACATTTAGCCAAATTTGCCGTTTGACCCTTAACTACATCCAAATTTAGCCTAAATTGTCAAGCTAGTTTAGTGTATATTTTTGCGGTATATAATTTATCGTGCCGAGTTTGGTTTGTTTTGTATAGACAGGAGTTGGTAATTTATGAAAAAGAAGGAGGATGAAATGATGAAAAAAAAGTCGAAAAAAGAATTCGAAAAAAAAGAGAATAATGAGAAAAAAAACCGTGAGAAAGAGGGAAAAAAAATGAAAAAGTTTGATTGTTGACGTTTTTTACTCCTATGTTTTATTTTGATCTTATGAGGAGTATTTATTTGGTTAGTGAGTTGTATGCCAACCAAGGGGCATTTGTGCTTATTTCTAATGGTTTAGAAGCGGATGTTGTCGTTTGGTTCTGTTTAGGTAGCTAGCTTGACTTATTACCTCACATTTCTAAAAATATTTTTCCCTTCTTACCCATTGCCTCACTTTACCATACTTTTGTAAGCCCTCGGCTGTGACGGGACCTTGATTGGTTGGTATGTATGTGTACGGTTGGTAGAATTCTCTATCATATTAGTTGCATGCATGTTTATGTGAGTCATAGTTTAAGTGAGCGACTATATTTCTTTCTCTCTTACATTCATATGCTTACCCTTTGCTTCATGAGAGAAGAGTGACCCGTGAGAGTCCATTTTCAAAGGTCTTGCAAGGTCGACAGTTCAGCTCTATTATAAACATAAGACAACTCGTTTGCATTTGACAATTTATGCTTTAAGTGTCAGTTTGTTTGCATTAAACTGGTTTAAGTGGACAATTTGTAGCTAGCTCTGAGCTTTCTTTTCCGTTCCATTAGTTTGCATATAGTTTGCTTGGGGACAAGCAAAGGTTTGGTTTGGGGAGGTTTGATACGTGCATTTTATATAGTTTTTTTGAGCCTTTAATGCACGTATTTCTATGCGATTCTCGTAGTTTTATATTGCGAAATGCCCCAAATAGTCTACTTTGGTTTGTTTTGTCTTATTGGCAAGAACTGACCCGAAAGTAGCGAAATCACGCCTTTTGTTGCCCCTTAGCTTGCATTTATGGAGATGGAAGAACGGGAGCGGAATTACTACTGCCTCGAAAAGCGTGAAGTCATCTCGGAAGCTAACCAATGAAGTAAGGAGCTGTTTCAGTGGTAATCCATTCGATCAAGATCTTTTGTTGGTCAAGTTGTTCGATCGAGTAAATATGGGTTGTGAACAATGCTCGATCAAGACCCTGCTGTTCTCGATCGAGAGGTGCATATTTGAGGTTCCTTGATCGAGTAGACCAAGTCCTCGATCGAGAGGTTTTGCCAAGGAAGTGTTCGATCGAGGAGTTTCAAGCTGCTCGATCGAGAGGATTTCTATCTGAACGTAAGATTTTATTTCGCGTGAACTTATTTATCGTATTAAGTACATGTTTAATAAATATCATTCCTATATAAAGGAAAGACGTCATTAGGTTAGGTTATCTTCTATTCATATTTTAATCTCTTAGTCTCAGAATTTCTCTTAAGCATTTAGTTAGCAGACACTTTTCTTCCCTTGTCCGACGTTACTTCGTTCTATTGCCGGATCTTAAACCTTTGTAATCCTTCTTTCTCTTTTATTCAAGCTTTAATTCTCTTTTGCATTCTTAATTACTTGTCTCTTAATTTCTGTTTTAATTAAGCTGTTATTATTTTATGCAATTTCTCATTATAAATCTCCATATCATGTCTTCTATTATCTCATCAATTATTGTTAATTTCATTATGAATATGCGTAGCTAATTCTTATATTGCTAGGATTAGGGGAGCCATGGTAGTAAACCAATAATGTAATAATTAGATTAGGAGGTTTTCATGTGAGAATTGATTCATAGCAATTTAATTGTAATCGTTTAGTTAAGTGCACGCTTCTAAACTAGTTAATCCGGTTAAATTCAGACATAGATCGAAAGATTGGAATGAATAGACCTGTTATGGACAATAAACTACACTAATGAGGGTGAAAGCTAAGTTAGTAGTATTTTAGGGCGGATAGCGGACCGGAAGGACCTTTACTTTACCCTTCTCACATCAGACCGACTGACCTTACTCTTAATAGAATTGTGTAATTATCACGGTGAACCGACATCCTAGCATTTTTCTCTATATTTGATCACATCCTTTCGTACATATTAGTTTTATCGTTCTCTCTCATTGCTTTACATTTCATTCCGTAGTTTAGTTAAAACAATTTAAACACGTCCAATTTGTTACCATGACGGACTAGAATAACAGTAGATATAATAGCCTCCGTGTGGAGTACGATACCCGACTTACCTCTACTATATTAGTTAGAGCCGGTTGGTTTATTTTTGATAGGGTTGCGACAGCCGTGTCTCTCTTCATACGGTTTCAGCTGCCTCAACGCATACGCGATAACCTTCCCATTTTGCTTCAACACACAACCCAACCCATTCTTTGAAGCATCAGTATATACTTTAAAGTTGTCACTCCCTTTAGGTAAAGCTAGGATGGGAGCTGTGGTCAAACGCTTCTTCAAGGTTTGGAACGCCGTTTCACAACTCTCATCCCAACGAAATCTGGTCTCTTTCCTTATCAAAGGTGTCATAGGTCTGGCGATGTTAGAAAAGTCTTTAACGAACCTCCTATAATAGCCAGCTAAACCCAAAAAAGTCTGAATCTCAGCTACATTATTCGGTGCTGCCCATTTTGTGACTGCCTCAATCTTACTAGGATCCACCGACACACCCTCTTTTGGTATCATTTGGCCTAGATAAGCCAATTTTTATAACCAAAACTCGCACTTAGATAACTTGGCATACAATTGATTATCTCGCAAAGTCTGCGGTGCTAACCTCAGGTGGTCCACGTGCTCCTCCTTAGTCTTAGAGTAGACCAAGATGTCATCAATAAAGACGACCACAAATCTATCCAAGAACAGGCTGAAAATACGATTCGTAAGATCCATGAAAAATGTCGATAATTCCTTAGTCAACCCAAAGGGCATCACCACATACTCATAGTGACCATACCGCGAACGAAAAGCTGTCTTAACAATATCCTCATCTGCTCTCCTCAGCTGGTGATAACCCGACCTCAAATCGATCATAGAAAATACTCATGCGCCACTTAGCTGGTCAAAAAGATCATCAATCCTTGGCAAAGGATACATGTTCTTCACGGTGACATGGTTTAACTCTCTATAGTCGATGCATAGCCTCATACTCCTGTTATAACTGTAATACCTCTGATTTATGAGCTGTTGGGTACTTTATCGAGTAGAGGCAACTCCATCGAGTAGGCAGTACTCGATCAAGTACCTTAGTTACTCAATCGAGTATGGCGGGTTATACGAGTTTTGGCCGGGTTTAATAGTCACGCGTGAAGAGATATATATATATATAAAGTATTTCCATCAGTTCTTTTCACTTTTACCTAAATTCTAAACCTTTTTACAAAGAAAGCAAATACCATTGATTTCTCTTCTCGCATTACTATCAAATCAAAGGGCTAGGGTTGTCGAATTTCGGTGTTCTTTATACCGTTGAGATTGTCGTATTGTGGGTAAGATCCTTGTACCATTTTTATATCGATTCGATAGTATTGTTTAAACCCTAAATGGGTGAATTAGGGATTATTAGGATTGTTGATGATTATGGATTGCAATTATATGATTATTTGCTTGTAGAAGGTGATTTCATAGAGGAAGGCTTTTGATCCGCTGTTTGTGTTGATAGTTGGTGATTTCATTTCAGGTAGGGTTTCTCTACTCAGTTGTTGTGTAAATGATTATAAGATGGTTTTTTGGTTGATTGGCATGTGATTATATGGTAATTAGTTTTTGTATTGTTTACATTGGTAATATGGTTGGTTGTTCTTTGTCCGTGGTTCACGAGGTGCTCCCTCGACTGAGTGGAGTCAGTTGTGGGAGTGGCTTAACGCCCTTGATTTGCCCGTTGTGGTACCCGTCACAAGGGGGATGTGCACATTAAGGAACATGGGTTATGCGCTCGATGGAGATGAGCAGGGCTTAGGTGGGAACGGCTGTGGTCCCCCAGTGGCTGTGTGGAATATCTGTTGCGATGGATATTCTGGCAGAGCTACACACTTTAGTGTGTAGTCAGATGATTGGTGATGTGACGGTGTTGGAGGATTGTGATTGAGTAACTGTCTGCTATATTATCTTAGATTGTTTATGCAATAACTGACCCCGTTGAAATGTTTTGAAAACTGTGGTGATCCATTCGGGGATAGTGAGCGATTGTTTAGCAGGCATCTCTCGGATATGCACGGGATTGGTTGAGGATGGAGTCACCACGAGTCAGATAGTAGTCTTCCGCTATTGTGAAATAACATTTTCTTACTTTAGTTGAATTTTGATTTTGGAACACTTGTATTTTACTTTACAGTTGGTTTTGATGTAATCACTTTAAATTTATTTACTTCAAGTACGTTTCTTGATGGTCACTTTTGATTACTATGCCTCGGGTAACCAAGATGGTAGCATTCTCTTATACTAGGTGGTCTTGGTAAGACACCTTGGTGTATGGGGGTGTTACAGTAACACCCCCATCTAACAAGGAGCCTTAACAAGACCTTTCCTAGAATATACGGGCATTACCATCTCGGTTACCAAAAGAATAGTATACCATAACGTCAATAAAAGAACAAATTAAGGTTTGTTACAAGTTTAACTCGAAAGAAAGATATAACTGATGAATGAAAAACTACAGTGAGACTACTCCATGCCAAGACTCGGTGAAAGACTCGTCCCTCCAACGCACCCAGATAAGCTCCCCATATCAACACCTGCTAAGACTGACTACTCACCATAATGGATCACGGCAGACACATAATAAGAAAGAAACACGGACAACATCACACAAGGTCAGTAACAGAAGAACAACATACAACATAAGATACAACACACACACACACACACACACACACACACACACACACACACACACACACACACACACACACACACACACACACACACACACACACACACACACACACACACACACACACACACACCAATCTCTAACTCGATTACTCCATCAATCATCTGACTAACCCGAAGATAAAGTCCTGCCAGATTACCAATAACAACCGGTAATTGTAATACCTCGTAGTTTCTAACGCGTTCACTCGACCGAGTAGACCAAGTGGACCGAGTATAACCTATATTAGACTTAGTGGAGTTGTGATAATGCCCGTCTGTAGAAGGGTCATCTTAAAATTGTCATAACTTGATATATATATATATATATATATATATATATATATATATATATATATATATATATATATATATATATATATATATATATATATATATATATATATATATATGATATTGATGTGCTTCCAATTGGAGGTGATATCTTGTTCTCTTACGGTTCCAACGGTAGGTTACACGCCAAAAATGACCAAGAAACGAGTGAGATATGACTGTTTTACAAAAACTTGTCATTGTTGAGAATTGCTTCGCACTCGACCGACTGGACCGACAATCGACCGAGTGAGTGACACTTGATCGAGTGGACTCGCCACTCGACCGAGTGGTGCTGAATCAGAACACGGGATAAGGAAATATTATCCCCTTATCCTCATTCATTCTATCTTCTTTCTTATCTCTCAACACTCTCTTTCTTCTCTCTAAAACCCTCACAAACACCATATTTGGGGATTCAAGCTTGGATTAGAGGATTGCTCACCTTCTCCTTCATCCTTTCACCTTGTAAGTTGAGATCTAACTCTTTTTCTAGTCTTATGAACCCTAATTTTTGAGGGGTTTTTAATTGGGTTGATTATTTAGTAATTATTGTTAGTATATGGGTAATTAGTGGGTAATAATAAGGGGTTTTGTGTTGTATTATAGTATAGGGTGATTTATGATAGTTAATATGTGATTTATGTAGGATGAGACGATATTATAAGATGTATACTTGGTGATTTTGACTAGCTTATGGACTATGCTAGGAGGTAGGTTAATCCTACTTGGTTTCAATATTGTGGTTGTTACATGTTTTATGGTTAATGTTGTAATTAATCTCACCTAATTAGAGTAATTGCATTATAACATGTTTAGTCACTAATCATGTCATAAAGGGGATAAGCATGATGGTTATTGTGTATCACAATGTAATGGTGGTTAAGACGATGTGATGAGTCGGTATTTGGCATAAAAAGTGTCGTCTTGTATTTGTTATAATTATCTTGTGTATTGGAGGTTGGTGACGATATAGTGGATTACTTGTTGTTATGGAGAGGTAAGGCAGTGAAACCATTTTACGTTTGAGTCACCTCTTGGAGCTTTCCACTCCAAGAGGGATGTGCACATTAATGGCTTGAGTTATGGAGGGACTCGTGTGGTTGAGACACGACGTCTGGCAGGGGATCCGGTTGGCTTCCGAACCCGGTACGTCTGGGCGTATCCCGGTACCTGTTTGTGATTGTTGGTATATCTTGGCGTGTCCCAGTACCAGTGTGGTTGTCGGTATATCTGGGCGTGTAATACTACGATTTTATGTGTCTTAGGGTACTCTATCGAGTGGGGCTTACTCTGTCGAGTAAGTAGCTTTTTACGCAAAACAGTAGACTGCCGGTATGGTACTCGATCGAGTAAGCTTGGCACTCGATTGAGTAAGGGTCACTCGATCAAGTAAGTTACTTACTCGATCGAGTAAGTGAGTTGACGGGTGATTTCTGTCGGGTTTGTTAATAATGCTGTATTGATATTTAAGACTTTCGTCACTTTTCTTAAAACACTTTTTCAACCTAACAACCTTCAAGAGAAGATTAAGAAGTTACGTTGAATCATCCTCCCCGCATTATTAGCAAATCTCAAAGCTAGGAGTGTCGGATTTCATTGTTCTTTGCACCGTTGTGATCCTTGTGTCGAGGGTAAGCTTTATATATAAGTTTTATAATGTTTTGTTAAAGTTGGTTAAACCCTACATGGGTGATTTGGGGGATTTGGGTGGTTTATGTGAACATGGTTGTGATTGTATATATGTATGTTTAGGAGGAGGATTCGTTAAGGAGAGATTCTGACTTAGCTACTTAATCATCTGTCGGTGTTTGCATTTCCAGGTAGGGTTTTCCCTACTTAGTATTAGTTATATAATGTGTGGTGATTGTTGTTGTGATTAACGGTTAATTATATTGTTGGTTGATCTTGTCGGTTGTTGATTTCATATTGTTGATTGGTTTGTATCTGTCTGTGATCTTCGGGGTGCGTCCCTGGCTGAGTGGAGCCACTTGCGGGAGTGGTTTCACGCCCTTGATTCGCCTTCTATGGAACCCGCCACAGAAGGGATGTGCACATTAATGAACTTGGGTTTATCGCTCAATGGAGATGAGCGGGGATTTGGTGGGTACGGCTGCGGTCCCCCACTGGCGGCGTGGAGTACTTATTGCGATGGGTACTCTAGCAAGGCTACACACTTTAGTGTATAGTCAGTTATGTGGAGATTGGTGATGGAGACTGGGGTTTTGTTGAGCTGTTTGTGTTCGTGTTTCATTGTGGCATTGTTTTATGTAATTAGTACTGGCCCCGTTAAATGTTTTTAAAACTGTGGTGATCCATTCGGGGATGGTGAGCAGTTGTTGAGTAGGTATGATAACGATGCGCTTGGGTTAGCTGGGATGAGTCACCACGATGCAGTCTTAGAGTCTTCCGCTGATTTTGGACTTGATGTTTAGTACTTTTGGCTTGAGAACATTTGTATTTACTTTAAAAAGTTTTGGAGTTGGCATGTAATAACTTTAAACATTATTACTATTTAAGTATGTTTCTTTATTGTCATTTGATTATCATTGCCTCGGATAACCGAGATGGTGACGTTCTCATACCTTAGGTGGTCCTGGTAAGGCACTTGGAGTATGGGGGTGTCACAGGGCGTGTCTCGGTACTGTGGTGGTGGTTGTTTGTTAGCATGTCATTCAAATCGTATTCATGTTGCATATTCACACACTCGTGTCATGTCAGACTTTATATTTATTGAAACTGAGGTGTTGTGTGTCTGTGTAATTGTCACCTATTTCCGGGGTGGCCGGTGTTGATCCATAAAATATTTTCGATCATATGGGGAGCAGGTTAAGTAGAGGTTGTTTGGATAGCATGCGGGAGACGGAACGATCTTGATGAGTCACGAGACGAGTATAGTTGGCTAGAAGAGTATAGTTGTCATGAGTTGTACTTTTATTCATTTGTTTGCGTTTATGTAATTCATTAAACCTTTATTTAGAAAATGTTCTTTCATTGGAGTTTTGAAACACTACCTCGAGAAACCGAGATGGTAATGCCTTTAATTATCGTGGCCGGATAATTGGGGTGTTACAGTAATCCACACCATCAGTGGGGACCGCAACCTTACCACGTCAGCCCTGCTCACACCATAGAGCGAATAACCCATGTCCATTAATGTGCACATCCCCTTGTGTCGGGAACCATAAGGGGAAAATCAAGGGCGTGAAGCCACTCCCGCAAGTGACACCACTCAGCCGAAGGCGCTGATGCGTGTCTATTATATGATGTTTTACATCTTTATTTCCACGCATTTTATGTCCATTATTAGTAGTTTATTCTACTATTTGCCTCTTTTCGTCGACTTCCGCCTTTTCTGGTAATATTGCAGATTATTGCGGGATTGAGCAGAAAATGAACCAAATCTTGAACCCGAAAGCTAAGCTTAGGAAGGACATGAATATTTGACTCGGACTTGAAGTTTAGAATGCATTTCAAGGCCTGAAGATAGCAAAAGCATGGGTGAGTACGAGTTTAACAAGCAAAGAAATGCTTCTCGACATTGCAGGCTGCTTCAGATGGCTATATCTCCAGTTCTAGAGCAAATAATCGAGTGATTCCAATTGGAGGTGAAAGCTTATCCTCTTAGCTTTCTAACGCCGCGTAGAACGCCTGATTTGACCAAGTAACGAAGAAATGACAGCTCTTTTAAGATCGTTGCGCGCTGCAGAATTCGTCAGAATGCACTACTGTACAGCACCCTTGGTCGATCGATCGACCTACTTGGTCGATCGACCAGCGCGAGTTCCGAGCTCTTTGTTCAGCTATGCTCGTCGATCGATCGGGTCTTGTGGTCTATCGACCATTTATCTTTGCAGCGAGATTTGTTTGTGCGAGACTTAGTGATTAGTCTTATCTTTTATTTATTTATTTAGGAAATAATAATCTCTTATTATATATAAGAAAGACTTCTAAAACCTAAAGGGGGATTATCATTCCTTTACTCAGTTTTCAGTTTTATGTTTTGTTTTGGAGGCTGCTTGGAACGGCTCTTCGTTGCTTCTTCTTCCTCCAATTTTATTTGTAATTTCTACTCTTAATCTTTCAATAATTACTCTTTTGCTTTCTTGTTTAATTGTTGTTATTAGTTATTGCTTTTAGTTAATTTGTTTTATGTCTTTTTATTTATTCAATTCAATTGCTATGTCTTCTTATTTAGTTTATACGCATCTTATTGTTATTTCAATTATCAATATGAGTAGCTATATTTCCTTCGCTAGGATGTGAGGGGATCTATGGTGTAGACGGCTTAGGATGTTGTAGGATTGTTTAGGTCAGTTATTTCTTTATCATAGTTATTTAATTGCTATATTTAATGAGGAGACCAAAAAGAGAATTGTTAATTGACTTGGGAATTCTAGACCTAGATCGAGAGATTAGAATAGAATAGACCTAGAAAACTATGATAATTAGTCTACCCCTGAGACCGAAAGGCAATAGGAATTTCTTGAGACCGAAAGGAGATAGAAGTTGTAGACTTAGCTACACCGACCAGAACGAAAGTTAGTTAGTGTGATTTAGGGAGGGAATTCAGACCGAAAGGGTGTTTCCTGTTGATAGTGGACCGTGAGGGCCTGTCATTTACCCGAATACCGTACTCATATCAGACCTACTTTAGATTAATGCCGTCGAAACTGTAGTGAACCGATCGTCCTAGCTATTTCTCTATTATTGTTTTCATCTTTTTACAGCATTTTATTTCACTTGCAATTTAGTTTCAAACCAAATCAAAACCCCCCTTTTAATTGTTATTTCAATAGATTAAAAATTAGCAAACATAATTAACCTTGTCTCTCGTGGTTCGACCGTACTACACTAGCTTCATTAGTTTAGTTCGGTTTTATAAATTTAAATTTTGATACTAAACGACGGTATCAAATTTTGGCGCCGTTCTTGGGAGACGGTGTAATTTTGTTTGCTTTATTTTTAGTTTATTTTTTTCTTGTCTCAAGGAACTTTGGTTCCTTGAGACCGTTGCTTACTTTTGCTTCTAGTTTTGCTTTTGCAGAGTTAGAAGTAAGATTTTGAGAGGAAGGCTTGAGTACTCTCAGTTCTATTGCAAGCATGACTACGATATCTGATAATCTTCAGCCGACAGTACACGACCTTCCAAAAGGATTTACTCGCCCCTTCGGAATTCGTCCTTCCTATATCGAATTGGTGGAGCGAAATCAGTTTGCTGGTCTACCAGCTGAGGATCCTTGGAAGCCCATGGAGTTGTTTACGGATTATTGCTGTTCCATACCCGTCTGGCATTGGAGTGACACAAGATGAGGTTAAGGAGAAGATGTTTCTTTACTCTTTGAAAGATTCTGCGCGTCAGTGGTATCGCTACCTTGATAAGGTAGTAGCTAGAGTTACAGACTGGACATCTCTGGCATTGGCTTTCTGCAAACAATATATTCCGCCTGCGAAAACCAATGCTTTGAGAGCTCAAATTTCAAATTTCCAGCAAGGACCCGATGAGGAATTTCATGAAGCATGGGCCCGTTTTAAGAAGTTGGTTCGATCTGTTCCTCACCACGGTTTTGAGGAGTCGTACCTTTGCGACCAATTTTATAATTCTTTGTATGATGACTACAGAGTCATCCTTGATTCGGCTGCAAATGGTAGATTTCGAAATAATGTAGCTTATGATAAGGGTTGGAACATTATTGAGGAGATGGCGGTTCATAGAGCTGAAAATGGAAATTCGCGTGGGAACTCGCCAAAACAAAGAGATGAAATGAGTGCCGTTGCGACAATCATAGCTTCTATTACAGCCCGGCTCGAAAAGCTCGAAACTTCTAAAGCTTCCAAGGAGAAAGTTGAAATTCCTGTCCATAACTCAGATGAGACCGAGGAATTGAGAGAAATGGTCCGAGGTCTTTTGGTTCAAGTCGCGAAAATGGAAGCAGCTGGGATTGAATCTTCAAAGAATTTTGTGAAGCAGTTGGAGAATATTGAGGCTAAGCAAGTCGCCAATTTTTCGAGCAATTGTGAGGGGCCAATTGAAACGATTAATGCCATTAATCTCAGAAGTGGCCTCTCTTATGAAAGTCCCGACAAGCCAAGAGGAGACTCGGGAAATGATGAAGAAGCTAGTTTAGTTTAGTGCAAAAACGAGCTCAATTGCGATTTCGGTCGATCGACTAACATTGTCGATCGATCGACGAGCGTCGATTAAAAGTTTACGATCGAAACTATTCACACCCAGCACGAGCAGTCGATCGACCAACATTGTCAGTCGATCGACTGAATCTCCTGACGATATTAATTCTAAACAGGAACTGTTCACGCCCAGCCATGTTGGTCGATCGACCGAGACCAATGGTCGATCGACTGGGTCTTCAGTGCAAGACGCAATTCCGTCAATTAATTTGAATGATTCTATACTTATTGATGATTTGACGGAGGTTTTAAACTTACGGAAGCCAAAGGTTGCTGATCCTACGGCCAGTGTTGCAGTCCCGTATCCGGAGCGTTTGGAGAATGCAAAGTTGGAGCTTCAGTTCGGTAAATTTATGGAGATCGTCAAAGGTTTTGAGGTAACCGTTCCTTTCACTGATTTAATTACCCAAGTGCCATCTTATATGAACTTTATGAAAGATATTCTATCCCGTAGACGACATATAGAGGATCATCATGTAGTAGCTTTCACTGCGACGGGCACTGCCCATCTTCAAAATAACCTGCCAAATAAAAAATTTGACCCGGGTAGTTTCTCCATATCTTGCTGTATTGGGACCCACTTGGTCGATAACGCCCTATGTGATACAGGGGCCAGTGTCAGTGTTATGCCGTTGTCTCTTGCTAGGAGACTTGGTTTCACTAAATTTTGTATTCACGATATTCACGAATGCGGATGGCCGACCGTACCTAATCACGGCCAATAGGTATTTTAGAGGACATACACATGCAGGTGCGGGAAATTATTTATTCCCGTGACTTTTTGGTTTTGGATATTCCCGAAGTCCTAGACACTCCTATTATTTTAGGACGACCATTCCTGCGCACTGTTGGTGCAGTGATAGATTTCGGGGATAGGACCATGACTGTGCAGGTAGGGGATGAAAATTTGACCCTTTTCCAGACCGGCGTTCATAAGGCACCGATGCAAGTCAAACCTTGTGACGCCATATCCTCTATAGATCCTATTACGGATCCTCCTAGTGCTAGTACTGAGTTATATTCTATTGTATTGACACCTCCGCTGACTTGGGAGCAAATTGGAGGACCATGTTGTTAATTCATTCTTTGCGCAGGTCATGGCAGAGAGGGCATAGGAGATCCTGGTGATACTAGTGAGACGGAATTTGAGCAAGCAAACAGAGAGAGAGAGGCCGGGCAAAGTGAAGAAGCGTGCCATTGATTTTGCGACACGGATACCCTTCCTCCGATCAGCCGTTGTCCGGAAGCCTAGAGTAGCGGTCCATACTGCTGAAAGGACTTCTTTTAGTCAAGTTCCCTGCTTTGGGGTAGCTTGTTATTGAGCCGTAGTGCTATTCGGCTGTAATTGTTTTGTAATTTTAGGTTTTTGTTGAACTATTTACTGCTTTTATTAGGACGTTTAGTTTTAGTTTTAGTTTAGTTTATTTGAGTTGACTTTGGACAAGTTTTGGTATTGGTATTTTTGTATTTTGCATATTTGTGAAATTTTCAGGTAATATGGAGTTGATAGAGGATAGGAAATCGTTCCATGGAGATTGCCACGATCGAGCCTGCGATTCTTGATCGAGTTCTTGCATTTGTGTGCAATTCGAGATAGAGGAGTTTTTCTCCTTTTCTCTCTCGTTTATTTCTCCTCCTTATTTCCTTTCTTTTTAATTTTTACATGCAACATCCTTTACCTGAGTTTTACAAATTTTTGCAATTAAAATTACCAATTTGTTTACCCAAATATTTTTCAAGTTTTAATTAAACCAACTTCCGCTGCTTTTATTTTGGTTTAATTATGTTTTGTTGGGTAATTAATTTGAGTTCTTTCTCCCTATTTCTAATTGATTTATTGCAATTCCCTTTTGTCGGGAATTGGTTTGGGGAGGTTTGATTTATTGTTTATTTGCTAATTAGAACTCAAGTTATTGCAGAGTTAGATTGACGCGATTCACCGCTAGTGCTTCTATTCTGTTGTGGCCCCTGCTGTTGCCGCGACGATGTATGCTCGTGATCCCTGCTGTATCACGATTGCTTTTATCTCCCCCGTTTCATGTCTGGTTTGGGGAGGTTATATCTTGAGAGTTTCCTACTCCATTTTATTTTATCTCCGTTAAGTTTAGTTTGCATTTTTACCGCCCTCTTAAATGCTGCCGCAGTTGCTTGCTGTTAGGTAGTAGTTGGTCCAATGAGGACATTGTCCGATTTGGTTTGGGGAGGGTAATGCATCCTTGAGTCTGCATTTGCATTTATTTTGCATTCATATTTATTGCATTTCTGCATGCATTGTTCTTACTTTTCAGAATAATCATTAAAAATTTAAAATTTTACAAAAATATCACGTTTAATTTTGCATATTAGGTTGAGTCTGATTGGAGTATTCATTGCTGTAAAATGTCATTTGCAAGCCTTGCACTTTATCACGTCTTTTAGCAAAAGTTTTCGCAATATCTCGAATTTCATTTCAAAATTTGTTGAACTAGTAGACTTGACTTGAAAATTTTGGCAAACTACAAAAATCTTTCTAAGGATTAGAGCTTAATAAATCGGTGACATTCATGACCGATTTCATGTAGGAATGTGAGTAGCACTCCTTATAAGACATGTTACATTAATTTGCATAAACATGAACTTGATCTGCTTAGTGCCTGTATGCATTCGGGTCCGTGGTTTGTCGACACATGTGGTAGAGGTTTCCCTTTATTCATTTTACCCATAAACCCCTCATAGCCAAATTTAGCCTTTTGTCCCTTAACTACATCCTATATTTAGCCTGCCTTTGTCAAGCTAGTAATCTTAGTTTTTGGGAATATGTTTATTGCGGTTTGGTTATTTTACTCCTTACTGAGATGTTGGTGAAATGGTGAAAAAGGGAAGGAAAGAAAAAGAATTGAAAAAAAAAGAAAAAAAAAAACAGAATACGAAAAGAGAAAAGAGAGATTCGAAAAAAAAAAGATCAGTCTATCGACCGGCTGCATTGGTCGATCGACTGAGTACTGCAGCAGAAAAAGGAAATTCGAAGATCACATGTTTCAACTATTATGATTTGGTGATTTTTACTCCCATGTTATCATTTATATCTTTTGGGGAGTTGACATATCTTGGAGATTGTGAGATTTGTGCTTCAGTTAGCACCGTTCCGATTGATTAGTTGAGTTTGAAGTTGGAAAGTGTGCATTATTTGGATCCCGTTGTTGCTAGCTCGGCCTATTAACTCCACATATCCAAATCGTTTTAGCCCCTTCTTATCCAATACCTCACATATCCCATATTTATATCTCGGCATGTGTCATGGTCATTTGTTGGTTGGAATGCATATGTACGGTTGTAGAGATCATTTTAATGTTAGACTGCAGGCATGTTCTTATAGGTCGTAGTTAGGTGAGTGTCACTACAAAATTTACTTCTTTCTATCTTTTACATTTACTCACCTTGTGCTGTATTGTGTGATTGAGCGACCCGTGAGAATCCAATTTTGAAAGTCTTGCAAGGTCGAAAGTTCAACATCTTTTTGAAATACGCATTAATTCGTTTGCTTGACATTGCGCTTTTAGTAGTTGATTCATATGCATTAAATTGGTTTAAGTAGACGGTTTTCAGTTTGTCCATGTTTTGCTCCTTTCTATCTAGATTTAGTTTTGCATTTAGTTTGCTTGGGGACAAGCAAAGGTTTGGTTTGGGGAAGTATGATGCGTGTCTATAATATGATGTTTTACATCTTTATTTCCACGCATTTTATGTCCATTATTAGTAGTTTATTCTACTATTTGCCCCTTTTAAATCGACTTCCGCCTTTTCTCGGTAATATTGCAGATTATTGCGGGATTGAGCAGAAAATGAACCAAATCTTGACCCCGAAAGCTAAGCTTAGGAAGGACATGAATATTTGACTCGGACTTGAAGTTTAGAATGCATTTCAAGGCCTGAAGATAGCAAAAACATGGGTGCGTACGAGTTTAACAAGCAAAGAAATGCTTCTCGACATTGCAGGCTGCTTCAGATGGCTATATCTCGAATTCTAGAGCAGATAATCGAGTGATTCCAATTGGAGGTGAAAGCTTATCCTCTTAGCTTTCCAACGCTGTGTAGAACGCCTGATTTGACCAAGTAACGAAGAAATGACAGCTCTTTTAAGATCGTTGCGCGCTGCAGAATTCGTCAGAATGCACTACTGTATAGCACCCTTGGTCGATCGACTGACCTACTTGGTCGATCGACGAGAGCGCGAGTTCCGAAGCTACTTGTTCAGCTATGCTCAGATCGATCGATGGGTCTTGTGGTCTATAGACCAGTTTATCTTTTGCAAATGAGATTTGTTTGTGCGAGACTTAGTGATTAGTCTTATCTTTTATTTATTTATTTAGGAAATAATAATCTCTTATTATATATAAGAGAGACTTCTAAAACCTAAAGGGGATTATTATTCCTTTACTCAGTTTTCAGTTTTATGTTTTGTTTTGGAGGTTTGCTTGAACGGCTCTTCGTTGCTTCTTCTTCCTCCAATTTTATTTGTAATTTCTACTCTTAATCTTTCAATAATTACTCTTTTGCTTTCTTGTTTAATTGTTGTTATTAGTTATTGCTTTTAGTTAATTTGTTTTATGTCTTTTTATTTATTCAATTCAATTGCTATGTCTTCTTATTTAGTTTATACGCATCTTATTGTTATTTCAATTATCAATATGAGTAGCTAGATTTCCTTCGCTAGGATGTGAGGGGATCTATGGTGTAGACGGCTTAGGATGTTGTAGGATTGTTTAGGTCGGTTATTTCTTTATCATAGTTATTTAATTGCTATATTTAATGAGGAGACCAAAAAGAGAATTGTTAATTGACTTGGGAATTCTAGACCTAGATCGAGAGATTAGAATAGAATAGACCTAGAAAACTATGATAATTAGTCTACCCCTGAGACCGAAAGGCAATAGGAATTTCTTGAGACCGAAAGGAGATAGAAGTTGCGGACTTAGCTACACCGACCGAACGAAAGTTAGTTAGTGTGATTTAGGAGGAATTCGGACCGAAAGGGTGTTTCCTGTTGATAGTGGACCGTGAGGGCCTGTCATTTACCCGAATACCGTACTCATATCAGACCTACTTTAGATTAATGTCGTCGAAACTGTAGTGAACCGATCGTCCTAGCTATTTCTCTATTATTGTTTTCATCTTTTTACAGCATTTTATTTCACTTGCAATTTAGTTTCAAACCAAATCAAAACCCCCCTTTTAATTGTTATTTCAATAGATTAAAAATTAGCAAACATAATTAACCTTGTCTCTCTGTGGTTCGACCCGTACTACCACTAGCTTCTGTTAGTTAAGTTCGGTTTTATAAATTTAAATTTTGATACTAAACGACGGTATCAGGCGCACCTCGCGAACCACAGAAAATTACAACCAATCACAAACAGGGACACCACGCATCGCACATGACAACTAATCAACAGTATTGAGTAGGAAAAACTACCTTTAGCATTTAGCAGCAACACCGCATACATCCATATGAAGACAAGACAACCTCCATCAACACCTATCATAATCAGTAGGGAAAACCCTATTACTAACAACCATAACCACAACGAAACCTAAAGATGATGATGATGACTTACTTATGCTCGGCATTCCGGCAACAAGACCGCTACCCGATTCAAGTTTCCATCCCCGTGATGTCTCGAAGTGTAGAGGATCTCAAGAGGTTGAAGGTTGGTGAGGGAGAAGGTATATCGTCGATTAGGTTTTGGGAGAAAAGAAATGAAAACTTATTTGGGTTTACGACTCACGACTTATATACTTACACTGAACTCGCCATACTCGATCGAGTATGGGACTTACTCGATCGAGTGGTCTCTATCCGATCGTGTCACTAGACTATTCGATCGTGTAGCCTAGACTAGATTGAGTTCCCACCTCCCAAAGGTTACTATGACACAAGGTCGCTTGTGTGGAAGGTTCTAAGGGTCTAACATGTGTCCAAGGTAAGTCAACGGCTAGTCAACGGGTCACTAGCAGGGCGGGTATTACTGTCTTCCCCCCTTAAAAAGAATTTAATCCCCGAAGTTCAACTCATCATCACCTCCCACTGTAACACCCCCATTTATTCAGAAGCCTTTAGCTAGACATTCCCAAATAAATAGGACTGTTACCATCTCGGTCTCCCGAGACAGTGAATAACAAAGTCCAACTCACCAAAGTACTTTAAATTAAAACTTAGTGATTACATGTTTATTACAACTTAAACAACTAAAACTTAATATAAAATATGATACAACTCGCAGCGGAAATAAATAAGTGATTAAATAATCTATGTGGTCTACACTTCTTGGTAGACTGGCCAAGTTCTCATGCATCCCGTAGCACCCAAGTCAGCTAATCTTTAGTACCTGTCAAATCTACTCCCCATTATGGTTCATCACAGGTGTTCACGAATACACAGTGAACCACGAGGTTGAATAAGAATAAACACTAACAACAAGAACATACGATAGGCAATCCAATTTCGATTCACATAGCACAACTTCCTGACAACGTGCTCCTTTGCATGACTTAGCACACCTCCCTTAACAACGTGCACACATTACTTTGGTACCTCTCCCTTAACAACGTACCGCCATTATGTAATAGTACCTCTCCCTCACAACGTACATATTACCATCACCCCAAAGTACAAACTCCCTCAACAACGTACATCTTACTGTAGCACAGCTTATCATAATTTCCACATTCACAATCAACGATAACAATTAATTCACCTCATCACAATTATTAATATCAACCAATACAATGCAATATAATTCTCCCTTCCAACAAATACGATAATATCAACCAACACAATGCAATATAATTCTCCCTTCCAACAAATACGATAATATCAACCAACACAATGTAATATAATCAATTCCACATTAACATAAACCATCCATTAAACGAAAAATTATCGAATAAGAGTTGAGTAGGATTTATCCCTACCTGGCAAGCAATTCCAATTAAGCAGCTCACGTGGCCCAAATTATTAAAGCAGCCGAACCGATTATAAATTCTTCACAAATACGTCACCTAACATATTAATAATATTTGCAATTAGTACTTATTCTATAAACAATTGCTTAATTATATTTTAATTACGTAATTATATTATCTCATAAATTAACAATTATAAAAACCCGTCCTTAACCAAACTAAAACCAAACCCGTGTCTAACACCCATAAACAAAACTCCACAAACACCCATGTAAACCACCCGTAACAATCACCAACAAACACCCTCATTGGTCGTGCCTCACCATGTCAATAACCCCTATCCACTGTGAGTCCAGACGACCACCCAGATCCAGGTCAAGCCCAACCACCAGACCCCAAACCCACGCCCTAACACCCCTTCAAAATATATAACATAAGACGACCAATAACAGCAGCAATAACCCTTCCAACACCGTGTATTAAACCCACGACCACGGCCACTACAACAACTCTCACACCGAATAGCCGCCACCATTGCCACCCCTGGTCCACGACGGTTCTAACGGTATCCTCCAACCTCACTCACGGTCAGAAATGCGGCTATGGTGCTCGTCTTAAGACGGTCACGCACAACACCACCATTGTCCACCCACGACCACCCATTGGCGCCGACTAACCACCCTGAGCCAACTTAACCCAGGTACAGTCTCAACCAACCACGACAAGGGATTATAAACCCGATTCTATCGTGCAAACTACCTTCACGCATTCCCTCAAAACTCCAGGCTAACCACCGCACAAAGCCCTAACAACAACCACCCTACTACTACTCCTACGGTCGACGCAACACCCACGGTCCATCCCCCCAGGTTCGGTCTCGAGTCAAGCACGACAGGGGTCCTAATTAAGTAAAAACCGAGTCACACAACCACCCTAAACACCCACAAAAAAACCCGACAATTACCCCTTCCCCGACGGTCAACGGTGGTCAAACAGATGGTCTGGTCACTCCCTAGTGGTCCACGTCCACGTTCAAGGTCTTAGCTAGTCACATGGTGGTCTAGTTTACGAGTTATATAAGTTATAAAATCGATACATTAAATTATAAGACGGTCTTACCTTTTATCTCTAATTGCTCCTCCCGTCTCTTAAATCTCCTTCCTCTTTCTTTGTGAATTATTTTTCAGATATCATGGTATTTATAGTCTAAGTTTGGAGAGTATATGAGGTCAATTAGGAAATTATTGCCTCTGATTATTATTAGGAATTACCATATTATTATTATACTTATTATTTTATTATTAAATTCCGCTTCAAATCCCGACTACTACTTATAGTAGGCTTAACATAATTAGCCCATATCTATTTCACACGGCTTAAGGCTTAATTGGCATTAAGTTCAATTCCCGACTCACTTACTTGCTTTATTATTTAATTAATGTCTTATTTGTATTTATTATTATAAATGTCATTAATTAATTATTTAAATTACATAAATTACTCTCATAAATTATTATTAAATTACAGGGTATTATTACACCCACAAACCGAAAGTGTATTATAAGTCAAGATAACTAACAACAACCCAACCCTACAAGAACCACTATAACCATACTCCATCATACCGCCCAACCGCCTATGCTGACTAATCATCATCATCCTCTCATAAGAACATACTATCAAACACAACTCCATCACGAGTCACCATCCCACGTTCACAATTGAAAAGATGCATACATACAACTACCACTTCCACATTAGTACGCAAATTCAACACTATAAAACGCCCAAACAAGTTCACACAATTAAATAAAACCCAACCAAGATTCTCATTTTCATAAAATGTAACAACTAAAATTACTCCATAATTGATAAATCTTTTAAACAACATTGGATTATTTAAAAGAAACAACAATTAAATCACTTACAAATTGCTTTAAAAGACGACGTTTTCATGCGCGACATTACTCTTCCCCTCTTAAAAGGAACTTCATCCCCGAAGTTCACCCTTAAGATGAGTTATCATGAGAAAACGAAAATCACCACCTAACCTTTTGACATTATAAATTAAACATGAATTTATGTTAATATATAAGATGGAAATAACAACACAAGAATAAATTTGTCATGCTCAGCAATACCAACCGATATATATAGAAATTAAAAGTAGTTCATCCATGTAACATCATGACGAAATGATTAGCAAACATAACCGTATCAAAATTATTATCAGACGATTATATAAACTTAACAACAGCATAGAATGATATTTTAATAAAATTAGTAACCACATAGTGTTAAAACCATTGCATATCGTCTTGATACAACTCATACATAATTAAAAAGCATAACGATAACTATCGATGGCCTTAATAACAACATATGAGTCAACACAATACCCACGATGCCATGTATGTCAACAGAAAACGGTCTCTATATACCAGCAGTGGTACTGGATCGAGTTTGGTGTACTCGATCGAGTACAAAGTCGGGTACTCAATCGAGTTAGACATACTCGATCGAGTATGTATAGATCAGAATGCTCATTAAAACGTCATACACATGGTATTCGATCGAGTTAAGGGCAATCGATCGAGTATCATCAAGTCAGAGTGTCCTCAAATGCGTGACCAACAAAGAATCATACTCAAGCTCGGGGTTTCATCCCCAACATCCATGTACCTACACCAATTTTAGAAGAACCAAACACAAAGTACAGCCTTATGGCCAATTACAAACCGAAGAAAAATCCAAATACCAACAAAACAAATGTAACAATCCAACACAAGTCCGCTAAAACAAGCATAAACAAGAAAGATCACTCGAGGTCACCACCTCAATCCTCCTCTATATCATCATCTCCTCCTGCCCTCGAGGTGCCAGCTCCTAACGTGACGCCTCCAAACCCTCCTCCGGTAGCTGCTCCCGCTCCTGGGTCTCCTCCAATCCTCTATGGCGCTAGGCATCCGTAAGGGTAGCTTTCAGGAACTTCCCATGTAGTCGGATCCACTCAGTAGGACTGAGAGACACTACTATCATCCCCCACGCCTCGCCACCAAACCGGTTGGGCCAAGTTGGTCCCCACGCCCTGAACATAGGCCATCTCGTGAAGGTTCCGGAGCACCAAGGTGTTCGACACATTCTCTGTAAGCTCGCTCACCTGCATCTGAGGGCTAAAGGAAGAAGGGTAGCCTGTGTACTTGTACTAAGGAGGTCCCTGCTATACAAACTGAAAATCCCCAACTACCTCTCTCACTCTCTAGGGTCTTCTCCCCTCCCTGGGCACCTGGTCCTACCTCCTGGCATGATCTCCCCCGAACGGCTCAGGCATATTTTCCCTAAGGCCATCAATGATCAAGTACGTCTGATCGGGAAGGACAGCCTCCGCACTCTCAGGGACAGCCTCAGTCAACGGCTCGGTTACAGGTAGATGGTCTGGATCAGGCACTCTCATCCAACTCCTCCCCCGTACTCTCAAAGCTAAACCCCCATCGTCCAAAACTCGCAACCACTTCTGATGAATGACGTAGGCCTCATACAAGGTCGGAACAACGGGACTCATGGGTTTGAGAGCCGAAGAAGCCTCAAAGGTGGTCAACCTCCCAGGTAGACGATGTGGCGATAGCGCCGCAACTAAGGTGGCGAGTCGAAGACTTAGCCATCAAGGCTAGGCTAGCACACACTATCACCGGAGCAGTGTAAGCAAACTTCTACTTCCGGGTAGGATTAAGGTAAGGTATCAACAATATCACCTCATGTGAGTTAAGCTTACTCACATCCTTCCTCCCGTAAAGCAGACAAGCCACGGATCGGAGAAAGATCTTTAGGATCAGTTGCTGAATATAATTGATCAGCATAGCACTCGCGGTCGGGGCAGGTCTACTGGTAAACAAAGGCAGGTAACTACTAGCACCACACTCAGTCGGCACATCACTAAGATATCCCTTCTTGGCCCGGGTAAGCCTCAAGTGATCGTCAAACTGGTCAAGGGTAAGATAAAAGCTTGTGTTCATCAACTTAAAACCTACCATCTTCTCAGCCACGTCGTAGGTTACAGAACTCATAAACTCAAGAGACAGACAGGCATACGAATGCTTCCTCAAGTAATACAACCCCTCCAAACCCAACACCTCAAAGATGTGATGGACATCTACCTCTATGGTCGTGATCCCTCGTGGGGGTTTAGTTTTCAGTACTTGTCGTTAGGAGCACCTAGACCAAAACACAATTTATAACTTCACAAACAACTATACAATTAGTAAAGAGGCAAGTAAAGGTCGGATCCCAAGGGACGGGAATTGAGATGAGATTTATATTGCAACTAGCGGTGTCTAAGGGTGTCACAATTGGGGTTTAAAGTAGAAGATCACTAAACTAAATAACAATGAAAGTAAACAAGCAAGATGGATTAAAAGGGATGTAAACAATTGATAAAAGGCAATAGGGTGTCATGGGGTCATAGGGGATTCATGGGAATTGATCATACAAACATATTCTCAAGTTATAAGCAAGCAATTATTGTTGTGATGGATCGAGTTGGTTTATATCTTACAATCCTAGGAAAGTTTGGGTCCCGGAGCTGAATTGATTAGATTGTACAACACCTACAAGTCGACTTAATCTTCCCTACTCAACAATATGCATGGTCTAATGAGACTCGAGGTTGTTTATGTCTTACAAGTCTCATTGAAAAGATAGGTGATGGGTAAAAAATGCACGGATTCATAGGCTCGCATTTCATCAAACATAACATGTGCATAAGTTGAGATCACAACAAGCAAGCAAATAAACTATGAAAGCATATTAATTTAAGCATGAATCATTCCCCATGTTGGTTTCCCCTAATTACCCATTAACCCTAGCTAAGGAAACTACTCACTCATTATCATGTTGAACAAGCTAGCAAGGTTGTCAATCATACCAACAAAGTGAAACATGATGAATAAATGAAAGTAATTAACAATAATTAAAAAAGGGTTAAGAGAATTATACCTACTAATGATTCCAATAATAAAGCAAAGAATAAGAGAAGTACTTGATGCTTGATTGGAAGGTTGTCAATCTCCCAATAATAACTCAAATAATCTTCAATTACCCAAAATAAAGGATGAACAAGAGAGAGATTAAGGAAATAAAACTTGTATTAAAACTTGATTAAATGTTGATTACAAAATTAAAGAGAGATTTGATTGATATTAACTACACTAAAGATTGCTAAGAAGAACATGCTCTTCTAATTAAACTAATGGGGTATTTATAGTGGGGATTAGGTACATAAATTAGGGTTTACTAAGGGCTTAAATGACGATTAAGTCCTTGAGGAATCGCCGGTCTCTAGGGAGACTCCGGTCTCTTTTTCGCCGGTCATAGAAGAAGATGTGCATCCTTTCTTGAAGCTTGTAAAAGACGAAATGAAACTGTCTGGGAATCCAGGCGTCTTTAGCACGGGACGGGCGGATTTGGGCGTTCCTGGACGGGCGTCCAGAGGGGGAAGACGGGTGTCTTCTGGAGGTTTTGCCCGGGCGTCTTGTTGAGGAAGACGCTCGGATTGTGGTGAGGGACGGGCGTCTTCAGGGCAATCCGCATGGATTGTCAGGCAGTTTCATTCCTTCTTCTTTTCTTCCTTTTTGTTCATAAAATCCTTGAGGATTTCCTCAGGGATGCAAGGATCTTTTCTCATCATTGCCCATCTACTATAGTATGTACAAAGGCCTTCTAATCTTGTCTCTCCTCGATGCTTGGTCATTGAATTCAATCAATTTAGCCTCATTTTGCCATGAAAATGCAAGGTTTGCACTCCTTTCCTACCAAGGACACAAAAACTCAAAGAATATGCAAAACAAAGAACTAAAGGCAATAAATGACCCAAATATGCACTAAAAAGCATGGGAACAAGGCTAATTCGGGGACTAAATATGCTCTAATTATGGTCACATCACTCTATCTTCAACTCCTCCAAAACAACCGGAGCTATGCACCTTGTGGGTCTCAAGGTGCGGTCTAGCAAGCTAACAGAGGTATCCCTTTGTTTGAAATCAGCAAAGATTACCGTCTGATACCTAGGTACCAGCGGAACTACGGGTCCTTGGCTGCCTTTACCTACCTCCTCTTTGGCGTCACTATTAGCTCTGGTCCTCTTGGTTTGTCGTGTAGCAGTAGTTCTTGGCATCTGTTTCAATATAGTTTAGCCACACATCGGGTTTCACAAATTCCAAGTAAAAACTTTCAAATGATTTATTCGGAAAGAGGCAATGCTCAAAATGGATTTTCTTGCTAAGACATGTAAAAATTGAGAGCAAACATGGTTTTAACAATCTCTCTTACCTTTGCAATTCATAAAAGATGGTTTAAAATCTCAAAATACGAAGTTTAAGCAAGTTATTGAAGTAACCGGGATGCATTTTCACCAAAACTAGGCTCAATAAGTCAATTATTGTAGTAAAATTGCGACAAAATTTCAGCTTTGTGCACTCAAAATACGGAGTTTTAAGACGAATTTTTTGATCAAATTAACCAAAATAAAGCAGCAAATATGATACTACTAGCATCCCTTACCCTTTTCAGCACTTTAAGATGAATTTGATGAACAAAATCGAAAATTTGGGGCAAACCCTAGAAAAATCCGAGTTGATTATTGTCACAAATCAGGTTTAATTTGTAATTCCTAACATCAATAACAATGATTCAAGGTAATTTCTATTAAAATCTAACAACTACAACACAATATTAGGGTTTAAAAACCGAATTTTCTGAAACTCCAACACTAACAAATGCTTTAAATTGCTTTAAAATCAAAGAAAGGAGTATAAATTTACCTTGAATTAGTGTGCAAACGAATTAGACGGATGAACTAGAAGGATTTGGGAAGAAATCAAGCACAAATTCCACCAAGATTTTTTAGAGGAAGAAGTTTTATAAGAGTTTTATTTTAAGAAGAAGAAACAAGAAGAAACAAGAAGAAAAGAATGAGAAGATTGAAAGATATAAACTCGAAATTTTTTAAGAAACCCGTGTACTGTAGCACCGATACTCGATCGAGTATCTGCGGTACTCGATCAAGTAGCCTCTACTCGATCGAGTTGAGGTTGCTCGGTCGAGTTTTGACGTTGGCAGAATTAACAATGATTCTGTTTTCTAGCAAATTCGATCGAGTGACCCACCTACTCGGTCGAGTAAGGCCTACTCGGTCGAGATCTCTCTCGTACTCGGTCGAGTAAGTCGAAATACTCAACGACAAATTACGAATTGTTTGGTCGTTCTTGCAAAACAACAAATCGTTCGGAGTCTAAGGTATTCTTAGAACTCGTCACTAGTCATCTCTATATTACTCCTATCGATTATCATTACCTTACATATAACACAAATACCACAATTAAAACATTATAACTCTACTCTATTACATGCCATACAACATACGATCTTGCTATTACGTACTTTAATCCACATATTCAACCATATTGATAACAGTATTGTACTTATTCCTATGTATATCAAAATACCACAATACCCATGCTCATAAAATTTCATCAAACATTGCAAGCTTGTAAACCAATTACCAACTTTCATGTCACCACACATCCTCATGTATACTTCAAACACATCCTTTTATCCATTCACATACTTACTCATACACAACTATACAAGCAATTGTGCATTACATCTTCTATCATCTACTTACAAGACATTACCCTTATACACATATATATCGCATATTACACACACAGGCACACACAATTCCCGACTCCATATCCCCATTGGAAGTGGCTCGCTTAAGCATATTGGGGCCAGGATTTTGGAATGAGGACGCCTTCTCACCCAAAATCAAGTACACAAGGGGCTCCCAACACACATACACCAAGTTCATTTTATTAGACTCACTACATTCATTATGTTCATTTATTACAGGTTCCAAAATCGTCGCTCTGATACCACTTTGTAACACCCCCATCTACCAAGGAGCCTTAACAAGACCTTCCCTAGCAGATGCGGGCATTACCATCTCGGTTACTCGAGGAATAGTATATCATAACGTCAATAAAAGAACTAATTAAGTTTTGCTACAAGTTTAACTCAAAAGAAAGATACAACTGATGAATGAACAACTACGGTGATACTTCTCCATAACAAGACTCGATGAAAGACTCATCCCTCCAACGTACACAGATAAGCTCCACATATCAACACCTGCTAAGACTGACTGCTCACCATAATGGATCACGGCAGACACATAACAAGAAAGAAACATAGACAACACCACATAAGGTCAGTAACTGAAGAACAACATACAACACAAAATACAACACACACACACACACACACACACACACACACACACACACACACACACACACACACACACACACACACACACACACACACACATCCAACTCCAATACTCCATCAATCATCTAACTAACCCGAAGGTAAAGTCCTGCAAGATTAAAAATCGCAACAGATAATCCACACCGCCAGTGAACCACAGAAAATTACAACCAATCACAAACAGGGATACCACACATCACATATGTTAACTAATCAACGGTACTAAGTAGAAAAACCTACCATTAGCAATTAGCAGCAAGACCACATACATCCGTACGAAGATAAGGCAACCTACATCAACACCAATCACAATTAGTAGAAAAAACCCTATTACTAACAACCATAACCACAATGAAACCTGAAGATGATGATGATGATGACTTACCTATGCTCGGCATTTCAGCGATAAGACCGCTACCCGACTCAAGTTTCCATCCCCATGGTGTCTCCAAGTGTAGAGGGTCTCAAAAGGTTGAAGGTTGATGATGGAGAAGGTATATCGTTGATTAGGTTTAGGTAGAAAAGAAATGAAAACTGATTTGGGTTTACGACTCACGACTTATATACTTACGCTGAACTCGCCGTACTCGATCGAGTATGGGACTTACTCGATCGAGTGGCCTCTACTCGATCGAGTCACTAGACTACTCGATCGAGTAGCCTACACTAGATCGAGTTCCCACCTCCCAAAGGTTACTATGACACTAGGTTGCTTATGTGAAAGATTCTAAGGGTCTAACATGTGTCCAAGGTCAGTCAAAGGCTAGTCAATGAGTCCATAACAGGGCGGGTATTACACCCGTCTTTCTTTTTCACAAACAAAACTGGTGCACCCAACGGTGATACACTAGGTCGAATGTACCCCTTGTCTAACAACTCTTCCAGCTGCTTCTTCAGCTTTTCCAACTCCTTAGACCCCATCCGGTACGGTGCTTTAGATATAGGTCCCTTCCCTGGTTTGGGTTCAACACTGAAGTTGATGTCACTCTTAGGAGGTAACCCCGATATCTCATCTTGAAAAACGTCACCAAACTCCCCAACTACTGGTATGTGAGATGTTGACGGCTCCTCCACATGCATATCCCTCACATAATAAAGGATTAAAGGTCACTTCTTCCTCAAACAAGACTTTAAAGTCATTATCGCGGTCAACTTCATCTTAGAATTTACTATGGACCCCCTATATGATACCTTGACTCCCTTGGGTCCCTTCAAGGACGCCCTCTTTTGCCGACAATCTATCTTATCATCATACTTGCCCAACAAGTCCATCCCGACGATAACCTCAAACCCATCCATAAGAAACTTTAACATGTTGACCGGAAAGTCTACTTCCACCACCATTATGAACACCCTTTATACAACTTAGAACATGACACTGACTATCCCGAAGGTATAAACACATTATCTTTCACCAGCTGATATTCTCCCAAACCCATAGTTAAGGCATGACTCCTAGACATAAAAGAGTGGGTTGCACTTGAATCAAACAGAACAAAAGATGGCGTGTTGTGAACAAGAAAAGTATCGGTAACAACGTGATCATCATTCTCCATTTCCTGCTTGCCCATCATAAAAAGTTTTCCACTGCTTTTCTGGCCTCCACCCTAAACCGTGGTAGCCGAAGTAGTCGGCGTGGCTGCCGAGTTCTGTGTCACACTGTTGTTCGGACGCTGATAGGATCCTCCATTATTATGGTTGTAGCTGCCATTGTTGTTGTTCTGTCCTCCATGATTACCCTAGGACCTAGCTGGTCTGTTACTGGCAAAGCTTTGGTTTGGAGCATGCAAAAAATTTCCCTGATATGTACCTGGAAAACCCCCCCTCCTCTATCAGCACTTGTACACTCATATCTCTTATGACTTGATCCACCACAGTTGAAGTAGGTAAGATTGGAGTTAACACTTGTACTCCGGCCGCCTCCTCTTCATCAAGTTCGAGATCCCCCTGCATAACTAGATCCTCCAGAAAAGGTCCTATCCTGATATTGATTGGCCCTCTTGTGACTCGAATGGTTGCCGCCCTCACTTTCAGCCTTTCTTTTATTCTTATTCATTTCCTTAGCCTCCTTGGCCAAGTCCACTAACCTCTCAGCGTGCCCCGCTCTTGCATATACCTCTTTTAGATCTTTGAGTACCCCAGCTGGTAGTCTATCCATATTCTTCGGTGCCAACCCCTTTTCAAAGCGAAGTGACAAACTCCGTTGACCCAGTTACATATCCTCCGCATACCATGACAGCTCTATAAATCGGTCATAGGACTCTGTGACGGTCATGTTATCAGCCATGGAAAAGGAATCGAACTCAGCACTCAACTTGTGGTGAATGTGCTCTGACACGAAGCGTTATCTCATAGCACTCTTGAAACCTGCTCATGGGATAACATCCTGTCCCCGGTTCCTGTAGTATGCTCGAGCCTCCTCCCTCACGTTCTGCCACCATACCCCAACCTCATCCCTTAGGTAGAACACAGCCTGTTCCACCATCTTATACTCCGGACATTTCACAACCTATAGCAAACTCTCCATCTCACGGTGTCAATTGTCAAGCAGCTTTGGCTCACCGGTGCCCTCATAGGTAGAGGGGTGGAAGGGAGAAATGGTGGTGCTCATCTGAGATGCATCCATCGGTTTCTCCCCTCCCTTACCCACATTCTTGAGTGCCTCCATGAGTGCATCTTGCTGCTTAATCAATCTGGAAAACTCGTCAAGACTCATCTCAGTAGCTTGGATGTATGCAGCTGATCTCTTTGGCGGCATTTTGAGCTGATATAACCAAGAAAGGTAAGCACATAGCCTACGGCTCAAAATAAACAAATCACCCGCCAAAGAAGCACTCGACCGAGTAACGGGAAGTACTCGGTCGAGTTCCCCTTACTCGGTCGAGTATTACACTACTCGGCCGAGTGTTCCTGGGCAGTAGCCTGACCAGAAAACACACGACACCTTAATCGGCTGAGTTAGCTCTATTCGGCCGAGTTAGCTAGACTCAGAAAACCGTGGTATTACACTTGCACTCTCCTCAACACTTCCCTGACACTCACTCTATTACTCTCAAAGGATCATCCTTTTTCTCGGTTCCCATATCGCCCAACACCCAGTCATCAACACCATGCACTCTTGTACACACGACTTTCTCATAACAGCCTCACCCCACTCCCTCACGCACTCAAACCCTACTTCCTTCATAATCTCCAACCCCAACCCATCCCATACCCCCCGACCCAACCGCAATCCCGTACAACGTGTAGACTAGTCTCCACATCGTACGAGCAAATGGGACAACCATCAGCTACTCCACTTAGCCTACGGGCTATATTGCGCTTTTTAGCTAGAAAAAAAAAAAAATACTTTTATTCGAGGGAGAATGGGCACCCTCCATATCTTGTTCCAACACCACTTCTCGCGAGCATAATCCTACTGCTCCACTAAATCCTCCCCATCTCTGTCTAGGGCCCAATACGCTATTTTTACTGTGTAGTTTCCATCCTTGTCAAATCCCAGCACCATTCGTCAGAGGGTTATTACTACTAAGTCGGATATTCATGATTCGGCCAACCTCAAAGGGTAAAAATAATTCACTATTTGCCTCACGGTTGTAGCCCGCACCCCCTCGCACCATCAGCTCAGCCACCCTCATATCCAGCTCCGCATTTCCCCTCGGTGATAACACATATTTCGAATTCGATTCTAGTATCCATGGGTCTAACCATACCCTCGTTCCCATTCCATTTCAAATGCGCTTTATTTCTCCCAATTTAATGACACCCTGTGCCTCCCATATACTCCGCCATGTATAGCTCAGATTAAGCCGTAAATCCACCTCCTTAAATTCCGTATTCAGGAAATATTTTACTTTCAATACCCGTGTCAAATGTGCCTCGCCATCAGTCGTAAGGCGCCATCCCTGCTTACCCAACAATGCCTGATTAAATTTATTAAAATCTCGGAACCCCAAGTGACCTCTCTCCTTCGGTTTAAAAAGCTTATCCCATGCTAACCATGCCATCTTCCGTTTCCCACCTTCCGAACCTCACCAGAATATAGAGACAATAGCGCGTAATTTATCACAAAAGCTAGCCGGTAACTTAAACACACTCATTGCACACGTCGGTATTGATTGGGCCACGACCTTTATCAGAATCTCTCGACCCGCTTTACTGAGTAACATTCCCCGCCACCCTTGTAATTTTTTACTAAGCTTATCTCTAATAATACGCATCACCACCTGCTTCGAATGCCCTACTACTGTTGGCAGACCCAAATACTTTTCTTAAACGTCAACAAATTGCACCTCTAGTAGAGTTGCCACCCTTTGACGCCTCTCCACCCTTTTGCCTTTACTGAAGGAAACTGTTGTTTTGTCAAAATTAACCAACTGCAGAGATGCCATTTCGTACTCATGAAGAATAGCCTTCACTTGAACCGCCTCAGCCTCATTTGCTTTTACGAAAAAAATACTATCATCGGCAAAGAGTAAATAAGAAACAACCGGTGCTGTCGGAGCAATACCTATACAATGTAACGAATTATTTTCCACAGTTCTTCTAAGGAGGATAGACAATACTTCAGTGCACAAAATAAATAAGTATGGTGAAATTGGGTCCCCTTGTCGTAGCCCTCTATTCGAACTAAACATCTCGGATGTTGAGCCCGACGTCACGCGCTCTATAACACATCCTGCCCATAGAGCATCAAACCCCATACACCTCAGCAGCTACTCTAGAAAAGGCCACTCCACTCTATCATACGCCTTCGACATATCAAATTTAAGGGTCATATCCCCCTTCCACCCCTCGAATTTTTCATATAATGAAACATTTCGAATTTTTCATATCAAATTTAAGGGTCATTATCAGTAATAATACGGCCTGGGGTAAATACACTCTGATTTTCGAATACAATCTCTCCTAAGAACTGCTTCAATCTATTGGCCAATGCTTTTGAGACGATCTTATACAACACATTACACAAACTTATCGGATGAAAATCAACCATTGTATCCGGGGCTTTCTTTTTAGGAATTAAAACAATATGAGTTCGGTTCAAATTACCTGGGATCGATGAACTGTTAAGGATACCCAATACTTGACGTATTATGGAGGGCCTCACTATGTGCCAATAGGTCTAGAAAAATAAGCCATTCATCCCGTCAGGACACGGTGCCTTAAGCGGATTTATTTGGTTTAGCGCTTCTACGATTTCCTCTCCCGTATATTCTCCTCTTAGCCCCGCGTTCATTTGATACGTAACTCTCCCTTCAACATCCTGAAGAAGATTCCCAAAATTAGATGGTAGCGTTGAAGTGAAAAGCCCCCGAAAATAATTCACGGCCACCCCTTCTATGTCCTCAGTTTTCTCATACACTATCCTCTCGTCATCAAAAAGCTTGTGAATATGATTTCTTTGCATTCTTTGACTTTCTTTACGATGAAAAAATTTAGTATTTTTGTCCCCATCTTTAAGCCAAATCACACGTGACCGTTGTCGCCAGAAGAGCTCCTCCTACCGCAATAGCTTAGAAATATCTCGCACCCTCCTTTTCTCCTCAACTTTCCTATGAGACCTATCCCCTTCGTTGAGCGCCCGAAGTCTTAAGCTCTACTTTCTCAGCTCTTTCACAACCTTCCCAATATTTATGCCCTTCCACTTTGGAAGGTCCCTAGCACAATTTTCAATATTCTCGAGCAAATCCTCTTCATTATGCTCCCACACCCTCCGAATTGTATCTTCACACCCTTCTTCTCATACCCACACATGCTCAAATCGAAATTTTTTACTTTGAGCTCCTTCATCCCTGGTTCTCTTGTAGAAAACAACCTTCAATGGGGCGTGGTCTGACCACTCCCTGTCAAGATAAAATAGCTTCGCATAAGAGAACGTCTCGAACCATGCTTACGTACCCATAGCTCAATCAATTCTGCTCTGTCTATTATCCTCGCCGCTTTGCCCATTATCGAACGTGAACTCGTATCCCTCATAAGGAAACTTTTGGATGTAAGTTATATTGGCTAAGGCCCAAAATCAAAATCGTAATTAAAATAAATATCTGTGCCTGCTGCTGGAATCAAACCTTGGAACCGCGAGTCACTAGCAATGATTCTTATCTTCTCTGCTATAATTACAATGTGTATAAAATAAATGCTTAAAAATATAAATTTCTGAAATATCATGGTGGACACTTGCCCACCCGTGCCCCTAGATCCGCCCTTATGAAAAGTGTTCAAACAATTTATTAGGTATAATTAATATTGGTATAAACTATTACCTCTAAGTCCCCTTCCGGCTGAAAAGCCAAATATTTGGGTTATATACTTCACACACACACACACACACATACACACACACACACACACACACATATATATATATATATATATATATATATATATATATATAGGGTTGAGATTTTATGAGAACCCTCTTCCCATGAGAACCGTGAGAACCTCGAGTTCAGAACTTTTATATCAAAAGTACAAAAATACTATACTAAAGGTCCAGAACCTTTGCACCAAAGGTACTTGAAATTGACCGTGTGCATCTTTGGCTTTATATAGTCTTATAACCGAAACTTCGTTTGCTCGGCTGTTATTTGGTCTTAGAATATGGAATCAAACTTTAGTAAGCGCATATCACTGATCAACACTTATTGTATTTGAGCTGTTAGCACTAACCACTGAAATCATGTGCTTTGTGTTTGTGCTACACTTCTTTTATATATTAGTGTATACGTAAAAACGAGGGAATTAATGTATCAATAGTTTGCAACATGCGAAACGCCTTAAATAAATAATTTGAAGTTACGGTGTGATATCTGACTGACATGGCCTGCTATTGGTTGAGCTATATCTATAAGGTCGATCCTCGAAAACTATCACTGATATTAGTACACCAATATGGTTGTACAAGTAGAAACTAAGCAAGGGATAATCGTAGCTATTATCTACGATACGCCATGATTCATGATGGTTACTGTTGGAGAAATATGCAGCAACAATGAAAAAAGCGAAAAACAGAAGAGATATAACCCGAATCGTAGTGCCGTGGTAACGGAGCCACTGCCTTGAAAACTATATTCCGGTACGACCGTGGTGGCGATCAGCTAGTGCCGGTAGTTCCCCAAGGATAATACTACAGTCTCCAACTCAGTTTCGCCCACTCGGAACTGTGAGACTTGGAACGAAAATAATTATCATTACCCAGAATTATAAGAAGAGAAGAGAAGAGGAGAGGAGAGTGATTGATTTTCTGTGTGTTTACTGTGACGGTAGGGCTCCTATTTATAGCAAAATAGGAGCAATTAGAGGAGCGTAAACAGCTTCCTAAAACTGAGCAGTCAAGGACTGAAAGTGGGGAGGAAGAATCGCACCCACTAACAGTCACTAAGACTGATGAAAAACCGCACAAGCCCAATGAACTTAGACAGTTCAGAAACACACAAAACCAAAAACAAAGGACAAAAGGGGGCCTTTGGCCCGCACCGCAGGTGCTCTACCCGAGCCCGAGCCCGAGCCCGAGCCCGAGCCCGAGCTCGAGCCGGGCCGGGCCGGCGCGCGCGCGCGTGTGTGTTTGGACCCAAACCCACAGGCCCAATAACCACCACAAAAGCCTCCTTGGTCCAATCTCTTAACCATACAAAGTAGGAAGGATATAAAAACAAGAGAATCTTGTTGTTTCCCACCGATGTGGGACAACAAAACAAGATTTTGCCTTCTTCAATTAGGCATTATGTCCAACAATCCCCCACTAATGGCTAAGAGAAGACAGAAAGAAAGAAAACTGGGTAAAGGAAGGATTGGATACTTAGGTATCAATATCTTTCGATTTGAATTGACACTTTAGTGAAATGAGGAAACAACTTACTTACAGCGAGAGAATATCTTGCGATTTGAATTCCTAGCTGAGCTTCGGTCGATACCCCCCACAACACATATCATACCTTCATATTAAGATCGTTCCGCGAAAGTGCAACGCGCTCTTTTAGAGCTATGCGTTTACCTCGGTACTAATAGATGTGTTCAGAAGACTTCACATAGTCTAATGATCGTTACACCTACGTAGGTGACTCAAGTGCTTCTCAATAGCACTTCTCACATGAGTCATTAAGGACCTAAGTCCAACCTGGTGTATAATTCATCAAGTGCGTCTCAAAAGCACCACCATAAAGGCTATAAATCATACAACGCCATAGGAATAGAAGCTTTAGACCTAGTCAAGTCTCACTCTTGACCTAAGGACTTAAGCCCCATTCCCCTCGACGTATCAACGACTAGTCTCCTAGCCAGCCCTTTAGTAAAGGGATCAACAAGATTGTTTTCGGACTTCACATAGTCCAAAGCAATCACTCCATTGTCTTGGAGTTGTCTAACTGCAGCGTGCCTTATTCGAATATGTCACTTTTTCGAATTGTAGACACTATTCTTTGCAACACCAATAGCAGCCTGCGAGTCACAGTGCAGGGAGACCGGTGTTAGCCGTCCGCCCCACACTGGTATATCAGCTAAAAGGTTTTTCAACCATTCAGCCTCTTGTCCTGCCAACTCAAGAGCTATGAACTCAGATTCCATGGTAGAGCGTGCGATACAAGTCCGTTTAGAAGACTTCCACGATATAGCACCTCCACCCATGGTAAAGACATAACCACTAGTAGAACAGATCTCATCGTTACTGCAACCCGCCGCATCACAATATCCCTCTAACACAGCAGGAAATTTACTATAATGCAAACATAAGTCAACTGTTCCTTTTAGGTATTTTAGTAAACGACGAAGAGCATTCCAGTGTTCATTGCTAGGGTTATGTGTATAACGACTCAGTCTACTAACTGCATAAGCAATATCTGGTCGAGTACAGTTCATTAAAAACATCACACTACCTAGGATTTTAGCATACTCTTCTTGGGAAACACTCTTGCCCAAGTTTTTACACAATGCTACACTAGGATCATAGGGTGTTCTAGCAGGCACATCATCAAAGCAGTTAAACTTCCTCAACACTTTTTCAACATAATGAGATTGACTTAGACAGATTCCATTGGGGTTTCGGATGACCTTAACTCCTAGGATAACATCAGCTTCTCCTAAATCCTTCATCTCAAAATGTGATGACAAAAATTCTTTGGTTCTAATTATCACCTCTAAATTATTACCAAGTATTAACATGTCATCAACATAAAGGCATATAAGCACACAATCAGATTCTATTACTTTTGAATAAACACATGAATCAGAATTGTTAACCACATAGCCATTACTTATCAAAGTGTTGTTAAATTTCTCATACCACTGTTTAGGTGCTTGTTTCAGTCCATAAAGAGACTTGTTCAGTTTACGCACTTTACTCTCTTGACCCTCAATCACAAAACCTTCAGGTTGAGACATATAGATCTCTTCCCTTAGTTCACCATTCAAAAAAGCAGTTTTAACATCCATCTGATGTATAACAAGGTTATGAATAGCAGCTAAGGCAATAAGAGTCCTAATAGTCGAAATTTTGGTCACAGGAGAGTAAGTATCAAAATAATCAATACCCTTCTTTTGTGTAAAGCCTCTAACTACAAGTCTAGCATTGAACCTCTCTATTGTACCGTCAGGTCTCATTTTCTTTTTAAAGATCCATTTACTTGTAATGGGTTTACTACCTTTAGGTAAATCAGTCAACTCCCAAGTCTGATTTGACACAATAGAGTCAAGTTCACTTTTAATAGCATCTTTCCAAAAATTAGCATCAATGGATTTCATTGCCTCACTATACGTTTTTGGGTCATCTTTTATTAAAAAGGCTGAAACAAATTCATCACTAGCACAAACAGAGTATCCATGTTCAGACAGCAAAGTTGAAACAAAATCAGCTCCAAAGTTCTTTGGACATCTAGGTCTCTTAGTTCTTCTAGGTTCAACAACATGATCAATAGAAGTGCTACTACTAGCATGTGAAGAGATATCAATAGATGTGACAGGTACACTAGGAGGTGAATCAACATTCTTCTCGTAATGGAAAAACATGCTAAAAAAACACAAGATCTCTAGCTTCGGATATAGAACGATCACTTAAAGACATGAATCTATAAGCGGAACTATTTTGAGCATAACCTATAAAAACACAATCATAGGTCTTTGGTCCAACGGTAGGTCTCCTAAAGTCCGGTAAACCCACTTTAGCCAAACACCCCCATACCTTAAGGTAACTCGGGTTAGGAGGATAGCCCTTCCGTTTTCGTAGGGTGTCTTGTCAAGTTTCTTATGAGGTACACGGTTAAGAATGTGACAAGCCGATAGAATTGCTTCCCCCCACATATCGTCAGATAGGCCAGAACTTAAAAGCATAGCATTCATCATTTCTTTTAAGGTTCTATTTTTTCGTTCAGCTACACCGTTAGACTGAGGTAAGTAAGGTGGACTAGTCTCATGTATTAAACCATTAGCGGCACAAAAGTCGGCTAGATAACTAGATTTATACTCACCACCCCTATCAAACCTTACCCTTTTAATTTTTCTGTCGAGTTGATTTTCGACTTCATTTTTAAAGTTTATAAACGATTGTTCTGCTTCATCTTTAGTCTTAAGCAGATAGACACGGGTGTACCTTGAACAGTCGTCTATAAAGGTGACATAATAATTCTTTCCACCTCTACTTGCCACATTTTTGAAGTCAGCTAGGTCGGTGTGAATTAACTCAAGAAGACTCGTATTCCTAGTTGTGACAGGTTTACTAGGTTTCTTTGTGAATTTAGCCTCAACACAGCTAGCACATTTAGACAATTCTTGACTCGTCAAACTTGGAATTAAACTCATAGTTCTAAGTTTTTTAATATAGTCAACATTCACATGACCTAATCTACCATGCCAAACATCAATAGACTCAAGAATATAAGCGTAAGTAGATGCATTATTATTAAAAACTCAATCGTGTTCAATACAAAAAGACCCCCAGAAAGATAACCCTTGCCCACAAATTCCCCATTACGCGACATTACAACCTTGTCAGCCTCAAAAACAAGTTTTAAACCAGCTTTGTTCAATAAGGCACCAGACACGAGGTTTCGACGCAATGAGGGTACAAATAAAACATTGGTGAGAGCAAGTGTTTTCCCGAGGTGAGTTTGAGAAAGATCTTGCCTTTGCTCCGTGATGATTGCAGATGAAGAATTACCCATGTAGACACATTCCCCATCGCTACTTCCTCGAACTCAAAGAAATAACCCCTTATCGACAGAGGTGTCTAGAAGCACCAGATTCAAGACCCATTCAAAGAACATTGCCCACCGATTAGCTTCCACAACCACAAAGAAGAATGACATCGTCGATCACAAAGAACATTAGCTTCAAATAGCTTTTCTTTTCAAAGGCAGTGGTAGGCTTTGTGACCGCTTTTCCCACAAACGTAGCAAACAATGGGACCCTTTGGTTTCTGAATCTTAGCAACTGGTTTGGTATGCTTCCCTGGACCATTCTTCTTAGCCCGACCCTGGTTCTTACCCCCGACCAACCTTGGCCTTACCCTTACCCTTGAACTTCTCAAGATAAGACGGACCACCGGACTCAACCGATTAGCATTAACAAAGCAGAACAGAGTTTTAACAGGTTGACTAACAGTTTGTCTTTAAGGCGATTTGCCTCTTCGGTCCTCATGTGTCCTACTAGTTCTTGGAGAGACAGTCCTTTTTCTTATGCTTTAGGTGGTTCCTATAGTCGGACCGGAGGGAGGGAACTTTTCTAATGGAACATTAGCCACGAAAATGTCATCTAATTTCATACCCTCATTAACAACATCAAGACAAAGGTTCTCGTAGACATGAACTTGTTCCATGATGGGTTTCCGTCACCATCCGAAATTCCACCACTTACCCACAACATATTTCTTTTTCCCCGCATCATCACCCCCATACTTAGCCTCTAAGCTTTCCCATATCGATTTAGACGACTTATGAACCATAAACAAAGTCAAACAGGTGTCACCATGTTGTTTAGAAGTTGGCATCTAACAAGTTTATTGTCCTTATCAAATTTCTTAATATCCTCTTCGTTTGACTTAACAATTTTAGCAGAGGGGTGTTCTCTACGGTCTCGAATAAAGCCTCTTTAACAGAGCAAAGGGGGTCACTAAACAAAGACATAATCAATTTCCATTGTTCGAAAAACATCAACAGTTTAGACCAACGTTTATAATTATGACCGGCTAATTTTTCCAGTTTAGTCAAATCGGAAGAGTTTTTGCTAAAACAGACGACATTGTTACAAAGAATTAACAACAACAGATATATAGTTTTCAAATTGTTGGAGAAATATGCAAAGAACAATGAAAAAGCGAAAAATGAAGAGATATAACCCGAATCGTAGTGCCGTGGTAACTGAGCCACGCCTTGAAAACTATATTCCTAAATTTACGACCGTGGTGGCGATCGCCTAGTGCCGGTAGTTCCCCAAGGATAACACTACGAGCCTCAACTCGCCGCCCACTCGAACTCGTGAGACTTGGAACGAAAATAATTATCATTACCCGGTTATAAGAAAGAGAAGAGAAGAGGAGAGGAGAGTGATTGATTTTCTGTGTGTTTACTGTGACGGTAGGGCTCCTATTTATAGCAAAATAGGAGCAGTTAGAGGAGCGTAAACAACTTCCTAAAACTGAGCAGTCAAGGACTGAAAGTGGGGAGGAAGAATCGCACCCACTAACAGTCACTAAGACTGATTAAAAACCGCACAAGCCCAATGAACTTAGACAGTTCAGAAACACACAAAACCAAAAACAAAGGACAAAAGGGGGCCTTTGGCCCGCACCGCAGGTGCTCTACCCGAACCCGAGCCCGAGCCGGGCCGGGCCGGCGCGCGTGTGTGTTTGGACCCAAACCCACAGGCCCAATAACCACCACAAAAGCCTCCTTGGTCCAATCTCTTAACCACACAAAGTAGGAAGGATATAAAAACAAGAGAATCTTGTTGTTTACCACCGATGTGGGACAACAAAACAAGATTTTGCCTTCTTCAATTAGGCATTATGTCCAACAGTTACCACAAACAATATTGATCCAGCAACTTGATACCATGTGTTCACCCCTTTCATTGGTTTTATTCTGTTCACTAAAAGCGATGACTTTGGTTTTGCATTGGTTTAATTTGATATTTCTTTCCTTTTTCTGTGTTCTTGTTTCATATCAGTGATGACTTTGGTTTTGTTCTGCGTGGAAGTTTTTTTTTATTAATTTGTTTCTTTTTCTTTATCCAAGTTTTTTTTTTAATTTGTTTCTTTTTCTTTATCCTACCATCATTTAGAAATTTATTAAAATGAATACGTAGACGAGACGCCATGTGATTTAGATAATTGTTTCCTCATGGGCTATCTAGAAAAGCATGCATCTTGCACAATTGTTGTGAATATATAGAATTTGTGCAGCTGAGACAAATGCTGATTCCGATTCGGTGTGAATCTAAGCTAAAGTTGGCCGACAAAGCAATTGAAATTATACTCAATAAGCTGAGCTCTAGTTCTTGACAAAATAATTCATATAATGATTGCACCTAACAAGTTATTTTGGTTACTAGAGTTCATTGTGTCCTCGTAAAATTACCCATCTCCTACCTTCATACAGCAAAGCAAGTAGCTGAAGTTTGCTCTCCACTTAGAAAGCCGACGAAAGCAATCCTGTTATACCAACTTGTGAGTTGTGATCTTGATAGAACTAAAAAAAAAGAATATTATATATAGGCTCCCTTGTCTTAATCATTTAATTGTCTTTTTTATTTTTTTGTTGGTATTTTAATCAAAGGTAAATGAATGATTAGAATGAATGAAGTATAATATAGTGCAACCCTTTGCAGCTATGGTATAAACGTTCTGAACTGTTAGTATAATATTGTTGAACATTTGGTACAAAGGTTCTGAACATGAGGTTCTCATGGAAAATAGGTTAGTATATATATATATATATATATATATATATATATATATAGAGGTAAGATCTAATGAGTCCCTTACCTCATTTAAGTCCATAAGTCCCTCTAAGGGCCATTGGATGGACTAAATGGAAGGTTGAGATGAATTTGATTAAAGGCCATTAAAAAGAAAAGGAAAAAAATGTGGATGGTTGGATTGAGATAGATGGTTGAGATTGAAAATTACCAAAAAAAATTACCACTAATCAAATTTCTACACACTAATTAATTTTTCTTTCTCTCTCTAGCCCCTAATTAATCAGTTTTGAGTTTTAGATTTCAGAAGTGTAAATGTAATGTTGTATGAGTTTTACAAGTGTAAATGTGACGGAAATATAATTTTAACATTTTATAAGTGTAAATGTGATGTTTTACAAGTGTAAATGTAACATTTTAAAAGTGTAAATTTAATTTTTTGTGACGGAAATTTTGAATTTATATAATTTTAACATTTTACAAGTGTAAATGTGATGTTTTACGAGTGTAAATGTAACATTTTAAGAGTGTAAATTTAATTTTTTGTGACGGAAATTTTGAATTTATATAATTTTAACATTTTACAAGTGTAAATGTGATGTTTTACGAGTGTAAATGTAACATTTTAAGAGTGTAAATTTATTTTTTGTGACGGAAATTTTGAATTTATATAATTTTAACGTTTTACAAGTGTAAATGTGATGTTTTACGAGTGTAAATGTAACATTTTAAGAGTGTAAAATTTGATTTTTGTGACGGAAATTTTGAAATTATATAATTTTAACATTTTACAAGTGTAAATGTGAGGTTTTACGAGTGTAAATGTAACATTTTAAGAGTGTAAATTTGTTTTTTTGTGACGGAAAATTTTGAATTTATATAATTTTAACATTTTCCAAGTGTAAATGTGAGGTTTTACGAGTGTAAATGTAACATTTTAAGAGTGTAAATTGGTTTTTTTGTGACTAATTTTGAATTTATATAATTTTAACATTTTACAAGTGTAAATGTGATATTTTACGAGTGTAAATGTAACATTTTAAGAGTGTAAATTTGTTTTTTTGTGACGGAAATTTTGAACTTATATAATTTTAACATTTTACAAGTGTAAATGTGAGGTTTTACGAGTGTAAATGTAGTACTTTAAGTGTAAATTTGAAGGTTTAAGAGTGTAAATTTGGTCCTTTGAGTGTGACTTTGGCACTTTGGTCCTTTTACGATTAAAACTTTAGTCCGACTCCCAACAAACACCACCAACGCCGTCCGCCACCACCAACTCATATCCACGAAAATAAGAGTCCAAATATATATAAATTTAACGAGTGTAAATGTTCAGATATACGAGTGTAAATGTAAAGAAATATGAGTGTAAATGTTAAGAAATATGAGTGTAAATGTACACAAATACAAGTGTAAATGTTAAGATTTATGAGTGTAAATGTAAAGAAATATGAGTGTAAATGTTAAAAAATATGAGTGTAAATCTGAAAAATGCGTGTAAATGTAAAGAAATACGAGTGTAAATTTAAAGAAATACGAGTGTAAATGTGACGAGATACAAGTGTAAATTTAAGAGAAATACGAGTGTAGATGCGAGGAGATACAAGTGTAAATTTAAATAAAAACGAGTGTAAATGTGAGGAAATACAAGTGTAAATCTAAAGAATTAGGAGTGTAAATCTGACAAAAATGTATAGAATACGAATGTAAATCTAAAAATAAATATATTTATTAGATCTAATAATAAAAAACATGACAATATGATTATTTTTCAATAATCTACTATATATTTTTTTAGATCTAAGAATAAAATGTGGTAGTTGTCTTTAAACACAAATAAGAAAAAAAAAACAAAAAAAAATATAAAAAAAAAAAAAGGGAACGAGAAAGAGAGGAAAAAAACACACACAATACATTTTAAAAAGAAAAATACAACTTACAAAAAACAAAACAACACAAACACAACTCAACAAATAACACAACTCTCAAATCAAAAAAAAAAAAAAAAAAAAAAACGAGAAAACGAGAGAGAAAGAGAGAAAGAGAGAAAAGTTGTGGTGGTGGAGGGCGATGGCGGTGGCGCGGCAAGAAGCGAAGTGAAGAAGGAGAGGGGGAGGGAGGAGGGAGAAGGCGGCGGAGGAGGAGGGGAGGAAAGGGTTTTTAGATTTGTTTTTTTTCAGATCTAGTGATTGTGGTGGTCGGTTTCATCGTGGTGGCGGTGGTGGTGTACGTGGGGGTGCGGTGGTGAGATTGGTGGTGGAAGGTGAGAATGAGAGCCGCCGTTTTGAGTGCGGTGGTCAGAGAAAGAGGAAAAGCAAACGCCGTTTTGAGTGCGGTGGTCAGAGAATGAGAGCCGCCGTTTTTTTTTTGTATTTGGTGGTGGTGGTTGTCGAGGGGTCGTGGCTGTGACGGGCAGGGGTGAGTGAAGGAGGTTTTTGTGAGTGATGTGTGGTGGTCGTGGGTTTGGGCGTGGTGTGTGTGTCGGTGTGGGTGGTGGCGTTTTTGGTCGGGTCGTGTGAGTGGTGGTGACGGGTGTGCGGGGAGTGGTGGTGACAGGTGTGGGTAGATGGTGGGAGTGGTGGTGACGGGTGTGTGGGTGTATGGTGGTGTGTGAGTGGCCAGCAGGGAGAGGTGCGTGGTGGTGGTGGTGGTGGTGGGGGGTGGGTGTGGTGGGTAGGTGGCGGTGGAGGTGGTCGTGGGGTCGGGTAGGTGAGGAAGAGGGGGGAAATTTTTTTGAATTTTGTTGGATTTTTGAGAGGATTTGAGATTTTTTTGGTTTTTAGAGAGATGAAGGGGAGGATAATTGTGAGATGAGAGAGAAGTGGGTGGAAAAAGAAGGGTTTTATAGTGCAATTAGGGTTTGATTAGTGATGGTAGAGAGGGAAAGGGATTAATTAGTATCAATCCCCTTATTTTAGCCTTAATCCCCTACTTTTTCCCTTCAATCTCAACCTCTCATCTCATCTTTTCAATGGCCCTCAAGAGGACTTAGGGACTCAAAGGTTGGAGGTGGACTCACTTGATCTCTTCTCTCTCTCTCTCTCTATATATATATATATATATATATATATATATATATATATATATATATATATATATATATATATATATATATATATATATATAGAGGCAAGATTCGGTGAGTTTGCCACTTTTCGTGAGTTACCCCCGCATTTATATACCATTGGATCTAACAAGATCAAGGGCTGAGATTAGACCAAAAAAAAATATACACACTCATTTTTTTCTCTCTCTTTCCCTCATCCTACGTTTTCCCTACCCCGCTTCTTCATTCTTCCCCACTTTTTTCTTATTTTCTTCAAATTCATGACACAATCTAATCAATTTTTCACAAAACTGAAGTAATTCATATCAAAAACATAAAATTAATTCATTATCTTTGTTCAATTTGATTGATACACGCATCAATTGTCAGTTTTTGCCCAAAATTTGAAAAAAAACCCTAGCACAAGCACAAATTTGATTAGATTGTGCGTTAGTATGCTTGTTAATTCATTATTTGTAGCATACTAACAGAGTAGCACAAATCGACAAAACGAAGGTAAGTGTAGATTATGTAAGTCAATATATGTTATTTTGCGAGTTATTTTAATTGCTACTCCGTTAGTATGTTTTTTTATCATATCGTTAACATTTGATTGATGATTTATTATCATAATCTTGAAAAATTGTTGGTAATCTAGATTAGCATACCAACTGTTTGTTAAAATGTCTAGCTGAATGCACAATCTCAGTTATCGTAATGAAAAATTGTGGTTATTTAATGGTTGTTCAATTGCAAAAACTCAATTATTGTAATGAAGAAACTCAGTTATTGTAATGTACAAAGTCATTAAACTCAGTTATTGTAATGTAAAAACTCTGGTATTTGTAGTTATTGTAATGTAGAAACTGAGTTATTGTAATGAATAAATTGTGTTATTGTATTGTGATAAAACCCAAATATATTTAAATTTCTTGTTCACCCATTAGTTGTTGTAACATTAAATCTCGATTATCGTATTACTTGACCCTGTGTTATTGTATTATTAAAATTTATGTATTGTATTTTGTAGTTATTTCTTGGTTGTTTTGGTAAGTAATATTCTGCTTTTTGGTGATTTGCAGGTCGAATCACGATAGATGCGGATAATTGACGTTCAATGGAAAAATTGATGTTTATACTTGGTCATTTTAATGAAGAAATGTAGTTATTTTATAGTTAACTCAGTCGTTTAATGAGAATAATGTTTTCTGGTATTTATAATTATTGTAATGTTGAAACTCTGTTATTGTAATGTATAAACTCTACTATTTGTAGTTATTGTAATGTAGAAACTCAATTATTTAAATGCAGAAAATCTGCCATTTGTAGTTATTGTAATGTAGAAACCCAGTTATTGTAATGAATAAAACGTATTATTGTATTGAGATGAAACTCAAATATAGTCAATAATCTATCTTTTGTTTGTTTTCATCTTGTTTAATTGAATAATGGCCATTAATTTCAATAGAATAATTGATTTTCTTCAATGAAATGATTGATATTGGTTAATGCAATAACCAAGCTAATAAAGCCCTTCCCGATTTGTCGAGCGTGCTTTAGAAGAACAAGGCGAGAAAGATGAATATATAAGAAACTGGATGATAAAAAGAGGATGAAGATGAATTGGAATCTAAATTTGACATAAGCAACACTTGTTTAGAACATAAAAATAGAGTAATTACATCAGAGTCGTATAATAATTGACTTAAATTATTACAATAACCGTGATTGAAGTTTACAATAACCATGCGTCAACTAGGGTGTACTATAATAATGATTACAATAATCGTGATTGAACTATACAATAACCATGATTGAACTTTACAATAACCGTGATTGAAATTTACAATAACCATGGTTGAACTATTGTGTACTTTGTCTCATACTTTATCCATGGAGTTAAACATTAACAAGAAGTTGTCTTGCTGGTGTTTCATCATTCTTCCCAACGAGAACCATGTCTAGCCTATTAATGAGGGATAGACCTGTTAAAAGCAAAAGCTCCCTGAAAGAAATAAAAACAACGAAGAGCGTAAGTTGAAATAATTATGCAACTGAAATACAATAACCACCCATAAGTATTGAAATAACCATAAAATACTATAAAATAACTTGTCAGCTTAGATAAATAAAGGCATACTTTGTCAGAATGGAGTAACTAAGAAAAATGAAATACAATAATCCCACTAATGCATTGAAATAATCGAAACAACACAATACAATAACTGCGTATTTCAGAGAAATAGTAATGTACCAAAAAAACCAAACTGCATTAAGACGCAACATTCTTATCAACATAAGATACTCTAAACAACCTCATTTTTCTGACATCTATCTACATTCATAATAGTTTGATTGAACAACCAGAAAGAGAAACATCCAATTCAAAAATCAAGTGCAAAAACGCAAAATACAGTTACAAAACCCTAGAATTATGTGAAAACAAAAAAAATTCATTTAACAACACAAACACAAAAAAATTGAACAATATAATGAAGGAAACTGAATAAATTGAAGATTACACACACAAAAAACATTAAATTTGAGCAAAGAACAAGAAGATGAAATGCGAATTGAATACATTCAACCAAAAAAATAGTAGAAAACGAAAAAAATCATTACCTGATTTCACGTAATTGAAGATGAAGATGAAGTCGAATTAGTGAGCGAATACGAAGAAGGAGCACGAAGAAAAAACTTTAAGAAAGTGAATGTCACAGTAGAAGATGAATAATAGAGGGGAAATATGAAGAGAGAGAGAGATAGAGAAAAAAAGAAACTGGAGAAATGAAAAAAAAAGTGTAGAGTATAAAATATCAAGTTTAAATAAAAGATAAAAGATAAAAGATTTAATCTCAGCTATTCATCTTAGATTAGATTAGTGGTTCAGATTCAGAGGGGTAACTCACCAAAAAAACCCAACTCATATGATCCTATTTCTATATATATATATATATATATATATATATATATATATATGTATATATATATATATATATATATACATATATATATATACATATATATATATACATATATATATATATACATATATATATACATATATATATATATAGGATTGAGATCCTATGAGAACCCTCTTCCCATGAGAACCATGAGAACCTCGGGTTCAGAACATTTGTACTAAAAGTTCAGAACCTTATTATCAAAGGTTCAAAACCTTTGTACCAAAGGTTCGGAGGTTATTTGCACATCTTGCCTCATTCACGGTACCTAGAAATAAAAAGATATATGCATCGCGGGCATATATATATATATATATATATATATATATATATATATATATATATATATATATATATATATATATATATATAGATTTAGGATCCTAGAGAACGATCACTCGGTGAGAACGGTGAGAACGCGTACCTATCTCACGTAACTGAGTAACTCTCGCCCAAACTAAAATATATGAATAAATACGTATAAATCACAAACTCCTCTGTCTACCTTATTCTATGTTTCAGCCCACGTGCCGCCATCTACTCACACTGTCACACATTACCTTTTACTTTTATATTCAGTCACTACCTCCCATAGTGAACAAATAATTATAATCAATTATGATAGCTAACCAACCATCTGATCATCCTACCTTCAAACTCCTGATCATCCAACAAGAAAATTAGAATGATAATAATTGATTAATTGATTGGTTCATCAAACCTTCAACATCGGTATTGCTCAAAGAAAACTCCAATTCAAGTTCCGGAAAAAATTCGTCGTACTCAAGATCGAAGAACTCCATTGAAAAAATATCCACTGAAATTACAGAGTTAACCTCCCCACCAATTTCTGCTCGTTTTTCTCCGTGATGTTCGCTGGCGAATGTTGAGCCTCCCCAGTCAACATCTGATGCCATCGAAGTATCGAACTACCTCCGCTTAAGCCGCCGCTAATGGTGGTCTATATCAATGTATTTACACTAATTTTTGATGTATCTAACCACTATTTTAGTGTATATATCATAGATACACAAAATTACATATTAGGTACATTGAAATCTGTTTGAGATACATCAATATAGAAACCAGGTACGTTAATTTCGTGCACCTGACCATTACTGACATCAACCATCATCGTGCATCTCCAACACCTAAAATCCTAAATCTTCACTAATTTTGCCGTCTACAGCCATATTTCTGTCGTTTCTTCAGCATTTAGATATGGCGATTTTGACATTCAATTTTTAGCTATATTTTCCGGCGAGTAATATAGCCAACAAATGACTAAACAAAAAGCCACCGGAATCAACCCGATTGTTTTCAAAAAGCCGTCATCACTGAGGCCTCGAATTCCGGCGAAACACAGGTAGAAGAGACCGACGTCAGACGCGCGCACGATCACAGACGATGGTGCTTTGTGACGGAGCTTCGCCGTGAGGGAAGGTCGATGAGGCTACTGGCGTATGGTGACAGAGAATAGTTGGAGAACTAAAGAGAAGATGATTGCCTTCGTCATAAAACTCGACGCCGACGAGGTTGTGTTCGTCTTTGCCGGTGGTAAGAGAGCCGTCGACGGCGGTCGGGAGGCATCATGGCTGTTAATGGAGTATCAGAGAGATTGGAGTTTGTTGAAATGGATGGGTTAGGTTGGGTGAATTTGGAAATGACGAGGGAGTGAGAATTAAATGAATTAAAAAGGTAGTTTATACTTTATATGCGTGAATTTTTGTACAGCTGGTTCGTTCTCACCGTTTGCACTGAGTGGTCGTTTGCACCGGATCTTGACTCTATATATATATATATATATATATATATATATATATATATATATATATATATATCTCTATATATATATATATATATATATATATATATATATATAGAGAGAGAGAGAGAGAGAGAGAGAGAGAGGAGAGGGAGAGAGAGAGGAGATCTAATAAGTCCCTTACCTCATTTGAGTCCTTAAGTCCTTATAAGGACCCTTAGATGGACAACATCTATGGTGGAGATTTTTTACAAAATGTAAGCCAAAAAAAAAGGGAACAGCTTGGCTATTAAAGAGGACAACAATTCCTGCAAATTGTCCTTACCAATGATCATTTCCTGCGGACAAAAGCATATATCCTTTGTACTATGTTTCCACTTCCCATATTCTTCCTTCCTGAACACACTTAATTCCAACCTTTTTCTTTCTTTCTTCTCTCTAAAACCGGGTGCTTTCATCTCAAAATGAAGCTAAAGTTCTCTCTAATCCTCCAAATCAGCGTAAACATGCAAATAATAGATGGCATCAATGGTATTTCTTCATTTTATTCATTGTTTTCAGTCACGTTTTCATATTTTTCAGTTGAATAGGAAGGTAATCAATACAGTTTTGCATGTCATCGAATTTGTTCATTCTTGTTTTGATTATTTGTTACTGGGTTTGAAATGAAGATTGTTAGAAGTAAATCTTCATGCTGGGTTTTCATTAATTTGAGTTTGGATTAGCATGAACGCATTCTGATAACATTTACATGAACATTTTTGCTATAGTTTTACATTTACACTTTTTATTGTTATATTTTTTATGAGAGTTAGCATTCTGACAACATTTACACTTTTGGTTGACATTTACACTTTTAAAGCCTCACATTTACACTGCATTACTGCTCACGTTTACACTTTTCCTGTACTTTTAAATTTACACTTTTTTTATTGTTATAGTCACCTTTGCATTTTTATTGTTATATTTTTTATGTGAGATAGCATTCTGACAACATTTACACTTTTGTTGACATTTACACTTTTAAAGCTTCACATTTACACTGCATTCCTGCTCACATTTACACTTTTGGTATACTTTTACACTTTTGTTGACATTTACACTTTCAGACAATCACATTTACACTTCCTTTCTGCTACACATTTGGATGTTTACTCTTTTTGCTATAGTTTTACATTTACACTTTTTAATTGTTATATTTTTTATGTGAGTTAGCATTCTGACAACATTTACACTTTTGTTGACATTTTCACTTTTAAAGCCTCACATTTACACTGCATTACTGCTCACGTTTACACTTTTCCTGTACTTTTAAATTTACACTTTTTTATTGTTATAGTCACCTTTGCATTTTTATTGTTATATTTTTTATGTGAGTTAGCATTCTGACAACATTTACAGTTTTGTTTACATTTACACTTTTAAAGCATCACATTTACACTGCATTCCTGCTCACATTTACACTTTTGGTGTACATTTACACTTTTGTTGACATTTACACTTTCAGACAATGACATTTACACTTTGTTTCTGCTACACATTTGGATGTTTACTTTTTTTGCTATAGTTTTACATTTACACTTTTTAATTGTTATAGTCACCTTTTAATTGTTAATATTATAGTTTTAATTTGAGTTAGCATTCTGAAAACATTTACACTTTTGTTGACATTTACAATTATAAAGCATCACATTTACACTGCATTTCTGCTGACATTTACACTTTTGATGACATTTACACTTTCAGAACAGCACATTTACACTTCGTTTCTACAGACATTTACACTTACACTTTTGGATGTTTACTTTTACTATAGTTTTGACATTTACACTTTTGATGACATTTACACTTTCAGAACAGCACATTTACACTTCATATCTGAGGACATTTACATTTACACTTACACTCTGTGCACATTTACAGACTTGGTAAAACAGAATGGGGTTCAACCAGACAGGCAGGAGCTGTGTAGGGAGGTGGAGAAGAGGTTTACACCGTACATCGGCCAGGAGTTTGGGGGGGGGGGGGGGGTTGAGGATGCGGTGACTTTTTATAAGATATACGCCATTGCTTGTGGGTTTGAGTAGGTACACAACAAAAAAATGGCGTGGCGGTGAGATGAAGTCAAAGCTCGTTGTCTGCAATCGAGAAGGTTTCGCTCACAAGATGCCCAGAAAAGATCAGGATGATGGACTGGATGAGGAGAAGTCACAGAGGATATTCAGGGTCACTAGAGTTGGGTGTAAAGCGAGGATACGACTATATATGAAGAATGGTCCTTTATTAATTGACCGGTTCCACGAGGGTCACAATCACGAGCTTATCTCACTTAAGGACAGAGAGTTCCAGAAATTGTCGCGTAACATAACAGATTATCACAAGATGATAATCGTTTCAAACTCAAGGGTTTGAAATACATAATCACTCTCTATACTAAATAAATAATTCCATTCATGTTATATTTATATGACGTATCTGTAAATGACTGATTGACAGCCGAAGATAGGGGCAACAAAAACATACAGAATCTGCAAAGAACAAGTGAATGGATACGAAAACATTGGAGCAAGCTTAAATGATTTTAAGAACTTCCATAGGGATGTTAAATGTTTCATTCACGAACGGGATGGTCAGTTGTTTGTTGACCATTTCAAGGAAATGACTTAAACAAGAATAGGTTTCTACTTTGACTATGACCTTGACGATGATGGCAACCTACGTAGGGCCATATGGGCGGACGGTACCGCCTGAGATAATTACAAAATTTTTGGTGATGCGGTGTCATTCGACCCAACTTACTCCACCAATAAGTATTCTATGGTATTCACACCATTCACAGGTGTTGACCACCATAAACGATCTGTGACGTTCGTGGGGCCCTTGTTGCAAGGGAAGATTATGAGTCGGTTAAATTGGTTTTTCAGCCGGTTTTTACAAGCAATGGGGGTAAGGAACCCGAGTACATAATTACAGATCTGGACCCAGGTATTATCAAATCTGTCCCTCTTGTTTTCAAGACAGTAGCGCCATCGGTTACAGTATGTGGCATATAATGAACAAAATGCCAAGTAAGTTTGGCGTCTCGAGAAGCGATTATAATGAGTTCATATGTAAAATTAATGACATTATATGGGACGATGAGCTTGAGGCAGCAGAATTTGATGGTATCTAGGAGCAAATAATTCAAGATCATGGTGTTGGCGTAAATGATTGGTTTGCAGATACATATGCTATAAGGGGACAGTGGGTGATGGCGCATTGCAGAGACTTGAGGATGGCGTTGATTATGAGGACAACTCAAAGATCAGAGAGTGAAAATAGCTTTTTCAAAAGGTTTGAGCACAATTCAGGAACATTGGTTGAGTTTTGGATGAGTTTTGAGAGCGCTATGGACCAACAAAGACATACACAGAAGCAGCTTGACAACATGGATAAGCACCCGTCCGCAACGGCGTCAACACATCTGGCATTAGAGATTCATGCTGCAAAGGTGTACACCTATTCAGCTTTCCAAAAATTCAAACAAGAAGCCATCTTCTCAATTGATACATGTAGAACAGGAGGTTTCACTGAGAGAGGCGAGCTAGAGGTAATTACTGTCAAAGATTCAACCAGAAAGAAGAATTTTGAAGTTAAGTATAGTCAAGGTAGTTTACACTTCCTATGACATTTACACTTTCTGTTTTTATCTCATTTAAAATCCTATAACTTAACATTTACACTTTACATCATATGACATTTACACTTCCTATACCTTAACATTTACACTTTTCACTTATTGACATTTACACTACATTTCATGACATTTACACTTTACATCATATGACATTTACACATTTAAATCCCTATAACTTAACATTTACACTTCTAATACCTTCACATTTACACTTCCTATACCTTAACATTTACACTTTTCCACTTATTGACATTTACACTACATTTCCTGACATTTACACTTTACATCATATGACATTTACACATTTAACTACCCTATAACTTAACATTTAGACTTCTAGTACCTTAACATTTACACTTCCTATTAGTTTACATTTACACTTCTAATTACTTAGCATTTACACTTTACAATTCATGACATTTACACTTTAGATCATTACATTTACACATTTAAATCCCCTATAACTTAACATTTACACTTCTAGTACCTTAACATTTACACTTCCTATTAGTTTACATTTACACTTCTAATTACTTAGCATTTACACTTTACAATTCATGACATTTACACTTTAGATCATTACATTTACACTTCTAATAACTTAACATTTACACTTTACAATTCACTACATTTACACTTTACATCAGTGACACTATTTTTAACGTTCATATGACATTTACATTTTACATCATATGACATTTACACATTTAACTCCCTTATAACTTAACATTTACACTTCTAGTACCTTAACATTTACACTTCTTATTAGTTTACATTCACACTTCTAATTACTTAGCATTTACACTTTACAATTCATGACATTTACACTTTAAATCATTACATTTACACATTTAAATCCCCTATAACTTAACATTTACACTTCTAGTACCTTAACATTTACACTTCCTATTAGTTTACATTTACACTTCTAATTACTTAGCATTTACACTTTACAATGCATGACATTTACACTTTAGATCATTACATTTACACTTCTAATAACTTAACATTTACACTTTACAATTCAATACATTTACACTTTACATCAGTGACACTATTTTTAACGTTCACACTTACATGCTAGCTTTATCTGATGACACAGGTACACGTAAAGCAAGCTGCAGTTGTACGATATTTGAAAGAACCGAAATCCTATGCCGCCATATAATTTGGATTTTTTCAGCAAGTGGGATAAAGACTATACCAGAAGATTATGTTCTGAATAGATGGATGAAAGAGTATCTCCGATTCAAGATTTTCAATACTGATGGTGAAGGAACAGAAAACATGCAAGTCATCGATGAAAAACAAATTGCAATGTCAATAATGTGGTCAGAAGTTCATGAAGCTGTAGGGCTCCTTCGAGACAAAGGAATAGCTGATGTTGACAACTTTTCCGCTGTAATTAGATCATTTAAACAGTCCCTGTCACCATTAGGGGAAGTGTTGAATAAAAATCAACAAATGGAGAAATTTCTGAATTGTACGGCATGTGAGGTAGTGACGATATTGCCACCAAAGAATTCGAAAAACAAGGGGACCGGAAAAAGATTGGTGTCAGCCAAAACAAAAGCAATAGTATTGGCTAGGAAACCCAAACGTAAGTGTAAGAATTGCAAGAGAATGACAAATCACGACAAGAGAAACTGCCCTAACCCCTTCTCAGCACACACGCCATTGTGCGAAGGGTCGTCTGAACCAGAAGAGGATGAAGGAGAGGAGGAGGAAGAGCTGGAGTCAGAACAAGAATAGACATCAGATTAGTGACATGTGTTGCTCTATATATTTTGAGTGTGTAACTTAAAACTTTGATGTGCTATGACTGGAGCGGGCGATAACGAATTGGTCTCATGGCAGCGTAACTTTGAACTGCAGTTGATGTAACTTTTAGTAACACCAACGTTAGAGTTACATTGTCATAAGACCAAAATCTCGCTGTTTTATTAGATAGCCAAACATTGTGTTACTTGAACTTATTTTGGATTACTTATATTATTTCAAGTAACAGTTACACTTATTTTTAAATAACTGGTGTTAACATTTACACTTCCCATGTCAGCACATTTACACTTCCAGTAACTTCACATTTACACATAATGTATCCTCACATTTACACTTTGAATATCTTCACATTTACACTTCCAATTAAGTCAGTTTTACACTTTATTTGTTCACATTTACACTTCTCCTATATTCAAATTTACACTTCCTATTTGTTCTTATTTACACTTTTTTTTGTTCACATTTACACTTGGGCTGTCACCACATTTACACTTCCCATGTCACCACATTTACACTGCATTCAATTTAATTTCAGTGTGTTTACATTCACACTTTCGATGATAAAGTTGACACTTGATGTGTGTTAACATTTATACTTTAAGTGTGTTAACATTTACACTTAAAGTGTAAATGTGACTAAATTACAAGTGTGATAACAGTTACACTTGCAATTTAGTCACATTTACACTTTGAATAAACTATGATTATAAATGCCAAAAAATAGTCAACCATTACACTTCATTAGTGTAATTTACCATTACACTTCATTACTGTAAAGCTTACACTTGCAAACATTGCCAACCACAGTACAAAACTATCTTTTCTAAGTTCAAGATTGCCAAACAAAATACATTTAAAAAAAAATTATGTCGACAAATTGTTCACTTTTTCGACAACACAGCCTTAATTTTGCGCTTCTTTTGTAACTTGGCCCATAAATCTTCTTTTCCAGCGATAAACCCATTCAACTTTGCTTCAAAAATGTCTCTGTTGACATTTATGTCAGCTAGAACAAGCGTCGCCACCAACTCGACTACCAAGTACCGTCGATTCCTCTTCCTCTCCAAGTCTGGATGCTCAAAAGGTTAACCCTCGTACATCAGCATATACATCATACAGAAAATCCCTGATTTTGTTATGGTAGGAAGGGGTGTTTGGCGCCTGAACGGGATTTGCCGATGCTCAAAGCTAGTAATCTCATATCCCCTGTCCGTTCTGACGTCCAAATAATCGCTAACAGCTGATGCCACTTGGCGAGTAATATTGCACATTTCAGACTGATCCCAGTTGGCATGATGTTGGTAGTCAAGGAGATCAACAGTTTGTTGTCCAAAATTTATACAGATGCATGCAAAGTGCCCACCAACGTTGACAGGTACGAAAATAAACTGGGCATTCAGGTTGAAAGTTTTACCACAGTCCTGGATGAAGGTATCCTAAATGTGATACAGCCGATTAGTGATGTCATTAGACTGTGAGCCTGCTTCACGTATATCCAAAAGCCGCATGATACATTCCTGTTCAGATAAATGAGTGAGACTACATAATAAAAGTAAGAACTAATGTATAACTTTTAGGCTTTGTAGGAGGGGGGTGTACCATATGACATATCCCAAAGAAGGCCATCCTAGGAAGTAAGTATTCAGCAGACTCCAAATGGTTCAGCAAAACAGCCCACGACTCAATGACAACAGGCGACATTACAACCCCAGGAAGCATGGTCATGATGTCGGACCGGCGCAGCGCGGCATGCCTACTATACCAAGAGATTGATTCGCTGCGATAAAACACACGTGTAATAGTAAGAAATTGAGAAGTAGTTACAAATTAAATATCGTAACTAATTGGCCCTGTTATAAGAGAATGGCAGGTACTAACGAATTTTCAAAGTTGTAGTCGTCTAACAAGCAATAGTCCACCGCATGCTTTCGACGTGAACAAATACCCCTGATGTAATACCCCGTAGTTTAGTGAAGTTTATATAACTAATTTACGTAATTCGAATAATTGATTATGACGGTTATAATTAATAATTGTGAATGAGACGGAATGATATAATAAAAGAATAAAATAATGGAGTAATAGGATTGGTATGGACTTAGTGGATTGTGTTTTGCTAGTAATGTCAGTCGATTTCTATTAGCAATAGAAATAAGGTTCATTATGAATAATAATAATAATAATAATAATAATAATAATAATAATAATAAATAAATAAAAAAAAAAAAAAAAAAAAATAATAATAATAATAATAATAATAATAACAATAATAATAATGTTTATAGGGTTTCCCTACTAAAATTATGAGATAATAATATGTTACAATAATAAGGTATTAAATTTAAGAGATATATTAATATATTTATAAATTATATAATTAAATAATTAGTAATTTCCTAATAAGTTCCTAAAGACGACTTTTTATTAGTATAAAAGCAAGGCAGACCTACATAATAGGTTTTATTCACATAAGTTACACATAGAGGGAGATCTAAAGACGGAAAGAAGAGGGACTTGGCAAATCGAACTAATTGACTCAAGGTAAATAATTTTCCTAACTCGGTTTTATATGTTATCGTTCAAACACGTTTATAACCACCGTGTATCACCCATGCTTGACCTCAATGGACCAGGACCAACCGCGGATAGGGTGGACCATAGGGGGTACCAGGGACCCGTCGTTGACCGTCGTGGTGGTCACATTTTAGGAGGGTTTTCGTGGTCATTAGGTGGTTGTCGAAGGGGATTAAAGAGGATTCACGAAACAGGGGATTCAAACCCATTCGAACCCTAATCCGACGTGCCTTGACCTGGGTGTGGTGGGGATGGAATATGGTGGTTGTGTCGACCACATTGGTGGGTGTTAGAGTGTTAAAGGCGGCGGTTTGTGGTGGTGGTGGCCGAAATAGCGTGAAACAGGGTGAAAACAGGGGATGCGCGTGGCCGTCTTAAGACGAGCTTTGTCACTTCGTTAGTTGACCATTAGGGAAGTGGGGACCACCCCTGGAGTCAGCGTGGGACATTTGTGTCAACGGTGGTGGCCGGATGTGGTAATGGTGGCTGTGGTGGTATTGGCGAGGGGTTATTTACACGGTGTTGTCGAGGTCGGGTTTTCGGTAATTGGTTTTGTTCGTGGTTGGTAGGGCGTGTTTATAAGAGTTGTATGGGGCGGTTGGGATGGTGGTTGGAGGTCGTCGGTAGTTTTGGTGTTGCGGGTCGTTGGGTGACGGAGTCGGGTGGTGTCGTTGGTGGTGGGTAGTGTCGGGAAAAGATGGGTTTATGAGGGGTATTGGTGATGGGTTTACACGGGTAGTAGGGGGGAGTTGTGCGTGGGTTTGGGTAGGTTAATTTGGTTGGGTTTTACTTATTTGAGTCGGGTTTTTTATTAGTTAATTCGGGTGGCTCGGGTTTTGGTAATCGGGTTTTTAATATCATAAACTTTAATAATTATAATAAATAAATAATTAGTTTGAATAATTAAAATAATAAAAGGGATAAATAGATAAATAAATAATTGAATTGAATTATAATATTTTGATTAGGTGACGGTTGTGAAGAATTATAATTGGATCGGATTGCTTTATTTATTGGATTGCTTGAGCTGCTTAATTGGAATCGCTTATCAGGTAGGGATAAATCCTACTCAACTTTTACTCGATAATGTTTGTTGGATGATTTATATTAAAGTGAATTGATCATATGAGAATTGTGTTGGTTGATATCATTGAAATTGTTGGAGGGGAGAATTATATTGTAAATGTTGGTTGGATTAGTTATGATGGAGTTACTGTTATTGCATCGGTTATTCAGTTTAATACTGGCAGACATCCCTTCGTGGAGATGTAGATTATTATTAAGGTTATATTGGCAGACATCGAGTAAGAGCCTTCAGGTGACGTATTTCAGATTTATTCTGGCAGGCGATATTTTATCGTATTTACTCGAGGCAGGCCCCAGATTGGTCTGCAGGCCATCTGGTGGATATTTAATCAACTATATGTTGAGGCAGACATTACCTTTGGTAATGTAGTTTGTGTTTACTCACCTTCGGGTTGAGGCTGCCCCGGCCAGGGATTGGCGGGATGATTAGTGTGATGAGTAAGTAAAAGAAAGGAGCACGTTGTCTGGGGATTGTGCAATGAAAAAGGAAATTGGATTATTTATCGTATGTTTTTGTTGTTAGTATTTATTCCTACTCAACCTCGCGGTTGACTGTGTATTCGTGAACACCTGCGGTGAACCGTTTTATGGGGAGCAGATTTGGTGTACTAAAGATTAGCTGACTTGGGAGCATTGGGATGAGAGCTTGACTTGGACCATAGTTGAAGTCTAGATCACATAGAATAATTACATCACTTTATTTATTTCCGCTGCGAGACATATTGTAATTTATATTAAGTTTTACTTGGTTAAAGTTGTAATAAACATGTATTCACTAAAGTTTTAATTTAAAGTACTTTGGTTTGTTGTACTTTGTTATTCACTACCTCGGGAAACCGAGATGATAACGCTCTCATTTACTTGGGATGTCTAGCTAAAGGCTCCTAAATAAATGGGGGTGTTACACCTGACCAAGCTTTGATTGTTCCGTAAGAAGGTCGAGACAACAAGAGTCTGCGTACCAGCAGCCCCACAGTCAATTGAGCAACCCAAGCCATCCCCCCCCCGGGGACGGCTCCGTACGGTTGACAAAGGTTGGCTACCTGACGACTGCGCTGACGCTTGAACAACAACGGGGCTGCTTTCCGCCTGTATGGCTACAGGATTGACCACAGGGCTTCCTTCTACACGATTAGGGGGTGGGACTGCAACACAGGGACATTTGCTGTACGTAATCTCTTCCTCATCGTCCAGACTCCGCTTCTGTGCAACATTGGAGACCGGGTTCAGACCTTGACCATACTTTTCCCTGAATTGGGTTATCCTTGAGCGAACGCTCTCCCTCACTTTATTATGGTCACTCAGGATAAGAATCGACACCACTTCAGCTCGGACGAGGTTCAGAACGTCCCTCTCACCTAAGGCGCAGTCAAATAGCTTCCCATTGAAAAGCAGCATGTGTATCATCATGTACACCCCGCAATCAAACGCAGAATAACCCGTACCTTGCCATTTAAATTCGACATTCACAAATTTGAACCCGGCAACCTTTGAACCTCTGACAAACCCTTTAGACTCCAGATACGCACCCATTAAATCACACTGTAAAAAGGAATTTAAAAAAAAAAAGTCAATTTAAAAATAGTGTTTACAATTCCAGAATACATCGACACTAAAGAACAAATTAAGCTATGCTATTTATAATTATTACCGCAATACGGAAAATTAAAAAATATGGAAGCTTCTCAAAATCATCGTCGTATCAACGGTTGTCTAAATACTCAATCTGCTCGGAAACGAAGTTTATACATGCACAGCTGTAATGATCATTATTGCCAGATAAGATCGGGATGAAGACCTGGCGGGTGTGACAACAAAGACATAAAAGATACACTCAGTAAAAATTTCAGATTTACACTTTCAATAATTCGTCACATTTACAGTCCCTGTGTCATGACATTTACACTTTCCATATATTCACATTTACACTATATATGTCATGACATTTACACTTCATATTTAGTCACCTTTACACTCCCTGTGTCATAACTTTTACACTTCACTATATCTCACATTTACACTTCCTATGTGATGACATTTACACTTTCCATATATTCACATTTACACTTTATATGTGCTGACATTTACACTTCCTATTTAGTCACCTTAACACTCCCTATGTCATCACATTTACACTTTCTATATAATCACATTTACACTATACATCATGGCATTTACACTTCACTATGTATCACATTTACACTTCATATTTCATTACATTTACACTTCACAATATCTCACGACATTTACAGTTCACTATGTCTCACGTTTACACTTCTTATTCATGACATTTACACTTTACATATATTCACATTTACACTTTATATGTGCTTACATTTACACTTTCTATTTAGTTACCTTTACACTCGCTATGTCATCACATTTACACTTTCAATATAATCACATTTACACTATACATCGTGACATTTACACTTCACTATGTATCGCATTTACACTTCATATTTCATGACATTTACACTTTCTTCTTAATTACATCCAGGCATTTACACTTTCTGTGAAAATCACATATACACTTTCGGTGTGATGACATTTACACTTCACAATAGGTCACATTTACACTTACCATATCAGATCTAAGTTGAAATGGAGACAAACAGATTGAATCCAAGCATCCCACCCAAATCAGTTTTCGTCCTTTTTGTCAAGAACAATTCCTTTCTTCTTGGCTTTCCAAATATCCAGTGCGGTCGGGGCTCTGTTCAAACGAAGGGCAGCGCTATTAAATTTAGACACTTACGTTACAATTAAATTGGAACTATAAAAATTGCATTGAGTGAGGATAGGGCAAGTACGGTGTGACTAAGCCCGAAGAAACAACGAGAGGATGCAACTGGTGCAGTTTGGTCATACAACATCTTATTGATTAGTAGGCACCAACAATCGATTACAGAATTCATAACTTCCTATCTAGGTTCAAGGGTTAACATGTCTTCCCGTGACACGAAGAAAAAGTCCGAAAAAAGCGCAATTCTTCCCTACAAAAAAGAAAAATTATATACAAATGAACATGGTTACGACAACATATAAGTATTAATATGTTTGACATAGAAATTAATCGACTCACCCTTTCAACCAAGCTTCTGATTTGTTAAATACGTAGTTCAGGACGTATTTCCTTTCCTTAAAAACACCCCTAAATAATTTCTTATTCAGCTGCAGGTCTACAGTAACAAAGCCCTGCTCGGGCATGGGTTCCCCACAATCCATGGTGCAAGTCAGATTCTCAGGGACCACTTCCATACACTGTAAGGGATAAGGTGAATGAAATAGGAAAGGGTGGTGATCCATATTACTCCGGGGGACATAAATTTCCAGACCATCCGCGGAAACGGCTGGTTGAGAAGGGCCTGTCACATCAGTCGTTCCAAAATCCTCACCTGGAACCCTCTTAAATGCCTCAGCTAGCTCTGCAGTAGATATAAACGTACACTGAAATTTCGGCAACTTAAACTCAGAGGAGGGTGCTTCGACGACCACCTTATCTGCTCCCTCTGCAACATCCATGGGCTTGTCATCATTCTGAAATGAACCAGCACAACCAGGTTGTTCACACTACAAGAAATCCTGTTTCGGGCGACTGAAAATGGCGACAGGAAAAAATAGTCGCCAAATTGGCGACTGAAAAAAAATTCGGGCGACTACTAGCTGTCGCTAATTTGGCGACTACCAAATTCCACCAACTATTTGAAATTGGCGACTGATTTTCAGAACGGGCGACTGAAATCAGTCGCCAATTTGGCGACTACCCCAATTCAGTCGCCAATCAGTCGCCCAGTCACTTATTATACGCAACAACACGGGACTCTTTCTCCCCTCCCTCTTACTTTACTAAAACATAAACACACAAAAATCGTCCCAACCGCAACACCTATTCCGACCACCTAAGCCAACCACCTCTCCGATCACTACTCCGACCACCATCACACCGACCACCTCGACGCCGGGAAGAAGAGTTGGTGCCTTATTTCGGTTCATCCTAAGCTATTTGAAGGTATAATTTCTTTATTTGTTTTAAATTTCAATTACTTTGTTTAATTTTAGATTATTTTTGTTATTGTAATTAGTATTAGGATGATTTGATATGTTTATATAAACATTTGTGTTGATTATTAGGTTTTTAAATGTAATTTAATTAGGTTTTGGTGAAATTGGGATTAATTTGTGATGATTGTAGTTATAGTAGTGTTGTTGATTTTGTTTAATATTAGTTTTGTTAGTGTTGTTAGTGTTGTTGATTTTGTTTATTGGTTATATTGTTTAGTGAATTAGTATAATGTTAGTAAGGTGGAAATTATTATATGTTAGTAATGTTAGTGAATTAGTATAATGTTAGTAATGTTAGTAAGTTAGTATAAAGTTTGGTTTTTTAAAGGTAGTAAATTATTTTAATTAGTTTGATAAGGAGTATTCTTAAAAGTAGTAATAAATTAGTATAGTTAGTATAATTTTATTTAATTAGTATAATTTTATTTAATTAGTATAATTTTAGTATAATTACTATAAATTAGTATAATTTTAGTTGATTAGTATAAATTAGTATAATATGAGTTAATTAATATAATTTTAGTTAATTAGTATAGTTAATTAGTTTGTATGGATTATTGTTAAAGATGGTTCTATGTTTTATTGTTAAAATTATTGTTTATATATTATTTAGATTAAAATGAAGAGATTGGAACGTGGATGGATGTACGAAGAAAGGGTAGATAAGAAGAGACGTCCTACCGCTAGATTTATAAAGGGGGTTCGTGGATTTATTGAATTTGCTAAACAAAATGATGAATATGATTTGGTAGAAAATAAACTTAGATGTCCTTGTACTAAATGAAAAAACGTGAAATATCTACATGACATAGAGGTAGAAGAACATCTTTATACAAATGGGTTTTGTCCAAACTATTACAATTGGATTTCTCATGGGAAGCATATTCTCCTAACAACCTCAAATCCAACAAAATGAAAACCCATATAGAGATATGGTTGTTGATGCCTTTGAGTCTAATGTTTTCAATAATGACGATCATCTTGCAATGAATGAAGAAGAACCACCAAATCCACAAGCAAAGGTTTTTTTTGACATGTTAAAAGCTTCTGAACAACCATTATATGAAGGGAGCAAAATGTCATTGTTACAAGCCGCCTCTAGGATAGTAACGGTGAAATGTGAGTTTAATATGCCATTTAATGCCGTTGATGCCATTGCTTCTTTGCTTGAGGATGCTCTCCCCGAAAATAATGTCATGACTCGAAGTTTCTACAATACCAAAAAAATAGTTAAAGGTCTTCAACTTCCGCATCAAAAGATTGATGCATGTCCCGAAGGATGTATGCTCTTTTGGAAAGATGATGCTTTCCTTGACAAGTGCAAGAAATGTCAAAGAGATAGATATGAGACAAGGGAGGGAGATATTTGTGTTGTGTTGTGAGTTTGGTTTGCTCAAGTTGGTGCTGTAGTAATAGAAATGCAGGTACGGGCAATGAAAAGGATAGGGTAGTATGAAAAACCGAATTTTCATACCAAAATTACAGTGAAATTGGCGACTGAAATGTAATTTTGGCGACTACTTTCAGTCGCCAAAACAGAGTATCCAAAACAAAACCTCCTGATATGCCAGTGCCATTGGCGACTACTGGGCGACTGAAAGTAGTCGCCAATTTGGCGACTGAAGGCAACGTAGTCGCCAAACTGGCGACTGAAAATCAACAATGGCGACTGATTTCAGTCGCCAATTTGGCGACTACTTTGCCTATCAGTCGCCAAATTGGCGACTACTTTTAGTCGCCAATTTGGCTATTTGGCGACTACTTTGTCAGTCGCCAATTTTAGCGACTGATTTCAGTCGCCCGATTTCTAATTGGCGACCAAGGTTTGCTACTGTGCTCTGGCGACCAATTTCAGTCGCCATTTTGCTTTTCGCGACTGATTTCAGTCGCCAATCGTAGTCGCCCGAAACAGGATTTCTTGTAGTGTCAGTAGGTCCCTCACCTTCCTCGTTGACCATGCCACTACCAATCTCTAACCCTTTTTGCGATGCATCTTCACAGACTGTGGTCGGAACAACGCCAGGCTCACCATCCGGTGCTTTCGTACCACTAACTTGGCGTCGGTCAACAGGCTGATCCACTCCCGGTGCACCGCTAACATCCACAGCCTCACCAGGCACGTCCAACCACGAGTGGTTCGGGCCCACGGCAGGGCCCCTGGTCTTGGGGCGGCTCCATGTCCTCATCCTGGACTGTCGGTGCACCACTAACATCCACATCCACGCCAGGCACTACTCCAACCACCACTGATTCAGGCCCACAGCGGGTCCCCTGATCTTGAGGCGCTCCATATCCATTCCCCGCACAAACCTCGTCCCGTTCTCTCGGTGCACCACCCCGTGCCACTTCACCGTCGCCGCTTTGTCGACAACTTTTTCAGCCCAGCGTTATCAATATCACCGTCGCTATAAATTTCAATCAAAAGAAGATGATCCATCTTCAATTGACGGGACTACCACATCCGCATCCACCTTGTTTGCTACTTTTGAAAAAGACGCCTCCCTTCACCGAAACAGTTTTGTTCTTGAGCCACTCCATATTCATACCCCGCACAATCTCATACTCACCTATCTCGTACGCACCCTCTACCGCTTCATCACCACCATGACCAATATCTCAAACCTTGCAACGCGTTCTCAATATCGCAATGAAATAAATTTTAGTTGAATCAAGATGAACCATCTTGATTGATCGACCTACCACATCCGCATCAACCTTATTCGTTGCTTCTGACTTACACGTCTTAACAACATGTTCAGCTTTCTCAGGGGCACCACTAGTGTCAGGCACTTCCCCTCCCAAACTTTCCTGCTCCTCGTTCAATGAGGGCTTTGTGTAAGCTTCTTCAACTTCATCCGGGCTATAAATTTTCTCTAGAATCTGCCGATCAGATAATTGAGTCAAGTCGTAGGTTAAAAGTAGCCCGCATTCCTCTTCCTCTCGTCGACAGGCTTCGTTAAGTTCAGCGGTGTTGTAGAAATCAGCGGTCTCCATTACCTGTGACATCGCCGCATCACCTGCTTTATCACCCAAATCATAATCTTCTGCAAGTTATACAAGCTCTACAGTAGGCGTAAACTCGAACTTAGGAACCTTGGTCTTTCTTTTCTTGCTTGCCTTTGTTTTTTTTCTTGGCCGCTTGTTTTTTTTCTTGGCCAACATCGGACAATGAGGGAGCGTTATCATTATACTTCTTCATTTGGGAAACTAAATTTCCAACTTCTTCAACATATTCCTTCACCTTTGCACCTTCAAAAAAAGCTTGCGTCGCTTGTGACGGAACAAGATCAGTTGAAGAAGAAGCACCTGTTGTTAAATTCTTAAGCATTGCAGCTGCATCTGTATACCAGGAATAGAACGCCACAGCGTTCCTTTGAATCTTCAAGTACAGCTCATGTACACCCTACAGTTGGTAACAAAAAAAGATTTAAGAGTCTAGATACACAAAATATACCTGCTCAATATATATATATATATTCAAAAAAATATGCGATTAATTAAACATTCATAACATAAATCTTACATCTACTGCCCTAGCTTTCAACTCATCGTCATCTTCAACACCGGGAGAGAGTTTAATCTGAATAAACTTCTTATCGGGTGATGTACCCGACGTTGAAATCAGAAGAGGCGTAGGGCTTGCCAATGGCGCCTTGGGCACGCCAGCTATAGCCAACATCGTATTACCAGTGTCCTTCTCATCAGGGGTCTTGTTTTGACATCGCGGGTACTTCACCTTCGACAAAGTTAGTCGACCCAGTGGCCCCACGTCCAGCTCATCCTTTAACCTATTCGATAGAGTTCTCAGATCCCAATGCTAAATAAGTGGAAGGCCATCTGGGGAACTCTTGCCACGGTAATCATACCGCTGAAAATAAGTAATCATAAGGAAAGGGATACAACCAAGCAGATGTGACCGCACGCTGCGAGCCTCTACCAAAAGATTAGCTAAACATTCTAATATATACGAGCAGCAGTCATACTCCGGTATGGCACTGACATCTTCAACCACTTTCAAAAGTTTGATTTCAATGCCGTTGTTCAATGTCGGCGCAACGAATGATGAAATGCTAAGAAGCACAAACAGGCGGCAGAATTCATCACCTCCATCTTTGAATTGCTCTGACTCAATATAATTGAAGATGTCTCCTAAAGGAATAGAATCAGAATTGATTTCACTTTGAACTTTTTGCGCCACAGTTGTTTTATGCGCACATATTTTTCATCTTTAGCACCAGGCATATGTCCAGTAGGTACTATTTCCATCTCTCTCTCACCAATAGGTAACATGAAACAGTCATAGACATAATACTTAGTAACCATAAACTCCTTCAACTCCGATGCCCTGAAAACATGAGAACCTTCGCTGAAAGCCTCAAGAAATTCAGGAACATGTGAAAGCGGGAAAGTTCTGAGTTTCAGATGAAGCAGCCCCCCAAATCCAATCCTCTGTACAGCGGCTCGTTGGGCAATGTTAAGCTTACCAATAAGCTTGTGAAGCCGGTTGGGGCGACACTTAACGGAAACAGTAGGGGTAACTTGTGGTTGTTCTTCACTTCCAGGTACTTCTCCATCAGATACCATCTGAATCAGGAACAAAAAGTACATAAGAAATGCACAATATCAGTCAACCTATAACAATCTACACATTTACATTTACACTTACTTTATCCTCACATTTACACTTCATTATCTTCACATTTACACTTCCAATTTAGTCAGATTTACCCTTTATTTGTTCACATTTACACTTACTCTATCCTCACATTTACACTTCCAATTTAGTCAGATTTACCCTTTATTTGTTCACATTTACACTTCCAGTATCTTCACATTTACACTTCCAATTTAGTCAGATTTACCCTTTATTTGTTCACATTTACACTTCATTATCTTCACATTTACACTTCCACTTTAGTCAGATTTACACTTTATTTGTTCACATTTACACTTCTCCTATCCTCACATTTACACTTCCAGTATCTTCACATTTACACTTTTAATTTAGTCAGATTTACCCTTTATTTATTCACATTTACAATTCTCCTACCCTCACATTTACACTTCCATTATCTTCACATTTGCACTGACAGTTTAGATAGATTTACACTTTATTTGATCACATTTACACTTCTCCTATCCTCACATTTACACTTCCATTATCTTCACATTTACCCTTTATTTGTTCACATTTACACTTCTCCTACACTCACATTTACACTTTCATTATCTTCACATTTACACTTCCAATTTAGTCAGATTTACCCTTTATTTGTTCACGTTTACACTTACTCTATCCTCACATTTACACTTTGAATATCTTCACATTTACACTTCCAATTGAGTCAGATTTACACTTTCTATTTGATAACATTTACACTTCTCCTATCCTCACATTTACACTTTCTATTTGTGCACATTTACACTTTTTTTGGTTCACATTTACACTTGGGCTGTCCTCACATTCACAGTCCCAATTACATCACATTTACAATCCCCAAAAACACGCTCGATTAAAACCCTAACAAATACATTGGCACTACCCATCAATTCAGATTTACACTATGAATTTAATTAAAAATTCAAACACACAATAAAATCACATAAATTGAAACACGCAATAAAATTGAAACACGCAATATAACAATTACGACTCAAGCATAATTTGCAAAATAAAAAAATTTAAACAAAGAAAGGAATAAAGGATGATCAGTGAATTACCTTCAAAGTGAGGTAAAGAAACAAAGATATGAACTACAAGGGTTTGAATGCGATAAAATATAGAAAAGAAATGGAATTGTTGTATTTGGTAAGCAAGAGAAATGGAACAGTAAGGAATAGAAAAGAAATGAAGAAATGTGAGATGAAAAACAGGAATAAGGAAGGACGGTTTTTTGAAATTATGAGGAGGTTGTATGAGATAATGGAGGGAAGTTGAATAACGTGCAAGTGAGTGATGAGGAACATACATGCAGAATGAACAGTAAGTCTAATAGCGTAAGGAGAGAGGTAATTAGTCTACATATTATTATAATGTTATAAGTTGCTTTTTGGTGTAATCTTAGCCATTCATCCTCACAATCTAAGGGCTCTAAATGGGACTTATGGACTTAATGACTTAAGGTGGACTCACTTGATCCTTCTTCTATATATATATATATATATATATATATATATATATATATATATTACATTTTCAATTAGTGAAAACTTAACATGTACATTTACGCTATGTACATTACTCATCAGACATTCACACTTATATACAAATACAAGCCATTCACACTACATCTAAGCCAACAATTATTGCATGTTCGTCGCGGTCGATGTACGGGTCACGTAAACACATTTGTCGTTACGAATACGAGTTTAGTAGGAGTGTTGAAGGAAGTTTGTTACGAAGGTGAGCGGTTGTGTTGAGTGAAAAAGGAAAAGACTACCCGACACAGGAGCTCCGAAGAGGTAGGTGAAAGGCAGCGGTTTCAAGCTTCGAAGAGGTAGGTGAATGGAGTGACACATATAATGGGACATAAAAGTGGGACAGATGATCCTTACTGAAAAGTATGGCCTTATAGAACTAATACAAATTAATTTTCATTATTTATATTACAGATATTACGGATTTGGGCTAGCTGTCTAAGCCCGCACTTCTATTGTTATTATATTATGTCTTGCGTATTAAGAAACCCTATGACTAGCGATGTAATATATATACCGATTGAATTATTAATGGAAGGACACAATTGATTTTCATATCGAATTACGTATCTTAGCATGGTATCAGTGAACCCTAATTTTTTAAAATAAAGATCTTAAAAACCCTACCTCCTTCCGTCGGCATGTCTGGCGATACACCGCCGCCTCCCCCGCCTCTAAAAATTGAACCCAATTCCCCTTACTACATCGGGAATCATGACAAACCTGGTGACCGTATCACCAATACTCGTCTTACTCTTCGTAATTTTGATGAATGGAAAAGCGATGTCCGTACTGCTCTACGGGCACGCCGCAAATTCGGTTTCCTCGATGGGACCTACACAGCTCCGCAGCCGCCGTGCACCCAGGAGGATTGGGAGACACTCCACTCGATGCTAGTCTCATGGCTCATGAACCTCATTGAGCCCGAGGTAAAGTGTCTTCTTTCTAAATATGATGATGCGAAACGTTTGTGGGACGATCTTCATGATCGTTTCAGTGTTGTTGATGGATCTCGAATCCAACAAATTAAAGGTGCTCTCCGTGACTGTAAACAGACCGACACTATGTCCGTCGCAGTATATTATGGAACCTTACATCAGTTATGGGATGAATTAGATACGCATGAACCGCTTATAACTTGCCCGTGTTCCTCTGATGTTGGTAAACAACACTTAGCCCGTAGGGAGAGTGACCGTCTCCATCAGTTCTTACTTGGCTTATTAACTGTGCATTATGAAACTTTGCGATCTGTTATCTTGTCTCAAACACCTCTGCCCACCGTGAGTCGAGCCTTTCAATTGGTTAGTCAGGAAGAACGGGTAAAAGGAATTAATACACCGAGTGCGATTGTCCCCTCCACCGAACTTTCGACATTTGCTGTTCAGTCACGCAATCAGCCGAGTGCACGACCTTCCTCTCTGCTATCTCGCACTGAACGTCAAAAATTACTATGCACCAAATGTAATCGGAAGGGACATGATCGTAGTATGTGCTTTGAGCTGATGGATGAAATACCCGACTGGTGGTATGAGTTTAAAGGTATTAAGAATCCCAAACATGGCGCCTCTAGTTCTTCTCGTAATGGTGTTTCGCAAAACGGTCGTGGTGGCGGTCGCTCACAGGGACAAACACGGCCTGAGAGCAGCCAAGCTGCTGGGAATGCCTCTAAAACAGAGACCAGCCATGCTGTGCATACGGAGGAGCGTGATAAGGAACCTGCACAACCGCGTGTCTCTGTCTATGGCACTCCTTCCCATACATTCTGCGGTAAGTGGTTAATTGATACGGGCTGTTCTCATCATGTTACTGGCCAAAGAGAAGCTTTACATAATATTCGACAAGTTCCAAGCCGTGTTGTAGGTTTGCCCGACGGCACTCAGGTGCAAGCTTCTCACGTTGGTAGCGTGAGACTGTCCTCGACTATATTTCTTGATCCTGTTCTTTACGTCCCCGAATTGCGTTGTAATTTGATCTCTGCTTCGCAATTAAGCGATGCTCTGGGTTGTGAATTTATAACTAATGCTACTAATTGTATTATTCAGGACCAACTTACGAGGACGACGATTGGCACAGGTGATCGGCTGGATGGACTATACTACCTTCGTCAACAACCGGAGATTGTCACGCGTGTCGTGGGGGTTGACTCCAATATTAATTTATGGCATAGACGGTTGGGTCATCCCTCCGAGAAAGTAGTTAAATTACTTCCGTTTATTAGCAATAAGAGTACGTTGATTAAACCTTGTGATATTTGTCATCGTGCCAAACAAATTAGACATTCTTTTCCGTTGAGTGCAAATAAAAGTGATGGTCTTTTTCATCTGGTGCATTGCGATTTATGGGGCCCTTATGAGTCTCCATCTACTAATGGTGCTCGTTATTTTCTTACAATTGTTGACGATTATTCTCGTGGCGTTTGGATTTATTTATTAATTTCAAAAACAGAAGTGTATGAAAAATTCTTGAACTTTGTAGCCATGATAACTCGACAATTTTCAGCTGCAATTAAGATAGTCAGGAGTGACAACGGCACCGAATTTCACCCCTTACAGCCGTATTTTACCACACAAGGTATTCTCTTTCAAAGTTCTTGTGTCGGAACACCGCAACAAAATGGGAGAGTTGAACGAAAGCATCAACATCTCCTTAACGTTGCTCGTGCCCTTCGCTTTCAGGCCGGCTTGCCCATCACTTTCTGGGGTGAGTGTGCTCTGGCCGCGGCCTATCTTATTAATCGCACACCTTCGGCACTTTTAGGTGGTTGTACACCCTATGAAGTTTTGTTTGGTAAGCCTCCTCCATTTAATCATTTACGGGTGTTTGGTTCGTTATGTTATGCTCACAATCAACGCACCAAGGGTGACAAATTTGCTAGTAAAAGCCGGAAGTGCGTCTTTCTAGGCTATCCATCCGGGAAGAAGGGTTGGTATCTTTATGACATGGATACTGGAGATTTTTTTATATCAAGAGATGTCGTATTTTACGAGTCTGAATTTCCATATTTGGCTCAGACAAGTGCATCTTCAGGGGGGGCACCATCCTTTGAGCACTCACCCAGCGAGCCGTTTACTGATAGTGATGATGACGATGTCGGGCCCGCTGTATCACCCACCACGCAGCATGTTGGGCCTGCTGAGGCCGAGTTGTCCATGGCTGTTCCCGAACCATTACCTACGGATACACCGGACCCTGCAACTACAGGGCATTCTGCGCCTCAAATGGGACGTGGTCATCGCCCTAAAATACCGTCGAGTAACCTCCGTGATTATATTGTTGAGAAGTCTGTTAAAGGTAGTCGTCCATCCGCCGCATCCCATATCGCTGTGCCATCGTCTTCCTCAGGTATTCTTTATCCCCTCATTAATTATGTTAGTAGCGATAATTTCTCCATTGCACATCGCAACTTCTCGGCTGCTATTATGACCCATAAAGAACCTCGTTCTTTTAACGAGGCTGTAAAGACCGAAGGATGGCGACAAGCCATGGATGCTGAGATGCAAGCTTTGCATGAAAATGGCACTTGGACCTTAGAGCAACTACCGGCAGGAAAACGCGCTCTCGGGAGCAAGTGGTTGTATAAGATAAAATACAAATCTGATGGTTCTATTGAACGACTCAAAGCTCGCTTAGTTATTCTTGGTAATCATCAGACCCAAGGAATTGATTATGAAGAAACATTTGCTCCTGTCGCAAAAATGACTACGGTCCGTACGTTTTTAGCTGTTGCTGCAGCAAAGAAGTGGCTGCTACATCAGATGGATGTGCACAATGCCTTCCTACATGGTGACCTACATGAAGAAGTATACATGAAATTACCTCCTGGCTTTAAGCCGGATGTTCCAGGAATGGTTTGTCATTTAAAGAAGTCCTTGTATGGACTTAAACAAGCCCCGAGGTGTTGGTTCGCCAATTTTGGGGCTGCATTGAAAGAATATGGCTTTACTCAAAGTCTAGCTGATTATTCCCTCTTCACTTATACACGAGGGACGGTGCACCTACACGTGCTTTTGTACGTTGACGACTTACTAATTTCGTCCAATGATTCCGCTGCCATTACCACTTTTAAGAATTATTTACATTCTTATTTTCATATGAAAGACTTGGGCGTCTTAAAGTATTTCCTTGGCTTGGAGGTTGCCCCAAGCACCGAAGGAATCTTCATGTGCCAACGTAAATATGCGTTGGACATTATCGCTGAATGTGGTTTATTGGGCTGTAAGCCGTCCTCTACGCCCCTGAACGAATGCCCATCGCCTCGGCTATCCACACGGCCTTTGCTGGCTGATGCAGAATCTTATCGACGTCTCGTTGGACGTCTTGTCTATCTCGCTGTGACTCGTCCTGATCTTACTTACACTGTTCACATCTTGTCCCAATTCATGCATGCTCCACGACAAGATCATTGGGATGCCGCCCTTCGCACTGTGCGCTATTTGAAGGGTACTCCGGGACAAGGTATCCTTTTACGCTCTGATGCTCCATTATCCCTTACTGGGTGGTGCGATTCTGACTATGCTGCTTGTCCTCTTACTCGCCGGTCTCTCACTGGATGGGTGGTCTTTCTTGGTTCTTCTCCCATTTCTTGGAAAACTAAGAAACAACCTACTGTCTCCCTATCGTCTAGTGAGCCGCCTTGCACATTGCTAATAATCCGGTCTTCCATGAACGGACTAAACATATTGAGGTTGATTTACACTTTGTTCGTGATGCTGTCATTGAAGGTCTCATTGCTCCGTCACATGTCTCGACTGTGACCCAACTTGCTGATATTTTCACCAAGTCCCTGGCTTCTACTCGTTTTGCATCCTTAGTTGGCAAGATGGGCACTCTTAACCCGTCTGCTCCATCTTGAGGGGGGGTATTACGGATATTACGGATTTGGGCTACCTGTCTAAGCCCGCACTTCTATTGTTATTATATTATGTCTTGCGTATTAAGAAACCCTATGACTAGCGATGTAATATATATACCGATTGAATTATTAATGGAAGGACACAATTGATTTTCATATCGAATTACGTATCTTAGCAAGTTTACAAATTATGCATCTACTTTTTTGTTTTTTTATGATGCAATTTCCTCTTAACTTTACGTAATTTAGATTATTAATTCCTTTATTTATTTGGTTTAATGTGCATTAAGTTCTTGACTTTATCGTTACTGCTAATGCATGATATTTTTTGTGTATGTTCAAGTCATCAAAGTAATGAGATTTTCTACCCACGCCATATTAGCACAGTTAAATTGTGCCGATGACGGATATGGTAAGTTTTTTAATTTAAGGGTAATGATAAATATAACCCAGTGGGTTGTATTTAAGCATTAAATACTTTTTAATTTGGGTATTAATATAGGAATTAAGAATTAAATTACACATTAACCAATATAATTAATGCATATACTAAGAATTTATTTCCTCTTTTGGTTAACTAGTGGGTTGTATTTAATCATTAAATACCTTTTAATTTGGGTATTAATTTAGGAATTAAGAATTAAATTACACATTAACCAATATAATTAATGCATATATTAAGAATTTATTTTCTCTTTTAGAGCATCTCCAATGGTTTCCAAAAGGACTTGCTTGCAAATAAAAAAAATTTCAAGCTACTTGCTTGACCATTGGAGCACTTCCATTGAACTAGCTTAAATTGAGCTACTAGCTCCATGGAGCTAGTAGCTTAAATGGTCCTACAAAAAAAATCTACCTACTAAAATAATACATGTGGAAATAGAATTTTTAATAAATAAATGGGTGATATGAAAGGTAGTTGACATATGGGTCCATCTAAGCCACAATACTAGTAGCTTACCATTATAGTAGTTTCTAGCCTAAAAATGTTATAGCTTGAAAATCTTATGTGGCAAAGGTAAGCTAGTAGCAACTAGCTTACCATTGTGGATGCTCTTAGTTTCTTAAATACAACCTACTGCGTTGTATTTATGAGTACCCTATTTTAAAACGTTTAGGAATACGTAAGCTCTTACTACTAAGTAATCCCATGCACCCCTAGAGTATTAGACTATCACTTAATAAAAATTATAATATTTAACTAGAAATTTGTAGAATGTAAAAATTAGTAATTAGATATTGAATACTAATATTAGTAAAAGTAAAGTAGTACTATATGGAATTATGAACGTAATAAAGAGGAGGAGTTTGTGTATGAGTTTTCTTTGCAGTGGTTTCCCACTTAGATTATAAATCAGCTAAATTCGAAACGTGTTGTTTCACAACTGGTCAATTTAGAACTCCATCAAGAGCAAGTCAGTTGTATCAACTCAGATATGTGATTTTGGAAGCTTTGGATTTTCAAATAGATTTGGATATAAGGATACACTTAGCTTATTATCTCGGATCAATTTTACATGTTTAATATCAAACTTTATGAAAAATAGGTTTATGTGATCTCACAAGAACTTCCTTATTATTAAGCATATAAATTGACCTAAACAAACGTAGATAGTTGTTAGAAAAAAATAGTTTTTTGGACTTAACTTCATGATAATTGTTTTGAAACCATTACTAGTTTTAAACCCGTGCAAATTGCACGGTATGCTATTTCACTAATTGTTATTAAGAAAAGTATTAAAAAATGTGATTAATATTTATATTACGTCATATCTAAGAATTTATATATCAAAAACCTTATAAAATTGGGGTGAATTTAAGAAAAGCTACAATCTTCTTTTATGATTGGGAGATTTGAACATATAATTTTAATAGAACTAAACTCATGCAATTTGCACTGATTTAATATTAAATACTTTATTATTATCAAAAAGTTGATACAATTTTAAAGTAAAAAATTATATAAATAAAAGTATTTATAGACATAAAATAAGAAAATGATATATTTATCTCAGATCGAGATTTATATAAAACATATTCATAAATATGGTTTTCCCATGCTCATATTTGTTAAGCAGTACTAATATTTATATTTAGCTAACTTCCCACAATGGATATTTGTTTAAGCAGTAATATACCTATAAATATATTCACTACACATCTTTTATCTTTTATATTCACTAAATTTGGCAATAATTTTTAACGATTTGGTATCTCGAATGAACGAAAATATTAGAACTAAATTTACAGTAATACCCTAATTCAAAACTAACACCCTCGCTAAAAAACATAGTTGTTGTTTAATTCGAGATGAAAGAATGGAATTGACTTAGGGATGTCATTTTACCCGCACTCGATTAAAATTTGATCCACGTGATTCTAAAAGACGGGATAAAACCCGACTTAAATAGATGATGGATGAAACGGATGACAGATGGATGATAAATTGGATGAAGAAATTTCACCCGTCATGCATCCACCACCCTACTTTATTAACTTTTAGTTTATAAGATATATATTTAATACATTGTTAACATATAAAACATCAAGATTTTTAAAAAAAATTCTACTCTTAAAATATACATATATTTTTTTAAAGTAAGCAGTAAAAAGTTAAAACAAAATAATTATTTAACTTTATTTTTGTTTAAATAAAAGTCATCATTTTTTTTAGCTTTAAACATATATATATGCAATCATCCGCTTATCACCCGATCCGCCCATTTCATCCACGAATGATAGATAGATGAAGAAGGAATTAGTCTCCCTCAAGCTCCCTATTTTCTGTCACCTAACAAACATGCGTCTATAGTCCATAGTCACTCCATTTTCCTCCTTGAACCACCCATTCAATCTCATCTATTTCCCATTTGTCTCTATAAATTGGCTCTAGTGAAATCTGTCCATAAAATCATATATTGCCGCGGTATTAACTTTAAAATTGTAGATCTGTCCAAATTTTTCAAAGGTAATACGGAGTACTAAAATAATTATTTTTATGTCGCAATATCGTTTTTTAATGATATTTATACTCTTTAATCATTACTTTTATACATTTTTTAAGTTGAAGTAAGTGTTCACTTTTTTAATTTTTTTTTATTGTTATACTCTTTAACTTTATGAATTTTATACTTTCGTGTATTGAGCTTATCGCTAATTTTTTTTCTAAGCAAATTATAATTTATGTTTTTAAGCATTTTTTTTCACTTTTTTTAAAATTATTAAAACTTCGTTATTTTTTAAATTGGATTTCTGTATTTATTTTGAATTTGGTGATAATAATTCTAATCTTTTCTAACTTAATTGATTAATTTGATTAGTATGAAAAATATGATGAATCGACTTGATCAGATAATTATTCTCGTTATCTACCAAAATATTAATTCATTGTAATTAATGATGACGGACGATATTCGTAGTAATTTGTGGTTTTAATTTGTGGACATGGGCCAAGCCGCGGCGCGCGCGGAGGCGCTTGGGACAAGCGTTGCATTTATGGAGTCGCCACCAATTTTTATGGGAAATTGGAACCGTTCGAATACCTCATGCCATGTCAAGACACAAAATAGTGACATGAACACCAAGAACTCGTTACCCTTAGCATTCTATGTCTAGAATGACTCTCGTGGATGCCAATGAACACGGATGTTCACAGAGATATGGAGTAAGGGGTGAGGGTACATATTAGGAAACTCTTTAATCGAACACCTAATCACGCCCGCCTCGATAGCGGCCTCTACTAATGATTAGGGCATTTATTCATATTTGATATGTTGTCGATTATATGCATACAATACAACATCCAAAGATTAATCTTAGCATGTGAATTAAACTAAGTCGGTGAACAAATATTTAGCACTCAATTATGTCGAATTGGGATTTAGAATTAATTACATGTGAAAAACAAGTAAATAAACCATACAATAAACAATAAATAAATAGCGATAAATAAATAACAATAATTAAGATTACAATGAATTACAATGATTTAACTGATTTACGTCAAAAATACACTCGAAACGGAAATTTGAAGAAAAGAAAATAAAAGTTTGAAATAAAAGTGACAAAAAATAGGATAAATTAAAGTTGATATTACGATTAGTAGTTAATTAATACCTAATTAAAGCTACGTCAAAGCGAGAACGGAAAGTTCAGGGACAGAAGTCATCTCAGAACAGGCGCAGCATCTGTCGCGTCCCTTAGAAGAACCGCAGCTATTCCTGCGTCTGTTCTCGAGTTGAGCTCTGGCTGTGAAGTCAGAACCGCGGGTAGTTAATGTTCATTGGCATGTTTTACGATTGATTATCAATATTAAACTCTAGTGATTTAGCATATTAATTACATACTGACAGCATCATAAAAGAGATAAACACGAATTAAAACAAATTAAAATGGGTTAAAAACGAATTAAATTTATTTACGATACGGAAACACAAAAAGAACGAACTTGGAAACAAATTTGATAAACTGAAACTAATTAATGGAAATATATACAAAGAACGAATTCCAGAGACTTGATATGGACAAATCGAGTCTCTAAGATCCGAGTTTGATTTAGTGACGAAAACCCGCAAATATCGATTTATAAGGGATTTAAGTCGAAAATATAACGTTAAAATTGAAAGGAGTGATCAAAACATGGTTTATATACAAAGGAGTGAAAGAAAAAATGGAAAATAAGATGAAAAGGACAAAACCACAGAAACCCGACGAAGAAGAAGAAGAGTAGGAGCAGCGAGAGCTTCTGGAAGAGGCGCAGCTGCTGCTGCGTTTCTTCTCGACGTGTGGTAATTGCTGTTTCATAAAAACAGTTTGTAATAAAGGTTTTTAAAATCGGTTTTAAATGTATTTTTGACGTGAATCTTACATTAATTGATACAAAAATAAAAATACAATAAAAAAAGATGGGATTTACACCCTCAGGCTTACATGTTTGACGAAACGAGATTAACTAAGTTAACGTTAGTGATTGCTCGACTAGAATGTATGTAGAAAGTGTCCTCGCTGGAGGATTTTAGATTAATTGATTGATTGATGTGTAGTGGACAAATTGGTTGGTCATGCACTGTGACAAGAACTCAGAATGATCTGAGCTTACGTGGTCGATTGATCAAGCACGTAGGCGTCGAAAGCTTAGGGCACGGTCTAGAATGCAAAGGGAGAAGAGAAGGGCGGACACTCGCGTGAAAAATATGTGACACCGGAGGTCTCTATTTATACTAAACAATGTAAATAGTTTTGGAATGACTCAAACTTTGGAAATAAATCACGGAAAAATTCTGTAAACAGCGAAAACGAGCTGGAGAAGAGGCGCGACATCTGCGGCGTTATTTCCCCAGAGGTTTCCTCCTGCGGAGGAAAGATTTTCGCGTTTCTATTATGGTATTGCGGTAGATCTATACTTTCTTATTTCTTAAAATATGATATACGGGATATATTTTACCAAAAGATACAAATTTAATTTATGGAATAAATATACGGAATATTCTAGAGCATTCCGACTCGGCATTTTAAACGGTTTCCTAGAAAATGAAGCGGTTTTTGACCCGGACTCCAAATGAACTCTAATTAATGTCAAAATGACCGTATAGGCGCGTAGATGCCGACAAAGGGGTAGACACAAGTGTTTGAGCTATCACTTGACGATAAACTTACGAACTGTCATAAATCGTTCCGCGTACTAAACATGCGGCCCAATCATCACTGGGTGGTTGGCGAAAGGTGTAGAAACGAGGTATCTACAGAGCCCCCACTTTGACTGAGGCTTGGACAAGACGAAAGTCAAAGTATAGCCATCAGGTCAATCGAAGATTACAACCTAACGACTATGGCGACGCGAGGCGGCTCAAGGGGCTAAACCAAGGACCTGTCGTCGGGACCATTTTAGAGTCTGTTGACTATCGGGGAGGGTTGTTTAAAGTCCATAAGACTATGTAAGGAGGCTCGCCAGCCATAAGAAGAAACCATACCTGAGAACCTGCCTGCCTCTGTTTTTAAGCAAACTCTCGTTGGGGAATATTTAAAGTCTTGATTGTCGACAACAACACTGCAAAATATCGCTGGAGAAATACACATATCGACGACTAGAAACATCTTGATCATCATGAAAGAAATCTTGAGCGAGCAATACTGCAAATTACTGCTGCGCTGGGGAAAAGGAAGACTCGAACGATATTGCAAAATACCGTTGCACTGGGCATAACGATTTGAGCAACGCTGCAAAATACTGCTGCACTGGAAGACTCGAACAATACTACAAAATACTGCTACACCGGTCGTACGGAAGACTCTGTTTATGTTGAATCATCTCCGGGGGAATCTGCTTGTGTCTGTTTCTAAACAAACTCTGCTTCTCGAGAAGTACAGTATATCGGCTATAATGAACTCTTGCTCGGGATATAAATATATTGATAAAGGTGTGTCTTAAACACTGCTAGGAATCTGCTCGGTTGTTGCAAGCAAAATCCTGATAATAAAAGAACGAGCCCATGAACTGTGTCCAAAGGATCCTTGCTGGGAAGATAAAAACGTGTGATGGTTTTGCAGTTTGTCGAAAAGGAGGTCTGGACGAAAAATGTGCCCAAGAGAACCAAGTGTATGATATAAGATGTTGGAGAAGAGGCGCAAAAAATTTGGGCCCACAAATAACAAACTTATAACGAATTTTTGAATTTGAGCTGGAAACGTGCTGGGGAACACGTGCAGCAAGAGCTACGTTATTTGGAAAGGGCGCAGCAAGTGCTGCGTCGTTTCTACGGCTTGTCCCTGCCTGAGTAAAAACACGATAAACCGTGTGTTTTATTTCACAATTTCAAACACAAAACCTTCTCAAATTCTCTCACATTCCAACCAAAACTCGTCAAAACTTGGACCACCATAGGACTCAGGATTTGGACCTAGTGCAACCTTGGACTGCCAAGATTAAGACCTGACCTTTATTTACCGTCGTTGACTAGGGTTGGGGTGGTTTTGAGGCGGCTAAAGGTGGCTGGTCAGGTGGGGTGCTGCGGGTTTGACCGTGGTTTTGGGATGGGTAGTTAAACCTTTATTTTGACCCGTCGTGACCTGCGTAAGGGTTGGTTGTCATGGGGGACGGTGGGAGGTCTGGTTGGTGGTGGCTGAGTGGTGGCAGGTGGTGGTTTGTGCGAGTGGTGGCCGGAAATCGCAAAGAACAGGGGAGATAAGGGGTTTTTACGCAGCCGTTTTAAGACGAGTGTCGTGTCTTCGTTAGGGGACCATTTGGGAAGTGGGGACCACCCCTCGAACCACCGTGGGACAGTGGTGTCAAGGATATGGCCATGGGTGGTGTGGGTGGATGTGGTGGTGTTGGCGAGGGGTGTTTTACACAGGGATTGAGGGTGGTTGGTGATGTGATGACGGGCTGTGATGGGGCTTGTTAGGGCACGTTTTTTAGGGCTGCTGATGGTGGTTTGACAGAAGTTGAAGGGGGTGGTTGGGTGAGTCGTGGTGTGGACTAGGAGGTGGCAGGTTGGGTGTTCACGGTGGGAGTTGTGGTGTCGGGTATGGTGGGTTTTTGTGAGGGGTGTTAAACTGTGTAATGGGTGTGGTTGGGTTGTTTGTAATCGGGTTTTAATTTGGATATCCAGGTGACTCGGGTTTATTTTATAAACGGGTTTTAATACCGTAATAATTATAATAAATAAATTGGTTTGAATCACTTATATACTAAACGGAATAAATAAATAATTAAATTAAATTGAATTATGATATTTTTATTAGGTGACTGTTGTGAAGAATTATATTTGGATTGCTTAAGCTGATTAATTGGAATCGCTTGCCATGTAGGGATAAATCCTACTCAACTTTTACTCGATAATGTTTGTTGGATGATTTACCTTAAAGTGAATTGATCGTACGTGAATTGTGTTGGTTGATATAATAGTAATTGTTGGAAGGGAGAATTATATTGCATAGGTTGATTGATGACATCGTAATTGTTGGAAGGGTGAATTATATTGACTTGTGTTGGTTAAATTATGATTAGGTGACTTGAATTGTTATCGTTGATTGTGAATGTGGTTATTGTGAAAAGCTGTGCGACAGTCAGTTGTACGTTGTTGAGGGAGTTTGTACACAGGGGTGTTGTTAATATGTACGATGTGAGGGAGGGGTACTATTACATGATGGCGGTACGTTGTTAAGGGAGGGGTACCAAAGTAATTGAGCACGTTGTTAAGGAAGGTGTGCTAAGTAAAAAGGATGGAACATGTTGTCAGGGGGGTTGTGCAATGTAAAAAGGAAATTAGATTTTTATCGTATGTTTTTGTTGTTAGAATTTATTTCTACTCAACCTCGCGGTTAACTGTGTATTCGTGAACACCTGTGGTGAACCGTTTTATGGGGAGCAGATTTGACAGGTACTAAAGATTAGTTGACTTGGGAGCATTGGGATGAGAGCTTGACTTGGACCTTAGTTGAAGTCTAGATCACATAGAATAATTACATCACTTTATTTATTTCCGCTGCGAGATGTAGTGTATTTTATATTAAGTTTTAGTTGGTTAAGTTGTAATAAACATTTAATCATTAAGTTTTAATTTAAAGTACTTTGGTGAGTTGGACTTTGTTATTCCCTACCTCGGGAAACCGAGATGGTAACAGCCCTATTTATTTGGGAATATCTAGCTAAAGGCTCCTACATAAATGGGGGTGTTACAAAGTGGTATCAGAGCAAAATGATCCTCAGGCCTAACCAATGAATAATATTGAACTTAGGATGTGTCTAAATAAAATGAACCCCGGGTAGAAACTGTTAGGAGCCCTCTTAGTGCGGTTAAGAAGGCGCCCTTAATTCGTACCATGGCCCTCTCAGTTTTGGACCGGGAACCTTGAGAGAATACTTTAGAGTGTGGGGTAATTTACAATGAATAGAGTATATTCCTCTTAGTAATTTTGTTTGTCTTGGTTGCATATTGTTGTCATTGATGATTGCGGTTACGGGGGAGTAACCTTGTTTTACGGAGGAGGGGTGTGACATGATTTCTTTTAAGTATTGTTATAAGCATGTTCATATGGGAAAAGTATGTTGGCATGTATGTGGGAGCTGTGAGTATGATTAATATGTGAAGTGTTAAAGGAATTGCGTGAAATTGTGAAGAATGCGATTTTGGTTGAATTCTCGAAATTTTACCCTTGATTGTTTTGGCTACCAAGTTGTTTGTAAAATGCATTATAAATTGATCCTATAAGTTTTTGACTTGATTCTTTCGCTCATGATTTACTAACTCTCTTTATTTTCTAAAAAGTATGAGTTTTCAAGAATTAATTATGTTATTAATTATTTATGATTTTTAGTTATAGCATGATTTCCTTAGTCTTGAACAAATAAAAGTTTTTGTTTCTTGATATTTTAATATTGTGAATTGTGTGAAGTAGATTACCATGTCTAGTGATACGCGGAATGTGTTTCCCTAAGCCTATATATATGATTACAATAATTGCATCCATGTTTAAGTTAGATATCATTATTAAGAAAAGATTAACTAATTAATTATGCATATTTTTGTTATAGATTAATATTTATCTTGGTAATGTACTCCCCAATAGTTAAGTAAGAAGTTAAAGTTTAAATAAGGATTATTTCGAACATCTTATGTGATTGGTTTTGCTATTTGGAAGAAAAAGAAAGATTTTGTTATTCTATTAATCATTACTTGGAGTTATGTTTGAAATAATAATTGTCTTATGTTACAATATGTATTCCTTATTTTTGTGGTTTTACATCAATGATTTGGTTGTTCTTATTGTTGTTATCTCAAACTTCTAGGATGAAGTTTATTTTTAGGGGGAAGGAATGTAATACTACGAATGTCTGAGTTATTGTTGTGATACTTTGTGATAATCGTAAATGGATGATTGTGTTGGATGGTGCTTAGTTATGAGAATGTTTATAGGTGTTATAGTTGTCGGCGAACTTCGGGACGAAGTTCATTTTAAGGGGGGAAGACTGTAATACCCCATATTTTGATAGTAAGTTATGAGAATAATTTATGTAATTTAATAATTAGTTAAAGGCATTTCTAATAATAATTACAAGTAAGACGATAATTAATTAATAAATTAATAATCCAAGTCGTGAATTTGGCTTAGTTGATAATCGAGTGTTGGACCGTGTGCCAATGATTAATTGGGCCGAAATTTATTAAATTGGTATGAGAGTAATCAGGATTTATATCGGGAATTAATAATAATATAATATGAAAATAATAATATATAAAAGTAATAATAATTATATTGACGCGTGCATTTTATATAGGTATTTCGTACTTCATTTGCACGCATTTCTATGCATTTTGTGTAGTGTTTAGCTACAAATGTCCCCCGAATTGTCTACTTTGGTTTCTCTTGTCTTATTTGCAGGAATGAACCAAATAGGAGCATAATCAAGCTTAATACCTGTCCCTATGCATGCATTTAGGAGGTTAGTTGAGTCGGAGCCTTAAGACTACTATTTTGAGATGCGCAAAGAAATAAGTTAGCTTGGCGAGCAAAGGAAGAACTTCAAATTACTAGTGCCTACTTTGAAGAGTCATATCTCGAGTTATACAATAGATTTTCAGGTGATTCCAATTACAGTAGAAAGCTTGTCCTCTTAGCCGTTTGAAGTTCAGTGCGCGAAGCAGGAATTGCGCGCTGGAAAGTACTCAATCGAGTACAATTATGTTCGATCGATTCCTTTTTCTACTCGATCGGGTAGTGCCTATTTAATAAGTGTTCGATCGAGCACCTAAAGTATTCGATCGAGAGGTTTTAGCTTGGATTTGCTCGATCGAGTGATATAAAAGTCCTCGATCGAGTATTTAGCTATTATACTCGGGATTTTTATCCCGTGATAGGTTTTGTTTTGTTAATTTTCACTTCCCTATATAAGGGAGTCGTAACTAGGTTAATAGACACTTCTTATTTTACCTTTTAAGACTTCACTTAATACACTTTACTCTCTTAATTTTTCCCTTAAACTTTCTACTGTAACTTTGCTCGGATTTGGGTTGTTCTTTACGCCGGAATTCTTATGTTTGTAATCCCTCTTCTCTTTATTAATCTTAATCTTGTTATTAATTGCTTTAATCTCTTGTTTCTCTTATCATTAATTTCAGCCCTAATTTCATTCATGCAATTTTATTGTTATTTCATCATGCTTTCAATTTGTTCATTCACTGTTATTAATATTGACAACATTAGTAATATGAGTAGCTAATTTCTCTTATGTTAGGACTAGGGAATCCATGGTAGGATTGCGACGATGTAGCGAATAGACTAGATGGTTTACTTGTGAGAATCTGTCCCCATAGGAATATAACTGTACACCAATTTAGTTGAATGCATTCTTCTAAATTACATTAATCTGGTTAATTTCGTTCTTGGATCGGAATATTGGAATGAACAGACTTGCTATGAACAGTAGACTACCCTAATGAGGACGGAAGTTAAGTTAGCGGAAATCTAGGATAGAAAGTGGACCGGAAGGACCTTTCCTGTATCCTTCTCACAGTAGATTGTCTAGGCTATTTGCAGCTGAGTCGATAGACTACCATGGTGAACCGAAATCCTGACATACCTCTTTTATCTGATCACTTGTCTACTATTTTTCTACCTAATTGCGCTTTCCCTATTTCTCTTTCCCTTAAACCTTTAGTAGTTTAGAATATCAATTACAAAACCCCCATTTGTGACTTAGATAGACGGACTTTCAGATAGATACCTTGCCTCCCTGTGGGGGTCGACCCTACTTATCACTAGATTCTATTAGTATATTTAGGTATTTATTTTTGGTACAAAAACGACAGTATCAAATTTTGGCGCCATTGCCGGGGAGGCAACTAGCCTGCTCATCTATTCATTTTCGTTTGTCTTGCGCCTCAAGGGATTTATTCCTTGAGGCAGTTCTTATCTTTTTCCTTTAGTGTTGTTTTGATAGGTCCTACCTAGACAGGATTCTAGAAGAAAGATTGTCAAAGGAAAGGCTTGAGTACCTTTGATTCTTCTGCCAAGATGTCTAGCGTCTCCAGAATTATAGCACAGTTTAAAGGACAGAATGCAATATCTGACCAGCTGGAGAATAGACGATCTTGGGGTAGTCCACCTCAGTCCCATATTATGGCGCAGCAGGTGGTCCATTGTAAGAGATGTGGTGTTGTGGGGCACGATGCTGTTACTTGTTATGCGAAGAATGATCGAGACTATGCTTATCGGCAGTATAGACAAGGTCGTTATGGTTCTCAAAGTGGGGGTTACCCAAACTATTCTCCACTTCTGCCGCAAAATTACTATGTGCTGCCACATCTGATTCAGCAGCAACGATTTCAAAGGCCTTCATTTTCTTTTCCGCCACAGCAGGTTCCTTCCTCCACTATCAACAAGGAAGAGATTGCTGAATTGAAGTCTTTAGTGAAGGCACTTGCTCTACAAGTGCAAGAAACTGTGCAAGCTAGAAATGCTTATATCAAGAGACTTGAGACTCAATTGGCTCAAGTAGCTGCCGAGCAAGATGCTGATATGTATGACTCGGAAATTGATGATATTGTCGAAAATGAAGCATTAAACGAAGACTTTAATGTTGTTTCGTATGAAAAATTCGATCAAGCTAGCTTTAGTATTCGATCGAATGACTTATTTGAGGAGGAGCTCGATCGAACATATTTTTTTGTTCAATCGAACAGTTTATTTGAAGAGGAACTGGATCGAACAGCTACAGAGACTGTTCGATCGAGCAGTTTAGGTGAAGAAAGATTTCGATCGAATCTATTAGCTATGGACAGTGTTGCTTCGTCATTCATGCCTATTCCGTATGACGTTAAGAAGGTAAATGAAGACCAATCCTATCCGACTAGAGATATTGCTATTCCTTTAGTTGATTCCGATAATATTCTTTCTATTCCTTCCATTAAATCATTTACTGCTGTTGATTTAACACCTCCGCCCCAGTTTGGGAGCAAGTTGGAGGAATGTCGTCGCGTTTCTTCTTATACAGGTCTTGACAGGTTAGAAGACCCGATTGGAGAATTTGAAGGATTTATCCCGCGTAAGAGGAAGGCGCGAGAGAAGGCTAATAGTGACGTCTATTATGCTGCAATAAGTTGTTGTCCTCCTGTTGATGCGATGGTATGGAGGCTTAAGGTCAAGTTGGTGGATGCTGAGGGGACCTTATTCACTCAACAGCCTTGTTGTGGGCATTAATTTCTGTCGGTGGATGAAGAAAATAAGGTCGAGCTGGCACCTATCTGAAACCAGCGCTACCGGGAGGCAACCCGGAATTTAAATTTCTATTTAGTTGTTTTTTTCAAACCTTTTAGTTTTGTTGTGTGCCTTAATAATTAGCCTACTCGGCTATAGACTGTGAACAATTTAGCCCTCTTTACTTTGGCAGTAATTTTGTGCGGTTGCTATTTGCGAATTTGCAGGTACTGTTGCATTCTGTTCGCAACTTAGCTGCTCTGAAGCCGCTAGCTGTGACCTCCCATGTTGCTAGCTGGTTTGGGGTTCCTCGCGTTATCTTGTAAGTTTTCAGCTTCTACACTCTCTGTCCTTTTTAGTTTGCATTTCCTTTCCCTGTTTTGGGTACAATGAGGGCATTGTACGGTTTGGTTTGGGGAGGTTATGCATCCATATCTGTGTCTACATGTAACACCCCCATACTCCAAGTGCCTTACCAGGACCACTCAGGTATAAGGATGCTACCATCTCGGTTACCCGAGGCATGATAATCATAAGACAATGAAGAAACATACTTTATTAAATAAGTTTTAGCGATTACATAACAAAACCAACTGAAAGCAAAATACAACTGTTCTCAAACTATAAACCAACTGAAAGGAACTGTCCTAACAAACACAAATGGAAGACTAAAGACTCCGATATGTGATGACTCCATCCCCAGCTAGATCCCACGCGTATCCAAGATATACCGCTAAGCAACGACTCACCACCCCCGAATGGATCACCACGTTTTTAAAACATTTAAACGGGTCGACTAATCACACAATTAATATACATGTCACAATAAGATAAACAGACAAATTAACATCACACATACACAACCAACCAACTCCAATCATCTCAATCACTGACTCGTCCACCGGACCACCCGCCAAAGGGGGGACCGCACCGTACCCACCAAATCCCCGCTCCACATAGTGAGCGATAACCCTGTCCATTAATGTGCACATCCCCTTCCGTGCGGGTTCCACGAAGGGCGAAACTAGGGCGTGAAGCCACTCCCGCAAGTGACTCCACTCAGCCGAGAACGCATCTCGAGAACCATAGGCAACCAATCACAATCACAATATCAACAACCGTCTGAATTTATCAACAAGTACAATCACAATCAACAAACCGTCACAATACAATTACTATATCAAACAATCAATCTCAACACATCAACAATCATCCCATTATGGGACTAATACCGAGTAGAAATCCTACCGGAATGCAACACAAACATCAGACGATCTAGCAGCTGTCTCAAAACCTTTCCTCTACGAACCCTTCTCCTATACACATAATCACATAATCACTACCAACACAACAAATCATAAAAACCCCCAATCCCAAAATTAGGGTTTAAACAAAGTCAACCAAACGCTATAAAATTGGTATGTAGGACTTACCCTTGACGCAAGGAACACTATGATGCAAAGAACAATGAAATCCGACGCCTCTAGCTCCGGGATTTGCTAACGATGCGATTAGGATTAAGAACGTACTTGCCTTCTCTCTTAAACAGTAAATTAGGTTTTGCAAAAGTGATTTAGAAACAATGACGGAAGGTTATATATCTTAATCGCATAATTAAAAAAACCCGAGAAAAACTCCCCGTAAACCGGCTACTCGATCGAGTACCCAAGGCTAGTCGATCGAGTACCCCCTTACTCGATCGAGTACCCCAGCTACTCCATCGAGTACCCAACTGGTCAGAAACTATTTTAAAACACAACTCACCCTTACTCGACAGAGTAAGGCCTACTCGATAGAGTACCTAAAGACTTATAAATACGGAGTATTACAGTCTTCCCTCCTTAAAAAGAACTTCGTCCCCGAAGTTCAACCCATACATAAAAACAACCATACTAACTCGACCAAGACACAACAACATAATTAAGAACTCAAGAACTCGACCAAACATAAAACATGAACTTTTAACACCCACTCCACCAACTATGTTTACTTCCCTAACATGACTCACGATATCGTATCCACCACATATATACCTCTCACGACACCAACGCCATACATAACCAACTACCATCCTCTAACGCTGCTAGCTCCATAATATCATCCACTATCAAATCCAAAATCAAGACACTCATAGACATCAAACGGAATGTTACATTCTACCACCCTTAAAAGGAACTTCGTCCTCGAAGTTTACTCACACTCATAAACATCCTCATCCAACTGCCTAGATTATCGAACTCATAACCATCATCATCCAACTGTCAACACTATCCAAATATTCTCACACTCCTAAACATCGAACTACTACCAGTACGGTCATGACCTTTAACAAAATTAACCACCACACGAATCAACCTTTTATTCGACATCAAGACTCAAACTTCCAAATATATTACCATATGCACACCCATCAAAATCTCTTTTATCACATCCTACTCGTCTTAAGATAAATGTTACGTCCTCGTAACTCACTAATACTAAATCCTAGATACATCTCATTACCCTCTTTACCACCACATGTGCAAGATAACCGTTTATAAACCAAACACTCACCATTCTTATATTCAAGGCTCCCATACATAAACATTTCTCATTCCTCAACTCATTCGGCATAGCACCTATCCTATACCATAAACTCGTAGCAAAATCACCATACTAACTCTCCATTATTACTGCAAAACAACATACCTCTCTATGTAAAGCACCTACCTCCCAAACGCATAACTCATGATCCCCACTCGTTACGTACACTCACACTAGATCCTCAAGTTCTTTCATTCATTACCGCAAGACTCATACATAACTTAACACGACACTTATTATTCAACACCCTACACTCACTGTCTCAACAAAGGATTATGAACCACCTGCATATATCAGATCATTACCACCCATGTTCTACGAATCACTTGCCATTATCATGTCCACTAAAGCTTTATTTAGAACAAGATCAAAATTACTGCAACAACCTCTCACAACCGTGTTCCATTAACCGAATATCACTATACCATGACAACAATGAAGACATATACAACTCTATTCCATATCATACTCTACCCTCATTCTCAAACTTAACCTGATAAAGAAAACACCAATGATCAAGACGACTGTCTATCTGTCCAAACTGAAACTCACGAGAAACAACAACAAACGAAACAACAATCTATGTATAATTGGTATGTACTTTCGAAATTCGAATCATAATCATCCCGCCTACTCCATCACAACCGGTGACGGCATCACAACACCGCCACCAACAGCCACACCGTAGTGCGAAAATACCCGCATCACAACACTAAATATCGTGCCCGGATCACCACCCGAGGCGCCATAACCACATCGATAGACATCACAACATACACAATCCCATAAGTACTGACTCAACATAGCTTCTTGAACAAGAAAAACTTACTCAAATCCACTTTGCTAAATCACAAAGCAACATATTATATGAATTAAACAGATAATAACCTCATGAATATCATCCCCTTACCGCATCACGGGATCAACATATATCATGAATACATACAAGTATAACCAGTCATGCCAGATCAATCAAATTATTACCCTTTTGAATATCATTCAATTAAATTACCGTGTTCAACATATATTGCAGAACATTCAGATAACAACATTATAACTATCACACCATACCACTTCTTGTGAGGTCAGAACCTCACACAAACATTTACACTTATCATAGACCCGTAATCACAACCAACTAGTCAATCCTGACCACGTAAGTTACCACTCGATAAAGGTTACCTGTCGCCCGAGTTTAACTCATATGCCCCTCATAACATATTCCCCCATTCGCACAACCATCACTTCCTGCCAAATATAACCATACCTTTACTATTCAACTATTAGCATCCGCCTCATCTAACCACATCTTATACCTTCTCACAATCATACACAACAATCAGGTCCCTACCAAATCAACCTCTTTAGAATTGCTACCTTTCTAATATACTATCACTCTTAACCACTAGTAACAACGCCACAATACCACCACTGCTCGTATATCAAACCTCTTAAACTCATATCAAAATAACACGGTTTTTCTCCTATCTTTGGTTATCATTCCAAATAACGAACATCAAACCCATCCACAAAATTACCTCAACATTATTCCCAATACTATCTTATTTGTGTTGTCATCCAACTCTCCACCAAATACCTCGTATCGTGCCAATACTCCACCAACTTCTTGCTCCCTTAATTCCTCGAAACTCATTATCAATCATGTTGTCCTGAAACTCCTATATAACCTTTAGCTAACATCCTCGCGACGCTATCACACATTTCAATGATTCCTTACCTTTATATCACATAACTCCGGTGAATATTTTTCTCAGCTTACTTTTATCCTTCTTTTCTCTTTACACTCAATAATACCAATTAATAGTTCAACTCCTTATTCCTTCTAGCTAACTCTTTAGAAATCCAGTTACCCCTTCGTTTCTCCAAAACTCAAATTCCATTATTTTCTACCGACATCATCTCACTCTTTCTTACCATGGATCTTCTCTTATTATGCTATCACTCACACTTGCCACTAATCTATCCATAGAATCAACGTTTAATGTTCAAACGATTGCATCTCCCTTTTTACATCTCTAGAAACCAGAATTCATTTAATACCGTTAATTACCCAAGGAAATCACACAGTAGTTTCGTCTCTCGATAACACAAATTTCCAAACTCAGTCACTACCTGCAAACCCACGTCGCGACATGTCCCATTAAGTTCGCTATATACCACTATTTCCAAACGACCTTTCATTACATATGTTCTTACTCAACACTATTTCTAGCCATCTCCCTCCATAATTTATTATACATCTCAAAGTTGCTCACAAACATCCTTTCTTTCAATCTTTTCATTCTCACGTTCCTTAAACTTACATCATGCCTTGCCCACATTCACTTACATTTTCATTACTCAACATACAATCATGTCACTCATATCGTCTCACACAACATGCTCTATGCCTCAATTAAGTCTTACCAATCCCAACACATATAAATCATGTCCTCCCCACCGAACTCATACTCATCATAGGTGCCACTCTTTACACCACAAAATTGGGTAACTTACGCGTCAAGACCAACATACATGTAAAACAATGCATAAAGAAGCAAAATAACGCCTTTGAATTAAACATAATATGCAACGAAGTCAAAAGATAAGCATATGACCCAAAACAGGGGTCACTAGATCGAGTACGGCCATTCGATCGAGTAAGGGACTTACTCGATCGAGTAGGTCAAGATCAAAAGCACGTAAAACAAATCACCAGGGCTACTCGATCGAGTAACTAACGTACTCGATCGAGTGCCCCCTTACTCGATCGAGTACCAAGGATACTCGATCGAGTACCCCAATTCTCAAGACCTTCCAGTTTTCGTAAAACAGTCATAACTCACTCATTACTTGGTCGTTTTGGGCGTGTGACCTATCGTTAGAATCGTAAAAGGACAAGCTATCACCTCCAATTGGAATCACATCAAAATCATTTATGCATCTCAAGTTATAACAGTTTAAAAACAACTTTGCTGTAATCAGACGACATAACTATTTGATTTTTACTTCCAAATAGTTTAAACAACAACCAAGCAAACAAAACCAGTCCAAAACTCATAAAACCAGTATTCATAATCATATGTTATTATTTTCAAAAGCCAAGCAACAACATTCATCATGCACATAATTTATCTAACTTGCCAATTATGACTTACCCACATGTTTTTATTCTATCACTTTTCCGTAAACAAAATCACAAATACATGACATCAAGTCCCCTATTCACATGTTACTAGCATAACAACATTATAAAATAACTTTCATTATATAACATGCTTAATCGGAACCATGTTACCATACCACGATGATTCATCTTTTTCCACTAATTCATCCATCATACCACATATTTATCCACCATATTCGTTCAACATATTCACCCAGCACATGTTTAATTCACACTCCCAACCTTCTGTACTTTTACTCAACACGACAACAACAACATGTATACTTACACATCGCTTTATATATATATATATATATATATATATATAGACAAAACACTTTTCCTTACATAATTATAACATGTCAAATTACATGTATCAATAATTATACTTTCATGCTTTACAATCAACCAACATACAATTCACGTCATTATCATCTTTCATCCATCAATTCATACAACATACTACTACATAGATACACACAGCACACAATAAGCACATAACGATCCCGACACATATCCCATGGTGACCGGTTCAAAATTGTAGGGCGAGTTCGCGACTTTAGGACGTCTCCCAAGTCTTTGCATTAGCTCCTACAACCTTTACCCCGGGTTCATTTTAATTGACTCCCTATATTCATTGGATTTATTGGTTACAGGTTTCATGATCGTCTCTCTGATACCATTTGTAACACCCCCATAATCCAAGTGCCTTACCAGGACCACTCAAGTATAAGGATGCTACCATCTCGGTTACCCGAGGCATGATAATCATAAGACAATGAAGAAACATACTTTATTAAATAAGTTTTAGCGATTACATAACAAAACCAACTGAAAGCAAAATACAACTGTTCTCAAACTATAAACGAACCGAAAGGAACTGTCCTAACAAACACAAATGAAGACTAAAGACTCGATATGTGATGACTCCATCCCCAGACTAGATCCCACGCGTATCCAAGATATACCCGCTAAGCAACCGCTCACCACCTCCGAATGGATCACCACGATTTTAAAACATTTAAACGGGGTCATTACTAATCACACAATTAATATACATGTCACAATAAGATAAAATGATGTACTTAACTATCACACATACACAACCAACCAACTCCAATCATCTCAATCACCGACCGTCCACCGGACCCGCCCGCCAGATGGGGGACCGCAGGCCGTACCCACCAAATCCCCGCTCCACATAGTGAGCGATAACCCCGTCCATTAATGTGCACATCCCCTTCCGTGGCGGGTTCCACGAAGGGCGAAACTAGGGCGTGAAGCCACTCCCGCAAGTGACTCCACTCAACCGAGAACGCATCTCGAGAACCATAGGCAACCAATCACAATCACAATATCAACAACCGTCTGAATTTATCAACATGTACAATCACAATCACAAATTGGCCAGTCACAATACAATTACTATATCAAACAATCAATCTCAACACATCAACAATCATCCCATTATGGGACTAATACCGAGTAGAAATCCTACCGGAATGCAACACAAACATCGACGATCTAGCACTATCTCAAAACCTTTCCTCTACGAACCCTTCTCCTATACACATAATCACATAATCACTACCAACACAACAAATCATAAAAACCCCCAATCCCAAAATTAGGGTTTAAACAAAGTCAACCAAACGCTATAAAATTGGTATGTAGGATTTACCCTTGACGCAAGGAACACTATGATGCAAAGAACAATGAAATCCGACACCTCTAGCTCCGGATTTGCTAACGATGCGATTAGGATTAAGAACGTATTGCCTTCTCTCTCTCTTAAACAGTAAATTAGGTTTTACAAAAGTGATTTAGAAACAATGACGGAAGGTTATATATCTTAATCGCATAATTAACAAAACCCGAGAAAAACTCCCCGTAAACCGGCTACTCGATCGAGTACCCAAGGCTACTCGATCGAGTACCCCCTTACTCGATCGAGTACCCCAGCTACTCGATCGAGTACCCAACAGGTCAGAAACTATTTTAAAACGCAACTCACCCTTACTCGACAGAGTAAGGCCTACTCGATAGAGTACCTAAAGACTTATAAATACGGAGTATTACACTACATGTATGTTTTTATTGCATTTCTGTTATCACGTTTAATTTCATTATGCATTGTCATTTATTGTTAATAAAATCCAAAAATCTCATAAAAATTGAAACAATTTCAAAACAATCATAAAATATTCACGTTTCATTTTGCATATAGGTTGAGTCGGAACAGTAGATTTCCGTGATGAAATTGCACTTTAACTTGTCATTTTTACTTAAGCCTTTCATCTAATTGATAGTTATTAGCTGAGTCTTGCGCATATCTACGAGTTTTTGTTCAAATTTAGCTAACTATTTAGACTTGACCTGATAAATTGGCAACCTACTCCATAAATTCTGAGTTTTAGAGCCTTATAACTGGTGACATTCATGACCGGTTTACATAGGAATTGAGAGTAGTACTCCTTGCATAGCATGTTCATAACTTTTGCACATTTATGAAATTCGATTTCTTGTCAATTGCATACATTCAGGTTTGTGGTTGGTGTCACATGCAGGGAGGTGCTTGCAAATTTTCTTTTCTTAAAATTTTCACCCATTTAGCTCAACTTAAGCCAAATTCAGCCTCTTTGGCCCATTAGCTACACCCAAAACTAAGCCTGCCCAGTCAAGCTAGTTTAGTGTGTCATTTGTGGTATGTTAATCCATGTTGCGAGTTTGGTTCGTTTTTATTGTTTGGAGTTGGTGGAAAAATAAGGAAGGACGAAGGAATGAAAGAAAAAGCCGTGGAAAAGAAAAGAAAAAAAAAACACGTGTGATAGAAAAAAAGAAAAAAATTGAAAAAAAAAGAAGAATTGAAACACACGTGAAACAGAAGAAAGAAAAAGAAAGAAAAAAAATCAGAAAGTTGAGTTGAGTTTGGTTGAAAAATAGAGACTGTTTGTGCTTATTTTATCTTGTGACGGTCTCCCTCCTCCGTTTTATTCATATATTTTTAAGGAGATAGTGTATCTGGACAGTGAGTTGTGTGCCAATGAAGGGCACTTGTACTTTATTTTACGGTCAGTTGAGATTCGGAGGATCTTAGATGGCCTTGTTTAGGAACTAGCTTGACGCTTTACCTTCACATTTCCATAATTTGTTTTGCCTTTTCTCACCTAAACCTCACTTTCCCATACCATTTGTAAGTCCTCCGCTATGACGGACATTGTTGGTTGGAATGTATGTATAGTACTTGAATCGTCTATCATTTTTGCTACATGCATGTTATGTAGGTCGCAGTTTAGGTGAGTGACTGTTTCTCTTTCTCTCTTATACATATTCACCCTTTGCTTCATGAGAGAACAGTGACCCGCGAGAGTCCGATTTTGTTGTTCTTGCAAGGTCGATATGTCAGCTTTAGTTGTGGACATCTTATAACTCGTTTGCGTGTTGACCGTTGTAGCTATGATTGTTAATTTTTGATTGCATTAATTTGGTTCATGTAGACAGGTTATAGCTAGCTCTGAGTTTTCATTTCCGTTTCATTAGTTTGCATTTAGTTTGCTTGGGGACAAGCAAAGGTTTGGTTTGGGGAGATTTGATGCGTGAATTTTATATAGGTATTTCGTACTTCATTTGCACGTATTTCTATGCATTTTGTGTAGTGTTTAGCTATAAATGTCCCCCGAATTGTCTACTTTGATTTCTCTTATCTTATTTGCAGGAATGAACCAAATAGGAGCATAACCAAGCTTAATACCTGTCCCTATGCATGCACTTAGGAGATTAGTTGAGTCGAAGCCTTATGACTACTATTCTGAGATGCGCAAAGAAGTAAGTTAGCTAGGCGAGCAAAGGAAGAACTTTAAATTACTAGTGCCTATTTTGAAGAGTCATATCTCGAGTTCTACAACAGATTTTTAGGTGATTCTAACTGAATATGAAAGATTGTACTCTTATATTTCCAACGCCACCGGAAACGCCCTGTTTGCCCAAGTAACGAAGAAATGGCAGCCGTTTGAAGTTCAGTGCGCGAAGCAGGAATTGCGCGCTGGAAAGTACTCGATCGAGTACAATGGTGTTCGATCGACTCCTTTTTCTACTCGATCGAGTAGTGCCTATTTAATAAGTGTTCGATCGAGCACCTAAAGTACTCGATCGAGAGGTTTTAGCTTGGATTTTCTCGATCGAGTGATATAAAAGTCCTCGACCGAGTATTTAGCTATTATACTCGGGATTTTTATCCCGTGATAGGTTTAGTTTTGTTAATTTTCACTTCCCTATATAAGGGAGTCGTAACGACGTTAATAGACACTTCTTATTTTACCTTTTAAGACTTCTCTTAATACACTTTACTATCTTAATTTTTCCCTTAAACTTTCTACTGTAACTTTGCTCTTGGATTTCTTTGCTCGGATTTAGGTTGTTCTCTACGCCGGAATTCTTGTGTTTGTAATCCCTTTTTTCTTTATTAATTTTAATCTTGTTATTAATTGCTTTAATCCCTTGTTTCTCTTATCATTAATTTCTGCCCTAATTTCATTTATGCAATTTCATTGTTATTTCATCATGCTTTCAATTAGTTCATTCACTGTTATTAATATTGACAACAATAGTAATATGAGTAGCTAATTTCTCTTACGTTAGGACTAGGGAATCCATGGTAGGATTGCGACGATGTAGCGAATAGACTAGATGGTTTACTTGTGAGGATCTGTCCCCATAGCAATATAACTGTAAACCAATTTAGTTGAATGCATGCTTCTAAATTACATTAATCTGGTTAATTTTGTTCTTGGATCGGAATATTGGAATGAACAGACCTGCTATGAACAGTAGACTACCCTAATGACGACCGAAGTTAAGTTAGCGGAATTCTAGGATAGAAAGTGGACCGGAAAGACCTTTCCTTTATCCTTCTCACAGTAGATTGTCTAGGCTATTTGCAGCTGAGTCGATAGACTACCATGGTGAACCGAAATCCTGACATACCTCTTTTATCTGATCACTTGTCTACTATGTTTCTACCTTATTGCTCTTTCCCTATTTCTCTTTCCCTTAAACCTTTAGTAGTTTAGAAAATCAATTACAAAACCCCCATTTGTGATTTAGATAGACGGACTTTCAGATAGATACCTTGCTTCCTTATAGAGATCGATCCTACTTATCACTAGCTACTGTTAGTATATTTAGGTATTTATTTTTGGTACAAAAACGACAATATCATATATCAATAATAATAAAATTTATGGCAAATAATAAATTAGTAAATATTGTATGAGGGAATCCTATTTATGGTAAGATTAATATGTGTAATAATAATAATAATAATAATAATAATATAATGGTAACTATAATAATGGTAATTCCTATACTAATTGGAATAGGGTAAGTTATGATAGTTTCCTAATTCACCTCTTATTCTCTATGTTCCACACTCTAAATACCCTATTAAATCCGAGAAATTAATCACAAATTGAAGAGGAGGAGCTTTAGGAGAGAGAAAGAAGAAGGAATTAACAAAACCGATTAATCGACTAAAGGTAATATTTCAAACCATCTTATGTATACACTTTAGCATATTATAACTCGATAACTAGACCACATTAGGACTCAGGATTTGGACCTAGCGCAAACTTGGATTGCCAAGATTAAGACCTGACCGTTATTGACCGTCGTTTACTAGGGTTGGGGTGGTTTTGAGGCGGCTAAAGGTGGCTGGTCAGGAGGGATGCTGCGGGTTTGACCGTGGGTTTCGGATGGGTAGTTGAACCCTTATTTTGACCCGTCGTGACCTGGGTAAGGGTTGGTTGTGATGGGGGACGGTGGGCGGTCTGGTTGGTGGTGGCTGAGTGGTGGCAGGTGGTGGTTTATGCGGGTGATGGCCGGAAATCGCAAAGAACAGGGGAGAGCAGGGGTTTTGACGCAGCTGTTTTAAGACGAGTGTCATGTCTTCGGTAGGGGACCATTTGGGAAGTGGGGACCACCCCTGGAACCACCGTGGGACAGTGGTGTCAAGGGTGGTGGCCATAGGTGGTGTGGGTGGCTGTGGTGGTGTTGGCGAGGGGTGTTTTACACGGGGATTGAGGATGGTTGGTGATGTGATGACGGGCTGTGAGGGGGCTGGATATGGCACGGTTTTTAGGGCTACTGATGGTGGTTTGACAGGAGTTGAAGGGGGTGGTTGGGTGAGTCGTAGTATGGACTAGGATGTGGCAGGTTGGGTGTTCACGGTGGGAGTTGTGGTGTCGGGTATGGTGGGTTTTTGTGAGGGGTGTTAAACCGTGTAATTGGTGTGGTTGGGTTGTTTGTAATCAGGTTTTAATTTGGATATCCGGGTGACTCAGGTTTATTTTATAAGCGGGTTTTAATACCGTAATAATTATAATAAATAAATTGGTTTGAATAACTTATATACTAAACGGAATAAATAAATAATTAAATTAAATTGAATTATGATATTTTGATTAGGTGACGGTTGTGAAGAATTATATTTGGATTGCTTTAATTATTTGGATTGCTTAAGCTGCTTAATTGGAATCGCTTGCCAGGTAGGGATAAATCCTACTCAATTTTTACTCGATAATGTTTGTTGGATGATTTACATTAAAGTGAATTGATCGTACGTGAATTGTGTTGGTTGATATAATCGTAATTGTTGGAAGGGAGAATTATATTGCATAGGTTGATTGATGATATCGTAATTGTTGGAAGGGTGAATTATATTTAATTGTGTTGGTTAAATTATGATGAGATGACTTGAATTGTTATCGTTGATTGTGAATGTGGTTATTGTGAAAATTTATGCGACAGTCAATTGTACGTTGTTGAGGGAGTTTGTATACTGGGGTGTTGGTAATATGTACGTTGTGAGGGAGGGGTACTATTATATGATGGCGGTACGTTGTTAAGGGATGGGTACCTAAGTAAATGAGCATGTTGATAAGGGAGGTGTGCTAAGTAAAACGGATGAAGCACATTGTCAGAGGGTTGTGCAATGTAAAAAGGAAATTGGATTGTTATCGTATGTTTTTGTTGTTAGAATTTATTCCTACCCAACCTCGCGGTTGACTGTGTATTCGTGAACACCTGCGGTGAACCGTTTTATGGGGAGCAGATTTGACAGGTACTAAAGATTAGCTGACTTGGGAGCATTGGGATGAGAGTTTGACTTGGACCATAGTTGAAGTCTAGATCACATACAATAATTACATCACTTTATTTATTTCTGCTGCGAGATGTATTGTATTTTATATTAAGTTTTAGTTGGTTAAGTTGTAATAAACATGTAATCATTAAGTTTTAATTTAAAGTACTTTGGCGAGTTGGACTTTGTTATTCACTACCTCGGGAAACCGAGATGGTAACAGTCCTATTTATTTGGGAATGTCTAGCTAAAGGCTCCTAAATAAATGGGGGTGTTACAAATAGGGTAGAAAATTAGGGTTTCCTCCCCCTTTAATGTCGAAAAATTGGGGGTTTTGCCTCAAATGGATTTGTTTGATAAAATTGACATTAGAAATGGATAATTGGCATTGTTAGGAAGATAACCATGTATTCTTTTTGCATTTTCGTCAAGTATTGAGCATTTGGTGAAAAATGCGACGGTTTCTCAGCTGTTTCGAAAATTGCTTCGAAAATGACCTTAGGATTTTCCATTTTTGATGAAACTTGGTGTTTAGGAACCCTTGTATAATGGGTAAACTTGCTAACATGTCGAATTTTCGATTTGTGACAACTCTTTCAGGACACTTTTTAAGGCATAATCGCTATTATAGCGAAATGCTGCCGAAATTTCTACTCAAACCCGCAACTAGGCTTGAACTTAGACTTGACTTACCCCAACCCTTCACATGTGTGGTCAGTATTTGAAAGAAATGGCCAAAGATGGCCGGAAATCCCCCTTTTAAGGCTTAGAAATGCTTGAAACGAACTCGAATAAGCTTGTCATGGCTTGACACGACCCTGTCTACCTTGATTTTGCAGGTGACGTGCCTTCTACGTCGGGGAGGGCCCCCATGGACGTGGACTTCGACCCTTCTCTTGCTCTCGTTGTAATACCCGTCCTTTTAGGGACCCGTTGACCGACGTTTCCGATCTTAGAGACATGGCTTGACCTTCGGAAGCCTTACGAGTGATGTCCTGTGACGTGGTGAGCCTTGGCTTATGTGTGGCTCGATCTAGATGAGGCTACTCGATCGAGTAGCTTGGGAGCTCGATCGAGTAACGGGTTTGCAGCAGGGAATTATAAATCGTGTTTCGTGAAACCTCAAATCATTTTCGCACCTCATTTCCTAAACCTAGATGCCGTCTCTCCTTCTACCTTTCACCGTAATTCCTTCCTTTGAGGTCCTTGAGGATGCTTATTTCATGGGGATAGGTTGCTTGAGTTGGGTAGCGGTCTTGACGCCGGATAGCTATGTATAGGTATGTCATCGTCATCATCATTGCCGTTGTTGTTTTCAGTTAGGGTTGTAGTGATAATGATAGATGGTTGTACTATTTGCGTAGGTGTGTTGCGCTGTTGATTGATATCATATGGTCGGACTTGGAATCGTTGCGGTGGCTAAAGGTAGGTTTGCCTACTCAGTACTGTTGGTCATCTAGAGTGTCTTTTGATGTGGTTTGGTTGTTGTAGTGTTGGTGTGGTTGATCGATTGTGATAACTGGTTGTTGTTGCGTTGTTTCATTTATCGTTGTTATGGTGCAGCTGATTGTGATTGTTTGTCTATGGTTATTGAGTTGCATCCTCGGCTGAGTGGAGTCACTTGCGAGAGTGGCATCACACCTGTTGTTCGCCCTCCGTGTAACCCGCCACGGGAGGGGATTTGCGCATTAATGGACATGGGTTTATCGCTCGGCATGATGAGCGGGGATTTGGTGGGTACGGCTGCGGTGCCCCACTAACAGGGCTGGTCTAGTGGACAGTCGGTGACGGTGAATGGTTGGAGGAGAAGTGATGTGTGTATGTTCTGTTGTGCCTGTGCTGTTTCCATGGTTGTTGGTGTGTTTCTTCAGTTACTGACCTTGTGTGGTTTTGTTTTGTTGTTTGTTTCTATTTTGTCTGCCGTGATCCCTTATGGTGAGCAGTCAATCTTAGCAGGTTGTGATTTGGATGATAGCTGGGTGCTTGGCGGGACGAGTCTTCCACGAGTCACGACAGAAGTAGTTCACATAGTAGATGGTGGTTTTGAGTTGTATCTTTTGTATATCGTTAGTTGTGTTAATCACTTGTAAAATAACTTAATTGTTCTTTTATCGACTTTTGATATTTAATATCCTCGGACAACCGAGATGGTGATGCCCTTATATACTAAGGAAGGTCTTGTTAAGGCTCCTGGGTATATGGGGGTGTCATAAAGTGGTATCAGAGCGACGATTTTGGAACCTGTAACAAATGAGCCTAATGAACGTAGTGAGTCTAATAAAATGAACCTGGTGTATGTTTATTGGGAGCCCTAGCTGATGGTAGATTTTGGGTAAGTAGGCGCCCTCATTTCAAAATCATGGCCCCATTATGCTTGAGCCAGTCACCGGTTAGGGGGATATCGAGCCGGGAAGTATGTGCCTAGCGTGTATAATGGTTGTGTTAAAAAATTTTGTGATGGAGTTTTAATGGATGCTAGCATGTATAACGGTGATTAGAATTGTGAAGGTCTATGGTTGAGTGGAAATGTGAATACAAATAATGGAAGTGGTGATATGTTTATAATGCGTGGCAGTGTGGTGTGATGTAGTGATGATAATGTTTCTTATATCGGTCTATGCAAGTTAGCTATAAAGGAATCGTGAGCCTTGTATGTGGTGATGATAGTAAGTAGTAAGTTTTGAATCAGTTGTAAAGTAGTATTTGGTATGTGTGGTGGACGAATGGTTGAATGCTTCCGTAATATGGCATAAATAAGTTGAGTAATCTAGAGGATAATTGTTGTGACATGGTTAAATTATTAGTGAGCTTGTGTGCCAAATAATGGTATGATGTCAGACGAATGTTTAGCGTAATATAACTGTTAGTTGTATTGTTGAAATTGCAAATGCATGATTGGAAGTGAAATAAAATGTTGGATGTATGCATGAGAAAGATAATAGTGTAAGCAATTGGTTGAGTAATATTTGTCGTAGAATGAAGTAAAAGGGTGTTAAATGAAGTGATATGTTTGTTAGATCGATACCTTGCATTAGTATAGTGGTAATATGTCGTGAATGAGTATATAATAATCGGTGGCGATTCCCGAATTCATTTTGGAATCGACACACATTAGTGTTTTGCAGGAACTGTTACTTAAATCCGTCACTATTGACCTTTTTATTATTCTTGCCCGACCGAGTAAGAGTATCTACTCCATCGAATAGACCTCATTCGATCTAATTAGGAAGTTATAACGTCGAAAAAGTTGGATTTGCCAGCAAAAACACGACCGAGTAGCTCCAACTCGATCGAGTAGAGGCCACTTAATCGAGTAACCTACTTACTCGATCGAGTAGGTGAACAGTACCCGGGCGAAATCGGGATTCTTATACTCTTTTTCCCATCTTCTTTCTTTCTTATTCTCATTCGTCAAAAACCCTAAGTATCTATAACTCTCTTAAAGTTGCTCTTATTCTTGTGATTTTGGTGCTTGAATCTTGTACTTTTCTTTGCTTAATTCGTTCCTCTTACTAACTAATCCTTCAAGGTAATGATATTCATCTCCTTTTCTATTTTAATTGATTAAAAGTATGTATAATAGTTAGTGTTTGTTGAGAAATCCGGTTTATATGCATAAAATCTTGCTTGTAATTGTTGTAATATGATGTAGTTGCTTCAATTTGTTGATTATTGATGTTATTTATGCAAAAATCGAATCAATTTGGGGGAGAATATGTGTCGAAATTTCTAGGGTTTGAGATTTTGAATTGAATTTTGGTTGTCTTTTGTATATAAAAGGGGGAAAATTGGGTAATGTATGTTGTATATATCATGTTTAGAGTTGATTTTGATGGTTTTCACTCAAAATTTTGCATTAAAACTCCGTCTTAAAAGTGCCTCAAATTGAAATTCGTTCCATATTCTTGTGAAATTTGCTTGTTGGTAAAGCTAATTTGAAGATTTAATTCTCAAAATTGATGGTTGTATTGTTAATTGATGCCATCTTTGTTATAAAATTTTACAGTTGTGAGATCGTCTGATTATAAATTTTAGAGTTATAATTATAATTTCTAGATTGTTAGGTGAAAGTGTATACTTAGGATTGTTTAGAATGTCCTTATGTGAATGTTTATATGTTTCCAAGTATATGTGGTTTATGTATCTGAGACTTGTGTCACAAAACAGATGCCGAGACCAACTGTGGGAACCCGTTAGAGCAAGAGGGGGAGGGCTTCTGATCCCGAGTTAGGAGAGGAGAGTGGGGGACCTACGGTCCCAGCAGTACCCGAGTACCCGTCTGTTGTCTTTGTGGATTTTACACAAAGGGATAATGTTGTTTCCTTACAGGGACGAAAGATGAGATCCACCCGTTGTATCGACAAAACTCTCTTGACTGACTTTGGGATTGAGACTGATGTTAGACATATCTTCAAGACTTTGGGGATGACTGGGTTGTACCGACTCCGGAAGCACTCTGATGCTTTTCTGACCCTTGAGTTCATGAGTTCCTTTAAGTATGATGCAGTGGAACAGACCGTTGAGTTCCGCCTCATGAACACCAGTTTTCTTCTTACCATGGATATGTTTGCTACCCACCTTGGCCTTGCCAAACCTGCCAAGGGAGCCCTCAGGAGCATCCCGTCTGAGTGTGGGGTTAGTAGCCTCATGCCTTGATTTACCGGCAAACCCGCCCCGACCTCCAGCAACATGTTGATTAATGATGTTCAACATGTCACCTTGAAGATTTTCCTCCGTGCCTTGACTTGTCTGCTTTATGAGAGGAGGGATGTGAGTAAGTTAAACACACATGAGGTGATGTTGCTGGTGGCGTACCTTAACCCCACCCGGTCACAGAGAGTCACCTTTAGTGCCCCGGACATAGTGTGTGGCAGCTTGGCCTTGATGGCCTCTTCCGACACCCGTTTTCTGAGTTGTGGTGCCATTGTCACTCGGTTTGCAGAGAGGCTGACTACCTTTGAGGCCTCCACGACCTATTCCCCTTTGACCACTATGGTGCCTACCTCGGACTGAGAGTATTTCCTCGACCAGAAATGGTTGAGAACTTTGGAGGGTGGTGGGCTAGCTTGGAGGGTTTGGGGGATGAGCTGGATGAAGATACCCGATCCTGAGCACCTCCCAGTAACCGAGCCTTTGTCGGCGGCAGTAGTGGCTGCCGGTTCTAATGATTAGGAGGATGGGGTTCCTGAGAGGCAGGTGTACCTCATTGACCCTGATATCTTGGAGGTGATGCCCGAGCCGAGGAAGGGGGACCAGGTGAGACCTGAGGATGGCCAACCTAGAGTGGGGAGTGGGACCACAATGAGGGAGGGAGAGGATGGCTAAGACTCAGCCAGAGCAGCTTGTACCTCCACAGTACCAGTACCTTGGTTACCCTCCTTTCTACAGCCCAGAGGTGAGAGTTAGTGAGCTCACAGAGAGGGTGTTTGCGACCTTGACACTTCGGAACCTCCAAGAGATGGCGTACGTACAGGGCATTGGGAGAGAGGTAGCGCAGCCAGTATGGTTGAGGGGTGTTGGGGACGATTGTGGAGTTTTTCACTCTTTCGACGTGGAGAGGTCTACTTGGGGAGAGCCTCAGCCATATCCCTACGGTTGCTTAGCCCCTTGGTGTATGGATGCAGATGCTGGTGCTGGTGGTGTCGCAGGTCATGATGCGGCAGGAGCGGGCACATCTGGTGGTGGTGGTGGTGATGATGAAGTCATGGATGAGCAGGATGTGGAGTGATGATACTCCTTTTCTTTCTTTTATATATTGTTTCATGGATTTGTAGTTGTTAGTACTTGTTTGGTTCGTATTTTCTTAGACCTTGGTTTGTACGTTGGCCATAAGGCCGTATTTTGAGTACCTTAGACTATTTATGCAGGATATTGGAGTCGGGAAGGTGTTCCGACTCGTGTTTATATAGATGTTTAGTTTTGATATGGTTTTTGGAGGCTTTTTTACCTGTGACTACTCGATCGAGTGCCTCTCACTCGGTCGAGTAACTGCAGGTGTGACACTTGAGGAGTGTTCTGATCTCAGCCTACTTGATCGAGTAGCTGACGAAGTCGATCGACTAAGCGCAGCTCGATCGAGTGCCTAAGCAACTCGATCGAGTAGCACTCTTACAGCTAGTTTTCGTTTTAATCCTTGCTTGAATAATCATATCTTTACATGTTTTTATATAATTTCTTGTTGGGTGTGTTTTATATCATTGTTTAGCCTCACCGATAGTTATATAATTGCGTGTCATTGTGAAATGTATACAATTTTTGATGCTATGAATAACGATCAGAACGATACATTGAATTGCTTAAAGTGACGTAATATTTGACACTTGTAACTCTTGTTGCATATGGGTATGATCATCTAAGGGAGTAATTCGAGACACTTGGATGCTCGGCGATGACGTTTATTTTCTTACTAGTTATGTATATATCGTGTGATTCATGTTTGGGTGATGTCAAGAAGGTGCCATGGCTGTCGTGAGTCGAACTTGCATATTGGTTATTGTGTACAGCTATCAGAGGTATCTACATAATTTGTATTTTATATCAAGCTGTCATAGAAAGTTGGTGTGTGATGATTATAATTTTGTGCATATTGGTGTAATCATAAATCAAAGTAATGGATTACTTGGCTGCTAGTTGGTAATGGTATGTCTTGCAGGGTGATACACGCTTTTGGTGGTTTTACATTTATACGAGTTAATTTGTGTAATGTCAAAGAGTAAGTTATGTCAGCATGAGTGAAAGTTACCTGGTCGTTTGTGAGTAATGTCAACATGGTATAATGTGTATCAGTTTGAGGGTCTGGAAAGTCGTTTGATGGTGAACTTAGGGGACGAAGTTCCTTTTAAGAGGGGAAGAGTAATGTCGCAAAGGAAAAATGCCGTAATTATAACAATTTTGCAGTATGTTCGTGATATTTTATAGTATCTCTGTTACATTTAAAGTATGAGTTTATAATTGTTTGAATAGTTTTATTGTGGGTATTGTATAATTGAGTGAGAGTTTATAATTGGTCAACATAATACCATGTCGTTATACTTATTTTCAGTAATTATTCGTTATGTTGTCATGAGAATATGATGTTATTAGCAGTAGTGGGGTTGCCATTAGTGGAATTGTCTTGTGCGGCTAGGGTGATGGAGTGGAATGAATCGTACGTGGTGGTGAATCTGTGATAGGACCGTTGTGTGGTATGTTAAGTAGTTGGTAATTGTTAACAAGTGATGAATGAAAGTATAGTCTGATGGTTGTGTTTGTGTATGTTTGAATAATAGTATGTAGTAAGCATAAGTGATAGTGATAGTCGAGTTGGTCGTCCTTATGGTTAGTATGTGTTCGTTGATTCAAAAGGAAGTTAGTGATTCGTTGAGAGTCGTGCTATGTATTGCGTGCTAAGGTGGATGATGATGATGATGTCCGATGAGCATACATAGAGGGATGGTATCTCTAGACGGTTGTGTTGACCTGTGTCGGGTAAACGGCGCTGATGACCTTAGTTTCCTTGCTGTTGTGTTGCGGAGAGGATGAGTCGAACTTCGGGGACGAAGGTATTTTTAAGGGGGGAAGAATGTAATACCCGTCCTTTTAGGGACCCGTTGACAGACCTTAGAGACATTCCTTGACCTTCAGAAGCCTTACGAGTGATGCCCTGTGACGTGGTGAGCCTTGGCTTATGTATGGCTCGATCTAGTTGAGGCTACTCGATCGAGTAGCTTGGGAGCTCGATCGAGTAGGGGTCACTCGATCGAGTAACGGGGTTGCAGCGGGCAATTATAAATCGTGTTTCGTGAAACCCCAAATCATTTTCGCACCTCATTTCCTAAACCTATATGTCGTCTCTCCTTCTCCCTTTCACCATAATTCCTTCCTTTGAGGTCCTTAAGGATGCTTATGCCATGGGGATAGGTTTCTCGAGTCGGGTAGCGGTCTTGACGCCGGTTAGCTACGCGTAGGTATGTCATCGTCATCATCATTGTCGTTGTTGTTTTCAGTTAGGGTTATAGTGATAGTGATAGATGGTTGTACTATTTGCGTAGGTGTGTTGCGTGGTTGATTGATATCATATGGTCGGACGTGGAATCGATGCGGTGGCTAAAAGTAGGTTCCCCTAATCAGTATTGTTGGTCGTCTAGAGTGTCCTTTGATGTGGTTTGGTTGTCGTAGTGTTGGTTTGGTTGATCGATTGTGATAACTGGTTATTCTTGCGTTGTTTCATATATCGTTGTTGTGGTGCAGCTAATTGTGATTGTTTGTCTATGGTTCTCGAGGTGCGTCCTCGGCTGAGTGGAGTCACTTGCGGGAATGGCTTCACGCCTATTGTTCGCCCTCCGTGGAGCCCGCCACATGAGGGGATGTGCACATTAATGGACATGAGTTTATCGCTCGGCATGATGAGCGGGGGTTTGGTGGGTACGACTGCGGTCCCCCACTGGCAGGGCTGGTCCAGTGGACATTCGGTGACAGTGATTGGTTGGAGGAGATGTGATGTGTGTGTGTTCTATTGTGCCTGTGTTGTGTCCGTGGTTATTGGTGTGTTTCTTCAGTTATTGACCTTGTGTGGTTTTGTTTTGTTGTTTGTTTCAATTGTGTCTGCCGTGATCCCTTATGCTGAGCAGTCAGTCTTAGCAGGTTGTGATTTGAATGATAGCTAGGTGCTTGGCGGGACGAGTCTTCCACGAGTCACGACAGAAGTAATTCACATAGTAGATGGTGGTTTTGAGTTGTATCTTTTGTATATCGTTAGTTGTGTTGATCACTTATAAAATATCTTAATTGTTCTTTTATCGACTTTTGATATTTACTATCCTTAGGCAACCGAGAAGGTGATGCCCTTATATACTAAGGAAGGTCTTGTTAAGGCTCTTGGGTATATGGGGGTGCCACACTCGTGGGTGGCGAGAGACAGGAGGAGATGCTTGAGGAGGAGTCTGAGGTGGTCCCGAGGAGGGCCAACGTGGGGCGAGGCGGTCATCAGCTGGTGGGTGCACCCGAGTGGGCCGAGAAATGGGATGGTAGACATCTCATTTGGGCGGCAGAGAGCCACCTATCTTACAGGACGACGAGGAGCTTGGTAAGTTTCGAACTTGTTATTTCCTATAACCTTTCCTATTTGCTTGTCGTTTTATTTCTCATTTGTCTTGTGCTAAAGATAGCTTTTGCTTTGAATTGATACAGGATGCCGGGAACATGAGGTCCTTTTCCGGGAACATGAGGTCCTTTTCCGGATACACGACGATGATGGAGGCTTTCTAGAGACTGATGGAGGAGGAGAAGGCCATCGTCGAGTTGGGAGCCTTCGGGGATTTGGTCGGAGCTTGAAGGGCAATTAAGGAAAGGAAGATTCGGGATAACCTTTGCCTGATTCGAGCTTTCCTTGATCGGTACTAGGACACGACCTCGACTTTCCATATGGCTTTTGTAGAGGTCGGGGTCACTTTGGAGGACTACGGTATGATCTCGGGTCTGCCGTGTGGAGAGGAGACTTTGGTGTGGTCGTTGACGGCCATGAGAGTAGACTCAGACGAGGCGAGTAGGCTGATCGGCTGGAACCTGACGGCAGGTGCTGCCAGCGTTCCCGGGTTGGTGCCGATTTCTTACGTCGGGGACTACTTCGCGGGTAGGACCCCGGCGAGGGTGAGGATGAATGGGAGGATGGTGCTTCCTCCTCCTTGCACTGCAGAGTAGAGGGACCGCTTGTGGTTGTGGTGGTTCTTGTCTTTGATTTACCTCGGAGACAAAGGGGAGAGGCTATCGACGAAGCTCCTTCCGTTACTTTCTCACTTGAGTAGCCTAGGTCAGTGGGACTGGGTTACTCCTGGCTTTGCGGTCCTCACTCTCTACATGAGGGCCATGGTACGTCCAGAGCTGATGGAGAAGGCGACTTCTCTTGCTACTGTCGGTCCTGGACTCTTGTTGGAGGTACGAACCTTTAGTTTGCATTTATTGAAAGATCATTATTTCTTCATTTTTTGTTGCTATTGAATTTTAAATGATTATTGTCGTAGAAAAATAAACGATTATCTTGTTTGCAGGTGTGGGTGTACTCCTACTTTCCCAGCTTCGCGCCCAAGAGGACGGAGCCCGAGCCGAGGGCGTACCCCGTTGTGAGGGACTGGGTGGTGTGTCGTAGGAAGAGCCAGCGCTCTTCTTACGACGTTTGTCAGAGGGGCGTGAATGCCCTGAAGTTGGAGGACGTAAGTGCGTTTGATCCTTATTTGATTATTTTTCTTTTTCTATGGAATGATCCCCCTCTCCACTTAGAGCCGATCATAGGAATGATCCCTTCTTTCCTTATTTTAGTGGGTGCCTAGACCTTGGGAGGACTACCCTAATGCTCCAGCTTTCGTGGCCGAGGTCCTACGTCCTAGGGGCTCGAGTCGGCTGTTGCTGAGGATGTCCATGAGATCTGTGTGGTACTTGGGCGAGCGCTTAACCCGGCAGTGCTCTCGTGACACCTTCACGGTTCCCATCGATTCTCCACGGAAGATGTTTAGGGAGCCTTCTGACGCCGAGAGAGAGGCTGACTTGGGTGACGCGAGTGGTGACGCCCTCCTTATTCCTGGCGAGGAGTACTCCGAGTTCGTTCACCGGAGGTTGGCGTACTGGCCGATCGTGGTAAGTATTTACCTTTTCCTTGTTTTTGAACCGATTTGACAAATATTGAACGATCGTCAAATAAAGAGCCATTTGATTCTTGTAGGAGATCGAGGTGGCAGGCGTCGAGCCCCAAGCTTACCCAGAGACACTCGAGTACACTGATGCGGCGGGCATGACGACGATCTCAGAGCTCCGCGACATCGGCGAGGAGGTGACCGATGCTGGTTTGGAGGAGTGACGACACCTAATGAGGAGGGTAAGCACCCCAGCTTTGGCTGTCTTTATTATTTTATCGCATAGGAATGCGTTTGCTGTCTTTTTTAACCTTCTTTACATTTGAATGCAGGTGGCACCGTCTTGGTACGTGGCGTTGTGGAGGGTGGCCAACCGGCTGCGGGCTACAACCATCGAGGCACTTGCTGGTGGCCGGGGACGATAGGTTTGAACCTCTCATTCCCTTTATTTCATTTTTGAATTTTGTTGTAATTTCTTGCATTTTTGAAATGACTGAAATGAGGCATTTCTTCATTTGTATGCAGGGAGAGCGTGACCTGGAGCGGGAGCTGGCGGAGTCCCGGGAGGAGACGGCTCGTCTGTTGAGGGAGCTCGAGGTCAGAGACGCTGAGATTGCCGCTCTTGAAGCGACCGTGGCTGAGTTGAGTCGCGACCATGAGTAGCTGCCCTTCTTTTGTTATTGTCTTATTTACATTTTGTACATTTTGGACTTCATTTTCGACTTTCGAACTCTGTTTTGGGCGAGAGCCCCTAGTTTGATGAATATACCTTCTTGTTGTTGTGTATATAATGGCCTGAGTGCCTTTGCTGCCGGGTGTTTTCTGCTCCTGCAGGTTAGCTTAAAAGAACAGGTTTGGTAGATAACGATTTGAGCCGTCATGCTGCCGAAATTTATATAGAATTGACACGTAAAACATGTGGCATATAGGTGGCCTAAACTGGCGCAAAATGAAAAAAAAAAGTAAAAAAAAGTGCCCAAAAATGAGCGAAAATGACAAAATCTCAAAAAGTGACAAGAAATGTGCGCCAATGCGCAGAAATGCCCAGAAATGAGTAAAAAGGACCGGACAGTAGGGAGGGCTACTCCCTAAAAAAAAATTAACAGAAATGTATAAGTGTGAAAGATGACAAAAAATGCCCAGAAATGAGCAAAATGACCGGACAGTAGGGAGGGATACCCTCTAAAAAAATAAAATTAAAAGAAATGTCTAAATGTGAAATGTATTGAAAACGAGGAGTGAATTGATTCTCCTAAAAAATGAAATAAAATAAAATGGTTAAGTGTGCTCGTTTGGCAAAAATGTCGACTTTGTCTCGAAAAGCGAACCCGAAAAGAATTAGGAAACATAAAACTTGGTAATTTGACGGAATTACCAAATTGAGATCCTATAAGAATAGGAAATTATAGCCGGAAGCAAATTAGGAAAGATTCAAAGCTGAAAAACATGGAAAAGGGCTTGGGGAAGAGGCGCAGCAAGAGCTGCGACTCTTCGAAGAGGCACAGCAAGAGCTGCGACTCTTCGAAGAGGCGCAGCAGATGCTGCGTCATTTCTCCAGCTTGACAGACCTCGACAGAAATTAGGAAATAGCGAATAGTATAAATAGAGACTTCGGGGAAGCTTTTATTCACACAATTCCTTCTTCTTTCTTCTATCTATTACATAAAAGCTCTCTTATCTTCTCAAAAAATTTCGAAATTATGGATGCCTTAGAAAACCTTCTCAAGGAGTGGATGGATGAATTTTCAAATGTTGAGAAACATGGACATGGGTGCTTTTAATCTCGGATCAATCTTGAGTCTCAAGTTAGTGAAAGTTGTGAAGCCTTTCTTGGATGCTTATCTTGAGTATTGGGACCCAAATTTTCACGTGTTTGCCTTTCCTGGAGGCGATATTTGTCCTTTCCCTGAAGAAATAGCTGCTATTGGAGGATGGGACCCAGAAAATACACCGGTTGTACCCCTTAGCTCTCAAGGATATAAGAATAAATTTCGGGACTTTCTTGGGTTGACCGAGACTGAGGTAGACCGTCTTGTGACCTCAAAAATGTCCGCATGTTTGACTTTATCGACCGATTTATAAATAGGGAAGACCCTTCTATTTCTTATGTTGCCAGACGCAGGGCCTTCGGGTTTTGTCTACTTCCTTGCTATGTCCTTCAAGGGCATGTTGATAAGAAGATGAGAGGGGATCCTCGTTTTTGAGCCTAGTGGAACAAATAGAGTTGTGCAAGAGCCCTGCCTTTGCTTAGGGGAGACCATTATTAGATTGGATAACAAAAAGGCCAACTACGAGCTTCCTTATCTGGGAAGTCCCGTCATTCTACAGGTAAGAACCTACTTTTCTTCTTTCTTTTTTTCGTCCCTTCTCTTTTTTTTTTTCTTTTTTTTTTCTTTTTTGCTTTTCGAAAGATGGGCGTTATTTCCCGTTTTCGTTTGCAGATATGGCTGATGGAACGGTTTTGGTTGATCGAGCCCCCAGTTAACGTGCCAGGATACCATGCTCGATCAATTACAATGAGAACTAGGCTCTATATGGTGGACTTTACTCCGGATTCAACTAATGAGAAAATAAGTTGAAGAGCAAAGGAGGTCCCTTGATCCAATGGATTGTGCCATGGTGGCATTACAGGTTAGTCACTGGAGTTTCATCTTTGAACCCGACGCGATCGGTGCGCATCCCTGGCTTGGAATTTATGATTTGCATTTTCCCGGAGAGTTTGATGAGGCAAGTGGGCCTGAAGCAGAAAATTCTGAAGTTGGACACCGTTCCTCAAACTACATTGGCACACACGACGGAGTCTCGTAAAGAGTGGGCAATTAGGTGGGCTCAGAGGAACATGTGATTCATACCAGTTCCTATTGGCTCTTTATGGGTGTCAGACTCATACTTGCAATGGAGAAAGGCTGGTACTCCTGAAGAACGTGAGAAGTTGAGGAAACACGAGACTGTGGATTACAAGATCCACGAAGTAGCAAAGGGGAATCAAAAGTATTTGACCGAAGAGTAAGAAGAAGCCGGATTCCTAGTTACTCATCGGTCGAAGAAACCGAGAGCTGCTCCTATCGTAGAGATGGTGATGGATAGAAATGGTAAGGCTAAACCGCGAGAGAGACCGTTGGTGATTAGGTCGGAGATAGCACAAGAGCGCCCGGCTCGTGGTCGAGACAAGAAGTATGATAAGGTGACAAAGGTAAAGGGAAAATGGAAGAATAGCCTTAGTCATTTATTATAGTATTATTTATTATTATTATTATGTAATAAACGGTGGGGTTTTTAGAATCCTAGCCTAGCTTTTATTTCAGCATTTTATTTCATATGTATTTGGCGTATTATTATTATTTATGGAACAATGAATAAAAGGCTCGTATCCTATGAAGGATTGCCTACGTATGAAGGATTGCCTACGTATTCATTAGAAAAAAAAATAATGGGTTGTATCCTATGAAGGATTGCCTACGTATTCATTAGAAAAAATGAAATCAAACCCTGTGCGTAGTTCGAATAAATGTAAAACAATAATTGTTTGAACCAAGATCTTGTAATGAAATTAGAAAAATAAGCAAGTGCTTTTTACTTACTCCTAAAGGGAGTACAATTCAATTTATTTGATGATTTGAGGATGTCGAAATGTCAAAACGCAAGAGCATAGTGACATAAGCTTTAGCTGGCCAGGGGCCGGTTTTATTTCGTGTCACATGAACGGCACGTGGGTTACGTGAGGCGTGTTTTCTGTCCTATGCTAAGGGTAGTACCATATCAATTGGCCGAGGTTGGTAGGATCAGAAAATTCATTCCCAACTAAGTCTGTAATCCTAACCGCACCCCTTGAGAGTATGGACTTGACTAAGAAAGGTCCAGCCCAGTTGGGCTTAAACCACTACAAGAAAACAAGACAAAGGCGACAGAGAAGCTACAGTCGCCAATTTGGCGACAGAAAAAAAAACTCGGGCGACGGAAAACAGTCGCCAATTTGGCGACTGTAGCTTTTTATCCAAAAATCTGTATGAAATCCAAGGGCGACCGAATATTATCCTATTTGGCGACCGAAAACAGTCGCCAAATTTGGCGACCAATACCCGTCGCCAATTTGGCGACCAAAAACGGTCGCTAATCGCCTGTGTAATTTTTTTTTTTTTGCCAGTTTCTTCACCCCGTCCCCTTCATTCATTCTATCATCAACCAAAAAAAAAAAGCTACAAGAAACCCGACGACCCGACGCCACCACCAACTACAACGACCACCGGACGCCACCACTCGCCGCCGCCATCCGCACACCACATCACCACATCACTACCAACCCTTTGTTTTTCTTTTTAATAAAGGTTTGTTTTCGACTCAAATTGATTTAATTACTTCAATCCTTCATATTTTGTTTAAGTTGTGATGCTTATTTAGTATCTAGTTGTAATTTATACATTAGTGATGCTTATTAATGTATGTAGTTGTAATTTAATTAGAATTTTTGTTAATTAATTTGTGTTAGGGTTAGAAATTGGGTTTTTTGTTAAATTAGTAATGTGATTTGATTAGGGGATGTAATTGAAGTTTATCTTGATAATATTAGTATTATTGAAGGTAGTAACTTAGTTTTAGTAATATTGAAGTAGTATTGTTGAAGGTAGTATAGTTTTATGAAGGTAGTATAATGTTAGGATTGTATAAATTTGCCTTATAATTAACGAAATTAAGTTAGAATGAGCATGATGTATAAATTTGTTAAATTAGTAATGTCATTTGATTAGGGGATTGTATAAATTTGCCTTATAATTTTGACAACTTGTTTAATATATAATGACCTAGTACCCGTTCAACAATTACTCATTAGGAGCAATTCTTGAATAGTTCCCATTTTGGGACTGTCTTTGTACGTTTCAAGTCACTTAGGTAGTAAACACATAGTTGTGATTTTATTAATGAGAAAAGAATTTGGTTGCAATTTTCTCCAATGTTCTCTGAATACATATGTGGAATATATATCTTTTCCACATTGTGTATTTGGAGAACTAAGGGGAATTGCTACCGAATTTTTTTCTCATTAATAAATCACAAATGTGTGTTTGCTAGTGACTTGAAACGTACATTGATGGGTTTAGGTTGGAGTGATAAGGACCCAATTGAAATCTTGAAATTAGCATAAAATGGAGGATGAGATAACCATTGTTTTTTTTTGTTGAAATTAAATATTATTATTTAAAATGGTTAGTTTGCTATATATTGCTTATAGATTAAAATGAAGAGATCTGAACGTAGCTGGATCTACGAAGAAAGAGTAGATAAGAAGAAACGTCCTATCGCTAGATTTGTAAAAGGAGTTCGTGGATTTATTGAATTTGTTAGATGTCAAGATTCATATGATTTGGAACAACATAAACTTAGGTGTCCTTGTACTAAATGTAAAAACTTAAAATATTTAGTTGACATTGAAGTAGAAGAGCATCTTGTTACAAATGGTTTTTTTCCAAACTACTACAATTGGATCTCCCATGGAGAAAAATATTATCCCGAAGAGTCTCAAATCCAACAAAATGAGAACCCATATAGAGAAATGGTACTTGATGCCTTTCAGTCTAATGATTTCATTAATGACGACCGTGTACCAATGATTGATGAAGAACAACCAAACCCAAGAGCAAAAGCCTTTTTTGACATGATAAGTGCTTCCGAAAAAACCTTATATGAGGGGAGTAGAATGACATTGTTACAAGTTGCATCCAGGATAGTTTCTTTAAAATGTGAGTATAATATGCCATTTAAAGCCGTTGATAGTATTGCTACGTTGGTTGAGGATGTTATACCCGATAATAATGTTATGACCCGAAATTTCTATAATACCAAGAAAGTGGTCAAAGGTCTTCAGCTTCCACATGAAAAGATTGATGCATGTCCTAAAGGATGTATGCTTTTTTGGAAAGATGATGCTTTGCTTGACAAATGTAAGAAATGTCAAAGGGATAGATATGAGACAAGTGAAGGAAATATTGTTTTGAAGGGGAACAAGGGTAATAAAAGGAGTGGAAAGAGAAAGAAACCAATATCAGAAAACACATTAATTTATTTTCCATTAGCTCCTAGACTTCAAAGAATGTATGCCACGAAAAATTTTGCCAACCAAATGAGATGGCACAAAGAAAATCCTCGTACACCAGGAAAGATGTGTCATCCGAGTGACGGGGAGGAGTGGAAGCGTTTTGATAGGTTATATCCCGATTTTGCCGAGGAACCTCGCAATGTGAGACTTGGCTTGTGTACGGATGGGTTTGACCCTTTTGGTTAGTTTGGTAGAAAGTACTCGTGTTGGCCCGTAATGACCACGCCGTACAACTTACCTCCTTGGCTTTCTCTGAAAAGACAATTTATTTTCCTCTCTTTACTTATTCCCGGTCCTGATAACCCAAAAAACCATCTGGATGTTTATTTACAACCGTTGGTGGAGGAACTGAAGTATTTGTGGGAAGTTGGTGTAGAAACATTTGATGTGTCGAAGAAGCAAAATTTTCAACTAAGAGCTTCATTGTTATGGACTATAAATGATTTTCCCGCATATGGTATGCTATCGGGATGGGCAAATCACGGGCGAAAGCCATGTCCTTATTGCATGGATAGGAGTAAAGCATTCTATCTTCCTAATTCCAAAAAAATTAGTTGGTTTGATTGTCATAGATGTTTCTTACCGGATGGATATATTCATAGAGAGAACAAGAAATCTTTCTTAAAAGGTAAGGAGGTGCGTGACAATGCTCCTGTTCGACTCAAGGGGATGAGATATTGGGAGGTCATGCGTGATTTGCCATCAACTGTCGATGGGATCAAGAAGAGTTTAAAGAGTTGAAAAAGAAAAAAAATGGTTGGTTTAAAAGAAGTATTTTTGGGAGCTTCCCCTCTGGAAAACAATGTTGATCAGACACAATTTAGATGTGATGCACATAGAGAAGAACTTCTTTGAGTTACTTATTCATACGATTATGGATGTAAAAGGAAAGACACGTGATGATATTAATTCAAGAATAGAATTGAAGAAATTTTGTGATCGTCCTAAACTTCATATTCGTAAGGATGGGGCTAAACCAAAAGCCATATTTACTCTTGACAAAGCTCAAAGAAAGGTCTTGTGCGATTGGATAGGAAACTTGAAGTTTCCCGATGGATATGCATCCGATTTGAGCCGTTGTGTTGATTTGAAGGAACTGAAGTTGAAAGGGTTGAAAAGTCATGATTGTCATGTTTTCATGGAACGCTTATTACCCGTGGCTTTTAAAAATTTACTCCCTACTACAGTTTGGAATGCGATTCTGAGAAATAAGTCAATGTTTTAGAGATTTATGTTCCTCCACGATATCAGTTGAGGACATGAGTCGTTTAGAAGACCAAATACCAGAAATTTTGTGTAAACTTGAGATGATATTTCCGCCTTCTTTTTTCAATTCGATGGAGCATCTACCTATCCATTTGCCATATGAAGCTAAAGTTGGTGGACCCGTCCAATATAGGTGGATGTATCCTTTCAAAAGGTTTCTTAATCATTTGAAGAAAAAATTGGTAATAAAGCTCGTGTGGAAGGTTCTATATGCAATGCCTACCTAACGGAAGAGATTGCCAATTTTTGCTCTCTTTATTTTGAAAAACATATTGAGACCAAAGCAAAATACTTGAATATTGATGAAGCGGATGAACTAGACACAAGTATACCCAAGTGTTTCCAAATGCAGGATGAAATAGGGTGTTCATCAGCTGGGGGAACAAGATTTCTGGATGACAAGGAGTATAACCGTGTCCACCTTTATGTGCTATCTAATTGGGAGGTTTTGGAGCCATATGAAGCTCAATTTGTGACAGATTTCATTAAAGAACACCCAAATGTGAACAGAGAGGATGTTTGGCATAAGCATGAGGATCAATTTCCAGCCTGGTTTCGGAAGCATGTATGTAAGCTAAATATTCAAGATGATGTGATAAGAAGCTTGGCTTTGGGTCCTTCTCGAAAGGTTGTGACGTGGAATCGATATTCAGTTAATGGGTTTAAGTTTCAAACATTTGACTATCGCAAAAGTAAGGCTAAATGCAACTACGGTGTTACTATTTCTTCTCTTGATGGCAATGAATATTATGGCATATTAGAGGATATCTTTGAGTTGTGCTACAATGGCCGGGATCGGAGTTATAAAACCGTCTTATTCAAGATTCAATGGAGGGATAATTCCGTAGCTGGAACGAGAGTCCATGATCGTTACAAACTCGTGGAAGTGAATCATACTCGAACCTACTCTAAATATGACCCATTTATACTTGCACAACAAGCTCATCAAGTTTATTTTGCATCTCTTCCGAGCACAAGTAATGATAGACAACAAAAGCAATGGTGGGCCGTTTTTAAAACAAAGGCACGATCAGAAGTTGATACATCTTTTTTCCAAGAAGAGGTTGTATCAGAAACAGTTTTGTCCCCAGTTGATCATGATGAAATTATTTATGCAAATGAGATAGAAGCGGAGAAGGAGTTAGAAGAGGAAGAAGAAGAGAATGATAAGGAGAGCGATGGGATAGAAGAGGGGGAAGAAGAAGAAGAGGAGGAGGAAGAGGAAGAAGAAGAAGAAGAAGAAGAAGAAGAAGAAGAAGAAGAAGAAGAAGAAGAAGAAGAAGAAGAAGAAGAAGAAGAAGAAGAAGAAGAAGAAGAAGAAGAAGATGAGGATGATGATGATGATGAGTAAGAGAAGGTATTGAAAGTATACATATCAAAATTTGGAAACAATTATTAGCGTTTTATTTTTTCTTTTATATCTGTTTATTAGGTTTTATTTTTTTGTATCTTATAATAATTATCCTGTAATTTTTGTTAACACTTTTTATTCAATTGTAGTACACATGGCTCGTGGAGGAGGTAGGCAGCGCGGAGGCTATAGTGAGGGAGGTAGTAGCTCCCGAGAGCAGGAGGAGGACGTTGACCGTTCTACTACAGAGGTGAGTGAGGAGGAGGAGGAGGTTGCTATACCCCGATCAACTGACGGCAGGATGATCCTTGATCCGAATGGTCTTTGGTAATTTTTTATTCATTCTAGTTTGTAATTTTTTTATTTAGTAATAAATGACTTTTTTTAAACATATGTTAATTATACATTATTTTTGTTTTCCTATATAATTATGTTTTTAACATGTTTGATTTCAGGTTTAGAAGTCAAACAGTTGTTCGTGGTGTGACTAATAGCACCCAAGAGAACATGACACACGGCGTTACTTGTTGGAGTAACGCTACTGATGAAGATAAGGAGATGTGGTTCAACAACTTCCGGGTATCTATTTATAAAATATAGATTATTAAATATAATTTATTTATTCTAATTACCTTATTATTAATTTGTTTCTCATCCATGTGTTTACTTTTTGTAGCGTGTGTTCTATTGGCCAGCCGACCTTGAGCTCCTAGTTTGGCAAAGGTATAATGACATTGGCAAGAAGAGGCTAAGGGACAACATGTATAAGGTGTCTAAGAGGAAGAAGGCGCCATCTTTCATGAAAGGTATTTAGTTTCTTTTAATACCCGTAATTAGTTAAAATTCATTACATATTTTGTAACTATATTAATTAATAATTGATATTTTATTGATTATAGGTTCGTCATATGAGGAATATACCAAGTACCGGAACAGTCCTGAGTTCAAGGAAGCATCGGCCCGGAACAAGATAAACAGGAAAGGAGGAGATAAGGACGCGGAAGTTGAGCCTACTCATTATGGAGGGTCTCAATCTTTTCATGATCGTGTGGTGTTAGATGTAAGTTATTTGTCTTAGCTTTTAATTTAATAGTCTTCTAATTTAGTCTCATTAATTATCATGTTTGAGTAACAATTTCCTTGTTTTTTTTTCCGGAAGACCAAGAAGAATAAGGGCAAGGTACCCACGATTGTTGATCTCTTTGTTGACACTTACGCAAAGAAGACAAGCAAGGGCAAGTTGATCTTCGCGAATGAAAAAGATCAACAGTTATATGTAAGTGTCAAAACATAAAAATTTCTTAATGTGTTAAAGTATATGTTTTATCAATTTTTAGATAAGTAACCTCTAACCATTAATGTTTTATCAATTTTTTAGGAACAATTACTTGTCCGTAGGAAGAACAACCCGGAAATTGATGACAATGAGCTATGGTTTGATCTTGTTGAGGGGTTCCAAAGAGGAGATGTGTATGGAGCCGGGTCGGCAAAGGAGATTTTCTACCCTCCTACAAGAAGAAGAGGGTCAATTTCCTCCCAACAACAACCTTATACCCCAAGTGTCGTAAGTGTGCTCCAAGCTCAATTAGCCGCCAGGGAGAGGAAGGATGCCGAGAGGGAGATGCGGGATGCCGAGAGAGATGAAGAAATTCGGAGGATGAAGGAGGAAATGGACCAGATGAACTCCTTCTTCGCCAATTGCAACACTGGGTGGCACCCGCAACCAAAGGATCCTAGAGATCCTAATTATGGAGGTGGTAGTGGAGCGGGAGCAAGTTTCCCTGTTATGTAGTTTTTTAGAGAACATGTTATTCCCGGATAATGTTAGATGACCAAAACTTGTAGTTGTGTGTATGGAACATGATTTTCTTTATCAAGTTTGGTTGTGTTGGCTTCCCATGTGTTCTCTGCTGGAAGTGTTGGTTTATTTGCAGGTTTTTACGTATTTGGCTAGGTCAAAAACGATTTGTAGGCTAAAAAAAATGTAAATTTGGCGACGGATACTGGGCAATTGGCGACGGGAAACCGTCGCTAAGCTTCTGATCATGAATTAATTTTAGGGTCATTGGCGACGGATACTGGGCAAATGGCGACCAAACTCAGTCGCCAAAATGGCGACCAAACTCAGTCGCCAAATTGGCGACCAAAAACCGTCGCCAATATTGAGTTTGTGGAAGGGACGTGGCATTAAATATGGCGACCAATGACAGTCGCTAATGTGGCGACTAAAGACAGTTGCCAAATTTGGCGACGAGTTAATGTCTCCCGCTTTAAAAAAAATCCGTCGCCAAAATTGGCGACGAAGTCCTGTCGCCAATAGCGACTAAACCTAGCTACGAAGTGCGGGCGACGGGCCTTAGTCGCTTTATTCTTAATGGCGACTGTTCTCAGTCGCCTTATATGGTCGCCAATTACCTTATTTGTTTTAGTGAACTTTCCTCGTGGATCGACAGGTAGGAGAGCTGTGACTGATTTGAGCACTAAATCTCCTTCTTTGATGTTCATGGGCTTAACCCGTTTATTAAAGGCTCGTTTGATACGTGCCTGATATGTTTGCATATTAAGTAGTGCGCGCAACCTTCGTTCATCCAAGAGGATGAGTTCTTCGTACCGAACCCTAGGCCATTCAGCTTCTGGGATTTTACTTTCGAGCAAGATGCGTAGGGACGGGATTTCTAATTCAACTGGTTGCACAGCTTCCATGCCATAGGTTTAAAATAAAGGAGTGGCCCAAGTGGGCGTCCTAACTGATGTGCGATAACACCATAGCTTAAAAGGTCTTTTGCTAGGCCAATCTCGATAATTATCAATCATTTTCTTGAGGATCATGACGACATTTTTGTTAGCTGCGTCCACCACGCCGTTATTTTGAGGTCTATAAGGCGAGGAGTGGTGGTGTTTGATTTTGTATTTGGCTAGCAATTGCCCAGTCTCAGCCTGGAAATGTGATCCATTGTCACTTATGATTTCATGTGGGCAACCATATTGATAGATGATATTGGTTTGTATGAACTTTGCCACATTTTTGGCGGTGAGATTAGTGTAAGATGCCGCTTCGACCCATTTAGCAAAGTAGTCGATAGCTACCAAAATGAAACAGTGACCTCCTATCCCGGCTGGAGTAATCTTTTTGATGATGTCGATTCCCCAAATAGAAAACGGCCAAGGAGATGTCATAGTGTAAAGCACCGAGGAAGGAACGTGTTGCACATTCCCGACGATCTGGTAATTATGGCAATGTCTGACATATTTAATACAATCTGACTCCATTGTCGTCCAGTAATATCCTAGACGTGTGATTTTCTTTGCCATCATGGGTCCACACATGTGAGGACCGCATTCTCCATCGTGAACTTTTTCCATCACCTTCTGTGCCTGTGAATAATCAAGGCAACGCAAGATGACACCAAGAGGTGTTCTTTTGTACAATTCTCCTTGCATTAGGAGGTATTGAGAGGCTAGTAGGCGTATTGCGCGTTGTCCCCACTTATCCATATTTGGTGGGTATGTACCATTGAGTTTGAAGTTTATAATGGCTTGGAACCAGGGTTCTTCTGGGCTTTCTTCTTCATCTATAAGGTGGTGTACATAGGTTGGTTCTGACCGTCATTCGATGCATAAAGGCATTTCGACCATGTTGTCCGGCATATTAATCAAGGCTGCAAGTTTCACAAGAGCGTCTGCAAATTGATTTTCTTCATGAGGTAGGTGTAGATAAGTGACCTGATCGAAGAATTGGGCGACTTGATCAATCCTAGCCGGATAAGGTGCTAGATTTTCACTTCGAATTTTCCAAGAACCTGTAACTTGGTTAATGACCAAGGAGGAGTCTCCGTGAACTCAAAGATTCTTAATGCCTAAACTTACTGCTGCTTGTAGACCTATGAGGCAAGCTTCATATTCAGCTGCATTATTTGTCACCTCGAAGTCGATTTTGACAGAAAGTGGTGTCTGATCGCCTTCAGGGGAAATGAGCAACACTCCTATCCCAAATCCACTTAAATTCGATGCTCCATCAAAATAAAGGTCCAAAGAGTCTACACTGGTCTGTAGGATATCCTCGTCTGGAAATGACCACATGTCTATTGCTTGGGTGTCGTTGATAGGATTATCTGCAAAAAACTCGGCAACGGCACGCCCTTTTATGACTTTCAGAGGTACGTACTTGAGATTGAACTCTGAGAGCATTAAGGTCCACCTAGACAAACGTCCGTTGAGAACGGGTTTCTCGAAGAGGTATTTGACGGCATCCATTTTAGAATACACTCTAACAGAGTAGCTAAGCATGTAGTGGCGTAGCTTCTTTGTTGCCCACACAAGAGTGAGGCATGTCTTTTCGAGAGGCGTCTATTTACACTTGTATTATAAGAACTTCTTACTAAGGTAGTAGATAGCCCTTTCTTCTTTTCCAACAGTCTGAGCGAGCATAGCCCCCATGGCTGTTTTGGTGACTGTGAGATATAAACCAAGAGGTTGATCTTGTTGGGGAGGCATCAGCACTGGTGGCTTAGCTAATATCTCCTTAATCCTGTCAAACGCCTTTTGACAGTCCTCGTCCAATGTGGTATGATCTGTTTTCTTGATCTTTTTGAAAATAGGTTCACAGATCATAGTGAGTCTCGATATGAATCGGCTTATATACTGCACCTTGCCCAGAAATCCTCTAACCCCCGTCTCCGTTTGGGGTTGTGGCATTTCGATTAAAACTTTGATCTTGGATGGATCAATTTCTATTCCCCTCTGGCTGACGACATATCCCAGAAGCTTGCCTGACGTTACTCCAAATGCACATTTTTGAGGATTGAGCCTCATGTTATACTTTCGCAGTCTTAGAAGGAATTTATCGATGTGCCCTTTTCTATCTTTGGATTTGACAATCATATCATCCACGTACACTTCTACTTCTTTATGCATCATGTCATGTAGCAATGTGGTCGCAGTGCGCTGATATGTAGCTCCTGCATTAATTAGCCCAAATGGTATAACTGTATAACAATATGTGCCCCATTGAGTGACAAAGGCTATCTTATGCATATCTTCTATGGCCATCTTGATCTGATTATATCCTGCATACCCGTCCATGAAGGATAACAACCCGTGATCTGCTGTATTATCTACCAATATGTCGATGTGCAATAAAGGGAAGTCGTCCCGGATTTGCCCATCATTTTTGGGTACGAGGACTATGTTAGCCACCCAGTCTAAATAATCGGAAACTTGATGAACCCGGCTTTAAATTACTTATCGACTTCTCCTTTGATCTTAAGAGCACATTCGGTCCTCATCTGACGGAGCTTCTGTTTTACAGGTTTGAAACGTGGTTTGATTGGAATTCGATGTTCTGCAATATCCCTGTCGATCCCTGGCATGTCTTTGTAAGACCAAGCGAAAACGTCCTTGAACTCGTGTAGAAGATCGATGGAATTGGCCCTTTCAGTTGGGTTTAAGGTCCTCCCTATCCTAAGTTCTTGGGGTTCTAGTTCACTTCCTACGTTAATGGGTTCGGTGTTTTCTATAACTGGTGCCCCTTCCCCCTCTTGTAGTATTTTTTTAACTATATAGGGAGGTAATTCGACTGAGTCTGGGTCAGGATCATCCTCATTATCATCGTAAATAGAATTGCATTCAGAAAAACAAAAAGAGTAAGCAGAATATGATTTATTCATATTAAATTTTGAAAATAGCTGAAACAAAGAAGCCATCTGTTCAGTAGTTGTTTTGGTAAGATTTTACCGACTAGAGATTTGTGAGTGAATGTGGCTATTCCAATTAAAATACGATATTAAGGACTTAAGTAGATCGGTAATAAGAACATAGCGAGAATGAAAGTAAACAACTAGTACGAAAAGACAAATGAAAAAAGAAGAGAGACAAGTGACACAAGCAAAATGGTAACGCATGAAACCCAAAATGTAGGAAAAACTGTGGGGGGAAATGGTATCCCACCAATGATCCATTAGTAGTAATAGTATCCGAGGGTGAACCTAGCTGGAACGATCAGGAGGTACATCAGTAATCTCCAAACGAATAAGTACAATTGAGATGAACGATGTATTAATTTCTAAGTGTGTAGATGATATTATTTGTTTCAGGTGGCGAATGATATTTCTTCGAGTGGAGCCAATGATGAATGCCTTAAATCTGATGTTTATTGCTCTTTTATAGCCCACATTTGAGTCGTTGCACATGCTCCCTACATATGCTCAACCATACCCTCCACTTCCTATGAAATAGGAAGTGATTGCTGACTTTGTCAAAGCTTCTGCTGATCGCTGCAATGTTCCTGCTGACCATTTCAACGTTCTTGCTGGCTGTTTGTTATTTAATTCAAACGTGGGCTTTGTATCACTTAAATGTCTAGGTTCATCCCCCCTTGTTTTTCCTTGCGTCTAGCAGCCTGCTGCGTTGGTTACCGATCCGTGTGGCTTTACTTTATCCAATTGCGAGTTGCCACATCATGATGAAAATGAGAGGGTATTTTTACCCATACAATTACCCTCAAGCAACTGCTAGGTTCTGTTCTTTCTCGATGGATGCTGGGAGTTGCTTCCCTCCTGACGCTGCATGTAGTGGTGATGTTATAGCGTGATATCAGCCTACTTGCATTCTTATTCACTGAGTCTGACCGTTAAAGGTCTAATCAGTCACTTCCTCTCAATAACTTCCCACCTCCCCCACGTCTCCTTTCCCTCGATCCCCTCCCAACCTAAATCCCTCCCCTAACTTCCTCTTAATAACTCCCTCTCCTAAGTCCTTCCCTTAACTTCCTTTCTTAACTCCCTCTCCTAACTCCTTTTGGTTATAAATACACCCCCCCCCCCCCTCCCACTTCCTTTATTCCCGTCCATATTACCTCATTTCCTGAAAACCCTTCACTCTCCCTCCCTTATAAAGTCTCCCTATCCACCAGGTAAACTCCTCACTTTCTATTCTCTCTCTTAATTTTTTCGCATTTAAACTTCGCAATCATGGTCAAAAAGTCTATCCGTCGTACCGTTCCTCCTCCTTCTCCCCATAGGGGTCCATCTGCTGCTGCTCTCTCCCTAGCGATCCTCTGGGATCCTCGCAGATCACTATCTGTGTGATTCCAGCTTTGCTGACACCCCCCTCGAGGAGGTGAGAGAGAGGTTTGGCCTTGGGCAGGAGGTCGAGATTCACATTCCTCAGCCTGGGGAGGCGCCGGATGCCCATAATCCCGGCTGGGTTTGCCTGTACAAGTACCCTTTTATCCAGGGTTTGTCTTTTCCCTTCCCTTCGCCGGTTCAAAGGATCTTGCGTCACAACAGGTTGGCGATCTGCCAGCTTGCGCCTCAAACATGGCGCGTTCTGGTTTCGCTCTGCATCCTCGCTGAGGATCATGCTTTGGGGATTGGTCTGGGTGACCTCGCCTTGCTCTATACTATCAGGCCCTTTGTTGCTGGGCATATCGCCTTGAGGTCCTGTGACGCCAGCAACCCTGGTGTGATCCTTCCTCCAAAAGAGAGGGATGAAGGCTGGAATACGAACTTCATCTTTGTTAAGATTGACTCTCTTACCCCTACCCCGAGTACTTATTTGACAAGTGGGGGGCCTCTAAAGGTAACTTTAGTTTATGGGTGTCTGTTTTTTTTCTTTTACCTTAATGTTCTTACTGGTGTACTGCTGCAGGTTTGAAGCAGCCAGTTCCATCGAGAGATCACAGCATGATTAGCCATTTATTTGCTCTTCCTGTTACAACTCGTTCTGACCCTGATGTACTTTCTTTCCCTATTCGTGCATCTGCCTTCGAACCTCTTGACATTGGTGAAGGAGAGCAAGCGGAGGAAGAAGAGAGAGAAGAAGAGAAAGAAGAGGAGGAAGTGGAAGAAGAAGAAGAGGAAGTTGGTACCTCCTCCATTCAGCAAGAACCTCCAGCTGCCGAATTCCAGATGTCGTTTGGTAAGGCTTCGTTCTTTATAGGTTTTCGTTCTTGCTATATGGTCATTTGTGTTTATGTTCTAACTGTGTTCTTGTACTAGGGAATACTCTTGTTTCCTCTCTTTCCCTGCTGGATAGAAAAAGGAAGCAAGTTGCTTCTGCCTCCTCCGGTCCTTCTCCCAGGAAGAGGCCATCGCTCCCTGCTGAAAAGGAGCCGGTTAGCATGCTTGTCTCTGTTGAGGTTGCTCCTCTGGCTATAGTGGCTCCTAGGCCACCTCTGCTCAATACTTCCAATGTAATCCGCCTTCCCAAGGGGTATGGCTCCAGTGGGGTGCCTCTCTGGCCTCATATGGAACAGTTCCTGCTCCTTGCTGCTGTCCATTCTCTGGGAAATACCCTTCTTCCTACTATACTATATGAAGTTCGTGGACGCGCCGTGTAGGTACCTTTTTTAATTCCCTTTATGTATCAGTGGTCTATTTTATTCGTGCTGCTGACTGTTCCTGTTGCAGGTTTTGCAGGATGGCCTGTTCTTGGGAGGAAGGTTGCCAGATTGATGGGGGAGGTGAACAACCTCAACGTCAACCTGGGGAAGGTGGAGGCAGATCTGGCGCTGGCTAGGAGGGAGAAGGTGGCTGCCCAGAAGCAGCTGGTTGAGGAGAAGGCAGCTGCCCAGAAGCTGCTTGATGCTGAGAGGAGGGTGGTAGAAGGGCGTATGGAAGATACTCACAAGGAGGTGGAGCTACTGAAGCACCTGCTCTTGGACTTTACATTGGTTTTCGCCTAGGAAAAAAAGATCAAATGCATCAAGGAGTTTGAGGCGGGTGAACACTCCAACTGGGACATTGTTGAGGAGGAACGGTAGTAAAATGCTGCATATCCAATCAAGCCGTACTTCAGCCTCAATAACGACTTGCTGGGTGGTGATGAAGGAGAGACCAGTGGTAGGACGGAACAACCAGCTATCGTGTCGGTCGAGGAGGTTAGGGAGGATGCCCTTGTTGCTCAGGGAGGGGAAGGTCCATCTGGGGGAGATGCTATTGTGGAGCCCAAGACCCCTGTAGATGTTCTTGCTGATGCCGCCTCGGAATCTGCTGCTGCTGCCTAGTTTAGGCATTTAATTTTAATTTTATCTTGATGTTTTGTTGGGCACCCAGTATGGTGGCCCATTGTAATCCAACTTTTGGTGCCTGGTAGTTTTGGGCACCTTTAGTACTCTTTGGTTTTTGCCTCGTAGGAGGGGCCAAAATATTTATTTTTCAAATTCCCTCTGCTGAGGGGTGTTTATTAAAATTCCAGTTTTGTTCCTTCTGTTGTTTTGCTAGCAATTTTTCGTTCTTTCTGTTTGTGTGCAGGCTTCGTACTTATTAAGGTGTCTATGGTGGTTCAGGGAGCTTTATGTCCATAAGGTGCTCGAATCCCTCTGTTTCGACCACGCGCTCATTGGGTACTTCCTGCAGGAGGAATAATTTGCTAGTTCATGTTCATCAGTTAGCCTACTAGGACATTGCCTTAATATTCAACTTACCATATCCACATTCAATCCAAAAACAATGATAAACCTAAAAGTGGAAGCAATTTAATAAATAAAAAATAATTTGGGGAGCACAAAGTGTGTTCCTCTAGAGTTTTACAACAACTTAAAAGAAAATAGAGTTTCATTTTTGCCTTTTGAAATACTAAGTACGCCGCTTCCACATTTTGCTCCTTGTGACACCTGTGAAGTTGACACCAAGGGAAAATAAGAAAAAGGGTTTGACTCAAAGGGTTTGAAAGATACGTTGTAAGTTGTCATTTCCTTAGTAGTACCTGCTGAATTCAGGAGACTTAGCACGTGTGTACTGAATGAAAGACCTTGCCTGGCGACTTAGTTGTTCCTTCTATCAAAAGAGATGGTGTTGTTAGACCAATGCAGGTGGTACAGTTTGGCGGTACAAAGCAAAATGATTAGTTCTTTGCGTTTATACCTCATGAGAGAGTGAGCCGTGGCTCTAACAAGTGGGTTCTGGGGTTATTCCCCTTCAAGCGATAGCTGCTTAATCAAAGACACTTTTAGTAAGTTAGTTCATGTTCTAAGGTTTCTGGAGTACTGAATGCTAGGATTCAAGGGTCCTGGAATGTACCTGTTGGAGGTGGAACTTCTGGGTCCTGCACCTGGAATCTCAGACATAATACTTTTTAAGGTGAATGATGTTCCAGGATCTAGGGACAGCTTCCCCATCCATAGTCTCCAACTTGTATACCCCATTACCTACGATGCCTTCTATGCGGTAGGGTCCTTCCCAGTTGTAGGCGAATTTACCTGCACTCTAGTTCTTGGTGTTTGGGAATACCTTCTTGAGTACCAGGTCCCGTACCTGCAGCGTTCTCAGCCTTACATTTTTGTTGTAACTCCTGGCAGCTGTCTGCTTGTAGGCTGCCATCCTGATTTGGGCGCTGGTCCATGGCTCATCAATGGTATCCAGGCTGCTAGCCATTTCTACCTGGTTCCCCTCTTCGGTGGCATTGGCATATCGATGTGTCGACACTTTCACCTCAGAGGGAATAACTGCCTTGGCCTCATACACCAGACTGAATGGTGTTTGACCTGTTGCCACTTTGGGGGTTGTTCTATCATACCACATCACGAAGGGGAGGTCATCTGCCCAGTTGGCTCCTATTTCATCCAGCCTTCTTTTCAGGTTGTTCATGACTATCTTGTTGCTGGATTCTGCCTGACCGTTGGACTGCGGATTCCTAGGAGTGGACTTAAACAGCTTGATGTTCTAACTGGCGCAGTAGTCTTCCGTCCTGTTGGATACGAATTATGACCCGTTGGCACATATGATTTCTGAAGGGATGCCATATATGCTGACTATGTTCCTCTTGCTGAAAGATATCACATGCTTCTCCAGGATCTGAGGGAAAGCTTCTGCCTCTATCCATTTAGAGAAGTATTCCGTCATTGCCAGCATGTTCGTCCTATTTCCAGAAGCATGGGGTAATGGTCCCACAATGTCAATTCCCCATTTCATAAAAGGCCAAGGCGAGATGATCGGATGCATATGTTCTGCTGGCTGGTGGCTGACAGGAGCGTGCCTTTCGCATTCTTCGCATTTCTTAACGTAATCTATGGAGACCTTCCTCATGGTAGGCCAGAAGTAACCCTGCCTTAGTGTCTTGTTGGACAGGCTCCTACCCCCTGTTTGATTTCCACAATCACCACTGTGGATATCACACATTACTGCATGTGCTTCCTGTATGCTCAAGCACCTTAGATAGGGTCCTGCCAAGGACTTCCTAAATATGATACCATCAATAAGTACAAATCTGAAGGATTTCATTTTGAAGCTCCTAGTGTCAATCTGGTCAGGTGGTAATACCTCATCACGTAGCCAACTAATGTAAGGTTTTGCGCCAATCATCAATCTCTTCCTGGGGTGTGGGAGTATACATTATCCCTGCTTCGTATGTCCACTGGGTGGTTGCAGCCTTACTGGCATTCTACTGTTCATTCTGACGTATGGCAGGTTTCATAACATGTTTGAATGGTATAATACCCGCTTCCCCTGGAGTGAAGGCTACTCCCAGGGTGGCAAGAGCATCCGCTTCAACATTCTGATCCCTTGGTATCTACTGGATGTTAAAGGAGGCAAAGCGGAGTTTGAGCTCCTTCGCTACTTCCAGGTAGGCTATCATTTTAGGATCCCTGGCCGTGTATACGTTATTCACATGGTTTACGATAAGTTGGGAGTCGCTATACACCTCGATGCGACTGATTTGCAATTTTAAAGCGAATTGAAGTCCTAAGATTAGGGCCTCATATTCAGCCTCGTTATTCGTTGCTTTGAACTCGCACCGTACTGCGGTTCTCCCTGTTCTGGCTTGGAGAGAAGAGGAGGGGTGCTCAGGTACTGCTTGAGCTCCATAAATGCCTTTTCATGCTCCTGCATCCACTCAAACTTTTGGCTCTTTCTCAGGATGTCATAGAACAATCGACACCTGTCTAAGGACCTTGATATGAACCGGTTTAGGGCTGCTACCCATCCTGTGGGCCTCTGTACATCCTTTGGCTTCTGAGGAGATTCTAACTGAAGTACTGCTTTAATTTGCTCCGTGCTGGCCTCTATCCCTCTTTGCGTCACCAAGTACCCCAGGAATTTTCCAGAGGAGACTCCAAAAGTGCATTTCAGGGAGTTCAGCTTCATATGGTATTTTCTGAGGATCGAGAAGGTATTCTCCTGGTGGGACATGTGTTGTTCTGCCTTCTCGGATTTGACTACCATATCGTCAATGTGGACTTCCATTGTTCTCCCTATCTTCTCCTTGAACATTGTGTTCACAAGGAGCTGATAGGTGGAACCAGCATTCTTGAGGCTAAAGGGCATCACATTATAGCAGTACAAGCCTCTGTCAGATCCGAAAGCTATTTTCTCCTGATCCTTAGGGTCCATTTTTATTTTGTTGTACCCACTCCAGGCGTCAAGGAAGGTAAGTAGCTCATGCCCTACTGTAGCGTCTACCATGGAACCAATGAGCGGCAGGGGGAACGGGTCTTTTGGGCAAGCTTTGTTAAGATCCGTGAAATCAACACATACTCTCCACTTGTTCTTCTTGGGTACAAACACAACATTTGAGAGCCATTCTGGGTAGTTAACTTCCCTAATATTGCCTGCTACCAGGCGGTTGTCTACCTCCTGGTTTATCTCCTCGTTCCTTTCAAGAGCAAATTTCCGCCTTTTCTGCTCGACTGCAGGAAAGCTTGAGTCTATATTTAACTGGTGTATAATTACACTTGGATCTATGCCAATCATGTCGCTATGGGACCAGGCGAATCAATCCATATTAGTACATAGAAATTTAATTATCTGCTCATGGATGTTAACTGCACAATCAGCTCCCACCAGCACTGTTCTTGCTGGAAACTATGGGTCCAGGTTTACTTCGTCGAGTTCCTCCTGGGGAGGTGCGATATACTCCCTTTGGACCCACAATTTCTGTAATTGCTATGTTGGACAAGTTGCAGTGGGTTTCAGAGCGTTCTTGTAGCAATCCCGAGCTAGATTTTGATCTCCCCGTATCTCCTATACGCCCCAGGGTGTAGGGAACTTCACGCTCTGATGGTACGTTGATGGTACCGCTTACATTTGGTGATACCAGGGCCTGCGAAGTATCACGTTATAAGTTCACGGACCATCCATGACCATGTACCATACCTGTTTGTTCATACCCCCTGCAAAGGTAGGTATCACTATTTCTTCAAGGGATTGTTTAGTTTCTCCTCTGAAGCCTACCAACTGTACTGCCTTATGTACCAGGTCTTTCTCGCTGAACCCTATGTTCTTCAAGGTTTCCGGCAGTATCAGATTCAAAGAACATCCTGTATCTACCAATATCTTTTTAACAAGGCAATTCCCTATAGAAAGGGTAATGATCAAGGCGGCATGGTGGTGTTCTGCCTAATCAGGTATGTCTGCCTCGTCGAATGAGATTGCTGGTAGATCCTGTCTGCTGACCCTGAGGGAGAACTCTGGTTTATCTCCTTTAGTCTCGGTTGCATGGCGCTTTGCTGCTGAATAAGTGAGACCACATATCTCCGACCCCCCTGTAATGACGCTCACGACCTTTGAGTAAGGTGGAGGTGCGGATGGTTGGGCCTGGTCAGCAGTATTGACCTTTCCAGATTTCGCCCCCTTGGGGAGCAGGTCATCCAAGCATCCAACACTATAGAGGTGCTTCACTTCCTTTTGTAGTACTATACAATCTTCTGTATTGTGGCCAATATCGTTGTGGTATTCACAAATTTTGCTGGCATCTCTTTTGTCATTCTCCCTGGGGGTAGGCTTCTTGGGCCACCTGGCCCTCTGCCCTAGCTCCCTGATTGCCTTCATTACCCTAGGAAATCCAGTGGTGAACCCATACCCGCTGAGCTTAGGTGGAGCCTTGGTGCTCTCTGTTTCTCCTGAGACTTTATTCAATGTGTTCTTGCTGTAGGGTTTGGCTCATTCATTCTTTTTCTCTGTTGTGATTTTTCTGCTGGACGACTATGTTCCATACAGATCCCTTCTATCCTCATCCTCCTCTAGGCGATAAGTAGCCTCTACCATTTGCTTGACATGCTCAAAGGTGGCGCATGGATGCTTCGTGAGATCCTTGTACAAATCGGAGTCACGATGCAGTCCCCTTCTGAAGGCGTTGACTGTCGTTGTAGGGTCGCACCTAGGGATAGATATTTTTCTACATTGAATCTGGCGAGATAATCCCTGGTGGACTTCTCAAACCTCTGGACGATCCGGTATAGAACACTGGATAATTTTTCTGGCTTGCGACTGCTTGCGAACTGCTGATTGAAAACGTTCACTAACCCTGCGAAGCTGGAAATAGATTTGTCGGGAAGGTTAACGAACCAATGGAGTGCGGCTCCTGACAAGATGGAACCGAGTACTTTCCACATACATGCCTCCTTCTCAGGCCCTGTTGCTGTAACCACCATAATTTTCTGTTTGTACTGGTTGACGTACTCCAGCGGATCCTTTGTTCCATCATACAACGTCATTGTTGGTGTGGTGAACCCCTTTGTCATGATGACAAGGGCAATATTGTCCACGAAGGGGTAATCCGCATAGCACTCCGGGGTTGCTACCTCCATGGGACGTGGTAAGCCTGGAACCTTTCTGACTAGGGATCTGATATCCTCCAACTGTTGTTCTACATAGCTTCCTACCCCCATACCCTGGTTGTGGGGTACTAAGTAGATCCCATATGGACTTGGTGTTCCTCCTGCCATGTAAGGAGGTACCATGTAGCTTCCAGGTAATGGTGTTGAGTTCACAATAGGCCTGAACTAATTGTCTGGGGAATACGCCATATAGGAGCATATCCCGGGGTATGCGTTTCTTGCTGATTGTTCCCCTGAGTTGCTCCGTGGTACCACGGGCGTACTGCTGGTTGTTGATATGAGATCTGGTGTCAATGCTCCTAATCCCACAGGATTGAGTACCATGGGGTACGTTTGTGGCATCCTTGGTGGTGGTGGAACCTCTGGTGGTTGGATTGTACCTTGGGTGGCCACCGTTCCTGCTGGATATGATTCCTCGGGTGGCGTGGTTACCTCTGGTGGCAGCGTATCCATATCGAGCCTGGTTACTAGATTCTGCGGCAGTAGCCTCCCTGAGTACTCCCTGGCATTCCCCTGGCTGAGTGTCGACCTTGCCATCTGCTGGGTCGTTCCCAGGGGTGACACTGCATCTATATTCTCCAGCAAGGACTCGTTGTCCCTTTTTAACCCTGTCACCGCCTGTTGCAAGGATGTCATCCCTTAGTGCAACTGTTATACCGGATCCGGTTGTGATGCTCCTGGGAAACGGGCTCCTATCAGGTGACCTGGTGATCCTGGGCGCTGCGGACTCCCTACCTTATTAGGCTTTGGAACATGATTAATAACTGGTGATTTTCCAGCCTTCCCTGCTCACTGATATGTGATTTTGGGGGAGTAAGGAGGCTTTGCTGATACTTGGGACTGAGCCTAGCCTGCAGTCACTGTGGTGGTAGGGACCGCCGTTGTTGGGACACCGAAGTTACTGGCGTCGCCCCAACTACTAGAGTTTGCACTGATTTACTCATCGGATCTGATACGTTCTGATTGTATCCTGACATGACCAACTATAGAGATGTTTGGATACTTCGAAAAGTAAGTATATTAACCAAGATTTAACCCCAATGCCTCACGGTGGGCGCCAAACTATTTTGGTAAGATTTTACCGACTAGAGATTTGTGAGTCAATGCGGCTATTCCAATTAAAATACGATATTAAGGAATTAAGTAGATCGGTAATAAGAACATAGCGAGAACGGAAGTAAACAACAAGTACGAAAGAAAGACAAATGAAAAAGAAAGAGAGACAAGTGACGCAAGCAAAATGGTGACGCGGGAAACCCAAAATTGGAGAAAAACAGCGGGGAGGAAGAGGTATCCCACCAATGATCCACTAGTAGTAATAGTATCCGAGGGTGAACCTAGCTGGAACGATCAGGAGGTACAACAGTGATCTCCAAACGACTAAGTACAATTGAGATGAACGATGTATTAATATCTAAGTGTGTAGATGATATTATTTCTTTCAGGTGGCGAATGATATTTCTTCGATTGGACCCAATGATGAATGCCTTGAATCTAATGTTTGTTGCTCTTTTATAACCCTCCTTTGAGCCTTTGAGTCATTGCACATGCTCCTTACATATGCTCAACCATACGCTCCACTGCTTATGAAATAGGAAGTGGTTGCTGACTTTGTCAAAGCTTCTGCTGATCGTTGTAATGTTCCTCCTGACCATTTCAACGTTCCTGCTTGCTGTTTGTTATTTAATTCAAATGTGGCCTTTGTATCACTTGAATGTCTAGATTCATCCCCCCTTGTTCTTCCTTGCGTTTAGCAGCCTACTACCTTGGTTACTGATCCGTGTGCCTTTACTTTATCCAATTGCGAGTTTCCACGTCATGATGAAAATGAGAGGGTATTTTTACCCATACAGTAGTCAGTGGCAGTAAAGGGACAGCTCCTGGGACATTTCCCAAGCTACTTTTATTATTTGATGTTATGCTAGGAGAAACAAGGGGATTGGGAGTGACGACAGAAAAAGACTCTCTAACGACTTCTCTAGACTCAGAGTCTGATTCCGACTCCGACTCTGACTCTGACTCGAATTCGTTGTCTTTGGGTTCTCTTTTGAACATCTCTCCTTCTCCAGTAGTGACTTTGAAGAACTTTTCTTGGTTGTTAGTCCACTTGATTGACGTTCTTCATCCTTTTTGCTGATTTGGGTTAGTGTTAGTGATCATTGACGTGGGATTGAAATGGTCATCTTGAAGTATCATGGTAATGATCTCATCCTGCGCAGCTCTGACGAATCGGTCTTTCCCAAACAGAAGGCTAACAGCTTGTTCATCTAAACAAGGTATTTGACGAGTTTTGACGGTAAGAACCGTTTCTGAAGGGATGAAGTAGCAATCGTGGAAGACCTCGATTCTAGCTAGTTGTATTCCCTTATAATGCCAAGGTTCGGGAAACCCATGAAAGTACTCTTGACTCCCTTCCCTAACGAAGTATCCATTTAGGGTAGGGAGATAGGGTGGCATTTGGATTCCTCTATCTTTACGATTTTGGAATTGAGTAAGCATTTCTAAGGCTTCTGCTTTCGTGGGCTTGTATCCCAATCCTAATGGTATCCTTTGAGAGTTTCCTTCTTTGTAAGGCGCAAAGGTATTCCTCTTGGTGGGGTTTAATGGCATTCCTGGGAAGTAACCCTAGGACTTGAGTATGTGGTTGACCACCAAATTGGAATATGGGTTGAAGTATAGAGGTGCCAGTTCGCTCTCTACGAGATTTATGCTCTGAATTCCTCCAAGCTCATATATTGGGTCTGTGACCACTTGGTTGCTTGACATTTTCTCTATCACAGCCTTGATAGGTGACGAAGTGATCGTCACTACTTTGCCATCTAGAGGAATTTTGATCTTCTGGTGCAAGGTGGATGTTACCGCTTTAGAAGCGTGAATCCAAGGTCTTCCCAGAAGTATATTGAAGGATGGCTCGATGTTCACTATCTGAAAATTAACCTTTCGCTCGATCGGTCATGTGGCTATAGTGTTGTTGATTAGCCCTACTACTTTACGTCGTGTTCCATCGTATGCTCGAACACCTTGGTTTGTAGAAGTGTAATCTGATTCTTTCATGCCCAACTTATGAGCTGTCTTTAGTGGTATGACGTTGACTGCAGAGCCATTATCCACTAAAGTCATTGGTACGTTCTTCTTTAAGAATGTGAATGTGATATATAGAGCGAGGTTATGACTGACGCTGAAAGGAGGCAAATCCTCATCTGAAAAAGTAACTGGGTTACTTAGCTTAACTGAGTCTTGGAAGACCAAGTTGACTACGTCATAAGGCGTAGAGTTGTGCGCTACGTTCAGTTTAGCCAATGCTTGCAGTAAAGATTGGCGATGGGGAAATGAACTCGCAACTAATTGCCAGACTGAAAGATCAACCTTTGTATTTTGTAGTTGTTTTAGTAAGTGGTCAGTAGATGTATCTTCGCCATCATTTGGTGTGATGACATTGGTGTTAGTAACTGGACCATTAACGGTAGGACCGTTCTGAGAGACATTTTGATATGGATCCCCTGAGCGAGTAAGGTGATCTATATCTTGATCTTCACTAGCCTTGACTATATCCTCACTAACCTTGACTAGATAATGTTTTGTGAGGTATTCATCTTCATCCTCATCAGCCCATATTCCATTGACAATACTGAGCTCTCTCAACCTGATGATTCCAGCTTCTAGACTAATTATTTCCTCAACTAGATTGTCAACTACTGCGATTACCTCTTACATCGTAGATTCTTGAGACAGAATTGGAGTTAGTGGCACGTTTCCCTTAGGTGTGGCGTTTCGATCACGTAGGGATGCCACTACAGCTTCTAGTTCTGAAACATGCCTACTTACACTCTTTGCCCATGTGATAAAATCGGCAATGGTAGGAGAGATGGTAGAATCGCTCCCTCCTCTTCTAGTACATGAATCTCATCCTCGACTGGAGAAATGAGGTGTGAACAATCCAAGGTGGATTCTTCATTTGTGATCATCAGAACTCCAAGAGGATTCTGAGTATTGTTAGGCTTACCTCCGGGAGTTATGGGTAAACGACCATCTTCAATCATATCCTGGATGACATGTTTCAATTTGAAGTATCTATCGGTATCGTGTCCTTTTCCTCTATGATATTCAGAGTTCACATTCTCATCCCATGATTTAGATTTCTTCTCCGGATCAGGCGTAGGTCCTATAGGTTGGAGCTTACCTTGTTTCATGAGCCTTTTCAGAACGTTGGAATATGAATCACCAATGTTCGTGAATTTCCTTGGTAGGTTATTCTTCTTAGATGATTCGACAAGATTAACCTCATCGGTCTTGCTAGTGGAGCCATAAGAACGACTCGTTTAACCCTGGTATTCGCGACCTACCATTTTGGACAAGAGCCCCTTTCGGATGTCGTCTTCAATTCTTGTTCCTAGCACAGTCAAGTCTTTGAAAGACTTTATGTTTTGGTATCTTAAATGGTTTGCATAAATAGGTCTCAAATTATCCACGAACTTTTCCACGAGAGTGGCTTGATCTGGGCGTTCAACAAGTTGTGTGCTAGTCTTCTTCCACCTACTTAGGAAGTCGGTGAAGCCTTCTTTCTCATTTTGGGTAAGAACTTCTAGAGTGCGCATATTGACTTGTATTTCAGCATTATCCGTGATACTTTCATTTTGTACCAAAAATAAACCTAATTAAAACTAACAAAGAAGCTAGTGATAAGCAGGGTCGATCTCCATAGGGAGGCAAGATATCTGTTAAAGGTCCGTCTAATAGGGTCACAAAATGGGGGGTTTTATTATTGATTTCTAAACTAAATAAGGATTAAAGGAAAGAGAGATTAAACAAGAGCAATAAAGATAGAAAATATAATAAAGATGATTAAATAAGAGAAACCATGCCAGGATTTCGGTTCACCATGGTTGTCTGTCGAATCAGCTGCAAATAGCCTAGACAATCTACTGTAAGACGGATACAGGAAAGGTCCTTCCGGTCCACTTTCTATCCTAGATATCCACGAAGTTAACTTTCGTCCTCATTAGGGTAGTCTACTGTTCATCGCAGGTCTATTTAATCCAATCATCCGATCCAGGAGTAAATTTAACCAGATTAAATGTAACTTAGAAGCGTGCACTCAACTAAGTTGGTGTTACAGTTAAATTGCTATGGGCATAGGTTCTCACAAATAAATCATCTAGTTTATTCGCTACATCGTCACTATCCTACCATGGATTCCCTAATGCCAACATAAGAGAAATTAGCTTCTCATATTACTAATGGCGTCAACAATAATAATAATGAATATACTATTTAGACACATAATGAAATAACAGTAATTAAGCGTAAGCTGATTAGGGCAGAAATAATTAAGTAGAAACAGGGATTAAAGCAAACTCAAATAAATAGATTAAGTTTAAGAGAAGAAAAGTGATTACAATCAAGAGAATTATGGCGTAGAGATCAATCCAATACCCAAGTTAAGACTAAAGGAAAGGAGAATAAGTTTACAGTAAAGAGTATGAAGGAAAGATTAGAGAGTTCTAAGATGATAAAAGTGTACTAATGACCTAATTAGTGAAAGCTTAAATAGGAAAATAAAAGGTTTAACGAAATAAAACTAATCACGGGTCACTAAGCCTGCATAATACCAAAAACCTCTCGATCGAGTGATATAAAAGCACTCGATCAAAGATCTTCATCAGCTAATCTTCTCGATCGAGCCAAAATACCTCTCGATCGAGGACATCCAAAAATCAGCATTTCGATCGAGTAACTAAAAGTACTCGATCGACCTCTCGTGTCCTCCAAACCACTCGATCGAACCAAAAGACTTCTCGATCGAGTGCTTTTCTTCATATCAGCCTCTCAAGTTGACTTTGGTTGCTTCGTTGACCACCCTTCACGCACTTAAAGGCATAATTCTCGCTCTAACATTCCCGTCTCCTCAATATGCATGATAAATAGGACGAAAAGAATACGGTTTCACCACTTTCAGGTTCATTTCTGCAATTCAGACAAAACAAACCAAAGTAGCCAATTTGGGGCATATTGCATTACATAAAGCTATAAAAATGTATAGACATACTTGCAAAATAAGACTAAAAAGGCTATATAAAATGCACGTATCAAATCTCCCAGACCGAACCTTTACTCGTCCTCGAGTAAACTAAATGAAAACTAATGGAACGGAAATGAAAGCTCAGAGCTAGCTATAACTTGTCTACTTGAACCAATTTAATGCAACAGAAATCAACAGTCATAGCTACAATGGTCAATACGCAAACGAGTTATAAGATGTCTGTAAATAAAGCTGACCTATCGACCTTGCAAGACCAATAAAATCGGACTCTCACGTGGTCACTCTTCTCTTATCAAGCAAAGAGTGAATTATATATGTATAAGAGAGAAAGAGAAACAGTCACTCACCTAAACTGCGACCTACATAACATGCATGCAACAAAAATGATAGACGATTCAAGTACTATGCATACACTCGAACCAACAATGTCCGTCACAGCCAATGGCTTACAAATAGTATAGTAAAGTGAGGTTCAGGTAAGAAAGGCAAAACAAATTTTGGGAATGTGAAGGTAAAGCGTGAAGTTAGCTCCTAAACAAGACCATATAAAACCATCCGAATCTCAACTGACTGAAAATAAAGCACAATTGCCCTTCATGGCACATATCTCACTAACCAAATACACTATCTCCTAAAAAATATATGAATACGAACAGAGGAGTGAGACGGTAAAAAAATTCCCTTTTATAAAATGGTCTCATTTTCAATTGCAACCAACTTTTTCAATTTTTTCCTTTTTCTTCCTTCTTTCTTTTTCACGTGAATTCAACTCTTTTTTTTTAATTTTTTTTCCTTTTTTTTTTCTTTCACGTCTCTTTTTTTCTTTTTTTCAATCACTCATCCTTCCTCATTTTCCACCAACTCCAAACAACAAAATCGAGCCAAACTCGCAACATGGATCAACATACCACAAATGACACACTAAACTAGCTTGACTGGGCAGGCTTAGTTTTGGGTGTAGCTAATGGGTCAAAAAGGCTAAATTTGGCTTAAGTGCAGCTAAATGGGTGAAAAATGTAAGAAAGGGAAATTTGCAAGCACCTCCCTGCATGTGACACCGACCACAAACCCGAATGTTTGCAATTGACAAGAAATAGAATGTCATAAAAGTGCAAAAATGATAAACATGTTATGCAAGGAGTACTACTCTCAATTCCTACATGAACCGGTCATGAATGTCACCAGTCATCTAAATTGGAACAAAAACTCGTAGATATGCGTAAGACTCAGCTAATAACTGTCAATAAAGTGCAAGGCTTAAGTAAAAATGACAAGTTACAGTGCAATATCATCACGGAAATCAACCGTTCCGACTCAACCTATATGCAAAATGAAACGTGAATATTTTATTTTGATTTTTTGAAATTTTCTAATTTTTTTGGATTTTTATGATTTTTATTATTGAAATAAAAGAGAACAATGCAAGCCGAAAATAACAACGTGAAAGAAAAAACAAATGCAAATGCAGACTCAAAGGATGCATTACTCTCCCGAAACCAAAACCGACAATGCCCTCGTTGTCCTCCAGCATACACCAGCAGATATATACGGGGGAATGGAAAAATACAACCAATAAATGTATGAAAAACAATAAATAAAAAGGAGACAAAAGAAATAAGAGAACGTACATACAAAACACGAACTTCCCCAAACCAGCCTGAAAACTGGGGAAGTGAGTAGACCAGTAGCTACTCGTCAGCCTCATCCTCCACCCCCTCCACCGTGAAGTCTGGGTCCACATCTAGCTATCTCCTCCTCGCCTCCTCAGCCTGAGTCGTCGCTGCGTCCTCAGTTGTGCCCTCCTCCTCGTCACTGGCTGACTCTGGGTACCCCTCAGCTGGGTACCGGTAAAAAGACGGGTGTGGCCAACCCTCAGGAACTGGACGTCGTCGCATCATGCGATACTCGTATAGAGGGAATAAAGTAAGAGCTATGTCCCGCTCCATACGAGCCTGCCTGCTAAGAAGCTCAAGCAAAAAACTATCACGGCGTCCTTGGTCAAGGACCGCGGACGCCTCAAAGGGTGGAGAAGGAACAAAATTAGCCGGGTAAACCGGCTGTGTCTGGTCGGGCGCAGAAGTAGGAGTAGGAGTAGGGATCGGGGTAGAAATGGCCGTGGAAGTCTAGCCACCCGTAGAAGGTGTGGATCCCTCTTCTGTCTCAGGTCTCTTCCGCTTCTTAAAAGCGGACATAGTAGGAGGAGGAGCAAGCAGGAGATGATACATGGGTAGTGGTGGAGGTAACCTACCCGTAATAGTGGGCAGGGGAACGAGATGAGGCAGAGTGGTGCAAGGCAAGGGTACAGACAAGGAACCGCAAATTTTCCATGTCTGGTGGTCAGAACTAAGCCAATTCATAAACAGCATATTTGTCAGGTCAAGGTACCTATCCGTGTCTAGGTATTGTAAGTCACTAGGAAAGGCGGGGAAGATAGAACGGGCAATAAAAGTGGCTATGCCACCCCAAACAATGGTGCCCGTAGTCTTCTGCCCCACCGTGTGTAAGTACTGAGCATTCAAGTAAGCAATGTTAAGCACAAAGGGTCCCTCACAGTCAATGTTCAGGTACCCACCAAGAATATACAGCTCAATGTTGTTCACGTTGTTAGGTTCTGTACGACTAAAGATGGTCCCACCAATGAGATGCAAGAAGTAACGGGCCGAGGGAAGGTGGACATGCGTGAGCTTGCGCTCCTCGTAGGTAGTCTGTGCCAAGGTCCTCCACAACTGGCGGATGACCTTCCTAGGGGCGGCAGTGTCACCCATAAAAGAAAGACCTAACCTAGTACCAAACTCCTCTAAAGTCCAAGAAATAGTCAGGTTAAATAACCGGAAAGAGACAGAGGCACAGGTCGGGTCAGTGGCGTAGGCGCCAGAAGAGAAGGTAAAGGAGCTGAAAAACTCGAGGGTCAGCTTCTTGAAGGTCAAGGCACTCATGGTGATCAGTCCCGTCATCCCCGCCCCTCTCAAAATCTCAAGTACGGGCTCTTAGATACCTAACTTATCAAGTGACTTACGACACAAAAATTTAGTAGACAGAAAATCACATCTCTCTAAGGCAAAGAAACGTTGACGATGTATAGCATTAACGAAAATTACCTCAGGGTAGTCGGGGTGCGGGTCAAGTGAGTCGTCAACTCGGATAGTGACGGGGCCAGCAACAGGTGTGGCTCATCCACGACCCCGGCCTCTAGTACCTGAGGAAGAAGCCCGTCCTCTGATGGAACCAGGTACTAAGGCCGCCTGGTAAGTAGCTGTGATAGCTGGTGACCACGCAGTAGGGGTGGTCACTGTACCAGACGTAGAAGGTGCAGCTGTACTGGTAGAAGCAGAGGGAAAGCTAGCAGCAGAGCTAGCTGAGACGGAGAGAGAAATAGAGCTAGCCGCGACAGAGGCGGAACTAGCAGCGGCAGTACCAGTAACAACAGACGGTAAAACAGGGGTACTGACAGTCGGAACGACGGTGGTTGCAGCATGGACCACCGTCTCAGTCGAGGATGGAACGACAGTCGAACTAGTCGACGGCAATCAATTGCTTTCCATCCTAATCAAGTAAGCAAGGGGAAACAACAATCAGTTAAACAAAGAAACCACAAAAATCCCCAAATAGTCGGGTTTTCGAATAAAACCTTAAACCCTAATCCCCAAATTACTACATAATTTCAAAATAACGCAATTAATCAACAAAATAGCTAAAGGGGAAACTTACTTAATGACGAAACCCACAAGATAAGAAAAACAATCGACAACAATTGATGCAAATTACGGATTTTCGAATGAAGAACCCGCGAACCCTAATTACCCAAATTAACCGCGACAAGGATGAATTTTAAGGGCTAAATAGAGGGCCTTAGTCGATATGTAAGCAAGATAAACAATGCGGGTGATGGATTTGGTATTGGGCAAGAATTAGAGAGGATTTGGGGGTGATTATCGCAAATAAGGAAGGCAAAAATGAAGAATAAATTAGAATGAAGAAAAATAGAAGTTAAAGATATACTTCTTGCGTGTAATTATCAATTTCACTCGATCGAGTGATTTGAAATCACTCGATCGAGTATGGCCTTCATTCTGCTCGATCAAACAGAATTCTACTCGATCGAGAACTCCCTATTTTCGCCATTTCGATCGAGTATTTGAAAACTACTCGATCGAACCCTTTTCCTGTGCATTCCTCTCGATCGAGTACAATAAGTACTCGATCGAGTTCTTTTCTTCGTGTAACTCATCACAATGCGACATTATCTCCCCAAACCTGCATAAAAATACTCGCAAACATATCCCGACAATACCAATTCGCAAAATAACACTCTATAGTCAATATTCGCTATGCTAATTAAACTAAAGTCTAGCAGTTCTAAAAATGCAATAAAGAAGTTCGACGGAAGTTTAAAAAGTTTTACAATTTGTTACAACGGGGCATTCCCCGCTCAATTCCCAAAACATTTCAGTAGCCCAATGGAGGGCTTCAGACTGGAGGAGGTCCCTCTAGCATCTTTGACCGTCCTCTTCGATCTCCATGAGCTTGAATTCCAACCAGTAGAGGGAGAATAGTTAACGTCCAGGTATGCACGGACTTTCTTCGTCCCTTTGTCTTTCCCATCAGTTTTGACATCGGCATCTCCATTTTGATTGACTTTAACCGCACTTTGACCGTTGACAACTCCAGCATTTATTTCATCTGTACCTGCAGCAAGGAAAATAGAAGAATGTTCCTCCTATTCGCTGTCAGTCTGAGGCGGAGGGGTTACAATCACAGCACAAAATTCAACACTCTCAGCTGAAGTGTCTATTTCTGAGTCAGTAGAGGATAGGGCATTGCAAGGTTGAGCTTGCATGGGAGCCTTACGAGATTTAGATTGATGAAAAATCAATTCTTCATCTCCTACTTGAAACGTAAGTGTCTTACCCCCGACATCGATCACTGCGCGAGCAGTGAATAAAAATGGTCTCCCTAAAATAATAGGGGTATGAGTGTCCCCGGGAATATCAAGCACTACGAAGTCTACAGGAATAAAGAATCTCCCGATTTTGACAGGTATGTCCTCTATAACTCCTAACGGCCGTGATATACTACGGTCGGCCATCTGTACAGTCATATTAGAGCAATTGAATTTGGTCAAACCAAGTCTCTTAGCGAGAGACAAAGGTAAGAGGCTCACGCTAGCAACAAGATCACATAGCGCGTTGTGAATCAAATGCGTTCCTATATGACACGGAATCGAGAAACTACCCGGGTCTGACTGTTTAGGTGGCAACTTATTTTGAACTAGGGCAGTCCCTACCTCAGTTAAAGCTACCGTCTCATGATCGTTTATATGCCTCTTACGCGACAAAATTTCTTTCATAAACTTTAAGTAAGAGGGTACCTGTGTCAGCAACTCGGCGAACGGAACAGTAACCTGTACGCGTTTCAGGAGCTCGGCAAATTTACCGAACTGTTGATTGGCTTTAGTTCTCTGTAATCGCCTTGGGATGGGCACCGTTGTGACACCCCGCGATAATGCGGAAAATAAACTACTAAGTATATGCAAAAAAATGTGAAGTTTTTAAAACTTTTATTTAATAGATAGAGTTTAGCATGCGGGAGTCACTAACATTCAACATAAGGAAAATGCGGAAATAAAAATAAGGGTTCATATAAATAAACGGTCAAAAGTGGGGAAAATATATCGCTCGAATGACATAACGAAATAGGTGAGTCTAAGCAGTGAATAAAAAAATCTAAAAGTCCGGGGTACTCGCTAGCTCACACGTCAAACCCCATATAAGCATCTTCACCAACCTGTCATTCATATAAACATGAAAGCCACAGTCAGTGGGGAGTAACTCAAGGTTCTCCCAGCCACAAAACGTCAAGACAAACATAACAAAGAACACAAACAGATGATCATGTTAAATAAGATGTAAACGCATTGAATTATGACTAAACATGGAATCATATATGTTAAAGTAGACAAGAATACGGGAACGGAAATGAGATAGACAAGTAAGCAAGGCATAAGAAATGTTAAATAATTGGAGGAAGAATGTAGGAGAGAGAAAAATAAGGACCACTTAAACATGAGCACGTAATTCAAGGAGATATGACCAATATAACCATCCAAAATGCTAACATTTACTATTCTTAGACTATAATTTCCCCGGGTAGGACTACGATAATGATACGGTCCTAGTCTAAATCTGCAGATTCTCTGGTGTACATCCCGATTCGACGTGCGCCAGCACAACACGCACCCAAGACTCGACTACTAATGGAGACCGAGTACCCCAATCGCCAGAACAGCACAAAAGTAGCGGAAAGACTAAGATAAGAGTTACTTGCCAGCACAGCACAAATAGTCTAAAGCCACACTTGCCAGAACAGCACAAGTAGGCCAAACCCATACTTGCCAGAACATCACAAGTAGGGCATAAATGTAGACCAAGCATATATGATAGTATCATGGCATTTCTACAAGAATACGACTCACAACAAGTAATTATTTATAATCATCTTTTCATACTTGTGACATAAAATAAACATTTCATCTTATAATTATACATTGTCGGTTAGATAAAATAAATAAAATATAACAAGTGCTAATGGATAATTTACGTCATGTGGAAATTTACGGAAAGCAAACAAAACCGATACATGAGACAAGGTGAGCCCAAACCTACAAAGGTAGTGGATCCACAATTTATAAGAAGGTGAACCCAAAAATTGTAGGGTGGTGAGCCCAAAACGAAGGGAGTGGAGAGCCCAAACCACAATAACCGAGACCACAATCCCCCACCCAAAAATTTATAAGACAATTATCCCTACTTTCATAAACTTGTGAGCCCAATACTTCAGATATGGTGATTTTAGTCGAGCAATGGCAGCAAAGATAGAACATTAGCAGTTTAACACACAAAATCTTTGTTTCCAACTCATCATGTATGATAAAATGATTTATCACAATCAACAACCACACACTAAGGCACCACAAGTCCACGCTATAGCGCATAAAAGAAAGAAGTAGAAACACAATAAACGGACAACTAGTTAGGATGCGGCAAAAACTACCCAAACAAAACGAGATCAACCGTACATATTCCAGGCAAACGAAAAGGTAGAATAACGAATGCATACAGGGAAAGCATGAGCATGATAGTTCAGGTAAGGAAACAGGTCCGAGAGACAGAGGTATCCGTCACAAAACAGAGGTAGGACGCTAACATTCACCACATAAACCAGTTCCTAGAAGTCCATTTTAAACCCAACTCAAGACTGACCTTGAGGGTAGCATTAGGACGGAAATGAAACAGAATTTCAGCAGCTTAAAAACCATGGAAGGACAGTGAACTCGACTCCTTCCCCTTACCCGAATCCATCAAGAAAACGGACCAAAAGGGTGTCCAAACAACCATGTAAAATGAGCACAAACACTACAAAATAAACTCCATCTATGGGAAACACATAAAGACTTAAACTTTACGATAAATAAGGGCAAAAACGAGTAGGAAGGGGGGAGTTTCCCGACGTTTGTCGAGTAACCTATCACTGTTATCTTAACTGTCTTCAATCTTCAAGAGAATGGTCTATTATGAACGAGTTTCCTTCTGGGTCCTCAAAGTCTTCACCTAGAAACCGTAATAACAACCGAGTTAGCTTAAAACGTCACATTCATGAGACGGGTCGAGACGAGAACTCCAAAACACTAAGTCTTTCTTACCTTGAAAGATGAAGGAGGAAGTAAAGAGAAGAATGGTGAAAAAATTATTGAGTTTGGTCGAAAATTGAGCGAGAAATCTAGGTTTTTAAGGTTGCCATTCATGGGTTTTTTTGAGCTTGGTGTATTGCTGCTTGTTCAGCTGGGATTTCGAAAAAAAGGAAGAAAAATGGTGAGATGTTTTGGATTGGTCCAAAATTTGTGAGTGTGGGGTAAATAACTATTATTTTAATTGGGTGCTAAAGTTAAGGAATGTGTTGTCGATACAGGATAGGTCGGAAATAGATTAGGCTCACATGTGAAAATGTGACGGTCCATTTTGCTAGGCGGAAATTCGTCTTAAACCTACTATAATTTAAGAGGGAACTTTATTATTAATATATTTAATAATATTATTACTATTATTATTACTATTATTATTCCTATCCGACGAAAACATATATTTTATATAACGTAAGTTTTAAAATTATAGCTTTAATTAAATTTACTTTTATTAACATAATGGAATTAACTAGTTAAAGTAATGGAAAAGTATTATTTTTCTTTATGAAAATTATACGAATGGGGCGGGTGTTACAATTACCCCTCCTTTTCGAAAGTTTCGTCCTCGACACTTGAAGTAAGAAGATTACCTTAAGAAAATAATTCCGGGTACTTGATACTCATAGAAGCTTCCGGTTCCCATGTAACTTCTTCGACGTCACCGCACTTCCATAAAACTTTCATTAAGGGGACAACTTTACTCCTCAACTTCTTGTCTTTCTTATCCATAATGCGAATCGGTCTCTCTTCAAAAGAAAGGCTAGGCTCAAGCTCAGGAATTTCATTGTGCAAAACATGACTCGGGTCACTAATGTACTTCCTAAGTTGACATACATGGAAAACATCATGAGCTTTACCCAAACTCGGGGGAAATCCAATTTGTAAGCCACGACACCAATCCTTTTCACCACAACATAGAGTCCAATGTACTTTGGACTCAACTTTCCTTTAACTCCAAATCTCTTTACTCCTTTCATAGGGGATAATTTCAAGAACACTTTATCACCAATTTCAAACTCCAAGGGTCGACGGCGAACATCAGCATAAGACTTTTGGCGATCTTAGGCGGCTTTCATTCTTTCTCGGATGATCTTCACTTGGTCAATTGTTTTGGCTAGCTTGTCGGGTCCTAGGTCACGAACATCACTTGCTTGATCCCAACAAATCGGACTACGGCACTTTCTTCCATATAGGGCTTCATAAGGAGCCATCTTGATAGAGGCATGGTAACTGTTATTGTAGGAAAATTCCACCAAAGGTAGGCTCTTCTCCCAACTAATATGGAAATCAAGGGCACAAGCAAGCAATAAATCTTCAAGAGTTTGAATCGTCCTTTTCGTTTGTCCATCGGTAGCGGAGTGAAAGCGGTACTCATCAACAACTTACTACCCATAACATCTTGTAAAGCCTTCCAAAATCTCGAACAAAATCTCGGGTCACGATCCGACACGATCTCCTTAGGGACACCATGGTAACGAACAATCTCCTCAACATAGGCACTAGCGAGCCTATCTAAACTCCAACTCTCTTGAATAGGAATGAACCTAGCACACTTGGTCAATCTATCCACAATCACCCATACGGCATCCTTTCCACCAACGGTCTTAGGCAAAGCCATAACAAAATCCATGGAGATAGATTCCTATTTCCATAAAGGCACTGATGCCCTTCGTTGTGTGCACCAAAGATAAAATTTATAATACCTATTAAAACTAACAGAAGCTAGTGGTAATAGGGTCGAACCACAGGGAGGCGATGCAATTATTAGTTGTCTAATTTTAAGTCCAAGGTAACAAACGTGGGGGTTTGCTTTGATTTGGTCTAAAGCTAAAGGCAATAAAAGACAATAAATTAGATAAACGGATGAAAACAAATATTAAAAGGGTGCTAAGATGGTCGATTCACTATAGTTTCGGCGGCAGTATACTAGGTAGGTCTAAAACAAACATGTGAGACGGGAAAATAAGAAGTTCTCTCGGTCCAATCTTACAGGTAGCATCGTTCGATCTCGCTATAGGTCCCTAATATCACTAATGCTAACTTTCGTCCTGAAAAGTGACTAAAATGGCTAAATTAACTCATCTCTCGATCTTATTAATTTAGTCGTCTTAATTAGGTAGGCTATCTCCCTTCCCTATCTTTCGATCTTTATTGGGTCGGTCAAATCCTAAACATTCAACTAGTCGCGTGCACTCGATTCGTCAAACATAGAAATTAAATTAATTAAAACGAAGCAAAACCTCACGAGGCCAGTCGATCGACCAGGGAACCCAGTCGATCGACCATGGCGCGATTTAGGGCTACTATTCTAATGCCGCCTACTTCTACAGATTCCCTACATCCTAGCACAAGGTATTTAGCTACTCATACTATAAATAATGATAGCAATAAAATTGACTAATAAAACAGATGAATTCATGATTAAATTAATTAAATGAACAATTAACATAAAACAATAATTTGGCTTCGGGGGATCTAACCTAGCAATTCTATACTACGAATGAAAGCAAACAAACTGAATATCAAAACAGATGAATACCGTGTAGAGGAATTTCGGAAGAAAGATCAAAACCGAATGCGGAAACACGACTTTTATTAACGGAAATAATCTAAACTAATGTATATGTGGAACTTGATAATGAAACTGAAGTAAAGCTTGATGATTATTCTGAAAATCTAAGCTACGTTATATAGGAATATACGTAACACTTATTCCTGAAAACCTAACTACTTATGGGCTTCTTAATTTTCGTTCTATTAATTCACGTCAGAATTAGCGGCTTGGTCGATCGACCATGCAAGGAACTCGATCGACATCTCTTCGCTGAACAGTAGCTACGGGAACTCGTGGGTTGGTCGATCGACCATGGAGGCAAGTCGATCGACTGCTTTAGCTGATAGCCCGCTTTTAATTCTCCATAAAATTATCTTTCAGGCCTCGAAATGCGCACCAAGCTCGTTCCTTAAGTAAATACTTCACGTCAAATGCAATGTAAGATACTCGGGGACGGATTTAGCTCAATATCTACTCATTTCCGCATAAATCTGCAATATTACATAAAAATACGAAAGTAGACGAAATGGGGCAAATAGTAGCTTTAAACTATATATTTGAGCTCTGAAATGCTTGTAAAATAGGGTGTAAAACATCATATAAATGACACGCATCAAACTTCCCCAAACCAAACCCTTGTTTGTCCTCAAGCAAGAACTAGACTCGATCCTAAAACCTAATGGAACGAGTTCAATCTCAGAGCGAAATGCAACATGTGAAGCCTAAACCAATTTAATGCAACAACCAACAATCAATTAGCAATGTGAATCATGCAAACGAGTTATGTAGTCGTTAAAAATTGCTGAACCGTCAACTATAGAGACTTATCAAATCGGACTCTCACGGGTCGCTCATAACACTCAATAAATACAGGTGAGTATATGTAAAGGATAGAAAGAAGTAATATTGTAAAGACTCTCACCTAACTACGACCTATAAGAACATGCCCGCAATCTAATATGAAAATGATCTCTACAACCGTGCATATGCATTCCAACCAAACAGAAGACCATGACACATGCAGAGGTAAATATGGATATTTGAGGTAATGGGTAAGAAGAGGCTCAGATGAATTTGGACAAAAACATAGTTAAAAGCCAGGCTAGTAACTAAGGGAACCAAATTATGACAACATCCAATTCTTGCTCAAAATTCCAACAAAACGAGTGCTAATAGCAAGCACAAATCTCACAATCTCCATAGTTAATCAACTCCCCATAAGATATGAATGCAACATGGGAGCAAAAATCGCCATTTAATAAAGACTTTGAATTGTGCGATTTGATTTTCTTTTTCTTCTCGGGCATCGGTCGATCGACCAATGAGGCCAGTCGATCGACCGTCCTCTACAGTACACATGCGTTCCTTTTTTTTTCCTTTTTTTTTTTCAATTCTATATTTTTTTTTCTTCTTCCTTTCCTTCCTTTTTCATCTTCCCAATATCATCTCAAAAGAGCAATTGCAGCCAAAAATGAAGTGACAATCCCAATAACTAAACTACTAGCTTGACAAAGGCAGGCTAAATGTAGGATGTAGTTAACAGGACAAAAAGGCTATTTTTGGCAGTGTGAGGCTTATGGGGAAAATGAGAAAAGGGGACCTCTACCACATGTGTCAACAAACCACAAACCGAATGCATACAGGTAATAAACATTTTAAGTTCATATTTATGCACATTGATGTAACATGTCTTATAAGGAGTAACTACTCACATTCTTAGATAAACTGGTCATAGATGTCACCAGTTATAAGCTCTAAATCTCAGAAAATATAAGTAGTTTGCCAAAATTCTAAGTCAAGTTTCAAGTCCAGCAAAATATTAACGAAAACTCGTAGATATGCATATGTGATTCCACTAATAACACGTCAATTTAGCAAGGCTTAGGCATAAACAGATGAAAATGCAATGTCATCATTGTAATACTACCGTTCCGACTCAACCTATATGCTAAAATAAATGTGCAATTTTTTGAATTTTTGAGAATTTTTGAATTTTTTTGAATTTTCTGTATATATAATATATAAGAGAAAATAAACAACAATGCAAGACAAAATGTCAACGTGAATGCAAGCAAATGAAATGCGACACAAAACCCTTCCCCAAACCAATCACACAATGTCCCCATTGTGCAAAATCATGTAATGAAATAAAAGGAAAACGGGAATTTGCGTGAAATTAACTACATAAGACATGAAGTAAGAACACGGAAACTCATAAGACTTTAAGCGCAGCAAAAGGAAACCTCCCAAAACCAGCGTGAGCTAGGAGGTTTCAGTAGCCAGCAGTGCTACCAATAAGTACCTGAAAAGAAACAAAAGTACCACGTGTAATTCCGAGAAAGCAATTTATGAAGCGCAAAATTATGTGAAATAAAAAACGGAAGAAAACAGAAACGAAACGGAGAATAAAGTGGAGAAAAGACTACCTCAACTCCGCAAATTGACCAAACTCAGCAGGGGAATGATCGAAAAACAGGTACAGCAGTGAATGCGGTCGATCGACCACATTACCCAGTCGATCGACCAAGGTGAACAGGAACAGAAGCTCCTGGAAATCGCAGCTCAGTCGATCGACCACACAGGCCAGTCGATCGACTGCAATACCTGCTGTAACTTTCTGATTTCTTCGAATTAGCTCAATAAATTGAGCTATCAAGGTCTATGAACCTGTAAATACACAATAACGCCCAAAATTGCACAAAACCCACAGCAATGGTCTAAAGTGTATAAAATCCTAAGCAAACTAATTAAAGTGAGAAGTCTCGCGCACACAAAAGCAATAAAAAGAGTTTAACGAAAGCAATAAAATGTTTGTAAAGTCTTTGATCAACTAATAGTTGATCAAGAACGACCACAGAATGGCCCACTTGGTCGGCTTCTGGCTACAAGAGGTAGCCTCTACAGTGCTCATCTCCTCCGCTGCACTCTTCTCAACTCCAACATCCGCTAAACTCAACGGGTCAACGGCTTCAGCATCTCCCCAATCAATGACCTCGTTTGACTCGTCAGAATCCAAATCGGACTCCGTCGCTTTGACTGTCTCCTCATCTGGCTCCTCATCTGTGCCATAGCTAAGACATCCTAGACCGCCTCTTTGAACGATTGGCTCCCTCACAGCTGGAGCAACATGCGGCTCTTCCTTCCCCAAACCAGCTTCTGCAATATCCAAAACAGAAGAATCTTCTTCCAGTTTGCTCCCAATATGGGGAGGAGATGTTATAGCAGAAACAGGCATAGAGGCAGGTGTATCAGGAAGTAGAAAATAGGATTTCTTTTCGGAAACCGTATTACAAGTGACTGGCCACATGGGGTCTTTCTTCTTAGCCGTCTGGGCAAAGACAATAGAATGCTTTCCTACTTTGAAGGTCAAAGTCCCTGAGCCAACATCAATAACAGCACCAGCAGTGTACAGAAATAGTCTACCCAATATGATAGGAATGTGGGCATCCTCGGGCATATCTATTACAACGAAGTCAACAGGGAAAAAGAACTTTCCTATTTGCACGGAAATGTCCTCTAAGACACCTATAGGCTGGACCGCAGATCGATCAGCCATCTGTATTATCATGTTTGTGACTGCAAACGTAGTCAATTTCAACTTCCTAGCAAGACTCAAAGGCATGACACTAATACTGGCTCCTAGGTCACACAAGGCCTTCTCAATAGAAAAGGTGCCAATACTACATGGGACTGAAAAACTACCTGGGTCTTCTAGCTTATGGGGTGCAGTGTGGGTCAGATAAGAACATGACTCCTCAGTTAGTGCGATAGAATGCATAGTTTCAAGTGACTTCTTCTTAGACAACAGTTGCTTCATAAATTTCATGTAAGCAGGCACTTGATTGACTAACTCAAGAAAGAGAACTTGTACATTTAAGCTACGAATAACATTTTCAAATTTATTAAACGATACCTGTTCCTTCGTCGGCACTAATCTCTCTGGATAGGGGGCTGAAAGAAGTAACTTAGCCCTATCCTCTAAGTCTCTCATGCCGGCGTCGGTGGATTTAGGCTGAAAATCCACTACCTTCTCTTTGTTGTAGCTTGACCCTTCTTCAAACCGTCTCAAAAATGATCCATTAATCGCCATCGGGTCATATTTTGGAACCGTGATTGACCCATCAGCATTTGGGTCTTGCCTCAATATTTTCGGAGTAGTCGTACCCCGAAACAAGTGGTCCCCTAAGTTATTGGGCATTGGAGGACGAAAAGACTCACCATCAGCAGCGTTGTCAGTCGATCGACCATGTTGGTCAGTCGATCGACTGACCTCTACAGGACCAGAAGCTACTGTATCTCGCGGACTGGTCGATCGACTGGGTATATCAGTCGATTGAGTGATATACCTGGTAATCGTCCTTTTCTTTCCATTGTCCGTCCCACCCTTTTTCTTACTCGGTTCCGCCTCTTCTTTTTCAGTGACATCTTTGACCATGGCGGGCCCATCAAGGGTAGACCCACTCCTCAAGGTAATTGCATTTCAGGTCACCTTTTGATCATTCTGCATCGGTAAATGTCCCGGAGCTCGAGTTGTATTCTTGCTTGCCAATTGAGCAATTTGGCTCTCCAACATCTTCATCCCGGCCTCTCTAGCTTGAGATTCTTTCAGCAACAAGTTTTTCAATTCGGCAAATTCGGAACCTTGGGACTGCTGCTGCTGCTGAGGGATATACGGAGGCTTTTGGAACTGTTGTTGCTTATGAGGGGCCACATAATTCTGCTGCTGCTGCTGCTGCTGTGGAGGTGAGTTGGATTCAAGACATTTTGGCTACTCCACCTCAAGTTAGGATGGGTATTCGGCTCAAAATAAGTGTTTGTTTGCCTATAATGTTGAAAGGCAGTACAAGACTCATAGGGATTAGGACAGTTGTCTGAAACATGTCCTTCTCCTCCACATCTCTTGCAGACGAAAGGACCGTCTGAAAACACATTCACATGATATATCCCTTTTTTTGAAGCTCCTCCCAACTCGTACTTATCAAACCTCGCCGTAAGAGCCTCTAGTGCAGCTACAGAAGGGGATTCAGCACCCCTCCTTTGATTTCCCCTGTAATTCCCATACACAGCTTTATGGGTGGCCAAATCATCAATAATTTTCCACCCCTTAGTCTCTCCAACATTCTCCTGGAATCTGCCACTAGCTGCCACATCCATGATAGCTCTCTGATCGTCATAGAGCCCATTATAAAATTGATTGCATAGACTCCATTTTTCGAACCCATGATGCGGAATGGTTCGCATCAGCTTCTTGAAACGGACCCACGCCTCATGAAAGTTCTCATCAGGACCCTGTTTAAAGCTCGTGATCTGAGCTCTAATGGCATTAGTCTTCGAGGCAGAGAAATATTTCTTAGAGAATGCTAGGGCCAAAGAATTCCAGTCAGTGATCCCTTTAGCAGCTCGATCCAGGTCTCTGTACCACTCCCTTGCAGCATCGCGAAGAGAGAATATAAACATAGTTTCCTTCACCTGGTCCTGGGTCACACCGGTTGGTGGGGGTGTGGAACAGCAATAATCTATGAATGTCTCCATGTGCTTAGCTGCATCTTCATTTGCAGCTCCCCCAAATTGGTTCCTCTCAACCAAGTTAATATAAGAAGGCTTCGGCTCGAATTTTCTGTCCTCCCCTGGTAATGTGAATCCCTTATAAAGATTCGCAGATGTCGGCTCCGAGTGACTAGCTATACTTGCTTCTTCAGCCATGACTGGAAAATCTGGAGATGTGACGGTCTCAGCTGAAGAAGTGGAAACAGGAGATGAATTTGGATCCTCCTCAAATAGCTCGTTCTCGTAGTAACTAGACAGAGTACTCAGCTCTTCCTCTGTCGGCAATACTCTAGATGATTGTCTTAACTCACGCAAAGTCTTCTCAATCTCGGGATTGAACGGTAGTAATTCACCGCCCTGTGACCTGCGCATAAGAAGAAACTACAAATAGAATATGAGAATAGTTTAAGGAACAGATGTCCCTTAAACTAATAGAAAGACTAAAAATAAAAACAACTAAAAATTTTAAACAATTGCCTCCCCGGCAACGGCGCCAAAATTTGATGCCCGTCGTTGTGTGCACCAAAGATAAAATTTATAATACCTATTAAAACTAACAAAAGCTAGTGGTAACAGGGTCGAACCACAGGGAGGCGATGCAATTATTAGTTGTCTAATTTTAAGTCCAAGGTAACAAACGTGGGGGTTTGCTTTGATTTGGTCTAAAGCTAAAGGCAATAAAAGACAATAAATTAGATAAACGGATGAAAATAAATATTAAAAGGGTGCTAAGATGGTCGGTTCACTATAGTTTCGGCGGCAGTATACTAGGTAGGTCTAAAACAAACATGTGAGACGGGAAAATAAGAAGTCCTCTCGGTCCAATCTTACAAGTAACATCTTTCGATCTCGCTACAGGTCCCTAATATCACTAATGCTAACTTTCGTCCTGAAAAGTGACTAAAAAGGCTAAATTAACTCATCTCTCGATCTTATTAATTTAGTCGTCTTAATTAGGTAGGCTATGTCCCTTCCCTATCTTTCGATCTTTATTGGGTCGGTCAAATCCTAAACATTCAACTAGTCGCATGCACTCGATTCGTCAAACATAGCAATTAAATTAATTAAAATGAAGCAAAACCTCACGAGGCCAGTCGATTGACCAAGGAACCCAGTCGATCGACCATGGCGCGATTTAGGGCTACTATTCTAATGCCGCCTACTTCTACAGATTCCCTACATTCTAGCACAAGGTATTTAGCTACTCATACTAGAAATAATGATAGTAATAAAATTGACTAATAAAACAGATGAATTCATGATTAAATTAATTAAATGAACAGTTAACATAAAACAATAATTTGGCTTCGGGGGATCTAACCTAGCAATTCTATACTACGAATGAAAGCAAACAAACTGAATATCAAAACAGATGAATACCGTGTAGAGGAATTTCGGAAGAAAGATCAAAACCGAATGCGGAAACAAGACTTTTATTAACGGAAATAATCTAAACTAATGTATATGTGGAACTTGATAATGAAACTGAATTAAAGCTTAATGATTATTCTGAAAACCTAAGCTACGTTATATAGGTATATACGTAACACTTATTCCTGAAAACCTAACTACTTATGGGCTTCTTAATTCTCGTTCTATTAATTCACGTCAGAATTAGCGGCTTGGTCGATCCACCATGCAAGGAAGTCGATCGACTGCTCTTCGCTGAACAGTAGCTACGGGAACTCGTGGGTTGGTCGATCGACCATGGAGGCCAGTCGATCGACTGCTTTAGCTGATAGTCCGCTTCTAATTCTCCATAAAATTATCTTTCAGGCCTCGAAATGCACACCAAGCTCGTTCCTTAAGTAAATACTTCATGTCAAATGTAAGGCAAGATACTCGGGGACGGATTTAGCTCAATATCTACTCATTTCCGCATAAATCTGCAATATTACATAAAAATACGAAAGTAGACGAAATGGGGCAAATAGTAGCTTTAAACTACATATTTGAGCTCTGAAATGCGTGTAAAATAGGTTGTAAAACATCATATAAATGACACGCATCAGGCACACCCAAGGGTTGTAGCAAACCTCCGGGTCTCTTATGCTCAATCTTCACTTGTTGACAAGTGAGGCATTTCCCTACATAAGTCACAATGTCATTCTTTATGTTAGGCCACCAAAATTGGAACTTCAAATCTTTATACATCTTGTGTCCTCCGGGGTGGATCGAATAAGGGGATAGATGGGCTTCATCAAGAATTCTCTTTCTCAAATAGTTGGCATCGGGGACATACATGCAGCTTTGGTAACGAAGATATCCACTAGCATCAATCTCACAATCTTTAGCGTTCCATTCAAGAAGCTTGGCTTGAAAAATTTTAAAAAAGGCATCATCCAAAAGGTGTACACGAATCTCACGAGGGATAGCGGGTTCGGCAACCATAGCACCAAGGTAATCAAAGCCACTTTCCACTATTTTCAAATTTAGCTTACGAAATTCGGCACAAAGTTCATTGGGAAGCACACGGATAGCACTCAAGGAGTGAATTGACTTCCTACTAAGAGCATCGGCAACCACATTTGCCTTTCCTTCGTGATATAACAACTCCAAATCATAATCATTCACTAATTTTAACAAACGACGTTGTCTCATATTCAACTCTTTTTGGGTGAAAATATACCTCAAACTCTTATGATCGGTGTAGATACGACAATGAACTCCAATGAGGTAGGGTCTCCATATCTTTAAGGCATGAACAACGGCGGCTAACTCGAGATCGTGAGTAGGGTAGTTCACTTCATGAACTCTCAATTGTCGCGAAGCATATGCAACAACTCTCCTATTTTTCATGAGAACACAACCTAAACCCATCTTAGAAGCATCACAAAAAACATCGAACTCCACTCCATCCTCGGGTAAGGTCAACACGGGAGCGGTAGTCAACCTTCTCTTCAACTCTTGGACCGCTACTTCACAAGCTTCGGTCCACAAGAACTTGGTCTCTTTTTTCAAAAGTTGAGTCATCGGTCTAGCAAGCTTAGAAAAATCCTTTACAAAGCGACGGTAATAACCCGCCAAACCCAAGAAACTACGTGTAATACTAAGGATTTATGAGTCTCTGGGTACTCTATCGAGTAGGCCTTACTCTGTCGAGTAAGGGTGAGTTGCAGTTTAAAATAGTTTCTGACCTGTTGGGTACTCGATCGAGTAACGTAGATACTCGATCGAGTAAGAGGGCACTCGATCGAGTACCTCAACTACTCGATCGAGTAGCCGGTTTACGGGGGTTGATTTGTCGGGTTTTGTTAATAATGCGATTAAGTATATAATAACTTCCGTCACTTTTCTTTAAACACTTTTAAAACCTAATTACTTTCAAAGAGAGAAATCAAACTACGTTCTTCGCATCAATCGCATTGTTGGCAAATCCCGGACCTTGGAAGGTCGGATTTTACCTTTCTTTATACCGTTGTAATCCTTGCATCGAGGGTAAGATCTATATATCGCTTTTATAGTATTTTATTAAAGTTGGTTAAACCCTAGTATTGGGATTTGGGGGTTTTGTTGTATTTTATGATTGGTAGTGATTATATGTATGTATGTTAAGAGGTGGATTCGTAGAGGAAGCGTTTTGATATCAGCTGTGAGATTGTCTGATTGTGTTGTGCTTTCCAGGTATGGTTTCCCTACTTAGTATTAGTCCCATAATGTGTTGTGGTGTTTTGTGGTTGTTGAATATTATTATACTCGTATTGTGACGATTGTTGGATTTGGTTGCTGATAGTAGTTGTGATTGATTGTATCTGTTTGTGTTCTTCGGGGTGCGTCATTGGCTGAGTGGAGTAACTTGCGGGAGTGGCTTCACGCCCATGATTCGCCTTCTGTGGAACCCGCCACAGAAGGGATGTGCACATTAATGGATTTGGGTTTATCGCTCGATGGAGATGAGCGGGGCTTAGGTGGGAACGGCTACGGTCCCCCACTGGCGGCGAGGAGTGACCTGTTGCGATGAGCACTCTGGCAAGGCTACACACTTTAGTGTGTAGTCAGGATTGTGGAGTTGGGTTTGGAGTTTGGAGGATATCTGTGATGATTGAGCTGTTTGTTTTATTGTATTGTTTGTTTATATAAATTGTGTGATTAGTACTAACCCCGTTTAATGTTTTAAAAACTGTGGTGATCCATTCGAGGATGGTGAGCAGTTATTGAGCAGGTATGAGTCGAGTTACTGGAATAGCTGGGATGTGCCACCGTCTGATGATAGAAATCTTTCGTTGTACCTTAGTAGTTTAATGAACATTTCAGTTAACTCAGTAGACAGTTGGTTTTGAGAACTTGTATTCATATTTCGTGTTTTGGTTTTGGTTTCGGATTGTAACCTTTCGCTAAAGTATTCCTATTTAAATGTTGTTTCGTTATTGTCTATTTGATTATCATTGCCTCGGGTAACCGAGATGGTAGCATCCTTATACCTGGGTGGTCCTGGTAAGGCACTTGGAGTATGGGGTGTTACAAAATGGTATCAGAGCGATGATCCTGAAACCTGTAACCAATGAATCTAATGAATATAGGGAGTCAATTAAAATGAACCCGGGGTAAAGGTTGTAGGAGCTAATGCAAAGGCTTGGGAGACGTCCTAAAGTCGCGAACTCGCCCAACAATTTTGAACCGGTCACATGGGGGGGGGAGGGGGTGTATGTCAAGGTCGTATGTGATGTTTGTTAGTTTGCATGTGAAAGTGGTGATGTATTCTGTAATTGTTGGATGTTTGGAGTAGAAGGTTGAGTTTGTGCATGAAAGGATGGTGAATAATATAGAACTGTTGTTTGAACAAGAAGCATGTTGGATGTTTACTATGTGGCGTTTGATAACATGATATAATTGTTTTGTTGAACATATGAAAAGCTTGGTAGAATCGCATGCTTAACTATAGTATAATGTTGAGTTTATAAAGTTGTGTAGTATGTTGGGATATGATATAGCATGCGGGTAGCATATTCGAGTTAGCATGACTTGATCGAGTGGGTCTGACTCAATCGAGTGGGTATTTGACGATTTTGTAACCAGAATCGTGTTTTTGGGCACTCGATCGAGTAGGGGGTCACTCGATCGAGTAGGGGGTCACTCGATCGAGTAGCCTGGCTACTCGGTCGAGTATGTTAGAGGTCAAAAGGTCTATTTGGGGGCTGATGTCGAGGCACTCGATCGAGTATGGTGGGCACTCGATCGAGTAGCCTCTTACTCGATCGAGTATGTTTAGGCACTCGATCGAGTGTGTTCTGGGCAGTCCGCTTTCGTGTTTTGAGGTTTTAGTGCGTATTTTTATGTCTACCCTTTCTTATATAGTTTCAAGATGCCGCCCAAGAGAAACGCTTTTTATGTGAGAGCTGAGACCATGAACATAAATGATATCGTTAAGATGTTGGAGCATCAGGATGCTCTTACGGAGGCCTTAAAGAAAGTGGGAAAAGATAAGGATAAGGAGGTTGATCACTCTAAGATCAGTCTCTATATAGCGAAGTTTAACCCAAAAGAGTACAAGGGAACAGGGGAACCAAACCTTCTTGACAACTGGCATCGTGAGATGGAGAATATACTAGACATGGTTCACTGTCCTGATGAGATGAGAGTAGAACAATATGCGTTCTACCTGAGGGAAGCAGCTGGCGAGTGGTGGGATAAGGTGAAGGTGAGTGCTAGGGAGATGTATGCGAACCAGGGCTTACCTGCTATACCTTGGGAAGAGTTTCGGAGGGCTATGAGGAAAGAGTTTGTACCGGAACATGTGAGGAGTAAGCTGAGAGAGGAGTTTAATGGGTTTAAGATGACATCTGATATGTCAGTTGCTGAGTACTACAAACAGTTTAATGAGAAGTCTAGGTATGTTGAGGATATGGGTTTGAGTGAGGAGAACCTGGCGCTGAGGTTTGAGAGGGGGTTGACCCCTAAGATCATGGATAAGCTACCTGTGGGAGTCCTTACTGATGTTAAGGAAGCTTATGAGAGGGCTGGGAGAGCTGAGAGGTTGGTGGAGATGGCTCAGGAGAGAGTGGGTGTTGAGAAAAGAAAGGCTGAGAGTGAGGATGGTGGCCAATCTAGTCACAAGAAAGGCAACCACAATCAAGCTAGAGGGTTTTCTGCTGGGTCAGGGTTCAGTGCTGGGGCTTCCTTTGGGCGTGGCCGTGTGAGTAGTAGTGGTAGTTGGGGGATGACTTGCTTTGGCTGTGGCGGTGTAGGCCACAAGAGACGTGAGTGTACGAGTGCACCGGAAGCTTTTCAGGGATCGGCTCGGGGGAGCTATTCTTATGGACCTGCACAGAGTTATACGAGCAATAGACCGTTTGGGTCGTGGTCTAACCGGGGAAGTCAGAGCTATCAGGGTGGAGGTAACCGCATGGCGGTAATTCTTATCAAAAACTAGCTACGAACAACAACAACAATCAGGGGTCGGGTACTAAGCCGACCACATCACCAAGATCTTGTCCGGGGAGGTGGACGAGAAGACCGATGGAAAGTCAAAGCCATGATGGACAAGAAAGCAGCTGAGGATGATGCACATGTTATCACTGGTACTTTTCTTGTTAACGGTATTCATATCTTTGTTTTGTTTGATTCGGGGGCGTATCAGTCGTTTGTATCTTCAAGTCATGTTAAACGGTTGGGTTTGAGGGTATATGAGTCTGTAAGTGAGAAAGTTTTTATACCTTCGTGTGAGTCTGTATCATGTGGGAGGTTGTTTAGAGATGTGTCTATGATAGTTGGGCAAGTTGATCTACCTGTAGACTTGCTAGAGTTTCCTTTTGACGGTTTTGAGATGATAGTCGGGATAGATTGGTTGGGAACGTATAAAGCTAAGATAGACTGTCATCAAAAGAAAGTGTCTTTGAGAGGGCCTAAGGGTGTTAGTGTGTCTTATCGTGGGTTTCTAGTCAAACCAAAAGTTAAGTTGATTGCAGTTGTCACCTTGAAGTCCTATCTGAGGAAGGGATGCCCTTTGATCTTGTGCCATGTGAGAGATGACCGGATAGAGAGTTCGACAGTTGATCAGATACCAGTGGTGGGTGAGTTTGCAGATGTTTTTCCAGAGGAGATTCCGGGGTTGCCACCAAAGAGGGAGATATATTTCACAGTTGAGTTGAAACCAGGGGCGGGGCCAATCTCTAAGGCACCGTACCGGATGGGTCCTAAAGAGATGGAGGAGCTCAGGAAACAGTTAGATGATCTGATATAGAAGGGATACATTAAACCTAGTGTATCGCCGTGGGGAGCACCAGTTCTTTTCGTGAAGAAGAAAGATGGGAGTGACGGTGAAGAACAAGTATCCTTTGCATAGACTACAGGGAGCTGAACCGAGTGACGGTGAAGAACAAGTATCCTTTGCCAAGAACAGATGACCTGTTTGATCAGTTGAGTGGTGCATCAGTATTTTCTAAGATTGATTTGAGGTTGGGGTACTATCAGGTGAATATTAGAGAGGTGGACATACCAAAGACAACTTTCACGTCGAGGTATGGCCATTATGAATATGTGGTGATGCCGTTTAGGTTATCTAATGCACCGGCTGTGTTTATGGATTTGATGAACAGAATCTTCAAACAATTTTTTGACAAGTTTGTGGTGGTGGTTACTGATGACATCTTAGTCTACTCTAAGACTAAGGAGGATCATGAGGAGCATCTGAGGATTGTGTTGCAGACTTTGAGGGGGCATGAGTTGTATGCTAAGCTTTCCAAGTGTGAGTTCTGGTTAGAGAAAGTTGCTTTTCTGGGGCATGTGATCTCTAAGGAGGGAGTAGCTGTGGATCCGGCAAAGATTGAGGCAGTGACAAAGTGGGAAGCACCAAAGAATGTTGCTGAGATCAGGAGTTTCTTGGGTTTAGCTGGATACTACAGACGGTTCGTGAAAGATTTCTCCAAGATAGCTAGACCTATGACAGATTTGATGAGGAAAGAGAACAGGTTTCGTTGGATGAGAGTTGTGAGACGGCGTTCCAAACATTAAAGGAGCGTTTGACCACGGCTCCTATCTTAGCATTTCCTGAAGGGATCAAGAACTTTGAGGTTTATACAAATGCCTCAAAGAATGGGTGCGGATTTGTGTTGATGCAGAACGGTAAGGTGATTGCCTATTCTTCTAGGCAATTGAAACCGTATGAGGAGAACTACCCTACACATGATCTAGAGTTGGGTGCAGTGGTGTTTGCTCTCAAGATTTGGAGACATTACCTTTATGGGGCGACCTTTAAGGTATTTTCGGATCACAAGAGTCTCAAGTACATCTTCACTCAAAAGGAGTTGAACATGAGACAGAGGAGGTGGATGGAGCTGATTGGCGATTATGACATGGATATTATCTACCATGAAGGGAAAGCCAATGTTGTTGCAGATGCGTTGAGTAGGAAGAGTGTACACTCCCGTGTACAAATTTCTATCTTTGATGAGGTTGAGAGATGAGGTGGGGAAGTTTGGGATACATATGATGCAGAGAGGGGATGCTGTGGGAGATTTGACAATACAGCCTGATCTTTATGATGATATTCGAGGTAAACAGGCTTTAGATCCTAAGATGGTTAAGTGGAGAGCTGGAGTAGAGAAAGGGACAGTGTCTCGATTCTCTATTCATACAGATGGTAGTTTGAGGTTCAATGGTAGGTGGTGTGTCCCTAATGATGAGGAGCTGAAAAAGACTATCATGACAGAGGCACATTGTACACCCACCATATTCAGTACATCCAGGTGGTGACAAACTGTACAAGGACTTGAAGAACACGTTTTGGTGGCCTGGGATGAAGAAAGAAACAGATGAGTTTGTGGCCCGTTGTTTGACATGCCAGAGAGTTAAAGGGGGACAGCGACGACCACAAGGTAAGATTCAGTCTTTAGAGGTACCTGAGTGGAAGTGGGAATCCATTTCTATGGATTTTATCGTGGGTTTGCCAAAGAGTCAACAGGGTAACAACATGATATGGGTAATAGTGGATCGACTGACCAAGTCAGCTCACTTTGTGCCAATGAAAGATACATGGACTAAAGCACAATTAGCTATGGCTTATCGAAAGAATATGCTAAAGTTACATGGAGTCCCTAAGGACATAGTGTCTGACAGAGATGCGAGATTTATCTCAAGGTTTCACTACTACAAATCCAGGCAACTACAACGCCCCTTTAACAACGAATATTCACGAAAATCACAATAGACGTTGTAGAATGTATGGCGCGAATTTTACTAAAATCAATTACAACGGGTATGGTTATAAAAACCGTTGTTATTAGTTTTAACAACGGGTCACACATGCACAACCGTTGTTAATAATTTGGCGCAAAATTGGCGCAAAGTTAGTGAAAAGTAATCACAACGGTTATTTTTGAAACCCGTTGTTAAAACTTATTTAACAACGGGTGTTTTTTACAACCGTTGTTAAAACATATTTCACAACGGTTGTTGTTTAATAACCGTTGTCAATACCTTCCATACTATAAACCACACAAACAGAAGTCTTCTGCAGCCACAAAACACAACCCTTAATACACAAACACAAACACAGCAGACAAACAAACACAAAACACATACACACTCTCTTTCTCTCTTTCTCTATTTCTCTCTTTCTCATCGTCGCTTTATCTTCTCGCCGTCACTGTGATTTCATCGTCTATTACGTTCTGTATTTATCGGTAAATCTCGCCACACCGTTAGTTTCATCGTCATTATTTTCTTTTTCTATTTATTTCTTTTGCATGTATGTGTTTTTATCGACCATTATGTTATTTGTTTAAGTATTGTTCGCATAATTAGTTACTAAAACAATGAAGAAGCAAGATGAAGAAGTAAGATAAACATAATTAATATATATATATATTTATAAATACATAAATTAAAAAAAAAATTACATATGTAAAAATGCAATTCTTATATTTTCATGGAGGATCTTATTGTGCTCTATCGTATCCGTCCTCTCCTCCTTGGCTATTTGAGGTTCCGTTCAAAGCGATTGCTATATCGTCATATAGCCGCAAATCGCTGCTCTCCGTCAAGCCATTTTCTTTGGCGTGCTTCAGTGCGGATCGAGCTTCCGTAAGGTAGCTCCTGAAACTTTCCTCAATATGGAGGAACCGGCGGATGAAGTTATTGTTGTTCTCGATCATGGTAAGAGTCTTTAGGATGAAATCATTCATTTTGTTAGAGTTTTTTGAGTTTGATTTGAAAGATTAAGTAGAGTTTGTTTTAACAGTTAGAGTTTGGAGATGAATATATGAGATAATGGAAATGTTAGTTGAGATATGCAATGTATTTATACTAAGCAATGTGTGGGTTGAGTTAATTGCTTTTTAATTAATATATATGTTAGGAAGTTGTGCCATAATAATCATCATCATATCTCTCAATAATGCTGCTTCAAATCCTATTACTAACCCTTCTCATTCCATATTATCCGTTCATATGTACAGTGATGTCAGTAATAATGCATGCATCGGAATTCTAACAGGCCGTAATTATGCATGCATCTAGTAATATTTAATTTAATTTTTTTTTATTTTTTAAGAACAAACAACAACGGTTATTGCGAAACAACCCGTTGTCTTTAGTTATAACAACGGTTTTGTATATTACAACCCGTTGTTATAACTTTCCCCCCAAAATTGAGTCACACTTTCCACAACGGGTTTTTATACATAAAACCGTTGTTAATAGTTTTAACAACGGTTTCGTTAAGTAAACCAACCGTTGTTAAAACCTTCTACAACGGACGCTTTAACAACGTCCGCTTTTTTATATAACAACGGTTTTTGACCGTTGTTATAGCCTGTATCTGTAGTAGTGTTTTGGAATGAGTTACAAGAATCTTTGGGAAAAACTTTGAAGATGAGTACAACATTTGATCCTGCGACAGACGGTCAGACTGAGAGAACAATCAAAACTCTTGAGGATATGTTACGAGCTTGTGTGATGGACTTTGGTTGTAGCTGGGAACAGAGGTTGGATTTGATAGAGTTTTCTTACAACAACAGCTATCACACTAGTATTGGCATGGCACCGTTTGAGGCTTTATATGGGAGGAGATGCATGAGTCCGATTTGTTGGGACGACAGTGCTGAGGCAGTGGTTCTAGGACCAGAGATGGTACATGAGATGGTTGAACAGATTAAGATGATCAGGGAACGGATGAGAGTAGCTCAAGATAGGCAAAAGAGTTATGCAGATCTACATCGCCGGGATATAGAGTTTCAGGTTGGGGATAAGGTTCTTCTTAAAGTGTCTCCTATGTGTGGGGTTATGAGATTTGGGAAGAAGGGAAAGCTAAGTCAGAAGTTTATCGGGCCTTATGAGATCTTAGAACGGGTTGGAGAGGTTGCATATCGTCTGGCTTTACCAGCTACGTTAGAGAGAGTGCATAATGTGTTTCATGTATCGCAGCTGCGGAAGTATGTGAGTGACCCGTCACATGTGTTAGAAGCAGAGAGCTTAGAGCTAGATGAGTCCTTATCGTATCTTGAGGTACCTAAGCAGATTCTTGACCGGAAGGTTAGGAAGACTAGGAGTGGTGAGACAGTTTTGCTTAATATCCTTTGGTCTAACCACGAGACTGAGGAAGCTACATGGGAGGCAGAGGAGGCCATGAGAGAGCGTTACCCTTTCCTTTTTGATCAGGTATTTATGGTTACGGGGACGTAACCTTGTTTCTTTTAGGGGGGTAGGAGATGGTCGCAAAGAGTTTTTAAGAGTTTTTATACCCTTTTTATGTTGTGTCGGTATGGTTGTTGTCGTTGAGTCGGGTTGAGATTGGGTTAGTAACATGTTTTATGTTGAGTTTGTTTTGGTTGTGGAGTCGGGGATTTTGTAGTGTGAGTCTTTGTTTTGTTGTGGTTTGAACTTCGGGGACGAAGTTCTTTTTAAGGAGGGAAGACTGTATCGAGTAGGCCTTACTCTGTCGAGTAAGGGTGAGTTGCAGTTTAAAATAGTTTCTGACCTGTTGGGTACTCGATCGAGTAACGTTGATACTCAATCGAGTAAGGGGGCACTCGATCGAGTACCTCAGCTACTCGATCGAGTAGTCGGTTTACGGGGGTTAATTTGTCGGGTTTTGTTAATAATGCGATTAAGTATATAATGACTTCCGTCACTTTTCTTTAAACACTTTTAAAACCTAATTACTTTCAAAGAGAGAAATCAAACTACGTTGTTCGCATCAATCGCATTGTTGGCAAATCCCGGAGCTTGGAAGGTCGGATTTTACCTTTCTTTATACCGTTGTAATCCTTGCGTTGAGGGTAAGATCTATATACCATTTTTATAGTATTTCATTAAAGTTGGTTAGACCCTAGTGTTGGGATTTGGGGGTTTTGTTGTATTTTATGATTGGTAGTGATTATATATTTGTATGTTAGGAGGAGGATTCGTAGAGGAAGCGTTTTGATATCAGTTGTGAGATCGTCTGATTGTGTTGTGCTTTCCAGGTAAGGTTTTATTAGTCCCATAATGTGTTGTTGTGTTTTGTGGTTGTTGAATATTATCATACTCGTATTGTGACGATTGCTGGATTTGGTTGCTGATAGTAGTTGTGATTGATTGTATATATCTGTGTTCTTCGGGGTGCGTCCCTGGCTGAGTGGAGTCACTTGCGGGAGTGGCTTCACGCCCATGATTCGCCTTCTGAGGAACCCGCCACAGAAGGGATGTGCACATTAATGGATTTGGGTTTATCGCTCGATGGAGATGAGCGGGCTTAGGTGGGAACGGATGCGGTCCCCCATCGGCGGCGAGGAGTGACTGTTGCGATGGGCACTCAGCGTGGCTACACACTTTAGTGTGTAGTCAGGATTGTGGAGTTGGGTTTGGAGTTTGGAGGATATCTGTGATGATTGAGCTGTTTGTTTTACTGTATTGTTGGTTTATATAAATTGTGTGATTAGTACTGATCCCGTTTAATGTTTTAAAAACTGTGGTGATCCATTCGGGGATGGTGAGCAGGTATGAGTCGAGTTACTGGGATAGCTGGGATGTGCCACCGTCTGATGATAGAAGTCTTTCGCTGTAGCTTAATAGTTTAATGAACATTTCAGTTAACTCAGTAGACAGTTGGTTTTGAGAACTTGTATTCATATTTCGTATTTTGGTTTTGGTTTCGGATTGTAACCTTTCGCTAAAGTATTCCTATTTAAATGCTGTTTCGTTATAGTCTATTTGATTATCATTGCCTCGGGTAACCGAGATGGTAGCATCCTTATACCTGGGTGGTCCTGGTAAGGCACTTGGAGTATGGGGGTGTTACATTACGGATCTCACCAACATTGGCCGGGCTCTTCCATTCCATCACGGCTTCAATCTTCGAAGGATCCAACATAACACCTTCTTTAGATATCAAATGACCAAGAAATGACACCTTAGACAACCAAAATTCTCACTTGGAAAACTTGGCAAACCACTCTTGACGACGAAGAATCTCTAAGATGATACGAAGATGATCGGCATGCTCTTCCTCGGATTTAGAAAAGATGAGAATATCGTCGATGAAGACTACAACACACTTGTCTAAGAATTCACTAAAAGATCGGTTCATTTGGTCCATGAAGATAGGGGGGCATTGGTTAAACCAAAGGGCATCACCTTAAACTCAAAATGTCCATATCTCGTGCTAAAGGCGGTTTTTGGAATATCGGAATCACGAACGGTAATTTGATGATAACTGAATCTTAGATCAATCTTGGAGAGTGTAGAGGCACCTTTGAGTTGATCGAACAAATCTTCAATCGTTGGTAGAGGGTACTTGTTCTTGATAGTGACACGGTTGAGCTCTCGATAGTCGATACAAAGTCTCATGGATCCATCTTTCTTCTTCACAAAGAGAACGGGAGCACCCCAAGGTGAGGCACTAGGTCGAATAAATCCTTTCTCAATTATCTCATCAAGTTGCTTCCTTAATTCTTTAAGTTCGGTTGGAGCCATACGGTAAGGAGCTTTAGCAATCGGTCCGGTTCCGGGCACAAGGTCGATAGAAAATTCAACATCACGCTCGGGAGTTATCCCGGGCAACTCCTCGGGAAAAACATCGGCAAACTCACACACCACGGGTACTTCTTCAAGCTTCGGCAAAGAAGAAGGAGTAGAAGTCACCACACATAAAAAGACTTGGTGACCCATCCTCTCCATACTCATCAACTTCAACGCGGAAATCAACTTCACACCTTCTTGAGAACGAACTCCTTTATAGGAAACACGGGTTCCTAGCGGACTTTTGAGGCGAATCTTTTGATCTCTACACTCGAATCTTGCATCATACTTGGACAACCAATTCATACCCAAAATCACATCGAATTCCTCAAGGGGAAAACGAAGTAGGTTAGCGGGGAAAAGATATCCCGAAATCGAGATAGGGACATCGAGAAAGAAATAGGAGCATGAAATGATTTCTCCGGAAGGTCAGGATATAGGGGTATCCTCACTAGGTATAGACTCAAGAGCTAACTTTCTCGAAAACTTGGAAGAAATAAAAGATAAATATGCGCCGGTATCGAAAAGTATAAGGCATGGTTGATCAAAAATTGAGAACATACCCGTAATGATGTCGGGATGAGCGGCGGCTTCGGCATGACTCATGAAAAAGATGGTTCCTCTTGGCTTGGCTTTAGGAGTGGGATCATCCTTCTTCTCGGGACAAGCATTGGCACGATGGCCGGGCTTCTTGAAGATGTAGCAATTCAAACGTCGATTGTAGCATCCAACTCCGGGGTGAACGGCTTGCTTACAATTGAAGCACTTGCGAGCTTTTTCCAAATTGAGGTTGTTGTTGCTTGATTGGGAAACTTGTCCACTAGGCTCTTGCCTCCTTGGTTATTGCACTCTTGGTTCTTGTACTCTTGGCACAAACCTCTTGTTAGAATAGTTTGGTGAAGGAGAAGGTACAAAGGGTCTCTTGCCATGAAAGTTAGGACGGTAAGAAGTAGAGTGGGAACGAGACTTGCCATCATCATCAATAGCCTTCAAGGAATTTTCGGCCCAACAGCATCATCATAGACCGCCACAAAGGTTGTGAAGTCTCTTCTCACCATACTTTCCAACTTGGGATTCAACTTGCTTCGGTAGAAGTAGACACGTTCATCTTCATCTTTCACAAACTTAGGGGCAAAGTGAGCAAGATCATTGAACTTGTTGGTGAAAGCTTGAACGGATAGGCCTCCTTGCTTGAAATCAATGAACTCCTTCCATTTTTGTTGCATGAGTTCCTTAGGGTAGAAACGAGTTTCCACAAGAGTCTTGAAACGGTCCCAATAAAAGGTGGGGTCTTGAGTGACGGTAGGTCCGGTAATAGTCCACCACCTATCGGCCTCCTTCACAAGGAAATGAGAGGCAAGCTTCACTTTGTCTCGATCTTGGACATCATAAGGAGAGAAATTCTTTTCCATGTCACGAAACCACTCGGAAAGCTCAATAGGATCCACTTCACCACCATAGGTCCTAGCCTTGTTCCTTGCTAACTGACTTACAATCCAAGCAAAACTTCCTTGATGATCTACCACTTGTGGAGCGGGATTGGCTTGAACATTGACATTTTGTTGACTTTGAAGAATTTGAGTAAGAGCTTGCAAGATAGTATTCTCCACATTGTTTGGTTGCACCATATTCTTAAAGCACCAAGGAAAATCGAACAAGTTAGTACTTAACAAATAACATACACAAGAAGACTACCAACTTAGGTCCTTAGTTCTACCCATCTCTCATTCATTATTTCTAGGTCAAGTTCAAAATCTAAGTTTGGGGTACACGTGTGTGCGTCGGGAGCTACAAAGGCTCTGATACCAACTGTGACACCCCGCGATAATGCGGAAAATAAACTACTAAGTATATGCAAAAAAAATGTGAAGTTTTTAAAACTTTTATTTAATAGATAGAGTTTAACATGCGGGAGTCACTAACATTCAACAGAAGGAAAATGCGGAAATAAAAATAAGGGTTCATACAAATAAACGGTCAAAAGTGGAGAAAATATATCCCTCGAATGACATAACGAAATAGGTGAGTCTAAGCGGTGAATAAAAAAATCTAAAAGTCCGGGGTACTCGCTAGCTCACACGTCAAACCCCATATAAGCATCTTCACCAACCTGTCATTCATGTAAACATGAAAGCCACAATAACGTCAAACTTTCTAGCAAGCCAACCGTTATTAGGTAATCGTTAATCAACTGATTAAAATACGAAGTATACCCTTGTGAACCTGTAAGAGATTTACAAATGTTATCACACTAATTTGTGGAGGACACAAGCTCCAACTAACTCCCACTTGTCCTCACAAGTGTATGTGCGATAACCGATTCTCATATCCTAAAATTTCTCCCACTCAATGTAAAATAATTTGCAAAATCCGTATTCGCAAAGGTCGTATTTTACAAGCGATCATCATCAAGAGTAGTTTCCCCGACTAGAGAGTAACTTAACTGATAAACGAATCATCATTCGAGCATGGCCATGCATTTCATTTACAACTCCTCGAGTGGCCCTGAGAAATAACTATACCTGATAAGGGTTGGATATTTTCCTCAACTCGAATCCTGCAGATGTAAGCACAGTATAAAATGACCCAGACAAAATATACTTAGCCTCCAGTTACGGCAGACAGTGAGAAAGAAACCAAAGTCACCCAAAAACTGCCTTAATCTCAAGAGACAGTCGATAGTCAAAAGAATCGACTCTAGGAACACAATGGACGTCCAATCCACGACCCGGCACCGAATGTTTTTAAACATTTAGGACTCCATTACGTTGTCACAAAAAAAAGATTGTCCTACGAGGTATCGTTATAATCTCATATTTGTGAACGATCAGTTAACTGTTTGACTAATGGCTCGTTGAACCCACCATCAATCGACTGCACAATATAATAGCCAGAGTTATCAGCTCTTGGAGGTGATTACGGACCAAACAAAATATAATGTAATTCAGTTCACTTTGTGGAGTTCAAAGTTGTCAGTACAATCCACATGAAAAACAAAATATTATATTAATAAGATGAAGTTATAAATAGTATATGAAAAAGATAATGTATCAAATTCATAATCAACTATTACAACTCAGGAACACGTTTAATTCTCATGGAAATAATGTGCCCTCCATGCTTATCATACTTCAATGGCTCAGTAGTAGAATCTGCTACAACTTCCTATTTGGAACTATTCCAGCTGTCCGCAGCACCATTAAGAGTAAGAACGAATCTAGACTGAGATTTCTAATCATCTCAATCTGTTTGGAAGCTAGCATCTGCGTAATCGGTTGCGCATAGCTTAGTATCTCCTCCATAAGTCAATACCCAATCCTTAGTCCACCGTAGGTACATGGATTCTTTTGGTACCGACTCGTCATACTCAAAACATAAACAACGTCTGGACGTGTGAATATCATGGCATACATGATTGATCCTATAGCTGATGCATAAGAAACACGACTCATGCGCTCAACCCCTTCAGGCGTCGTGGGTGACTGAGACTTGCTCAACTGCATCCCAGACGTCATTGGAAGGTTCCCCTTCTTGGAGTTGGTCATGCTGAACTTATCAAGAATCTTATCCAAATAAGAGTCTTGACTAAGTGATAACGTCCGTCGTGATCTATCTCGGTAGATACGAATTCCCAATATGCGTTGTGCCTTACCCAGATCTTTCATCTGGAAATGGTTCTTCAACCATTCTTTAACCGAAGATAGGAGAGGAATGTCATTCCCAATCAAGAGTATGTCATCGACATACAATATCAAGAATACAATCTTGCTCCCACTCGACTTGATATATAAGCATGGTTCTCCGACCGATCGAGTGAAACCATACTCTTTTATCACCTGGGAAACGATGATTCCAACTCCGAGAAGCTTGCTTAAGTCCATAAATGGAGAGCTTAAGCTTGCATACTTTCTTAGGATGTTCAGGATCTATGAAACCTTCGGGTTGCACCATGTACAACTCTTCCTCCAAATAACCGTTTAAGAAGGCGGTTTTCACATCCATTTGCCAAATTTCATAATCATGAAAAGCAGCAATCGCTAAGATTATCCGAATGGAACGTAGCATGACTACAGGTGCAAAAATCTCATCATAATGCAATCCGTTCACTCGAGTGAAACCTTTTGCCACTAGTCGTGCCTTATAGGTATTTGTTGCGTGTCCACAGAACGCTTTATTTTGTAAACCCATTTGCACTGTAGAGGTTTTACCTTATTAGGTAAATCAACTAGATCCCATACGTCATTCTCATACATGGAGTCCATCTCGGATTGCATGGCTTCGAGCCATAGCTTTGAGTCGGAACAGGACATAGTACCTTTATAGGTAGCGGGTTCATTACTCTCTAGGAGTAAAACGTCATTCTCCTCGACCATACCAATGTATCTGTCCGGAGGATGAGAGACTCTACCCGACCTCCTAGGTTCCTCAGGATTATTAACTTTATCATCAGTTGGAGGAACAACTTCCTCCATCTTTTCCACAGTTGTTGGTTCTGGAATCTCCGACAGCTCGAAGGTTCTATTACTCATCTTGTTCTCGAGAAATTCTTTCTCTAAGAACGTCGCACTAGCCGCAACAAAAACTCGATGTTCGGTAGGCGAATAGAAGTAATGACCAAATGTTCCTTTTGGATAACCTATAAAGTATGTCTTGACCGATCGTGGGCCGAGCTTATCCTTGTGTCTCCACTTGACATAAGCCTCGCAGCCCTAAACCCGAATAAAGGACAAGTTAGGGACCGTTCCCTTCCATATTTCATATAAAGTCTTGTCGACAGCTTTAGTCAGACTTCGGTTAAGTATAAGAGCAGCTGACAAAAGAGCAAAACCCCATAATGAATCAGGCACTGCCGTGTGACTCATCATGGATCGAACCATATCAAGTAAGGTTCAATTTCTCCGTCGGACACACCATTTAATTGAGGTGTTCCAGGTGGAGTTAATCGTAGAGAACGATTCCACAGTCTTTAAGGTGTTGATCAAACTCATTTGAAAGATATTCGCCACCCCGATCTGAACGGAGTGCTTTAACCTTTCTACCCAGTTGGTTCTCAACCCTGTTCTGGTATTCCTTGAATTTCTCAAAGGACTCACTTTTATGCTTCATTAAGTAGACATACCCGTATCTACTCAAATCGTCCGTGAAAGTGATAAAATATCTATAGCCATCTCTAGCGGTAATTGACATAGGTCCACAAACATCAGTATGTATGAGTCCTAATAGGTCACTAGCGCGCATTCCAACACCTTTGAAGGAAATTCGAGTCATTTTGCCAATGAGACATGATTCACACGTGCCATATGTAGAAAAATCGAATGCGGGAATAGTCCCATTATCGACGTGTTTCTTTACGCGTTTCTCATTTATGTGTCCCATTCAACAATGCCATAGATAGGTTTGATCTTTGTCACCAACCTTTAATTTCTTATTATTCATGTGTAATACTTCCGTGGTTTGATCTAAGATGTAAATTCCATTCATGGAAACTGCTTTGCCATAAATCATTTCATTGAAAGAGAAAATACAGCTATTATCCTTTATTGAAAATGCAAAACCGTCTTTAGCAAGTACGGAAACAGAAATAATGTTCTTAGACAAACTGGGTACATAGTAACAGTTATTTAAAAATAACTCAAAACCACTAGGGAGTTGGATTACATATGTTCCCTTCGAGACAGCAGCAACTCGTGCTCCATTCCCGACTCGCAGGTCCACATCACCTTTTTCAAGAGGTATGATGTTCTTTAGGCCCTGCAAATGATTACACAAATGAAAACCACAACCAGTATCAAGTACCCAAGTTCCGAAACTTGCATGGTTAATCTCAATCATATAAATATAAGATGACATACCAACAGGAACGACGCGGCCTGCTTTGATGTCCTCACGGTGGACGGGATAGTTCCTCCTCCAATGTCCAGACTTTTGACAATGGTGGCACTCAATGTCACCACCCTTGCTCTTTGCCTTGCCCTGTGAGCCACTAGTCTCACCGGGCCCACTCTTACCGTTTCCTGGCTTCTTGAATTTTGGCTTACCTACAGTTAGGTCGCCTGGAGCTTTGCCCTTACCTTTACCCTTGTTGGAAATCGTGAGAACATCCTGCTTCATGCTCCCACTCAATTTCATATCCTTCTCGGTCTGTACGAGAAGGGAGTGTAGCTCATGAGGACTCTTTTTCAAGTCATTCATGTAGTAGTTCGCCCTGAAAAGGGCAAAACCATCGTGAAGAGAATGAAGCATTCGGTCAATGACAATGCTCTCACTGATTTTGCAATCAAGTGCCTCCAACTTCTCGACATTCTCAATCATGTTAAGAATGTGTGGGCTAACCGGTTGGCAATTTTGGAGTTTCGCATCAAAGAAGCGACATGTATGCTCATAAGTAACGATCCTCGGTGCTTTTGTGAACTCGTTAGTGAGCGTGGTGAAAATCTTGATCGCACCTTGGGCAATGAAGCGTCTCTGCAAATTGGTTTCCATTGCAAAGATGAGTACATTCTTTATCGCACCCGCTTCCATAACGAAATCACTATAAGCAAGTGACTCGTTAACTCCCGCATTGGGGCCTGGGTTTACCGGTATTGGCTCAGTTAAGTACTTGAGCTTACCGTCAGCAATGGCAACATTCCGTAGTGCTGCCTCCCAGTCCGCAAAGTTGGACCCATCGTTCTTCAGTCGCGTGTACTGATTCATGTTGTCCATAAAAACTTTCAGCCAGGACTCGCGTCCAAGTGTGGCACTTGGCATTGGGATTTCGTTATTTCCAGCCATTTGTTGTAACAGTAAAAAAACGTGTTCTACACTGCGAAAAGAAGAATAAATAATGAGCATGTGCATCGATTTTAATTTAAGTCTAATGAACTAGTGTCATAACGCGAAGACTCAAAACATTTATACAATTGACCTTCCTCAAGAATTATATAAATGATCCCAAGACTCAATTATCTGTAAATTAATAAGCTAACCTTTTAGCTAATTCTACCGTTAGAATTCTTGGTCGATAAATTTCTGTAAATTCTATCTTTAGTCCATCATAATCACGAGAAACTCTTCGGACTATAATGTTGAGATAAACTAAGTCAACACAAACTACTTACCCAATGTAGAAGGGGTCATATTATGCCTACCGACGAAGAAGGGATTCATAGTTGTTTGCTCTTATAAAGACTAATCTCAATTTCCGTTTTAGAGGAAGATCCCATCAACTTTATTTTAATTCATTTTAAGTGAACTAATATCTAGCATGCGTGAATGAATAAACTAAGATGATGGCTTAATAAACATGTGACATCTGTTTGTCTATGAAAACTAACATACAACCTATATGTGTCAATTTTCATGCATTTTAGTAGGTGGTTTGGTTTTAGGCGGAATATGATGCAAAAACTACCATGTGAATGAAAAGCAATAGGAATGAAAAACGTAAAAACAATAAAAAGTCCTAGTGTGGCCTATCCTATCAAAATGAACATTAAATACAAGTTTAGAATCCATCCTTGGACCCGAGAAGCTTGTCTCGATGTTCCATCTTGATCCATGTAGCGGGAGTGAGCTCCAATCTCCATCTTTAGTCTTCTTCGAAAATTACAATAAATAAATTTACATAATAAACCTATTTATTACATTCTAATTTCCAAACCCAAAACTAAAGGAAAAATAAAGGAGATTCGAGATCTCATAATTACATAAAAAATTATGTTTCCTTCATTGCGAAAACATAATTTGACTAAGGCCACACTAAGTATTACAAATTACAACCGATTGCAAAAAAAAATACATAAATAAATTCATTCAACGATTCATTCAACAAAAATAAAATGCATCAAATAAAAATAAATTAAACATACATGACACAATTCCTTAATTATGTTGATTAATTTATCCAAACCACCTATTTAAATTATCAAATTAAGTGACAATTCCTCAATTAATCACATTAATTTCAATCTTAATTCATATTAAACTTGTAATATGAATTTAATCCATCAATATTTTAAACTGCTTTAAAATAATTAGGTATCTATGAATTATGAACCGCTTCACAATAATTAATTGGCCAAAAACAACAAAACAAATTCTTTAACAATTATCTCGGTAAAAACCGAAACAACCCATAAAAAAACTTTTCTCTCGGTTTTTCAGCAAAAACGAAAGGAAAAATACAAATTTTTATTATTTTTTATTTCTGCCCAACGTGAACAGTAACAGTAACAGGAAATTTTTTTTTTTTTCACGGCAAAAGAGCAAAGCAAAAAAACAGCCCGTTACTTTCTTTTAAACTCGGTTTTTACCTTTAAAAACCGAAACACATCAAAAAAAATTTTTTTTTTATGAACTACTCACAGTGAACAGTATCCGAACAGGAAAAAAAAATTTCAAAGGCTAAAAATTAAAACAGCCGTCCCAATATTTTTAAAATCGGCATTATGCCCTAAATATCAAAAACATAAAAATGAAGGAAAATCGTTTATAGTTGCTATTAGAACACGATTAGCATATGAATTAATGAAACGTGATTAACCGTATATGCTAAAAACTATATAGCAAAAACAAATTTTATATCATCAACATGACGATTCCATTTACAATTTAATTTAATCCGAATTAAATCAAAACATCTACAAATTCATTTTATTATCATCTTAACTGATTAAAACAACAATATGTATGAATCAAATGGAAATCAAAACAACAAAAACAAAAAAAAATAAAAAAAAATAACGGCAAAAAAAAATTTTTCACTCGGCAAATTTTTTTCAACCGCACCTTTTTTTTTCTTATTTTCGAAACCCTAATGTTGTTAACATCCATTATGAAAATCATCAAAATAAATTTGTGGCCTTGGCTCTGATACCACTTGTGGTATTTATCTGTATGCATCTCTTTAAATTTAAGGACTATAACGAATTTATCATGATGAAAGCATGTCATAAATTAAAGGGTTATTTCATAACAATAATCCATCCTATTGGTGGTCTGCAATAATCACTCCATCCTATCAATAATCCCAATTAAATCCAATCTAAACACCATACCTTCTAATAACGAACCAGCTGATATTTTGTGATGCTTATGTGTATCAAATAAACCAAGTTCTTGATTCATCACTTGAAAATATTACACATAAACTTCACATATACCAGCTTGGTTGTCCAAAAACTATCAAATATTTCAACATAAACTTCAAAAAAATATCAGTTGGGTCATTATTAGAAGGTATGATGCTTAGGTTGGATTTAATTGGGATTATTGATAGGATAGAGTGATTATTGCAGACCACCAATAGGATGGATTATTGTTATGAAATAACCCTAAATTTAAATTGCATAAACAAAAGGGGGTAAAGAGATGACGAAATAACCTTCGGTCCTAGCTTATATGGCCTATGAACAATATCGCAATGATATTCTCCTATCAGTTGCACCCAAGATGATATGAGATATGCACTTGTTCTTTTGCTAGAATCGATCCCCAAATCAACAGATTAATTTTAGGTTTTTTGTGTTTTTCCGATGAGAGGAGGCAAGAATTGGGAAAAAGAATATTAGGCCGGAAAAATTCTCCCTTCTCCTCTTCTTATAACTGAAAAGGAGAAGTCCATAGGGAGATTTCTCATCTCCGAATTTCGGCCCATATACCGAGATAATAAGGAGTTTTAATTCCTTATTTTCGGTTTCCAAAAATGTATAAAATGTGTTAAATATAAATTGTCATCTAGTGAGGATCGATCCCACAACCTCTTGGTTTGAGTACCCTCACTATTACCACTATGACACATTCATCTTGTTGATTAAATATAACTGATTACATTTAAGTACGAATTAACATATTAATTTGTCCAAGCTAACATTACATACATTTAATTAAATATAACTTATTATATTCAATTTACGAATTGACAGTTAATTCGTCTCAACTAATATTATTTAATCTTCATTAAGTAATTGTCTCATCAACACATTGACTAACTGTTTAGTCATATAAGGCATCAATGTGATTATATTTCTATAACCACATCTCTCAAATACATCCTATAGGTGTGACCTTTAGGGACCAGTTGATTACTGCCATCTGTATGATAATAACGTCAAACTTTCTAGCAAGCCAACCGTTATTAGGTAATCGTTAATCAACTGATTAAAATACGAAGTATACCCATGTGAACCTGTAAGAGATTTACAAATGTTATCACACTACTTTGTGGAGGATACAAGCTCCAACAGAGTAACTCAAGGTTCTCCTAGCCACAAAACGTCAAGACGAAGATAACAAAGAACACAAACAGATGATCATGTTAAATAATATGTAAACGCATTGAATTATGACTAAACATGGAATCATATATGTTTAAGTAGACAAGAATACGGGAAAGGAAATGAGATAGACAAGTAAGTAAGGCATAAGCACTGTTAAATAATGGAGGAAGAATGTAAGAGAGGGCAAAATAAAGACCACTTAAACATGAGCACGTAATTCATGGAGATATGACCAATATAACCATCCAAAATGCTAACATTTACTATTCTTAAACTATAATTTTCCCGGGTAGAACTACGATAATGTTACGGTCCTAGTCTAAATCTGCAGATTCTCGGGTGTACATCCCGATTCGACGTGGGCCAGCACAGCACGCACCCAAGACTCAACTACTAATGGAGACCAAGTACCCCAATCGCCAGAACATCACGAAAGTGGCAGAAAGACTAAGATAAGACTCACTTGCCAGCACAACACAAGTAGCCTAAAACCACACTTCCTAGAACAGCACCAGTAGGCCAAACCCGTACTTGCCAGAACAGCACAAGTAGGGCGTAAATGTAGACCAAGCATATATGATAGTATCATGGCATTTGTACAAGAATACGACTCACAACAAGTAATTATTTGTAATCATCTTTTCATACTTGTGACATAAAATAAACATTTCATCTTATAATTATACATTGTCGGTTAGATAAAATAAATAAAATATAACAAGTGGTAATGGATAATTTACGTCATGTGGAAATTTACGGCAAGCAAACAAAACCGATACATGAGACAAGGTGAGCCCAAACATACAAAGGTAGTGGATCCAAAATTTATAAGAAGGTGAACCCAAAAATTGTAGGGTGGTGAGCCCAAAATGAAGGGAGTGGAGAGCCCAAACCACAATAACCGAGACCACAATCCCCCACCCCAAAATTTATAAGACAATTAGCCCAACTTTCATAAACTTGTGAGCCCAACACTTCAGATATGGTGATTTTAGTCGAGCAATGGCAGCAAAGATAGAACATTAGCAGTTTAACACACAAAATCTTTGTTTCCAACTCACCATGTACGATAAAATGGTTTGTCACAATCAACAACCACACTGTAACAGCCCCTCATACCAAGGTGCCTTACCAAGACCACCCTACCATGAAAGTGTGTTATCATCTCGGTTGCCCGAGGTTAGTACATATCAAAAGCGTCTGAAATGAGCACATTTATTAAAGTACCATAAAGTATAAAGTTTACATCAACCAAATCCCAAACTGTTTCAATAAAACAAAACAAATGTCTGACAACTAAGAAATCAAACTAAGACTCGGACGGTGATGCTACGACCGGTGATGACAACTCTCCCGTGACTGCCCCAAGCTCACCAATAGTAATACCTATCAAGTCTGCTCACCATTCCCGAATGGATCACAGCAGATTCCACAAACAACAACGGGGTCAGTATTACTCAATCACTATAAGACAAACAAACACAGTAACCAGCTGATCATCCTCCAACCCCAGTCTCCCGATCTCACACAGTAACCGACTACGCACCGAAGTGTGTAGCCCTGACAGATTACCCATCGCAACAGGTAATCCTCGCCGCTAGTGGGTGACCACAGCTGATCCCACCTAGTCCAGCTCATCAACGAGCGACTAACAATCCATGTCCCTTAATGTGCACATCCCCTCCCGTGGCGGGTTCCACGGAGGGCGAACTAGGGTGTGAAGCCACTCCCGCAAGTGACTCCACGACAATCACAAACACACAGCATCACAGCTGTCACAACATCTCCACACCAACACCGTCACAACAACGCCCACACTCTGATGATCAGCAGATAACAATACTTACAAAACAATCATGTCTTAAACAATGAACAGTAAACTGAGTAGGGAAAACCCTACCTTAGCAATCAACACTAGAACGGAAACTGAACAATCAGAAAGGCTCCTCTATGAAGTCTTCTCCTATAAAATAACCACATAACACAATTACACATTGCACAATCCCCCATTTTCCCCAATTCCATATATACAGTAACCCCAAAAGAATACAAATGACAAGGGAATGAAACTTACCAATAGTAGAATAAGAGACTACACGCAAGGACCACGACGATTTGCACACACATCGAGATTAGGGGATGATTATGGAGTGATTAAAGTAATCGTAAAATGATTAGGATTGAAAATGACGTTTTAGAAACTGACGTTGAATATAAAATAACCCTAAACACTCTTGCATGAAATCGCTAAAATAATAATCGCCAGACCGGATACTCGGTCGAGTAAAGCTATACTCGGCCGAGTATCCTCTACTCGGTTGAGTATTCTCCATACTCGGCCGAGTATTCCTCGGCAGAACCAAAACAAACTCCACAATTAACACTACTCGGCCGAGTAGGCTCTACTCGGTCGAGTATACAACTTAATAAAATCCGTAGTATTACAGTCTTCCCCCCTTAAAAAGAACTTCGTCCTGAAGTTCACACTCCAACCTAAAACAAAACACCACAAATACAAAAGACACACCACAAAACACAAAAAGACTTTCCACACAAACATTTATCAACCCAAAGAACTACACAAGACACCACAAGACCCACCAACCCGACTCAAAATAAGACAAAACACAACTGCGACCATCTCCTACCCCCCTAAAAAGACAACGGTTACGTCCCCGTAACCAAACATACCTGATCAAAAAGGTTAGGAAAACGTTTTTGCATAGCTTCCTCGGGTTCCCATGTGGCTTCTTCCACATTGTGATTAGACCAAAGAACCTTGAGTAAGACCGTCTCACCATTCCTTGTCTTACGAACCTTGCGATCAAGAATCTCTTTAGGAACCTCGACGTAGGACAAAGACTCATCAAGCACGATGTTCTCCATTCCAAGGATATGCGATGGATCACTCACATATTTCCGAAGCTGGGAGACATGGAAAACGTTGTGGACTCTATCCAAAGCTGGTGGTAAAGCTAATCTGTAGGCTACCTCGCCTATACGGTCGAAAATCTCATAAGGACCTATAAATTTCTAACCTAGCTTACCTTTATCCCCAAACCTCATCACACCTCGCATAGGTGACACTTTCAAAAGGACCTTGTCACCTACTGCGAACTCAATGTCCTTGCGGTGTAAATCGGCATAACTCTTCTGACGATCTTGAGCTGCTCTCATCTTTTGCCGAATTAACTAAACTTTCTCAACCATATCTTGTACCAGCTGTGGCCCTAAAACCACTGTCTCAGAACTATCATCCCAACAAACTGGACTTCGGTATTTCTGACCATACAAAGCCTTAAAAGGTGTCATCTTGATACTCGTATGATAACTGTTGTTGTATGAAAACTCAATCAGGTCAAGCTTGTCTTCCCAGCTGCCCCCAAACTCCATGATACATGCCCTCAACATGTCCTCTAAGGTCTTGATGGTTCGTTCTGTCTGACCATCGGTTGCCGGATGAAAGATTGTACTCATCATCAAGGTTGTACCCATCAACTCCTGCAGTTCTTGCCAAAACATGGATATGAACCTCGCATCACAATCAGAAACGATATCCTTGGGTATACCATGTAACCGCACCACATGCCTCCTGTAACCCAGTGCCAGCTGCATCTTAGACCAAGTATCTTTCATAGGAACAGTGAGCTGACTTGGTTAACCGATCAATAATCACCCAGATCATGTTATTACCTTGCTGTGACCTAGGCAATCCCACAATGAAGTCCATAGAGATAGACTCCCACTTCCACTCGGGTACTTCCAAAGACTGTATCTTACCTTGTGGTCTCCTTTTTTCACCCTTGACCCTCTGACAGGTCAAACATCTGGCCACAAACTCAGCTACCTCTTTCTTCATGTTTGGCCACCAGAAAGTCTTCTTAAGGTCTTTGTAAAGCTTGTCACCACCCGGTGAACCGAATAAGGAGTACAATGAGCCTCCGTCAAGATCACTCTCCTCAACTCTGTATCCTCAGGAACACACCATCTCCCATCAAAACGGACACTCTCATCTGTATGGATAGAAAACCTGGAAACTGTCCCACTCTCTACTCTTGAATTCCATTCCTAACTCTTAGGATCAAGCTCCTGTTTACTCTTGATGTTCTCATATAACTCTGGCTCGATCGTCAAATCCCCGATGGTATCTCCCTTCCTTAACATAAAGATCCCCATCCTATACACCTCATCCCTCAGCTTCAGCAAAGACATGGCTGTACATAGCGAATGAACGCTCTTCCTACTTAGAGCATCTGCAACAACATTAGCCTTACCCTCGTGATAGATGATCTCCATATCATAATCTCCGATAAGCTTAATCCACCGTCTTTGTCGCATGTTAAGCTCCTTCTGAGTGTAGATATATTTTAAGCTCTTATGATCAGAAAACACCTTAAAGGTTGCTCCATAAAGATAATGCCTCCAAATCTTAAGAGCGAAAACAACTACACCCAGCTCCAGATCATGAGTAGGGTAATTCTTCTCATATGGCTTTAGCTGCCTCGAAGCATAAGCTATGACTTTCACTGCCTGCATCAAAACACAACCAAGACCATTCTTTGAAGCATTCGTATATACCGCAAAGTTCTCACATCCCTCCGGCAAAGCTAGCACAGGAGTTGTGGTCAAGCGTTCCTTTAAAGTCTGAAACGCTGTCTCACAACTCTCATCCTAAACAAATCTAGTCTCTTTCCTCATCAGGGATGTCATAGGCCGTGCTATGGTAGAGAAATCTTTCACAAATCTCCTGTTGTAGCCAGCAAGGCCTAAGAAACTCGGAATCTCAGCAACATTCTTCGGTGATTCCCATTTGGTTACGGCCTCAATCTTACTAGGATCCACAGACACCCCCTTCTTAGATATCACATGACCCAGAAAAGCTACCTCCTCCAGCCAGAACTCGCACTTAGACAACTTGGCATAAAGTTGATTCTCTCTCAGAGTCTGCAAGACTATCCTCAAGTGCTCCTCATGTTCTTCCTTAGTCTTAGAATAGACTAAGTTGTCATCGATGAAAACAACCACAAACATGTCCAAGAACGGTGTAAAGATGCGATTCATCAAGTCCATGAAAGCTGCTGGTGCATTGATCAACCCAAAAGGCATCACCACGTACTCATAATGACTATACCGAGATCGGAACGCTGTCTTCGGAATATCCTCATCTGCTATCCTCAGCTGATGATAGCCCAACCTCAGATCAATCTTGAAAAACACACCTGCTCCACTTAGCTGATCAAACAGGTGATCAATCCTAGGCAAAGGATACTTTTTCTTCACCGTGACACGATTGAGCTCTCTGTAATCAATGCACAGTCTCATACTCCCATCTTTCTTCTTTACAAAAAGAATTGGGGCTCCCCACGATGACACACTAGGCCTGATATAACCCTTGCTTAGCAACTCATGTATCTGCTTCTTCAACTCAGCTAACTCTTTAGGTGCCATACGGTAAGGTGCTTTGGATATCGGACATGTCCCTGGTTTAAGCTCCACACTGAAATCCACATCCCTCTTGAGCGGAAAACTCGGTATCTCCTCAGGAAAGACATCATCAAACTCTCCCACCATAGGTATCTCAGCAGCTGTCTGCGGCTCTACTCGGCGATCTCTCACATGACAGAGAATCAAGGGGCACTTCTACCTCATACATGACTTTAAAGTCATCACAGCTATGAACTTACACTTAGGTCTTACCACAAACCCTCTATAGGACACCCTAACACCCTTAGGACCCTTTAAGGACACTCTCTTTTGCCGACAATCTATCTTGTCATCATACTTACCCAGCCAATCCATCCCGACAATCACCTCAAACCCATCCACAGGAAACTCTAACAAGTCTACCGGTAAATCTATCCCTCCAACCACCATAGACACTCCCTTATACAACTTGAGACATGACACAGACTCCCCTGAAGGTATGAACACATCATCTTTTACAACCTCAATCTTCCCCAAACCCATGGTCATGGCATGACTCTTAGACACAAAAGAATGTGTAGCCCCTGAATCAAACAAAACAAAGGATGGTACATTATGAACAAGAAAGGTACCAGTAACTACATGAGCATCATCATGCGCTTCCTGTTTGTCCATCATGAAAAGCTTCCCACTGTTTTTCTGTCCTCCACCCTGAACTGAAGCATTGGAGGTACTTGGCTTGGCTGCTGAATCTTGGGTGATGCTGTTGTTCTGACGCTGATATGATCCACCACCACTGCGGTTATAACTGCCCTGGTTGCCCTGTCCACCTTTGTTGCCCCATGAACCTCCCGGTCGGTTACTAGCAAAACTCTAAGTTGGCCCCTAAGAGAAATTACCTTGCTGAGCTCCTGAACCAGTGCCGGGCTTGTAACTCGTGTATTCTCGTCTCCTATGGCCGACACCACCACAGCTGAAGCATGTAAGGTTATAGTTGTCATTCACACTCCGACCTCCATTCTTTCCCCAGCCACGAGATCCCCCAGAGAAATCAGCTCCACCCGAAAAAGCCTTTGCATGGTTGAAGTTTCCCTTCTTGTTGCCCGACTGACTGTTGCTTCCACTGTCACCCTTCCTCTTTCCAGCGGCAGTCCTCTCATTGATCTCTCTTGAGAGATCTACCATTCTCTCAGCTTGGCCCGCTCTTAGGTCCACTTCCTTAAGGTCAGTAGCAACCCCAGCTGGCATACGACTCACGATCTTGGCAGATAGACCCCTCTCAAAACGGAGAGCCAAACCCCTCTATCCCAGCTACATGTCCTCAACATAATGAGATATCTCTAGTAACCGATGATAGTACTCAGTGACTTACATCTCCTCAGACATGGTGAAGGAATTGAACTCAGATCTCATCTTGTGTTGGATATGCTCCGGCACAAACTGCTCTCTCATAGCGCTCTTCATCCCAGACCACGGAATAACTCCCAGACCTCCAGCCTGGTAATATGCTCTAGCATCTTCCTTGACGTTTTGCCACCAAACAGCAGCTTCACCTCTCAGGTAGTATACTACCTGCTCAACGATCATGTCTTCGGGGCACTTACCATTTCCATGAGAGCTTCAATCTCACGGTGCCACTTCTTGAGCAGCTTTGGTTCCCCCACCCCTTCATATGTGGGAGGGTTGAAGCGAGCAATGATGATGCTAAGCTGAGTAGCATCCACCGGCTTCTCATTCCCCTTTCCCACATTTTTGAGAGCTTCAAGGAGAGCCTCTTGTTGCTCAATCATGCGAGCAACCTCATCAAGAGTCATCTCAGAAGCTTGGATCTATGCGGGGATTCTTTTGGGCGGCATTTTGAGCTGATAAGAAACAAAGAAACGTAAGCACAAAAGCCTACGGCTCAAAATGTATCAATCTTCCGCCAAAGGAACACTCGGCCGAGTATAAGACTATACTCGGTCGAGTAATGACTACTCGGTCGAGTATCCCAGATACTCGGTCGAGTAATCGACTCCAGTAGCCAACGTCAAATACCCAGATCGCATACTCGGTCGAGTACAAACAATACTCGGCCGAGTAGTTACTACTCGATCGAGTACACCTACTTACTCGGTCGGGTAAACACATACAGTAGCCATTGCTACTCACTGCCAAACAACACTCGGTCGAGTGCTTGGTTACTCGGTCGAGTACCTGCCCTGCTCGGCCGAGCCATACCAAAGACGGGTTAAAACAGTACAAGTCCCCTATCATGCTTTCTATTCCTTCAACAAACATATAACAACAGGAACTTAAATGCCACGTTATAAACATACAATCATACCAATCATTCACATGCTAAATTCACTTCACCAAATTTCACATACCCGTCCCTTCGACTACTTTTCCATTCACCATACTTACAAATTCGATATACAAATTTCCAACCATCACTTATTATCACTATGAATCTTCACATACATGCACATATAAAACACAACTCTCAACACACTTCCCATGTGACCGGCTCGAGTTAATGAGGGCCAAATTGCGACTCCGGGACCTCTCTCGAGTCTTTGCGGTAGCTCCAAACAACTCTCCCCGGGTTCATTTTATTTAGACTCCCTAAGTTCATTAGATTCATTTGTTTAGGTGCCGGAATCTTTTTCTTTGATACCACTTTGTAACACCCCCTCATACCAAGGTGCCTTACCAAGACCACCCTACAATGAAAGTGTGTTACCATCTCGGTTGCCCGGGGTTAGTACATATCAAAAGCGTCTGAAATGAGCACATTTATTAAAGTACCATAAAGTATAAAGTTTACATCAACCAAATCCCAAACTGTTTCAATAAAACAAAATAAATGTCTGACAACTAAGAAATCAAACTAAGACTCAGACGGTGATGCTACGACCGGTGATGACAACTATCCCATGACTGCCCCAAGCTCACCAATAGCAATACCTGTCAAGTCTGCTCACCATCCCCGAATGGATCACAGCAGATTCCACAAACAACAACGGGGTCAGTATTACTCAATCACTATAAGACAAACAAACACGGTAACCAGCTGATCATCCTCCAAACCCAGTCTCCCGATCTCACACAGTAACCGACTACGCACCGAAGTGTGTAGCCCTGCCATATTACCCATCGCAACAAGTAATCCTCGCCGCCAGTGGGTGACTGCAGCCGATCCCACCTAGTCCAGCTCATCAACGAGCGACTAACAATCCTTGTCCCTTAATGTGAACATCCCCTCCCGTGGCGGGTTCCACGGAGGGCGAACCAGAGTGTGAAGCCACTCCCGCAAGTGACTCCACCACAATCACAAACACACAGCATCACAGCTGTCACAACATCTCCACACCAACACCGTCACAACAATGCCCACACTCCATTGATCAGCAGATAACAATAGTTACAAAACAATCATGTCTTAAACAATGAACAGTAAACTGAGTAGGGAAAACCGTACCTTAGCAATCAACAGTAGAACGGAAACTAAACAACCACATAACACAATTACACATTGCACAATCCCCAATTTTCCCCAATTCCATATATACAGTAACCCCAAAAGAATACAAATGACAAGGGAATGAAACTTACTAACAGTAGAATAAGAGACTACACGCAAGGACCACGACGATTTCCACACACAACGAGATTAGGGGATGATTAGGGAGTGATTAAAGTAATCGTAAAATGATTAGGGTTGAAAATGACGTTTTAGAAACTGACGTTGAATATAAAATAATCCTAAACACTCCCGCATCAAACCGCTAAAATAACAATTGCCAGACCGGATACTCGGTCGAGTAAAACTATACTCCGCCGAGTATCCTCTACTCGGTCGAGTATTCTCCATACTCGACCGAGTATTCCTCGGCAGAACCAAAACAAACTCCACAATTAACACTACTCGGTCGAGTATACAACTTAATAAAATCCGTAGTATTAGACACACACTAAGGCACCACAAGTCCACGCTATAGCGCATAAAAGAAAGAAGTAGAAACACAATAAACGGACAACTAGTTAGGATGCGGCAAAAACTACCTAAACAAAACGAGATCAACCGTACATATTCCAGGCAAACGAAAAAGAAGAATAACGAATGCATATAGGGAAAGCATGAGCATGAGAGTTCAGGTAAGGAAACAGGTCCGAGAGACAGAGGTATCCGTCACAAAACAGAGGTAGGACGCTAACATTCACCACATAAACCAGTTCCTAGCAGTCCATTTTAAACCCAACTCAAGACTGACCTTGAGGGTAGCATTTGGAAGGAAATGAAACAGAATTTCAGCAGCTTAAAAACCATGGAAGGACAGTGAACTCGACTCCTTCCCCTTACCCGAATACAGCAAGAAAACGGACCAAAAGGGTGTCCAAACAACCATGTAAAATGAGCACAAACACTACAAAATCAACTCCATCTATGGGAAACACATAAAGACTTAAACTTTACGATAAATAAGGGCAAAAACGAGTAGGAAGGGGGGAGTTTCCCGACGTTTGTCGAGTAACCCATCACCGTTACCTTAACTTTCTTCAATCTTCAAGAGAATGGTCTATTATGAACGAGTTTCCTTCTGGGTCCTCAAAGTCTTCACCTAGAAACCGTAATAACAGCCGAGTTAGCTTAAAAACGTCACATTCATGAGACGGGTCGAGACGAGTTAGCTTAATGGGTTTTTTTGAGCTTGGTGTATTGCTGCTTGTTCAGTTGGGATTTCGAAAAAAAGGAAGAAAAATGGTGAGATGTTTTGGATTGGTCCAAAATTTGTGAATGTGGGGTAAATAACTATTATTTTAATTGGGTGCTAAAGTTAAGGAATGTGTTGTCGATACGGGATAGGTCGGGAATAGATTAGGCTCACATGTGAAAATGTGACGGTCCTTTTTGCTAGGCGGAAATTCGTCTTAAACCTACTATAATTTAAGACGGAACTTTATTATTAATATAGTTATTATTATTATTACTATTATTATTCCTATCCGACGAAAACGTATATTTTATATAAGGTAAGCTTTAAAAATTATAGCTTTAATTAAATTTACTTTTATTAACATAATGGAATTAACTAGTTAAAGTAATGAAAACTATCATTTTTCTTTATGAAAATTATACGAAAGGGGCGGGTGTTACAACCGTAATAGGAATCTCGAGCCCTTTGTTTCTCTCTTCCAACGTCTCAGCTGGTTCAAGCCTCTCGATCGAGTCTTTCCAGGTAAAAAGTTTTTCCAGGTGATATTTCAAGTGATATTTCACTCGATCGAGCATTTCCAGCCTCTCGATCGAGTCCCTCAATAGCAACAGTGTTTGATCGAGGTAAATTTTCACTCTATCGAACATATTCTTCAATATTTTCACTCGATCGAGTGGTTTGGACCTCTCGATCGATGCCTTGATTATCCAGACTACTCGATCGACCAACAATTCCTTTCGATCGAGTAATTTCAGCATCATTTCTACTCCATCGACCACCTTAAATCAGTAGATCGAGTATTTCCTTTGTACTCGGCATATTTTCAGTGACAGATGATTGTTCATCCTCCATAATAGAATCCCTCAGGTCTGAAATGTCCTTATGAGCTGACAATTTTGGTCCTTCGTAGGAACGACCACTTCGCAAATTAATCAAGTTAATCGTCTCATGTGGATTCTTCACGGATTGATACGGCAAATGACCCGGTTTTCTAGTGGATTGGCTCGCGGCCAACTGAGCAACTTGGGTTTCAAGTGACTTGATCGAAGCTTCCTTCTGTTGGTCACTCATCTGTTATTGCTTTGTCAACGACTGAAGCATTGACTTTAACTCAGCTAGCTCACTTACCCCACTTGAAGATGATGCTCCTTGGTTCGGTAGAGGAAAACAAGGAGGCTTTTGGAAGCCTTGTTGAGCCTTGTGACAAGGGACATAAGGTTGTTGCTGCTGCGGTGGAGGAGTGGGATTGAGAACATTCTGACTTGTCCACCTCAAATTGGGATAGACCGCCCCTTGATTAATGTAATAGGAACCTCCTCCTTGCCTATATTGCTGAAAGGAAAGGACTTGTTCCTTCTCAGTCAGACAGTCAATAGCAGTATGACCGTCATTGCTTCCACATCTCTCACATGTGACAATTTCCTGTCTAGTCAACAGATGAACCATCTGTTGATCTCCAGCAGATTGCAGCTCCAATCTATTCAACCGAGCATTCATGGCTTCCAGCTAAGCCACGACTGCCTTATCAACCGAATGGACCATTCGAATACCGTCCCGTGGGTTCCCATATTCGGCACAATGGGTCGTCATCTCCTCAATAATGCCCCATCCCTTATCATCATCAATGTTCTTTTGAAATCTCTAGTTGGATGAGGCGTCAAGTATAGCTCTGTCGTCACCGTTCAACCCATTGTAGAACTGGTTGCACAAGAACCACTGATCAAAACCATGGTGAGGAAGAGACCTCACCAACTTCTAGAACCGGCACCAAACTTCATATAAATTCTCATCAGGTGCCTACTTGAAACTAGTAATCTTACCCCTCAGCTGATTAGTGCGTTGTGGAGGGAAGTATCTTTTGTAGAAGACAAGTGAGAGAGTCTACTAGTTGGTTATAGCAGCAGCAGTCCGGTAAAGATCAGTCAGCCACTCACGGGCTAAGTCAGTCAGAGAAAAAGGAAAAAGCACTTCCTTTATCTTGTCTTGTATTACTCCCTTAGTGGCGTGAATAGTATAGCAGTAGTCAGTAAAGACTTCCATAAGCTTTCGCGGATCTTCACCCGCCACACCTCGGTACAGATTTCTTTCCACCAGATTTATGTAAGATGGACAGATATCAAAAGTGTTACCGTCCTCAGTCGTGAGATTGAAACCTTTAGGAATCGAGGATGCTTTGGGCTCTGAGTGACTTGCAATGTTAGGCATCTTTACTGGCTTGTTGGCAGAAATGAGATTGTCTTCTTCAAAAGATGGGTCTTCTGCGAATAAGAAGTGTTGTAGCTCGGGCTCGAAAGTACTCAAGTCTTCCTTTCGAATTTCTCTTTGCAGACGAAGTCTATGCCGAAGAAATCTCTCTGGCTCAGGATTAGCTGGGACTAATACCGACCTGTTTGACCTGGGCATACACAACACTGAAAGAATTAAGTGAGAACTGTCTCAACGAATAAAAATTCCCTGAGATGGATAAAAATAAACGAAACAAAAAACAGATAGGGCTATTGCCTCCCCGGCAACGGCGCCAAAGTTTGATACTGTCGTTTTGTACCAAAAATAAACCTAATTAAAACTAACAAAGAAGCTAGTGATAAGCAGGGTCGATCTCCACAGGGAGGCAAGATATCTTTTAAAGGTCCATCTATAAGGGTCACAAAATAAGGGGTTTGATTATTGATTTCTAAACTAAATAAGGATTAAAGGAAAAAGAGATTACACAAGAGCAATAAAGATAGAAAATATAATAAAGATGATTAAATAAGAGAAAGCATGCCAGTATTTCGGTTCACCATGGTAGTCTGTTGACTCAGCTGCAAATAGCCTAGACAATCTACTGTGAGACAGATACAGGAAAGGTCCTTCCGGTCCACTTTCTATCCTAGATTTCCACTAACTTAACTTCCGTCCTCATTAGGGTAGTCTACTGTTCATAGCAGGTCTATTTAATCTAATCTTCCAAGCCAGGAGTAAATTTAACCAGATTAAAGGTAACTTAGAAGCGTGCACTCAACTAAGTCGGTATTAAAGTTAAATTGTTATGGGTACAGGTTCTCACAAATAAATCATATAGTTTATTCGGTACATCGTCACAATCCTACCATAGACTCCGTAATCCCGACATAAGAGAAATTAGCTACACATATTACTAATGGCGTAAACAATAATAATAATGAATATACTAATTAGAGACATAATGAAACAACAGTAATTAAGCGTAAACTGATTAGGGCAGAAATAATTAAGTAGAAACAAGGATTAAAGCAAACTCAAATAAAAAGATTAAGTTTAAGAGAAGAAAAGTGATTACAATCAAGAGAATTTCGGCGTAGAGATCAATCCAATACCTGAGCAAAGATTAAAGGAAAGGAGAATAAATTTACAGTAAAGAGTATGAAGGAAAGATTTGAGAGTTCTAAGATGATAAATGCGTACTAATGACCTAATTAGTGAAAGCTTAAATAGGAAAATAAAAGGTTTAACGAAATAAAACTAATCACGGGTCACTAAGCCCGCATAATACCAAAATCCTCTCGATCGAGTGATATAAAACCACTCGATCGAGGTCTTCATCAGCTAATCCTCTCGATCGAGCCAAAATACCTCTCGATCGAGGACATCCAAAAATCAGCATTTCGATCGAGTAACTAAAAGTACTCGATCGACCTCTCATGTCCTCCAAACCACTCGATCGAACCAAAAGACTTCTCGATCGAGTGCTTTTCTTCATATCAGCCTCTCAAGTTGACTTTAATTGCTTCATTGACCACCCTTCACGCACGTCAAGCTATAATTCTCGCTCTAACATTCCCGTCTCCTCAATATGCATGCTAAATAGGACGAAAAGAATACGGTTTCACCACTTTCAGGTTCATTTCTGCAATTCAGACAAAACAAACCAAAGTAGCCAATTCGGGGCATATTGCAATACATAACGCTATAAAAATGCATAGAAATACGTGCAAAATAAGACTAAAAAGGCTATATAAAATGCACGTATCAATCCACATATTGTTTAGTGAATTCAATTGCGGCATTGTCCCAAGTGGCAATTTTCTTGTGCTCCAAAGAATAGAACCATTGCTTAAAAATAGTGTCAAGAGATGAAGGAAAGATCCTTAGGAACATCTCGGGTTTGATGCCTTTGATAGACATATAATCTTTGAAGGCACGAATGTGGTTCAAAGGATTTTCATGCCCCTTGAACTTTGGGATGTCAGTCATGTTGAAGTTGGTAGACAGCTGAGCATTTACCGCCTCATACTTGCGATTATTCTCCCTGTAGATGTCATCTCCCTTAAGGTACATTAGTTGCTCTTCCAAGTATTGGAGTTGCTTTTCAGCTTTAGAAGGACCTAGTGGGAGGTTGACTTCTTGTTGTCTAATAAAGGGTGGAAGGTTATCATGTGCACTCATGTCAGGGACATCATTCTCGGCAAGAGGGAGTCTAGTTTCTACAGCTACAATTTGGCCTTCAGAAGCATTGAGGCGAGCAGAAGCTTGGCCTTGGCTTGTTTGGAGACGGACGAGTGCAACTAGGATTAGATCATTACTATTTGGGGTTGTCCATTAACACTTGCGTGACTAGTTCCAGGCATCTTGGAAACTGAGGATTTAAGAGATCGATAACGAATCAAAACACGGTCGACCATTTTAGCACACTTACTCAAAAAAGACTCGACTTGTGAAGTGGGAGTGTGCCACTGTGTTCAGTGAGGTTTGAAAATGACAAATTTTGAAATGTTTGTCCTAGGCAACTGTAGGGTAGTTGAGTGCTGACTAGAGGTGAGTTTTTTAAATGGGTTTTGAGGCATGAATTTTGACTGGACATTTGGACAGAGTTTCGACTCATTTTACGCTATTTTAGGCCACTTTTGAAATATTTACATTTTAAAAGGGATTTTGATTTTACAGAAATCTCGTCAGGGTTTTTGGTTTACAAAATGGTGATCACGTATATGGTACAACCATTCATACATGCATTATAACGGCATGCTGAGTGCATTTAAAGTGTTTTGGCTTAAAAAGGTGGGTTGCCATACAAAGCAATCAAACCCCGGTCTGTGGAGAGGTCCGTGCCAAACATGAGTAAGGTCGGTTCCTAGTCTATTTCCTCGAGTAGTGAAAGCTCTTGATACAGACATGAGTATGTACCACGGTATGGTTTACGTCAATCGCTATCTATCCTTAGGCCCAGATAAGAATTTGGACCGTCCAGACGGGACGATTGGTCAAATGGGTTGGGTTGAGCCTATGAAGGCCGAATAAAACGACCTAAGAAGGTCGAGTAATGAAAATCGACAATTGTCTCATATAAACTATTCCCTAACCTTCTTCAAGTTTCACCCTGGGTAATACGTAAGTGTATAATCCCCAGCGGAGTCGCCAAACTACTGACATGGGCCACGCCGCGGCGCCCGCGGAGGCGCTTGGGACAAGCGTTGCATTTGTGGAGTCGCCACCAATTTTTATGGGAAATTTGAACCGTTCGAATACCTCGTGCCATGTCAAGACACAAAGTAGTGACATGAATACCAAGAACTAGTTACCCTTAGCATTCTATGTCTAGAATGACTCTCGTGGATGCAAATGAACACGGATGTTCATAGAGATTTGGAGTAAGGGTGAGGGTACGTATTAGGAAGCTCTTTAATCGAACACCTAATCCCGCGCGCCTCGATAGCGGCCTCTACTAATGAGTAGGGAAGTTATTCATATTTGATATGCTGTCGATTATATGCATGCAATGCAAAATCCACAGATTAATCCTAGCATGTGAATTAAACTAAGTCGGTGAACAAATAATTAGCACTCAATTATGTCGAATTGGGATTTAGAATTAATTACATGTGAAAAACAAGTAAATAAACCATACAATAAACAATAAATAAATAGCGATAAATAAATAGTAATAATTAAGATTACAATGAATTACAATGATTTAACTGATTTGCGTCAAAAATACACTCGAAACGGAAATTTGAAGAAAAGAAAATAATAGTTTGAAATTAAAGTGACAAAAAATAGGATAAATTAAAGGTGATATTACGATTAGTAGTTAATTAATACCTAATTAAAGCTATGTCGAAGCGAGAATGGAAAGTTCAGGGACATAAGTCATCTCAGAACAGGCGCAACATCTATTGCGTCCCTTAGAAGAGGCGCAGCTATTCCTGCGTCTGTTCTTGAGTTGAGCTCTGGCTGTGAAGTCAGAACCGCGGGTAGTTAATGTTCTTTGACATGTTTTTCGATTGATTATCGATATTAAACTCGAGTGATTTAGCATTAATTACATACTGACATCGTCAAAAAGCGATAAACACGAATTAAAACAAATTAAAACGTGTTAAAAACGAATTAAATTTATTTACGATATCGGAAACACAAAAGGAACGAACTTTGAAAGAAATTTGATAAACTGAAAATAAACAATGGAAATATATACAAAGAACGAATTCCAGAGACTTGATATGGACAAATCGAGTCTCTAAGAACCGAGTTTGATTTAGTGACGAAAACCCGCAAATATCGATTTATAAGGGATTTGAGTTGAAAATATAACGTTAAAATTGAAAGGAGATATCAAAACATGGTTTATATACAAAGGAGTGAAATAAAATAAGGAAAATAAGATGAAAAGGACAAAACCACAGAAACCCGAGAAAGAAGAAGAAGAGCAGGAGCAGCGGCAGCGGCAGCCTCTGGAAGAGGCGCAGCAGGTGCTGCGACCCTTCGAAGATGCACAGCTGCTGCTGCGTTTCTTCTTGACGTCTGGTAACTGCTGTTTCATAAAAACAGTTTGTAATAAATGTTTTTAAAATCGGTTTTAAATGTATTTTTGACGTGAATCTTACATTAATTGATACAAAAATAAAAATACAATAAAAAAGATGGGATTTACACCCTCAGACTTACATGTTTGAGGAAACAAGATTAACTAAGTTAACGTTAGTGACTGCTCGACTCGAATGTATGTAGAAAGTGCCCTCGCTGGAGGATTTTAGATTAATTGATTGATTGATGTGTAGTGGTCAAATTGGCCGGTCATGCAACGTGACTGGAAATCAGAATGATCTGAGCTTACGTGGTCGATTGATCAAGAACGTAGGCGTCGAAAGCTTAGAGCACGGTCTAGAAGGCAAAGGGAGAAGAGAAGGGCGGACACTCGCGTGAAAAATATGTGAGACCGGAGGTCTCTATTTATACTAAACAATGTGAAGAGTTTTGGAATAAAAAATTGGAAAGAAATCACGGAAAAATTTTGTAAACAGCGAAAACGAGCTGGACAAGAAGCGCAGCATCTACTGCGTCATTTCCCTAGAGGTTTCCTCCTGTGGAGGAAAGATTTCCGCGTTTCTATTATGGAATTGTGGTAGATCTATACTTCCTTATTCCTTAAAATATGATATACGGAAAATATTTTACCAAAAGATATAAATTTAATTTATGGAATAAATATCCGGAATATTCTAGAGCATTCCGACTCGGCATTTTAAACGGTTTCCTCGAAAATGAAGCGGTTTTTGACCCGAACTCCAAATCAACTCTAATTACTGTCAAAACGACCGTATAGGCGCGTAGATGACGACAAAGGGGTAGACACAAGTGTTTGAGCTATCAGTTGATGATAAACTTACGAATTGTCATAAATCGTTTCGCGTACAAACATGCGGCCCAATCATCACTGGGTGGTTGGCGAAAGGTGTAGAAAAGAGGTATCTACAATATTTGTTATCCTTAACTTGTGTAAGTCAATGTATATGGCATTATAGAAATACTTGTGCAGTGAATATTTGAATATTTGTTGCATACATAGCTAATTAATTACCACATAGAACGTGGTCCTTAAAATAAGGAAGAAAAAGTTGATTTTTGCATGTTGAATTTTAACCACAGAGCGCCACATAGGCTCTGTGATTGTTCCTTTAATAAATAGGATTAAGATATGACTCGGGCAACGCACGGGTTATTCATTGTTATTACAATATATAGTCCATATTTGTGACATATTTATTTATGTTTTGGGAGCTTTTATTTAAAGAAATTCGCAGCTCTCTTACCTCAACCATGAAATTTAGGGGTTTAATTCTCAGCCGCGACATAGTACGCTCATTTGAAATAAAAAAAATCGTAGCTAAGCGAGATTGGTAGTAGGTGGTCTTAAGATGAGCAACTTCTAGGAAATTCGAATGGTGCATATGAGGGAGGATTTTTTTTATCGACAAGACCATTTCGTTAATAAGGAGTCGTACGATAATACGACATCTGCAAAATATGTCAAATTTGACGAGATAGTAAGAACAAACGAGTAGCGCAAGAGTAGAGCAATTAGGCAGCTAGTACTACAATAGTACTCTAAACAATTATCATAAAGGAGACATGGAATTCTTATAATATTAGATAAGTGTTGGTTCTTGCTTATATAACTATTAACAATCCAACCCATTAGAATTGGAATTCTTATAATTTATATGATAAATGTTGTTATGGATAAAAAACACCTTTTGTACACCTATGACGTGGCAACATTTTACTGGTGAAAAAGATGGCAAAAGGTTGGCCGCGTGGCACATGGTGATTGGCGGATAAGAAGAGAATAGGATTGATGAAGTGGCAAGGTGTGGACCATGGGATTAAAAGGAAAAACAAACACACTTTGGCCATGAAATAGCACACGTGCAAAAATCAACAGCCAAGTCAACCAACAAACCCCTATTTTTTAGAGGGTTGACCTGGTATTTAGCAAGAGACGCAGAGGCAGCTCAAAAACCGTAGTTCTGATTCCAGCATCTATATAAGGACGAGGAGAGCAACACTCAAGGCATTCGATTTTTCAACCTAAGCAACTCTACAGTTCACAAAAATTTCGTCTACACTTGGCGATAATTTACTAGCTAACAAGAATCTTGTATTTCCTTACTTGGGCATTTACTCTCGATTATAGTGCAAATTTGGCGGGATTCCGATTCCCCCGCGGTTGTTCCCATACCGGGTTTTCCGCGTCACCAAAAATCCTCCGTGTCATTCTTTTCGTTCATCTTTATTTCCTTCTTTATTTCGTTGCATATTTATTCATTATATTCATCATAACCAAATATTAATCGGCCATAGATTAATCACTATCACTCACAAATTAAATCGATAATCAGGTAAATTTTTACCAAAACAGGTTGGCGCCCATCGTGGGGCATAGTGATCATTTTCTATAGTCAAATCTCGCAAGACTGGACCAGCCGTCACGATGTCCGAAACAACCAAATCCTTCCAAAGACCACAAAGATGTCACCCGTCTTCTGGAGCAGGACTTACTTCTGCATCCGCAGGATCAGTCAGTGCACCCCCAACGTCCAGCCAGACGATCCCCGTCAGCATGTCAACCAGAGCCATGCCCCAGCTTTAGAAGCCACCGCAGACTCCAAAGTCAGCAGGTGCATCCGGTCATTCCAAATCCAAAGAGGGAGAGCAGCCCAAAGAGAGGTGAAGTCGTATCCGTGCCGGACCCGGAAGGCTCAGGCGCAGAAGTTCTCTGAAGCAGAGGATCTCCAGCGCTCGATCCGATGCAGGTGATTATTCAGGGGATGGACACTCTGCGTCAGGCCGTTGAGGATCTAAGGAAGGACAACCAGAACCTGATTGCTCAGATCGTGACAGAAGTCCAGACCAAGCCAACATCAGCACCAGAGGCTCCTACCAGAACCAGCGGTGGAGGGTCGAATCGATCAATTCCATCAGAACTAGTCACTAGACTGGACCTTACAGGAGTAGCACCCAGCGAACCAATTGAGCCCAGAGGATTGGGATGCCTATCATTTGATAATCCACCCAATCAGCAGCAGACAACAGGTAACGCTTTGTTTAGCACCCCATCAGGATCTGACCTTCCACCTTTCTCAGGTACCCCGCGCACCAGACATCAGGATGGCAATCTGGACCTGTCACCAATGCAGCAATTCCATCCTACAACCAGTACACCAGTGGAACCTGGATCGGAGGATTACAGCAGACACCAGGATGGCAGCCTGGATCCATAATCGCTCAACACCAAGAACTACCATCATCCAAAGACCATGCCAATTTTCTGGAGCGCCTTGGCTTGGAGGTACACCGGCTGGTTCTTTTCTGCCTGTTTCTAACCCTCTTGTAGGAGCAGGTAATTCCCTAGAGCAGCAATACCTGGAGCTGGGGGAGCTGATGTACAGGATACCAGGCGTAGCCCGTCCGTTAGAGAAAGCAGCTAGAGACAGCTATGCAGACTCACCTTTCGTGGATGACATAGCCCTAATCGGTGTCCCTAAAAGATGTGTGCCTCCAGCCATGACGCTCTATGACGGAACCACGGACCCACTCGACCATATCAATCACTACAAGCATAAAATGATGGTGATAACCGCAACTGGATCTCTAAAGGAAGCTTGTATGTGCAAGGGACTCGGATCAACCCTGTCAGGAGCAGCCCTACAGTGGTTCGTTGGCCTGCCAAATAGGAGCATATCCAGTTTCGCCGACCTAGTCAATGCCTTCAACCAGCAGTTCGCCAGCAACAGAAAGCCGGAGAAGCAGACTAGTGACCTCTACCGAATAGTGCAAGGGTTCGAGTAGTCCACCCGTGATTACTTGAATAGGCTCAACAAGGAGAAGGTGGCTATCCCAAGATGTGATATAGCAACCACTATACAAGCTTTCCGCCAAGGACTGCACCAGGATTCAGATCTCTACAAGGATCTGACGAAGCACCCTTGTACCACCTTTGAGGAAGTACAGACAAAGGCAATTGCTGTCATGAGATTAGAGGAAGACTCTGCACCAATCAGAGGCATCTATGATTCAGACCCAGTATCCAGAAAAGCTCCAGTAGAAAATAAGAGTGAAAGGCCCAAGCCCTACAGCAGGAGCGTAAACAGAGTCTCTAGAAATTCTGAAGAAAGGAGCGAAGCAGATCTGCCTCCGAAAGTAAGTGAGTATGGTTTTACTACGAATCTTGCAGGACTATTCAAAGCCTTGAAGAAGCTGGGACGCAGAGTCAGATGGCCAAAAGTTCCAGAAGGAAACCCCACCAGCAGAAGGGACACAGGCAAGAAGTGTGAGTTCCACGGCAGCAACACCAACGACACCGATGAATGTCACTCCCTCAGAAAGGAAGTCAAATTCCACTATGATCAAGGAAATATGGATCACCTCCTACCCAGAAACGCAACCAGAGTGAACTCTACAGATCAGGTTCTGTCATCTCCTCCTCCTAAGTGCACTAGAACTGTGAATGTTATTACAGGTGGATCGGAGCTGTGTGGGCTGACATATTCAGCAGCAAAGAGGCATGCGACCAGAATTAAGCGAGACAGACCAGAAAGCTCCTGCAGGATTAATCGCCAGAATCTGCCGTCAGTCACCTTTGACGAAACAGATGCAGCGTCTGCTCCAGAACAGCACCACAATGCCCTAATCATCACGCTTCCTATAGAAAATTGCGAGGTGAGGAAGACCTTGGTGGATACCGGAAGCTCTGTCAACTTGATCATGTTAGAGACACTCAAAGGCATGGGATTCACCGAGAAAGATCTAGCAAAGAAGGCGGTTCCCTTGGTTGGTTTCAGTGGCGAAACAAAGCACTCCCTAGGAGAAATCGTCATCCCAACCTACGCCGGAGGTGTAAACAAGCAGGTAAGGTATCTGGTTATTGACGGACCCTCTACTTACAATGTGATCCTTGGCAGGCCCTGGATCCACGAGATGAAAGAAATTCCCTCAACGACCACCAATGCCTGAAGTTTCCAACGCCTTGGGGGGTGCAAGAGATACGTGGGGATCAGGAAGAAGCTAAGGATTGCTATAAGGTGGATCTGAAGTCAACAACCGGCTCGCCCGCATAGCAATTACAGAGCCAGCGCATCCAGGACGAGTACATTAAGCCTCAGCAGGCAGAGCTGGACGAAGTCATCCTGGACGCACTGCATCCAGAACGAACTGTGCTCATTGGATCTGAATGTAAAAGTAACATTCGTGAAGAACTTGTTCGATTATTGAGAACTAACATAGACTGCTTTGCTTGGTCACATGATGATATGATAGGGATAGACCCAAGTGTGATAACTCACAAGCTAAGTGTGGATCCAAGCTGTAAACCTGTGCAGCAGAAAAGAAGAAAATTTGCTTCTGAAAGGAACTAGGTCATAAACAAAGAAGTAGATAACCTGCTTGCTACCGGAAAAATTCGAGAAGTAAAGTATCCAGAATGGTTGTCTAATGTGGTGGTGGTTCCGAAGAAGAATGGCAAGTCGAGGGTCTGCGTCGATTTCACGGATTTAAATAAAGCTTGCCCAAAGGATCCATTTCCACTACCACACATAGATGCCATGGTGGATGTCACTGCAGGGCACGAGATGCTGACATTCCTGGATGCCTGGAGCGGATATAACCAGATAAAGATGCACCCCAGTGACCAGGAAAAGACAGCATTCAGATCCGAGCGAGGTATCTACTGTTATAATGTCATACCTTTTGGACTGAAAAATGCAGGATCTACCTATCAGAGGCTAGTAAACATGATGTTTAAAGAGCAAATAGGCCAAACTATGGAAGTATACATAGACGATATGGTCGTCAAATCGAAGCAGGCTTCACAGCACCATCAGCATCTGGCAGAAACTTTCAACACCCTCAGAAAATATCAAATGAAGCTAAATCCGACAAAGTGTACCTTCGGAGTATCTAGTGGAAAGTTTCTGGGGTATATGGTAACCCAGAGGGGGATAGAGGCTAGCACCAAGCAAATCAAAGCAATCCTGCAGCTGGAGTCACTGCAGAAACCAAAAGACGTCCAGCGTCTAACTGGAAGAGTGGCGGCCCTGAATAGGTTCATATCCAGGTCCTCGGACAGATGCAGACTATTTTATGATGTACTCAGAAAAAGCCAAAGATTAGAGTGGAAAGATGATCATGAGAAAGCATTTCAGGAGCTGAAGCATTATCTCAGCACCCCACCACTCCTGTTGAAGCCAGAGCCAGGAGAGCCACTCTTCCTGTACCTGTCAGTTACAGAAGCAGCAGTCAGTGCAGTACTAGTACGAGAGCAGGAAGGATCACAGCATCCAGTATATTACATCAGTAAGTCTCTGCTTCCAGCAGAGACCAGGTACACGTCACTAGAAAAACTTGTCCTTATACTAGTTATTGCATCCCATAAATTGCGTCCCTACTTCGAGTCTCATACAATTTCTGTGATAACTAATTATCCTCTTAAGACTATCATGAGAAAACCAGAATTGTCAGGAAGGATGGCTAAATGGTCCGTGCACTTGAGCGGTTACGATTTGCAGTTTGAACCCCGTACGGCCATAAAGTCTCAGGCTCTGGCAGACTTCATGTCTGACTTCTGCCCAGCCCTCCAGACCCAGGCAGAGCAGGACATTCTGAGTCTGGAAGAAGATAAAGGAGAACAAGTATGGGAGCTACATGTGAACGGAGCCTCAAATGCCAAGGGAGCAGGAGTACGACTGGTCCTCAAGTCACCCCAGGGAGATCTCATAGTCCAGGCTGTACGACGTGAATTCAAGGCCACAAACAACGAAGCAGAATATGAGGCATTGATCCTGGGTCTGAAGCTGGCTCTGGATCTGAAAATCAGACACCTTCAAGTTTGCAGTGATTCTAAACTTGTAGTTAACCATGTTAATGATTTCTATGAGGCCAGGGATCCCAGAATGATGGCATATCTAGACGTAGAAAAGGAGCTGAAAATCAGATTTGTCACGTTCAACATCAAGCAAATCCCCAGGGACCAGAACGCAGAAGCAAATGCACTAGCCACCCTGGGGGCAACCTTCAAAGCAAGAACCATCTCCACAATACCAATTGTCCACGTGTTGGAGCCAGCAACACTAAAATCTCAGCAGGAAGCAGAAGTGGTGTGCAGCACCAGCAATGAAGAAAATACTCCAGACTGGAGGAAATCATACCTGGACTGGCTGCAGAATGATATCCTGCCAGCAGAAAGAAAGGAGGTAAGGAGCTTTAGAATGAGAGTATCCAGATTCATACTAATTGATGGTGTTCTGTTCAGGAAATCCCTCGCCGGACCCTACCTCAGATGCCTGGATCAAGGAGAGTCTCAGGCTGTTTTGCATGCTCTCCATAGTGGAGAATGGGGAAACCATGCAGGGGGCAGGAGCCTGTCCAACAAGGCACAGAGGCAGGGATACTTCTGGCCCATAATGCACAAAGATGGCATGGAATTCGCAAAAAGATGTGACGCTTGTCAGAGGCACGCCCACGTTAGCCACCAGCCAGCAGAGCCTCTGCACCAGGTTATCTAACCATGGCCCTTCATCAAATAGGGAATGGACATCGTGGGACCACTACCCAGAGCACCAGGAAACAAAGTCTATATGCTCGCCATGACGGACTACTTCTCCAAATGGATAGAAGCAGAATCATTCTCCCAGGTTACAGAAACCCAGGTGATATCCTTCATTAAACGCAATATCATATGCAGGTTTGGCATTTCATCTGAGATTATATGTGATAACGGGTCCCAATTCATTGGAAATAAGACAGAAGCTTTTTGTGCTAGGTGGAATATCTCGTTGCAGAAATCTACTCCTAGGAACCCCCAGTACAACGGACAAGCTGAATCCAGCAATAAGATTATCGTCGAAAACATGAAAAAGAAGCTGGAGGAGATTGGGGGCAAATGGGCAGAAGAGCTACCTCTGGTTCTCTGGGCTGACAGAACCACACCAAAGGTTGCAACGGGACAAACTCCCTTCAGCCTGGTGTTCGGAGCAGAAGCAGTCATCCCATCCGAAGTTAGGGTCCCAACCCACAGATATGGATGCATAACAGAAGATCGGAATTAGGTGAAAATGGCAAGCAATCTGGACACGATAGATGAACTCAGAACCAGCGCCCAGATCAGGATGGCTTCCTACTGACATACTGTGGATAGAAGCTATAACAAGAATATAAAAGTAAGAACCCTGCAGGTAGGAGATCTTGTCCTGAGGAAAGTCTTCCAGAACACCAAGAACCAGCAAGCAGGAAAATTCGCCTACAACTGGGAGGGGCCATACCAAGTAGAAAGCACAGTTGGAAATGGAGCCTACCGACTCATGACCATGGAAGGACAAATGGTTCCCAGATCCTGGAACATCACCCACTTGAAAAAGTATTTCACTTAAGTCACCAAAGATGGTCGCAATCGGGTACACTCAAATTTTCACTACCGTATACAAATCAAATTTCAGCCAGGTTCTAGATATTGCCTTAAATATTTTAAGGCTCAAAATGTTTTTCTGGCTCTAAATATTTTTCTATCTCTAAATATTTTTCTGTCCCTAAATATTTTTCTGACTCTGAAATATTTTCTGACTCTGAATATTTTTCTGGTTCTAAATGTTATTTCTGAATTCAACATTTCTGGTTCTAAAACAACATTGTTTGTATTTTAAATAAGTTTTAAGTTACAAAACAACTTTGAATGTTTTAAGTATAGAATCTCTTCTTATTTTAAATGGGCAAGTGAATAAAATGCAAACTAATCTGGCAGAGTCTGTATTCATTACAGAAGGCGTGTGTCCGTGGCTAAGCACGTACAACCGGGACAACCAGCCTCCTGCGATGCATTAGCACCCACGCAAGCCTGGCTCCTCTGGACGAGTGGGCATACTAGACCCCTTAGCCAGCAATCAAACAACGATGGCCAAACAAACGACGTGCATGCACAAATCAAAGCACCAGAAATGGTACGACACAAAGATATATCCACCAGAAAATACTTAAGTTCAAAAGCAAAATACGTTTGGTACCAGAACCAGACCAAAATACATCAAACTGTTCAAAATAAAACTGAAATGTTACGCCCCGCAGGGCCAAAAACTAACTAAGCATGGTAAAAGTCTTTCAGACGCAGAAAAGCTAATCTATGTCAATGTGATCCACAACCACAGAAGCAGCTGCCTGAGTATCAGGAGCAGGAGAATTCACCTCTTCCTCAGCTCCTGGATCATCATCAGCAGAGGCAGCACCAGCTCCTATCAAGCCGACTAGTAGATCCAGGTTCAGGCCATCAGGGAAATCAGTAGCAAGCCTCTCTTCTTCAGCTCCTAAGTCCCAAGCCTAATGTTCTCCATTCTAGAACGCCTTTATGCACTTAATCTTCGTCTCCAGAGCAGCGTAGGACAGAGCATTCACCAAAGTCTCCCCGAGCTCAGCATTCTTCTCCTTCAACTCTTGTATCTCAGAAGCCTTCTCTTCCTGAACCTGGGAAACACGAGCCTCCGCATCAGCAGCACGTTTCTCAGCCTCTGAGGCACGTTTCTCAACTTCTGAGGTGCGTTTCTCAGCATCAGCAGCATTCTTTTCAGCGCCATAAAACCGCCCTTCAGCAGCAAAAAGACTGTTCTGCAACCTCTGCTTCTGAGCAGCCTCCTCCAACACCAGACTCTGGGACTTGTCTAAATCAGCCTGAATTTTAAGCTTGCTCTCATTGGCTTCTTTCATCTGCTTCTGAAAATTAGCATTTTCTACTTCTAGGAGAGGTACCTTCTCCCGCAGATACAGAGCCATCTGGAGGGACTGTCGCACCAGAACAGAGTGTCAAAAAAAAAAAAAAAAGATTGGAGCAGTCAGTATCCGTTTACCTCAATGGAGTGCTCAGCTGCACGATCCACCAAATCATGTAAAGCTCTGCTGTCCAATGCAGACCTAGGAGCAGGAAGTAGCAGCTGGTTCATTAAGCCCAGGTTACGCGCAGATTTAGCCTTGCCAAAATCGTTTGAAAGTGTAATGGCAACAACCCCAGTAGCAGGAGCAGATCTGGAAGCAGGAGTAGCTCCAGAAGAATGAATGGCTCCAGATGCCGAGATTGAAGCAAAAGCAGACGTGGCAGTAGGGATAGGGCCGGAAGCAGGAGTAGGTCTGGAAACAGGAGGATCCCCAAAAGCAGACAACCCATGCCCAGGAATTGGAGGCCTCGCGGTCAGAGGAGTGGCTTCAATAGGAGTCTGCTCCTTAGCCTGACCCGCAGGAGCTGCTCTTCTCTTAGGACGAGGTCCAGAACCAGGGGCAGGAGTGGATTTCCTTTTCTCAGCAGGCTTGGGGGCAACCTCAACGCGTTTCTTCTCTCTCAGGGCCAGAACGTCGTCCAGTGGAATTTTTGCAGAGCCTAGAAGCAAGGATAACCAAGTCAAAACTAGAAAATATCAAAAATCCAGAAACAGAACATAGTCAGAAGGAGAAGAACAAGCGCACCAGTCGACATTGATTCAATGTGTTCTTTTTCCTCGGCTGCTGTCTCCTTCACCACAGAAGCAGAATCCTGAACCAGATTTGGGAAGGTCCTATGCTCTGGGGGTGGACCGAATAGCTTGTAAAGAGACGCAACTTCGTCGGAGGATGGAGGCAAGTGGCACAGATATGCACAAAGAACCAAGTAAGGAAGTATAAGCATCAAAAAAAAAATTCACAAAAATTAGGGCATGCAAGTACCATGGGTAGACCGCCAGGCGCTGACAATATAGTCGGTCGGAGGAGGAAGGGTGTCAACTTTAACAAAGATAAAACGGTAAACCACTTGTTGTCATCAGGTTTCATCGGAAAAATAATGCAATTTTTCTCCCCATCCCGAACTCAGATGGTCACTTGGCCCCGGCTAAGAGACCTGACCGAAAACAAGTGGGCGAGATCTGAGAGGCCGATATCATAGCCAAAACGACAATTCATAGCCACAATAGCAAGCAAAGTTCGCCAAGTATACGGAGCTACTTGACAGATAGCCAAGTGATCCAGGTTCAGAAACTCCTGAATCAGAGGAGGAAAGGGAAACCTCAGACCCAGACGGAAAGCGTACTCATACAGACACATCCACCCCTCCCTCACAGAGTCAGCTTTTTGACCAGGGGTTGGAATATGAAACACCACGTCATCAGAAAAACCAAACGTTTCCTTAATATAAGCAAGATCTTCTGGAGTGAAGTCGGAATCGCAGGAATGCTTGGAGGAAAGAACACCGCCGGAGAGGAAAAGATTAGGCGGCGTCAAGGGATCAGCGGCAGAGGTTGAAGAAGCGGTATTTTGAGACATAGCAAAGAAAAATAAGGAACGAAGGTCGAAGAAAGGGGAAAGGAAGACGAAGTACCTGAACGGCGGCCGGAAAACTGAGGGTCAGTAGTGGAAAAGTTAGGAGGAGATTGTAAATTGAAAGGGAGTTGGGAAACCGAGGGGATGTGATATAAAGGAGAAAAAGAGAGTTTATGGGGGAGTGGGGGATTGAATGTGGCGGTTGAGGACATTAAGTGGGAGGTTATCGAAGTTGAAACAACTGCAAACATTCAGTCAGTTCTCCGCATCGCAAACAGAAATTCCCGCCTAAAAAATATTTTGAGACGGAAATTTGGGGGCAATTGTTATGGATAAAAAACACCTTTTGTACACCTATGACGTGGCAACATTTTACTGGTGAAAAAGATGGCAAAAGGTTGGCCGCGTGGCACATGGTGATTGGCGGATAAGAAGAGAATAGGATTGATGAAGTGGCAAGGTGTGGACCATGGGATTAAAAGGAAAAACAAACACACTGTGGCCATGAAATAGCACACGTGCAAAAATCAACAGCCAAGTAAACCAACAAACCCCTATTTTTAGAGGTTGACCTGGTATTTAGCAACAGACGCAGAGGCAGCTCAAAACCCATAGTTCTGATTCCAGCATCTATATATGAAGAGAATTCAGCCGAGCATTCCTCTTTTGAACCCGGTTTTGGACCTTGCACAAGATTGAGGTCTAACATGAATTCCGTCTAAGAAGTCGTGCCTTTTTCCAGCATGGGATTAATCTTTGGTGAGTTTGGGACGTTTTTGTGTAGGAACTTGTATCCCAAAGCTTTTCCTATCATTGAGTTTGCCAAGCTTTTAGAACAGCGCGCAATCAGGAACAATGCTGGAGCAGGCTTCGTTTTATGTGCATTATGTCGCTATCAACATTCCTCTTTTGATCAAACATAGCTCAAGGGCCCTTAGAAGAGTATTTGCAGCATTGCCAAAGTCTTCCAAGTGAGTCCAAGTGTGCATAAACAAGACTTGAGCTAGTAAACAAGGGATTGTTGTACTATTAGTTTACTTTCTATCTTTTATGCTTTATGTCCTTTTCTTTTCTGATTTCTTGTAAGGTCCTTGGCTGCCGTGTTTGGTGGTATTAGCAGCCCTTTTTGTGGCCATAGGATGCTATCTTAGATGAAGGGAGGAGATTGTCTTGCTTGTCCTATAAAAGCAAGCACAACCCTTAGACAAAATCAGATTATTTTGAATGAAAAAACCCTAAGAAGCAACCTGCTTTCTTTCTTCTTTATCTTTGCTTTGTGCTTGATAAAACTCCCTTGCTTAGTGCTAGGAGGTTGGATAAGTCCTTTGCTAAGTGCTTGGACAAGTCCTAGGCTTAATTCATTGCTTTGTGTTCGAATTAAGTCATACCTTGAGTCCTAAACAAGCTGAGTTTTCTTTGTTTGTCATTCAAGTATTTCGTGTCAATTATCAACTCAAATCTGATAGTTTTAGTTAAAATTGGTTATCAGAGCTTTGGTTAACAACAAAATCCTTTCTTTGTGAGTTCATTATACCCTAACCACATTAAAAACACAAAAACCAACCATGAGTGAAGAAAGGATTGCTGGAATTGAAACACAAGTTACTCAACTTTCTGAAAAATGTGATTTGTTGCTAGAATCTCTCAATGTTATCATGGCTAATATTCCAACACCACCACCAAGAGGAGGACGACCACCTAGAGGCAGGGGTAGAGGCCGTGGCCTCATGGGAAGAGGACGAGCTCACGGTGGCCATGAAGAAGAGGAGCTTTCTGATTCGGAGGAGTCTATGGCCGAGGCCTTTCATGGAGAGCCCAACAAAGACTTAAAGGTAGAAATTCCTGATTTTCATGGTAGTTTAAACCCCGAGGATTTGTTAGATTGGTTTAGGACCATTGAAAGAGTCTTTGAGTTTAAGGGTTATTCTGATGGCAAAGCTTTTAAAGTTGCAATCTTGAAACTCAAAGGCTATGCCTCCCTTTGGTATGAGAACTTAAAAAATCAGAGAAGAAGGGATGGTAAGGAACCTATTAAGTCTTGGTTAAAACTGAAAAAGAAGCTTAATGAGAAGTTTATACCTAAAGAGTACACTCAAGACATTTTCATTAAGCTCACACAACTTAAACAAGACCAACAACCACTTGAGTCATATCTTAGAGACTTTGAACAACTTACTTTGCAATGTGAACTCAATGAGAAGCCCGAACAGAAAATTGCTAGATTTGTTGAAGGGTTAGATACTAAGATTGCTCATAGGGTTAGAATGCAACAAGTATGGTCCTTTGATGAAGCCGTTAATTTGGCTTTAAGGGTTGAGAAAATGGGTAAAGGGAAGGCTACAGTCACCAAACCAACCACCAAACCCGCCACGTTTAGACCCCCAACCAGTTTCAAAATTAATGAACCACCCTCTCAAAACAAGACCACCATACTTGACAAGGGAAAAGCAGCCGAAACCTCACAAAAAAAGACCATGCCTCTCAAAAAATGTTACCAATGCCAAGGTTATGGTCACTTTGCCAAAGAATGCCCAACCAAGAGAGCCCTTAGTAGCTTTGAAGTGGTTCATTGGGGAGATGATGAGATTCTTGTGTGTGATGAGGAAAGGGAAGGAACGGACCATGAGGAGGATGATGTGGTTATGCCGGATGCGGGTCTTAGCTTGGTTACTTGGAGAGTGATGCATACCCAACCCCAACCCTTGGAAATGGACCAAAGACAACAAATTTTCAGGTCTAGGTGCACCATTAAAGGGAGGGTTTGTAATCTTATCATTGATGGAGGGAGTTGTACCAATGTTGCCTCTAGTACTCTCATTGACAAACTATCATTACCTACACAAGACCATCCTAGTCCTTATAAGCTAAGGTGGCTCAACAAAGGGGCTGAAGTGAGGGTTGATAAGCAATGCTTGGTTCCTTTTTCCATTGGCAAAAACTATGTAGATGAAGCTCTTTGTGATGTTCTTCCAATGGATGCTTGTCACTTGCTACTTGGGAGACCGTGGGAGTTTGATAGGGACTCGGTTCATCATGGTAAAGACAACACCTACACCTTCAAATTTGGCTCAAGAAAGGTCATCCTAGCACCTTTACCACCTGTTCTCAAGCATATTCCAACACCCTCCATGCTTGAACCATCTAAGGAAGTGTTACTAATCAATGGGGCAGAAATGTTGCAAGAGTTAAAGGAGGATAGGGACGTGTATGTGCTTATAGCCAAGGAAGTGGTGGGAGAGCAAGAGAAGGGGCTGCCTAGTGAGGTCCAACGCCTACTCAAAACCTATGATGATGTGTTTCCAAATGAGCTTCCTAGTGGTTTGCCTCCTCTTAGAGGAATTGAACATCATATTGATTTCATTCCGGGAGCTACTCTACCCAACAAGGCAGCCTATAGAAGTGATCCTAAAGCTAGCCAAGAATTGCAACAACAAATTGGAGAGCTAATGAGCAAGGGTTTTGTGAGGGAGAGCCTTAGCCCTTGTGCCGTTCCAGCCTTGCTTGTGCCCAAGAAAGATGGGTCATGGAGGATGTGCACCGATAGTAGAGCCATCAACAACATAACCATCAAGTATAGGTTTCCTATACCAAGGCTTGATGACATCCTAGATGAGCTTAGTGGAGCCAAACTGTTTTCAAAGATTGATTTAAGGCAAGGTTATCATCAAGTAAGAATCAAAGAAGGAGATGAGTGGAAAACCGCATTCAAAACAAAGCATGGGTTGTATGAATGGCTTGTCATGCCATTTGGTCTTTCTAATGCACCAAGCACTTTCATGAGGCTTATGAATGAAGTGCTTAGGCCTCACTTGGGCAGCTTTGTTGTTGTATACTTTGATGACATCTTGGTGTATAGTCCTAACAAAGAAGAGCACCTCAATCATTTACAAATATTGTTTGACACTCTTAGGGAGCACAAGTTGTATGGGAAGCTTGAGAAGTGTTCTTTTATGCAAAGTGAAGTCCAATTCTTGGGTTTCATCATTTCTGACCGTGGCATATTAGTTGATCAAGAGAAGGTTAAAGCAATCAAGTCATGGCCTATTCCTAGGAATATCACGGATGTGAGGAGCTTTCATGGGTTAGCATCATTCTATAGGAGGTTTATCAAGGATTTTAGCACTCTCATGGCTCCTATAACTGAATGTATGAAGAAGGGGGAGTTCAAATGGGGAGATAAGGCTGAAACTTCCTTCAACACCATCAAGGAAAAGCTATGTGAGTCTCTTATTCTTGCTTTGCCAAATTTTGATAAGTTGTTTGAAGTTGAGTGTGATGCTAGTGGCATTGGCATTGGGGCTGTCCTTGTTCAAGAACACAAGCCAATTGCTTACTTTAGTGAGAAATTGAGTGGTGCCAAGCTAAATTACTCAACTTATGACAAAGAGTTCTATGCCATTGTAAGAGCCTTAACTCATTGGAGCCATTACCTCAAGCCAAGGCCCTTTGTCCTTCATTCGGATCATGAGGCTCTTAAGTACATCAATGGGCAGCATAAGCTCAACCATAGACATGCCAAATGGGTTGAGTTCTTACAATCATTCAACTTTGCAAGCAAGTACATAGAAGGGAAGGATAACGTGGTTGCGGATGCTCTATCAAGGAGGTTCATTATGTTGAGTTACATGGAACAAAGAGTGCTTGGGTTTGAGCACATGAAAGAGTTTTACCAAGAGGATCCAGATTTCAAGGAGGAGTGGGGGTCATTGCAAAATGGACGAGCTAAGGGGGGTCATTACTTGGTCCAAGAGGGGTTCTTGTTTCGTGGAAACCGCTTGTGTGTGCCAAGGAGTCCTTATAGAAGCTTGTTGGTACGAGAAGCACACTCCAATGGTCTTGCCGGGAACTTTGGCATTCAAAAGACCTATGACATACTCCAAGAGCATTTCTATTGGCCTAAGATGCTTGGGGATGTCCAAGATGTTATCAAGAGGTGTGCTCCATGTCAACAATCCAAGTCCTACTTCAAAACAGGCCCCTATACCCCTTTACCCGTCCCAAACCAGCCATGGGAAGACATTAGCATGGATTTCATAGTTGCTTTGCCAAGAACTCAAAGAGGCAAGGACTCCATCATGGTTGTTGTGGATAGGTTTAGCAAGATGGCTCACTTCATTGCTTGTAAGAAAACGGAGGATGCATCTAGTGTGGCTGATTTATACTTCAAAGAGGTGGTTAAGCTCCATGGAGTTCCAAGTCTATTGTCTCGGATAGGGATTCAAAGTTCATGAGCCATTTTTGGAGGTCCTTGTGGAAGCTACTAAAGACTAGGCTCTTATTTAGCACCTCCCATCACCCCCAAACTGATGGACAAACGGAGGTGACTAACAAGACTCTAGGGAGAATCCTAAGGTGCACGGTTTCTAAATCATTGAAGGATTGGGATCTCAAACTAGCTCAAGCCGAGTTTGCCTTCAATAGGGCTCCTTCTTCAAGCACGGGCAAGTCTCCATTTGAAGTTGTTTATGGCGCCAACCCCCTCATGCCCACTGATTTGGCACCCATCCAAAGGAAAAAGATTGATTTCGATGCTAAGAAAAGAGTTGAGCAAATGCTACAAATCCATGCTCAAGTTAAGAAGCAAATTGAGAAAACAAATGAAGCATACAAAGCAAGGGCCAAGGGTCCTAAGCAAGCCACAAACTTTGAAGTAGGGGATCTTGTTTGGATTAACCTAAGAAAAGAAAGATTTCCAACCAAAAGGAAGAACAAGCTCATGCCAAGAGCGGATGGTCCATTCGAAGTCCTCGAAAAGATTGGGTCCAATGCCTACAAGATTAACTTGCCCGGAGATTATGAGGTCCATGGCACATTCAATGTTGGGGATTTAAGTCCTTATTATGAAGAGATTGAAGATGATAATGGCCAGGATTTGAGGGCAAATCCTTTTCAAGAAGGGGAGATTGAAGAGAATTCAGCCGAGCATTCCTCTTTTGAACCCGGTTTTGGACCTTGCACAAGATTGAGGTCTAACATGAATTCCGTCTAAGAAGTCGTGCCTTTTTCCAGCATGGGATTAATCTTTGGTGAGTTTGGGACGTTTTTGTGTAGGAACTTGTATCCCAAAGCTTTTCCTATCATTGAGTTTGCCAAGCTTTTAGAACAGCGCAATCGTGAACAATGCTTTGGAGCAGCTTCGTTTTATGTGCATTATGTCGCTATCAACATTCCTCTTTTGATCAAACATAGCTCAAGGGCCCTTAGAAGAGTATTTGCAGCATTGCCAAAGTCTTCCAAGTGAGTCCAAGTGTGCATAAACAAGACTTGAGCTAGTAAACAAGGGATTGTTGTACTATTAGTTTACTTTCTATCTTTTATGCTTTATGTCCTTTTCTTTTCGATTTCTTTCTTGTAAGGTCCTTGGCTGCCGTGTTTGGTGGTATTAGCAGCCCTTTTTGTGGCCATAGGATGCTATCTTAGATGAAGGGAGGAGATTGTCTTGCTTGTCCTATAAAAGCAAGCACAACCCTTAGACAAAATCAGATTATTTTGAATGAAAAAACCCTAAGAAGCAACCTGCTTTCTTTCTTCTTTATCTTTGCTTTGTGCTTGATAAAACTCCCTTGCTTAGTGCTAGGAGGTTGGATAAGTCCTTTGCTAAGTGCTTGGACAAGTCCTAGGCTTAATTCATTGCTTTGTGTTCGAATTAAGTCATACCTTGAGTCCTAAACAAGCTGAGTTTTCTTTGTTTGTCATTCAAGTATTTCGTGTCAATTATCAACTCAAATCTGATAGTTTTAGTTCAATATACGAACGAGGAGAGCAACACTCAAGGCATTCGATTTTTCAACCTAAGCAACTCTACAGTTCACAAAAATTCCGTCTACACTTGGCGATAACTTACTAGCTAAAAAGAATCTTGTATTTCCTTACTTGGGCATTTACTCTCGATTATAGTGCAAATTTGGCGGGATTCCGACTCCCCCCGCGGTTGTTCTAACACCGGGTTTTCCGCGTCACCAAAAATCCTCCGTGTCATTCTTTTCGTTCATCTTTATTTCCTTCTTTATTTCGTTGCATATTTATTCATTATATTCGTCATAACCAAATATTAATCGGCCATAGATTAATCACTATCACTCACAAATTAAATCGATAATTAGGTAAATTTTTACCAAAACAGATGTTAGTGCTGTGCGTTTGTTGGTACCTTTGTCCCCTTTCTCTTTGTTTGTATGAAGTAGTATTTGCGGTCTGTATAAACGCTAAATACATCATGTTATAAGTGAGTGTAATCACTGTTTTTTTTTTGTTTTTTTGGTACGCAAAGTTCAATCAGTGCTCAAACATGAGTATATCTACATTACTACGTATAGTAATGTTTGTCTGAATTGAATAGTGATTAGAGTTTTAGTTTGTGTTTTTCGAACTTTATTGTATTATATATTTGCGTACAATTCTTATACAGAGTATTCAATCTAATTTCGACATGCTAAGATGATGATATTGTCGACAATGACATAGTTAATACAGTAATATCAAGTTGGAGCTCAATATTCCTCGGAAATATTTGAGAGCGGTACATATAAAGTTTATAAGTTTTTTCATAAAAGTTTGATCATGTTTAATATTTAATAAACAACCAAATCAAATAAAAAGGAGAAACTATCCGAACGACATTAGAGTCCAACAATTGCGCACTACTTCGGGCGATATTAGAAACTCCAACAACTGTAAACTATTTTGAGCAATATTAGCGACTAGAACAATTATTGTACTATTCCGAGCTATATTAAAAATTCCAATAATTATAAAATATCTTAATTATTATATTTTTAAAGTCTTAATTTTAAAATTGTGAGACTAAATATTGTTACGACCAATGGGTTTTGTGTCTATTATATACCTTATTTAAATACAATAGGCCATTTTATACAAGTATTTGTGCACAATATGAAAGTGTTTAACTAATACATCATGTTGATTCTCAAAAATCAATGTAGCGAAACGACTCGGGCTTGAACACTAGTAAATATATATTGGAGACTTTTTTCGAGCGACGTGGTAGTCTCAAACTTTTTAAAAACACTGAAAATAAATTTTAAATTTTAAAATTAATTATTTACAATTGTCCTATTAGAATTAGGAAATAATTAATTATTTACAATTTTCCTATTAGAAATAGAAAATAATTTTTTAAATATTTGCACACTTATTATTTTAAAATTATTAACTTTTTCCAACTTTTCTATTAATATTTTGATTGTTTCTTAATATTCGTACTTATACATATGAAAACTTAGATATAACTCGAGTACTTCGATATGCTATTTGACCATCTAAAATCGATTATGAGAGCATATACAAGCACCGTAAAAATAGCATGCACCAAGCTAAGGTTGAATAAGAAAAATACAACTATTTAATGACAAATATGTACTACTATACTAACGATAGAATATAAATATGAAGAGAAATTTATTTCATGGTTATCATAATTAGCGCAATTTTAGGATTTGTCATAAATTAGCATATCATGATTCTTCAAATAGATCTCTTAATCCTTCAAAATGGTCAATCTACTTACCTTTATGTAAAACATATTTGGTCTAGAATCAGAGATAAGTACAACTTCTAAAAGACGGTCTCTCAATAAATTATAGAAAACGAGTTTCTATTTGAAATAGAAATGGTGCAAAAAGTAATAAAATAGGTGCGCATAATAAGTCCGCATCAAAGAAAATGTAAAGAAAATGGGAAATGATGGTAGGAATCAAAGACAACGGTTTTATGTTTTTAGTTACTTGAAATTTTTTGCCAACCATAAATATTACTCCACAGATTACTTTTAAATATATATACATGCGTAAAAGTAAAGCATTAAGAAGCGCTCCTAAACAAAAAATTTGTGGTTTTCACAAAAAAAAAATGGTAACCGAAGTTATATTTAACAAGCATATGAAATACAAATGTAATGATAATAATAATAAGTTGGTCTCCATTAAAACGATGATATTCGTCTTAAGTTAAGATTGGCGTAAGTCAAATAAATGGTTTGGATATAAAAAGTACTAAATTAATCACATCACTAATTCACTTTTGAATGCTATAAGATTTGTGGGTATTGGCTTGACATGTGCTTGAGAATGAGTTGCTTGAGACTCATAGATTGGGTTGACAGGTGCTTGAGAGTGAGTTTGTTAGATATTGAGGGTGAGTATCAAAAGTGTTGGCAAGAGAGAAGAAGAACAATAAAAGTGAGTAGATGAGATTTATTGCTAAATCCAATTAATAATTGAGCTAAAACTTTAATGACAAGTAGTTTGCGCTTAAGGCTGGGCTGTTACACTTGAAAGTCTGTCCTTCTAACCACTGCCCTAAATGATCACGTGCAACCAAACCAATACCTATCAAAAGAGAAGTAGCATAGAAGGAAGTGTACATTAATTTTCTGTCAAAGGGAATTAGGAGGGCCTCATAGATTGGGTTGACAGGTGTTTGAAGGCGGGATTCAAGAGTGTTGACAAGAAACTAAGAAAACCACTGAAAATGATTAGAAGAAAGTAATATCGATCCAAGAGGATCTAACACTGAGTTGACCAAAGTCACCAAATGATTATGGAGACAAGTTTAAAGTAGATCAAGACGAGTTGGAGTAACTTAGGTTTGACAGAGTGTAGGCTGGAGAACAAATTAAAGGAGTAGAAGGAAAGTGACAGCTGAAAAGAACACTACACATTGCGAACTGAGGGAGATTCCTACAACATGTCGATGGTTCTCTAAGAATAATAGTGACACATGCCAGAAGAAGGCAAAATAGGCAGACCTGAGTGAAAAGCGTAATTTTATGTAGGATTATACCCCCACTCTCCGCCAAGCAAGCCAAAAGAATACAGAATTATGGTGTTGTGTACGTGTACACCATAACCATTTAAAGTTGGGCCAAGAAAATTAGTGTGTAAGGTGATCATAAAAGCACTCTTTAGAATATAAGAGGCCTAAGGAGAAACGTTTAAAGAAGCACCAAGAGTTGTTCTTATAGTAAGGGGGTTAAAAGGAAAAAGAGTAACAAGAATATTTTGATCATGCAAAAAGAGCATAAATTTAACTCATTGTCAAAAATGTTCCAAGAGTCATTGACAATAAAATAGGATATCAAACGCACGGTTGAGGTGGGGAGGAGAGGTATAAAAAGAAGGGAACTAAGAGGCCTAAGGGTATACCTGCATGTACATTTGTCATATATCATACTTAAGTTACAAAGATAAAAAGAGAGAAAACATTTAAATATTGTATGTAAAGCAATGATAAGTAAATTAAAGTACTGATGGATTTTGTCTATTTTTTGTTTTTTTTACCAATTAAACCGCATTGTCATTTTGTTTTGTTTTACGAATTAAACATCTAAAAACTACAACATACTTGGAGGAAAAAGTTGTGTCATCCACGTGTCAGTTAATTATACTAATAAAATTAAGAGTTGAAACAATAATCATCGTTAATTATATTATGTCCGCAGCAAAATTGTCCTCTAATCTCTTTCCACAACAAAGAATAAAATGTCCTTACACATTATATTTTAAGTCAATTATTTTAGAATTTGTGCAACGTACGGACAACACACTAGTTGTTAATACTATTGCATAGTGCAGGGATAATAGCTAAAAATGTAATTGATATGAATACTACATTTATTCTCCACAGTATTTTTGGCGTGGAATTAAGAGAGTACCTAATAATAATTAATAAAGTGATTCGTATACGTATTTTTCTGACAATTAATCTCAAAATAGCTACACATACACGAGGTGTATGGAAAATCCATACACGATCAATAACATCGCGACACGTAGCAAATTAGAGTTAACATTAATTGGTTAGTGTAGGGTTAAGTTAGTAATTTTAAATGTGTGGTTAACTTTCCAAGTTGATCTAATTAACTATATTTAGATAAAAACTGTTGTTGGTGAGGCTCGAACTCATTACCTCTTGGTGAAGCTACACTTGCTATTAGCATCGTGACACATCCATATCTTTGTTAAATATGTATCTCTATTATTATTTGTATGTTAAAAGTCGAGTTAAAATAATATTTTTTTTTTTTGCTAAAAGGTAAGAAATTGTATTAATCATGAAGCACAGCAATACAAGTACATTTTTGGTTACCATACAATTTTTAGTGCTAATGCGTAAACAAGATGCACTCTAGACAACCAACAAGTATCTTTAGCAGATATAACTTGTGGTTTACAATGATGAAAACGCTGAGAAATACTAGACTTTATACACTTGACTACATTCTCAACTCTCTGAACTTGTCCATTAAGCCTGGCTTCATTCCTTTGATTCCATATCTGATACCACGCAGCCAAGATGGTAATGGTACATACTTGCTTTCTTAGTTTGCTCCACCTCTTGTTGGCAATACTGACTAGAATAGAGTGACAACTAAAATCAGCAATCAACCAGGTGCCCAGCAACTGCAAAATCTGATGACTGTATATACATTCTGAAAAGAGATGTATATGGGTTTCAGTTTGACTCAAGCATATACAGCATAAATCATCAGTGCTGATATGAAGTTTGAACAGTTTATGTTTCAGCATCAGAGCTTCATTGGCAATTATCCACGCTATAAAAGAATGCTTTGGTATAGCCATGGAATTCCATACAGACTTACTCCAAGGAACATGATTCCTTTTAACTCTCAACCAATTATAGCAAGAGCTGACACTATAACCCCCTTGACTAATACTCCAACTCGATTAACAAACCCATCATCCCGTATGAGATCTCGAACTTGGCATATCTTCCTCCAATGCCAACTAGCAGAGGAGGTAGGTTGATGCAGATACCAAGCCTGCCCCTTACAGTAAATATGATGAACCCATTGCACCCATAACTTGTCTGGTTTTTCTGCCAACCACCAAACAAGCTTCCCAATGATAGCTTGGTTCCAGATCTGGCTTTGCTTGAGCCCTAACCCACCTTCCTTCTTAGGAACACAAACTTTTGACCAAGCAATGAAGGAAGCCCTATTATGCTCTGTGCTTCCTTCCCAAAGGAAATTTCTACAAATGGCATCAACTCTGTGCAACACTCCTTTAGGAAGAACAAACATAGAAGCCCAGTAATTATATAGAGTAGCAAGCACAGAATTCACTAGCACCAGCCTGCCTGCATAAGATAGGCGTTTGGCTCCCAAACTTTTAATTCTAACAACAATCTTATCAATTAGAACAGCACACTCCTTCTTTGTCAGTCTTCCTGCAGTAATAGGCACCCCCAAATATTTAAATGGAAGTTTACCCTCCAGAAATCCAGAAACAGAAAGAATATCTCTCTTGATCTCTTCATTCACACCATTAAAATATGCACATGATTTCTGTGCATTCATATTCAAACCAGAGGCTACAGAGAAAGCAGCATAAGATCTCAGAATGACCATGATAGACTTAGTATCACCCTTACAAAACAACAATAAATCATCTGCGAACATTAGATGAGTTAATTTCATTCTGTGACATAAGGGATGATAGGAGAAAGGCAGCTTCCTAGTAGCACACTGAAGTATCCTACTTAAATATTCCATACAGAGCGTGAACAAAAGTGGTGACATGGGATCACCCTGTCTAAGCCCTCTCTTCCCAGGGAAGAAGCCAAAAATTTCTCCATTTAAAGCAATAGAGAAGGACGTACTCTTAACACATTCCATAATCAACTGACAGAAATGAGGAGGGAAATTGAAAGCTTGTAAAATCTCATCCACAAATTGCCAACTTACAGAATCATAAGCTTTCATCAAGTCCATTTTAAACATGCACCTAGGAGAGCTAGACTGCCTATTGTACAGTTTAACCAAATCCTGGCATACTAATATATTTTCAATAATGCTCCTCCCCTTGATGAAGCCTCCTTGATTTTTACTCACCAACTCAGGCAACACATCAGCAAGTCTATTACAAATGAGCTTGGAGATACACTTATATAAGACATTGCAACAAGCAATAGGACGAAATTGGGTTACCTGAGTGGGCATATTGCACTTTGGTATGAGAGTCAGTATAGTAGAGTTAAGCTGCTTGAGTAATTTCCCAGATATGAAAAAATCCTGGACTGCATCACATACCTCAGTGCCAATGATACCCCATGAATCCTTAAAGAATGCACTAGAAAATCCATCCGGGCCAGGAGCCTTATTGTCTGGAATGGAAAAAATAGCATCTTTGATTTCCTGATTAGTGACAGGCTTGAGTAATAACTGCCAATGATCAGTGTTACACACAACCCCTTGCCTGACAATCTGAGGATTCACAGAAGTAGTAGCTTTCTCTGTCCCTAAGAGCTGAATATAATACTGAAGGAAAGCATTCTGGATCATTTGAGGATCCTCATGCTCCTTCCCATGCATATCAGTAATGGACAAGACCTGATTTCTCATAAAATTGCTTTTAATAACACCATGAAAGTACCTTGTATTACTATCACCATCTTTTATCCAAGCTGCCTTAGCTTTCTGGCTCAAAAAGAGAGTACAAGCATTCTGCAGCTCCTTATATTCACTAATAGCCTCCTGTTCTTTTTGGAGCCATAAGATATCTCTAGGATCTGTAGCAAGCTGGGCTTGAATATATTCTAAATTTTTCAAAGCAAGAATGGCACTATTCTCAATATCAGAGAAGTAATCCTTATTGTATTGTCTAAAGGAAGGCTTCAACTGGTGCATTTTCTTAACTAGACAGTACATTTTAGTGCCATAGCCTGAACTTTTCCACCATCCCTGTAAGCACTGAAGATAATAAGGAGATTTCCCCCACATATTGAAGTATTTGAATGGTTTTTTCAAACTGTTCTGTTGACCAGTAGTCTTAAGCACACAGGGAGTGTGGTCAAAAATACCCTCAGGTAGAAAGTGTGCATACATATTAGACATTTTATCACTCCACTCCTGATTAATGAGTGCCCTATCCAATCTGCTATAGACTCTAGAACTGACATCCTGTTTGTTGTTCCAAGTGAAAAAGGAACCCTTAGCAGGACTATCCACTAACCCACACCTGGTCAGACAACTTTGGAAATCATCAATTTCATTATCACTACTACTACCTCCTAATCTTTCAGCATGTGACAGTACACAATTGAAATCCCCACACACAAGCCAAGGATCCTTGATATGAACAGACAAGTCCACCAACTGAGCCCATAATTCTTCCCTTGCATGGATATCATTGAAAGCATATACCATAGAAAGATAGAAAGAAGTAGCAGAAGCCAATTCAGTAACCTTCATATTGATACATTGAGCAGAATAGTTAAGGAAATCCACATGAAAGATAGTAGGATTCCATAAGATCCATACCCTACCACCCTTATGAGAACTATTATTTGTAGATAAACTCCACCCATCCATAAGAAGATTTTGCAAACTATTCAGAGCCAAGGATTTAACCTTGGTCTCTAGGAGACCAAACAACCCCACCTTATTCATATGCATAAACCATTTAATATTCCTTTGCTTAGTCAGGTTGTTTAATCCCCTTACATTCCAGAAACCAAGGTTATACATTCCCCACCACAAGGTGAGGAACACTACCACTCGTCCCAATTCCTACCTTGGGTGTATTCTTGGATTTATTCAAAGCTTCCAGAAATGATTGTTGACCAAACTTGTGCACACTGTATGCACCATCTGTAACCTCTTGTCTACTCATCCTCATGATAGGTCTGGCTTGAGATGGGCCAGATGTGTAACTACCATTTTTATGCCAAATAACAGGAGTCTGCAGCTGTATTTCAACCCGAGGAGTAGTCTGACTTGATTCAGGAGGGATATCCAGTAGAGGTTCTTTGTTTTTCTCCACAACCTTAGGTTTCCAAACTTTAGTAACTGGTTTTTTGGGTGGCATAGTGGGAGCAGGTTGTTTCTTAGCTTTCCTGCAATCAGTAGCAGCATGTCCAATTCCCTTGCACACACTGCACACTATAGGTTTCCACTCATATTCCACATCAATCTCAACCAAATTTCCATGTTCATCTAAAAACTTAACTTTATCCTTTAATGGTTTCCCAAATTCAATATCAATCATGACCCTAGCATAACCAATTCGCACTTTATCATCAGTAGCAGGATCACATTTCACAAATTTACCTAAAAGTCCAGAAATTTTGGTAATCCCTTTACCCCAAAACTTAAGTGGTAACTTGTGAAGCTTAACCCACACAGGTACAGATTGCACAGAATGTTTAACCAACTCAGTTTCAGGAGTCCATGGTTTAACTATCAATGGCTTATTATCAAATAAAAAATGGCCCTGTTTCAACACTGCAGTACAAGCCGCCAAGGACTTAAAACGCACTAAAAAAACACCATTAGGCAGAAAGGAAATCTTATCCACCTGATGGTTTGACCATAATCTCTTAATAAAACCATCAACAATTTCCCAGGGAGGGTTAGCTCCTAGGATGAAGCAATACACAGAATTTTTCCAATAGTCAAGTTCGATTTTTACCTCTGCTTCTGTGAATTGCAACAATTCTTCTGGTTCCTCTACAATAGTTTCCAAAACACCAGTAACAACACTCGAATTGGCTTCCAAAACTGGTTCATCCACTAAAGTATCCAAATTCAGAGGTGCTATGCCGACCACTTCACTCATAGGCTTTTCCTTGTTGACATCCACACTAGACGGACCTTGCGCACGTGACAAAACTGGAAATTCTTCAGCACTCGTAGAAGAAAGGAGATCAAATTTATTGTGATTTGCTTGCTTTTTTTGATTTTTTGATGAAGAAACCGGAGAATTACTCTTTGTGACAGTCATTTTGGCAGTCTCAGATCTCTAGGGTTCCTTGTTTTCAGAGCTAAACTAATCGCTTTTTTTGGGATTTTCTTTCTCTCTCTCTCTCTTCATTTTTTTGTTTTCATACTACTCCACTAATATGGGAACTTGGTTAAGAGAGCTTAAAAAAAAAAATATTTACTTATAATAATTTTTTAATATACTTCTACCCTGTATTTAATGCAATGTATTTACTGAGTTAGTTACGTGTACTTGAAAAAATTGAACAAAATATTTTATTTACTTATGATAATTATCATCTGTACCTTTAATTTACATTTAACTAGGTTTAGTGTCCAGCCCCACCGGGCTACCTCTATTTAATATTTAAATTTTATTTTTTTAATTATGAAGTATAATTGCGTTGCTATTTTTTAACACATACATTTACGATTTATAATATATTGTTCTATGATATATCTTGAAATTATGATGAGATTAAAATTTATCAACAAATTATATGAAACATATTCATTTATTCTCCCGCCGTTGATATTATTACGTCCATAACATACCTCTGTTAATACTATTACGTTTACTACTCATTCGGTTACTGTTATTTCTTTGACTATTCCCGCTATTTTTATAGTTAAATTCACTATTCCCGTTAATTTTATCAAATTTATATATTTAAATAAATAAAATATTTTCCTTAAACCTAATTGTTAGCTACCTTTCTCCACTGTTCATACTGTTACTTTTAAAACATTTGTTGTCACTTCTGTTACTTTCACTACTCCCGCCATATTTATTTATTTTTTTCACTACTCCTGCCATATTATTTTTTTCACTACTCCCGCATTTAATACTTTTAATTTCACTATTCTCATTCTTGCTACTATGACTTTCACTACTCTAGCTGCTATTATTGTCACTTTTACCACTCAAATGGGTGATTACTATCATATTTATTACATCAAATGTTGCTAAATTTATTTTCACTATTAATATAGAGTTACCTTTGCTACTTACACAATTTTATCAGGCTTATATATTTAAATTAGAGGTGGTCAAATACGGACTTGGTCGGACGTGAGCTGGCCTAGCTTGATTTTTTCGCCCACAGACATGTTAGCAGGTGTTGAGCGTGTTCGTGGACCGGGCCTTTGTAAAATTTGGAAAATACGATGTCTAAACCCTCTTTGTTAGCGGGAATAGGCCCGTCCCGTCCATGAACAGTTCTAATTTTTTATCAAATATTTGTTAAATCTTTCTTTTGCCTAATTTCACTATTCATATTCTTGCTTTTATGACTTTCACTACTCTAGCTGCTATTATTGTCACTTTTCCCACTCAAATGGTGATTACTATCATATTTATTACATCAAATGTTGCTACAATTATTTTCACTATTAATATAGAGTTACCTTTGCTATTTACACAATTTTATCAGGCTTATATATTTAAATTAGAGGTGGGGAAATACGGACTTAAATCGGACATGAGCCGACCTAGCTTGACTTTTTGGCCCACAGACATATTAGCAGGTTTTGAGCGGGTTCGTGGACCGGGCCTTTGGAAAATACGTTGTCCAGATCCTCTTTGTTAGTGGGAATAGGCCCGTCCCGTCCATGAATTGTTCTAAATTAAATAAATATATTAAATATTTTTTAACTCTTTCTCTTGCTTAATTTTATCAAATCAAATTTCATATTAGTTTATTATATGAATTTATTAGAGTTATATATTTAAATAAATATGAAATATTATACTAAAATATTATTTAAGAGCGCTCATTATTATTCACTAACTAAAGTACAAATCTAATGTATTATGAAATACTGCATCTATTGGGAATTTTTATTTATTTATCTCTTTATAGTTTTCATAACCCATTTCATTTACCATTAATTTAATTCATTCAAGTATAATATTGGATGTAATTAAACTTAATTTATTTATTATTATTTATTATATTAAAAAATATATACTTATTGTACAAAAATACAATGACATACTAAAACAGGCTCTAGATGCATGAAAACAGGTACTAGATTCATGAAAAGTGTTACATACATGAAAATGATTAGTAGGTGCATGAAAATTAGTAAAATGTATTTCGCCTCGATTTCCTTCTATAACTTAACCAAGAAATATATTATCTAGACATTAAATTGTACGTCGAATCCAAATATGTCGTTATTTTAAAAATAAAATTTGTAAATGAGAGTTCTCACGGTTCTCATTATCTTAGTGGTTCTCACAGGATCCCAAATCTATATATGTACCCCTTATATATACATATACACTTGATAATTAATTGGAATATACATGACATGTCATATAGGTATATAAGATGTACCTTTGACATAAATATATTTTACGTACATACATTTTTCGTTATGATAATATGTTATAGAATGTAAATTTTATATTAATTATGTAAATTATAATTACAAATTATAATTACCAGATGCACATAAAATATTTAGTTTAATTTTTATCAAGTACATTTAACTAATTATTGTTTTTTCATTTCTTTATTTATTATTAAGTCAACCCTCAAAAAAAGCCATTAATGAGGCTCGATCCTACAACCTCTTGGTTTAAAAACTCTTACTATTACCACTATGACACATCCATCTTATTGTCATTTTTGCATATATTTTGATATATATCTTTATTAAAACCCGAGTTAAAACAATATGTACATATAATAATTATTGATTTAATACTGAGGGTACGTTGAATATAAGTTAGAAGTAGAATCAATAATTATTATATGCACATATAAGCACAATTAGAAAATATTAGTCTTATAAGGACACAGATTTGAGGCACCGGTTTAAGGAAAGGAATATGAGTTCTTTCCATATTCCAGAGAGACTCTTTTATGATATAACGATAATATCTTCTATATAAAATAATAAAACAACAACCATAACATATTTTTTCCTTCCAAAACCTCACTTCCACATTTAACATAGATTTTAAGATTCCTTAAAAATAGGCCCACTAACTAAATACCCAATATATAAAATTTATTTTATGTTGTTAGCATAAGATTTATACCACCATATTTTATTGTTGTTTTTAGTAACTTCTTTATATTATAAGGTCTCCATAATATCATAATTAATTTTAGAATTTTGTGGTCTTTTTTAAATAACTTTCATATCCTATATAGTATATACAATTTTTTGGCATGAATTTAATTTTTTCAAGCATCATGTTTTTACTCAATTAGACAATATTGTTTAATAATGCAATTTAGATAATCGTTAGTCTCAAAATCATTCCTTTTATGTTTTTAAACTGGTGTGAATAGCTATTTGTTAAAGTTTTTACTCATGTTGAAGTGTTCATAACTTTCAATCTAACTATCTATACTAATTAATAAAACAATAACAATTGTCATAGCATTTTCTTGATTATTTTTTTTTTACTATGAACTTAATGTTTTGTTGTCGATCTTCGATTATCATGTTATTATAGCATCTCCCCTTTTCTTGCATAAGTAAATTGAATAATCTAACAACTAAGAAATTGGATTTGAGAAGCATTGGGTACATATCTTTAGAGAAGGTCTCACATTAAATTTATTACGAGCTTATTTTATAATTATAATACAAAACAGTACCACGGGCAATAAAATAGGTGAAAACATGGTTAAAAATAAAATGAGTATACTTATTATAAGAATATATACAAAGTTAAAGAGTCGTTTCAAGTCATGATTAATAATATAATTATATAATGGTCATGAAAACGAATAAATGAGTACAATTTATATCAGTAATTTATGTAGAGGCTATCTCCGATCTCCCTCACACTTTTTATTAGTTAAAACAATTTATACGAATGAAATTTGATTATGAGTAGGTTGACATTGTTTAAACATTAATAAAGGATTAAAGGGTATGCATTAGAGAGTTTTGATTGGATGTATATTTAACATAAGCGAACATGAATAAAGTGTCTACATTCTAGAGTGTCAAGGGCCTAATTCTCAGTCACAAATTATACTATGATGTGATACCCTAATATGGTGGGACCACATAAAAGTAACCATTTTATGGTAAAAATTTAGCTTTTGATATTAAAGTTACCACTATTTTGTTATTAACAGTGACTACTTAAAAAAAACAATCATTTTTACACAAAATATTCACTATTTCTTATAAATTGGTCACTTTTACCAGTCTACATTCTACTTATATTGATAAAAGTGAGTAATTTCTTATTTCTTATGTCTTATAAATAATAAAACACAAATCATAAATATCTTTTTTAATTTCTCGCCTAAATACTCACCTCATACTAAACATAATTTTACCAAAATTCATTAGCCAACTAATCAAATGGCCCACAATGATCATCAAATTTATATCTACTAACTCAAACACGACTAATATTGACTATAAAATGACTCCACCATGTTAACAAAAATGAACATCAAATTGATTTTCAAATTGATTTTGTACCAATTTCTATTTGTCAAATATTGAATACCTTGAAACTAAAAAATAAATTCAACTTAGTTTATGACTTTTGAATGTGTGCTTCAAAAGATATAAGACACGAGTAATGTTATGGGACATAAAGACCAAATATGTTTCGCGATTAACGGGTCGTAAAATAATTTCAAAAGCTCAAAGAGGTTTTAGTATGGTCATTTACATATACTGATTAGTATCAAATATAAAATAATTTCTAGAGATATCATAATGTGTAACTCATAGTCTCATAATCGTTCTTTCCTTTTATTCCAAGTTTTTAAGTGTATACGTTAACTGATATTGTTTTGACTTAATTCGTAATTCTACATTTTATTTTGTCCTCATTTCAATTTTAATTTTTTTGCAAACATTTCAAAACTTATCCTATATGGTAAAATTTGTCGATATTTGAAATTATTAACATGCTTTAACATAGGTGTAAACATGTCGGCATATGCATGCTCTAATCAAAGATATGATATACGACGGTGTAAGAATGATATACAACAAGAGTGTAACTATTTTTTTACAATTAATACTCTCTTAATACTAATGTAATTTTGAAAAAAAATTAATACTATATAAATCTGTAGATTATACTGTTATATAAGTATTGTATTTGCATTTGTAATTGTCAAGTATATATAATTTCTATGTAACATATGAGAAATCAATTACCTTAAATAAGAAACCAATACAATGTTATAAATCTAAGAATCTGCGAAAAGTTTATATATACAATCTATACACGCCCGTGCAACTTTGCACGGGTCCTAAACTAGTATATATATATATATATATATATATATATATATATATATATATATATATATATATATATATATATATATATAGAGAGAGAGAGAGAGAGAGAGAGAGAGAGAGAGAGAGAGAGAGAGAGAGAGAGAGAGTTGAGATCTTGTAAGTTTGGTTTCTTATTGTGAGTTTGTGCTTTGAAATCTCATCCACAAGATTATATTAGAGATGAATGACCAAGATCTAATCTTACCTGTCATATAAAACCACTGTCATTTACTTATTTTCTCTTTTTTCTAGTGTTACTTTTTTTTTTTTACTTAAATTTTTTTTATCTCCTTTTTTTACCTCGTGTTATTATGCTGTATTGTGCTTTTTTTCATGAATTTGAATTTTTTTTTTCTCTTATGTTTTTCTCTAATTTTCTCCTTATGTTACCTTTTTTTCTTTTTCTTTTTGTACCAGATTTTTTTTTCACTTTAATTTTTTTGTTCTCTTTTTTTTTTACCTCGTGTTATTATACTGTTATTGTGCTTTTTTTTTTTACTTTGATTTTTTTTTCGACTTTGTTTTTTTTTCTCTTTTTTTTTTGCCACGTGTTATTGTGCTGTTATTCTGCTGTTGTTGTTATTCTAGTGTTATTGTGATGTTATTCCAGTGCCACTTTGATTTTTTTTTACTACTTTTGATTTTTTTACTTTTTTCTACCACATGTTATTGTGCAGTTATTTTGGTGTTATTGTTATTCTGTTGTTATTGTGATGTTATTCTGGTGTCACTTTGATTTTCTTACTACTTTTGATTTTTTTACTTTTTTTACCACATGTTATTGTGCTGTTATTCTGGTGTTATTGTGATGTTATTCCGGTGTAACTTTGATTTTTTTACTACTTTCATCTTTTTTCCCGTGTTATTGTGTTGTTATTGTAGTGTTATTGTGGTGTTATTGTAGTGTTATCCGTGTGTTATTGGAGCATTATTCTGGTGTTATTGTTGTGTTATTGTAGTATTATTCTGGTGTTATTGTTGTGTTATTGTATTGTTACCCGAAAGTAAGTATGCACTCTGCAATCTACTCTATAAAAGAAACAATCAAACTACACCTTCCTCCTATAAAGAATATATAAAGAGAACTTTATCTTCTTTAGGTCAAAGGCTCATTTCTTGGTTAACATGATCTGCTCCTATCATGTGAAAAAGAGCGAGGAAGAGTATAATAATCAAAACAAGAGCCATCGTGTAACAGGGTGGACAAAACCATTTGGTAATATTATTTTTATTATTTTTTTATGTAACAAGCCAACAAATACAGTAGCAATAATTGGGTAGAATGCCAGCAACACCTCATTAAGTGTCTCTTAACAAGAACCACATATTTATTCCCCCATGTCCTTTATTAAAATAATTTTGTTTTCTTAAAAAACGGAAGGAACTCAAGAACCAAATTACTCGCCCCACTACCGGTTTAAACGAATAAGTGATAACAAACAAGAGCAAGACCAATAAACCATGAGAGCAGTGACAAGAAAAGAAGAAATTCATCAAGCCTAAGAAATATTTACTTCTTCCGCGTTGCCTAAGCATGCTTATATACCAATCAAAGCAACATTTTCACCAATGTACGCCCGTCCCTCTGTTGAATTAATACCACCATGACTTATTCGTCTTCCTCCACCATCATGTCATCCGGCTCTTCAACTCTACTCCACCACGACAACCACCGATTCCTCCTCTAGACATCTCCACATTCAAGTCACCATGGCCTCGTCTCGAACCACCCAACAGTAGCAGACAACCGTCGCTATCCTTTATGCACCTGCACCACCACTCCCGCAATAAAATTAAACAATTGATCTTCACCTTTTATCAGCTAATCAATCCTTAATAATCTTCTTAATCGTAACGATTGCGATTAGGTAATGTTGGTCATCAGCTTATTGAACTGAGATCGACATTACCGTGACCATCAGTGGTTGAATTAGCTTGCTGAATTCATTTTGTTTGATTAATTGGCAAGATGGATTCATTTTGTAGATGCTTAAAAACCGCTAATTGATTGTTAGTTAATCCTGCTACGTAATTTTCCCCCCAAATTTCGAGGCTTTTGTTTTAGGGATTCTGACGTTCTATAACTAAAAGAGATTTTGGAGAGAGAAACCGTTTTGTTTGATCTGATGCGTTTTGACTCGAGATTGTGTTTTTTCTTAAAAAATATATGAGATTTAAATCTCAGCCCTTCATTTATGTTTATCGAATGGTCTAGATTTTAAAGCACAAACTCACCATAAGAACCAAACTCACGAGATCCCGCCTATATATATATATATATATATATATATATATTTATATATATATATATATATATATATATATATATAGAGAGAGAGAGAGAGAGTGATGGAAATAGCGGTTTTTCCTTAAGAAATGACAAGGAAGAAAATATACTGTTCTTCTCATATACTGCCTGCCTCAAGCACCCATAAAAGTTAGAGAGTGATATTGATCATTCTCTTCCGTTCTAGCAGACGTGGGTTTCCGGGTTGTGCTTGTGGACCGAGTAGGGGGGGCAATAAGTGGGGCTCTCAGATCTCTTTTATATAAGCTATTTGTGGAATTTACGCTTCAAGAAGTAAATATTTTTTTCGTCTTTTATTATGATTTATATTATCTGATGCATGTGATCCTAGTATAGATGTTAGGAAATTGTTTCCTGAAATTCCGCTTTAACATCTATATAATCCTTTAGTGGTATCAAAGCTACTTGCATAAGATTTTAGGATCATAGTCATATGCTAGATTATTATTTTTAATTCGATTATGGGCTAGACTTTAAACATGGAATAATTTGCATAATTAATATAGTGATATTAATTCATAAGTAAAATTTTGTTTAGATTAGAAAATTTGCATAATTAATATGTTGATGTTAATTGGTTGGTAATTTTTTTAATTTGGATTGAATTAATCAACAACAACAACAACAACAATAATAATAATAATAATAATAATAATAATAATAATAATAATAATAATAATAATAAAAAAAAAATTGTTCACGTGAACAGTACCACCGTTATTGTTCAGCGGGTACTGTTCACGTGTTAGACGTAAATTTTTCTAAATAGGCCTTAGTGTCGGATTTTTATGAAAAAAATACTAATTTTCGAGTGTAAACGTCGTTTTAAACAAGACTACATAGTAGGTTTGACATTTTAAAGCCAAATTCGAATGTTTTAATCAACTTTTAGGCTGTTTTATGTTAAAAATTGTGTTTTTTTGATTTTTTGGAAGTTGTTTTTGGGATTTATTCAATTTGTTTGAAATATACAATGGTTGTATTGATTCTAATTTGATTAGAATACTAGATTTCACGCTCGGCCGTTGGCCGAGTAATATCGGAGAAATGTCTTATGTCTAGATAAAAAGAAGAATCGGATTTATCAAGACTTTTGTGAAGCACAAATTCTCATTGAAGACGGGCACTATCCGTCATAAGCTGAAGACGGATAGTGCCCCTCTCACTTAAGGCAAATAGGAGTATTGTACTTGTTCTATTATATGTTGAAAATATTACTGCTTATGATTGATCTGAAGACAAAAAAGAAACTCTTCATTATTGTTAACACAAACCAATTAGAGTACATATGTAAATATATAATTACAAATAAAGGAGCATAGAAGGATAAAATAAATAATTAGAGCCTATATATATTAACGGGTTTTCTAATGTATTCCCCAAGAGCACACATTAATAATTTTGATGTATACGATTGACAACATATAGAAACTGATATACTTCCTCCATTTAACTCCACTCTACCATATTTTCTTTTTCATCCATTCAACTCCACTCTACCACTTTCCATAAAAAGCAAGTAAAATGACCCTTTTATCCTCATGGCAAACAATTATTTATACAAAATGCCACTAGTTGGCCCACATAATTACCCACTTTATGAACAAATTAATCATCCATCCCATTTCTCATTGTACTTTTGTTACTACTTTATTATTTTCTTAACATTTGTGCAAATTGTACTATGGTAGAGTGGAGTTGAATGGAGGAAGTAATAAATAAATCAATCAATACATATATATAAAGTAGGAACTTTTCGAGCGATATTAGAGAGTCCAACTTTTTTAGAAATCCTATGATTTAAAGAAAAATTTAATAAATTATCCTAATAAAACTATCATAATAAGAGTAGATTTCTTATAACCAAAAATTTTTTTATTTAATTTTATATCCTATTATAAGTAGATTAAATTTATTAAATCACACATATATATAGAGTTTAGTGAGTATAAATTTATAAGTAATGGTAACTTTAACTTCTCATTCTATCTTAGGTTAAAAATGAACTAAAATGTTATTAAATGTATCCTAACAATAGTAAATTTCTAAAGAAATTTAATAAAATTATCCTAATAAAATTAGATTTCTTAAGAACAAAACAAATTTTATTTAGTTTTATCCTAATATAAGTAGATTAAATTAATTAAATCACATTCATACAGATTGAGTTTAATGAGTATAAATTTATAAGTAATGGTAACTTTAACTTCTCATTAATTCTGTCTTAAGTTGAAAATGAACTAAGATGTTATAGATACTTCATATCAGATGAGAGGCAGTTTAGCACTTTATATATCATGAATATTTGTGATATTGACATAGTATTTTCCGAGTGAATTTCTTTTGTAGGAGACAATAATATATGGGGAGAATTTGTATGATTAATAATATTGACAACACCTTTAAATTTTGAGTTTTTAAAACGTTTGTTTGACTAATACAAACGTCTGTTTGACTAATACAACCACTTCACCAAATTTTTGTAAGCTAATGACTAATTTATGATCTTGAATTAGGTTATAACTCTTCAATGACAATTATTTAGGTATGACAATTTGATTAAGATTTTTATGATCCTCATCAAACCATGCTAGAAGGATACATGTTAAATGTACGAAGTTGAATTTCTTAGTGTTTAAGGCATAGGTTTTTCAGTTTGACTACTGCATTCAAAACTTTATCAGAACTTTAATAAATATTCAATTTGACCAATAATATTCAATTTGACCAAAATAATCCTATAAATATGTCTTCATAATGTTTTAGGTCAAATTCTAAATTAGCAAACATTTACTCTTTAATTTCTCTCTAAATTTCTCTCTAAAAAAATATGGCTGGTGTATCAAAGCTACAATCATATTCTCGTTACGCACAACCTTTTACTTGCATTCTCCATTATCTTCCGGTTCATTATGGTGTGAATGGAAAGGGTTTAAACAATAATTTTGGGTGGTTGACGCAAATGCTTCATGACTCCGGTTTCACCTCGGTTAAAAATGTGTACCCTGTGTCTACAAACAAGCAAGGTTTTGTAGGCTTCGCTTTTATCGTGCTTGACGAAGCCAACTGCCATGATAGTTTTCGCCAGGCAAGAAAATTAGGGGTGAGATTTGCGGGGGAAGATGCGGGGAAAGAGGACTTCTATTCGGATGATAAACAACAAGGCCCTTATCTATGGGTTGCGACCCATCTTGATCATCAACTGCTGACACATTACATGAAGCATTACATTCTTGCCACCGTGCCTATGTCATGGGAGAAAGAGGCCATTCCACCTGCACTTCCCGGTGATAATGAAGGGCCAATGTACGACTTGCTCTATACCGAAATTTATGATGAGTATCCTAATACTTCATCAGATTATAATAATTAAGTCTTTAATTATTATCTGGCAGTAAGTTGTATTTGGATTATGGTGGTGGTTTGAATTAAAGTTTAATTATTTATGTTTTTTGTTACCTCATCCTCTGGAATTCAGAGATAATATCACCAGAAAAATATCTAACTTCTATTATAATGACTTAGATTTTTCGGAGTATATTAAAATATCAAGCTAAAGATATTTATCGCGTAAAACAAGCGTTGTCAAACATGAAAAAGCAAATGTGTAGTATGGAGTTGAATGGAGGGAGTATGTTTTTTGTTACCCCATCCTCTGGAATTCAGAGAGAATATCACTATATATGTCTCTTTCACCTTCAGCCCAATCCACACAGTCGTTTTCCCATTCCAACGGCACTGTCCCCTGCTCGACAATGCGACCTTGGCGGTGCAGAATCGGAAGTAGTAGGAGACGGTCATATTCATTCGCAACCCATAAATATGGGCCTACCCGCTGATCATCGCGATCAAACCAGAGTCTCGAAGAGTCATTATTATAGAATGCCCGCTCAAGTTTGCGAGCCTGACGAAAGAATTCCCGTTCCTCACCCCCGCCAAACTCGATGAGGGCGCACCGCCCGAAGCCATCATGCGCATCATTGTCCGGGTAGATAGTTTGAACCAAATTCAATCCAGCTAACCGAATCAGACCTATTAACAAGTAAAGGCTATACGAGAGTGCCTTTCCATGCCCGTCCTCTGTATACGAGAGATTGTGAATGATGCACGTAAAGGGTTTAGCGTACATAAATCCACTTGGGGGTCTTGCAAGAGGTTCATATGATGCTTCATTATCATTATCATCAGCGGATGAATAATATGAACCACTATAAGTTGATGAACTTGACGACATAATCGATGTAGAAAATTAATGGAGGACTTAACAAAATAAGAATTGGAATGTGCAAACGGTACAAGTTAAGATTGTGAAAATTATAATTCTACTTATAATGAGTTTGGATTGTATTGGAAACGGTATAATAAGATAGTAAGAATTGGAACCGGTATAATAATAAGATAAGAATTGGAAACTTAACAAGTTAAGAATTGGAAAGTGGAAACGCTACAAGTTAAATAAGAATCGGTCAACTTTACCGTGTTAAACATATTAGCTTACAACGGTTATAAAAAAACCATTGTCCAATGAGTAAAAACACAACGGTTATCAAAAAACCGTTGTCCAATTAGTAACAACAAAATGGTTATAAAAAAACCATTGTCCAATGACTAAAAACACAACGGTATTGATTTGACTAATGCATGCCTTGTAATTTTTACTTTTTCTGATTTAAAGTTGCAGTATTGCGTGTTTGACCATATGTATAACACAAAATGATAACGGTTCTTTGTTAAGCCGTTATCATATTACATATATCAACAACGGTTGGACAGAACCCGTTTTAAAAAAAATTGTTTAATTATCTGTGATTTTATAGTGTTTGTGATTTGACTAATGCATGCCCTGTAATTTTTATCTTTTCTGATTCAAAGTTGCAGTATTGATTGTCTGACCGTATGTATACCACAAAATGATAACGGTTCTTTTTTAAGCCGTTATCATATTTCATATATCAACAACGGTTATTGTAAATCCTTTGTCATATTACACCAATAAACAACAGTTTTTCTTATAACCGTTGTAAATACAGATCCACTGTGAAAACTGAAAAGTTTGTGGTTTTACCAATGCATGCCCTATTATTATTGGTTGTTTGACCATTATTCATCTCATGCATGCATGCACAATTAATACAAGTTTGAATGTAACGTATGGATGAAATTATTCTAATTATACTATAAATAGCATCATATTTGCAGCAACAATAAGAATCAATTTATTATTACTAACCTTTCTACTTTACTTTTTAAATAATATACATATACATACATATCATAATTAAAATAATTACGTCATCTTCATCATCTGCAGACGCACCTCCTCAGCAATCGGTAACCCACTATATTAACCCGATTACGTGCATAAATCACAATCTCCCAGTCATACGCGATGCTGCTGGGAAGCCAGCTTCTAAGTCTCTTATCCCATTGAGGGACATCCTCATTGAGAATGGGTTTTCAAATGTTAAGGCAATCCACCCGGCATGGATTTCTGGTAGTGGGTTTCTTTGATATGCTCTGATCGTGTGTCGAGGAGATGGTCCTGACGATTTTCGCCATGCAAAACAACTCGCTGCAAGGTATCCATCACGTGACCATCAAAGGGGCAAAAGTGACCTTTATGGCGACGAGCCTAAGGATCGTTATGTACACGCTGGGCCTTAGTTATGTGTTGCCACCGCTGAGGACACTCATCTAATGAGAAGGTTCATATCGTACAGGTTTATTAATGTACCGAAATCATGGGAAGACGAATAAGTGCCTCATTTTGATCACCGTCTTGATGCCGATGTAGTAAGCTTGATTTATAATCAAGTTTATCCTCAGTATCCCACCTCCTAGTGAAACTCCTGTTAGGGTGTTTAATTAATTTACTAATTAGTTAGCTGTTTGTTTTCGTGGTTTTTTATTTTTTATTGTGTTTCTTTTTTTTCCCTTGTTGTACTTTTTTTTCCGCCATTATATAATATGCTCGTTTTAATATATAATTCTACTCTTTATTATATGCAAATGCTTATTAACAAAGATTTTAAATAACTTGCGAATAGACAAATGAATGAAACAATAACATATAATATAATGACAACGGTAGTGCATAAGAACCGTGTTAGAATATAAACACTTCTAAAAATAAATGGAAATTGGAAGATATTAATAAGATAATTACAATGGTTCTTATAAGAACCGTGTTAAATTATGCAATTGTTGAATTAACATATTTTAAATAACCTTCTTTCTTTTTCTCTCTCTCTCTCTCTCTCTCTCTCTTCTCTCTCTCTCTCTCTCTCTCTCTCTCTCTCTCTCTCTCTCTCTCTCTCTCTCTCTCTCTCTCTCTCTCTCTTATTACTCAAATTATGTCATGTGGTAGCTCTTCTTCTTCCTCTATTTCAACAGGGACATGTAATTGCTCAGTTCCGGCAGCATTGCGGACTTCTTGGACTTTGCAAAATACGGGAAGAAAGTTTCTTACTTGAAAATTCTATAATTGTAATACCCGGTATTTTAGAGGATGGTCAAAGGTTTGGTCAACAATCATTTTAATAAAATGTGATTTATGAAAATGGATATTTTATATTAATTAATTATTAATTATTGAGACATGTAATTATGTGACGGGAAATAATAATTATATAATAAAAACAAATATGACGGAGGATGTATACATATGAAGCATACTAGTATAAGCATATATGGTGACGGTATTATACGATAAATAAGGTAACAAGTATTTCATACGGTATTAATACGATATCAATATGAGATATAATAATATTACCTAATAAGATAAGGAAAGTTCCTCCACCTATCTATTAGTATAAATATGACCCTCTAGCTATTCTTTTGTTGAACGGTATTCACATAAATCTCAATTAAAAGTAAGAGAGAAATATAGGAGGAAAAGGGAGCTTTATATCTATCTTACAACCGTCTTATGGTAACCGTCTCATAAACTTTTTCTTATAATTAAATTAATAAAATAATATATTGACTTAATCTAAGACGCGACATTGACCATTGACCCGACTTGTCTAACCCATTGATTTAGTTTGACCCGTTGACCAGTTTGACCCAAATTAAGTTTAGGGGTTTCTAATTGATTATTGTTGTAGTTGCTATTTTGGATCCATCTTAAGGACCATAGAACAGGACCCCTAGACTGTCTTGACCCAATTGAATTATGGCTAGGGTTAGGTCGGTCTGTGTGTGATGGGATGAGGGTGTTGTTGGTGGTGGTTAAGGCGGTGGTTGATGCTGGTGTCGCGTTTTGCAGGGGTCAGTGGCTTCGTCGTGGTGTTGTCGTTGCTAGGTTGTTTGGAGAGGTCTAGGTATTCCACCCTTGGCATGGGTTCGACTCAGCCATGTCAGGCCGCTGGGCACCACCATGGGTCAAGTGGCCGACCACGGTGGTAAGTCTGGTGGTGGGTCTAGGTGAGTCGAGTCTAGCACCTGAGAAAGGGGGAAGGGAGTGACTCGGTTTGGGTGAGAGTTGTTGTCGAGGAAGAGGGAAGTTTATAGGGAGGTTATGGGTGGTTGCCAGGGTTGTCGAGGGTAGATGTAGGGCGACTGTAGGGCAGAAGCGTGGTGGTTATGGGTGGTTTCAAGGGTGCTTGTTATTGTTGTTGGGCCGCTGATGCTGTTGTTGTTGTTGCTGCGTTGTGGTTGTTAATTTGGTGTTGGTGGTCAGGCGTGGCTGGACGCTGGTGGTGGTGACAGAGGACTAGTTGTTTAGGCGGTAGTTAGGGCTGATGGTGGGAGTGTTTGGTGGTAGTATTGGTGACGGGTAGATGATGTTTATGGCAGGTTTGCTATTTTCGGTTTCGGTGGATGCGTGTATGTTAGTGTATGGGTATGTCGTGGAATTCTGGGTTTATGGGTGATAGTTCACATTAGGTTTAGTTATTTGTTCATTGAGTCAGGAAAGTTATCATGTCTAATTAAAATGAGCCGATTAATTAGTTAGTAAGTAATTAACCCGGATTTAATTAATTAATTAGTTTATATATTCAATTAGAATGTAATTATTGTTTATTATTATTATTTACGTATTTAGGTATCGACCTTGTGAGACGGTAATATTATTACTACTTGGTTCGCGTGCTTGTTATTCGGATTTGTTGAAGAAAGGTTTTGGCATTATTATTTCGCTTGCTTGACTCGGATTTGCTATTGAGGTAGGATAGCTACTCAATCACTTTAATGATTACTTGGATAATGTTATATGATTGTTTAATTGAATTGTGTTGGATGAATTATGATTGTTGAATTGTTGGATTGGGATTAATTGTTTAAAGACTACCTCAGCTCATGACTGAAATGATTTTATTGATTATTGGATTCCTCGGCTTCGTGTCTGAGAAGGTAATTGTTTGCAATTTCATATCTGATGTGACCATAATTAGAGCATATTTAGTCCCCGAATTAGCCTTGTTCCCATGCTTTTTAGTGCATATTTGGGTCATTTATTGTCTTTAGTCCTTTGTTTTGCATATTCTTTGAGGTTTTCTGTCCTTGGTAGGAAAGGATTGCAAACCTTGCATTTTCATGGCAAAATGAAGCTAAATTAATTGAATTCAAAGACCAAGCATCAAAGAGAAGACAAGATTAGAAGGCCTTTGTACATATTATAGTAGATGGGCAATGATGAGAAAAGATCCTTGCATCCCCGAGGAAATCCTCAAGGATTTTATGAAGAAAAAGGAAGAAAAGAAGAAAGAAAGAAGCTGTAAGACAATCCGAGCGGATTGTCCACAAGACGCCCGTCCAAGAGGGGCAATCCGAGCGTCTTCCCCCTGTGGACGCCTGTCCAAAACACCCCAAATCCGCCCGTCTTCCCCATCTGGACGCCCGTCCAGAATCACCAGAATCCGCCCGTCCCGTGCCCTGGACGCCCGGATTCTCTAACAGCCATTTCGTCTTCTACAAGCTTCAAGGAAGGATGCGCGTATTTTTCTAAGACCGGCGAAAAGGAGACCGGAGTCTCCCTAGAGACCGGCGATTCCTCAAGGACTTAATCGTCATTTAAGCCCTTAGTAAACCCTAATTTATGTAACTAATCCCCACTATAAATACCCGATTAGTCTAATTAGATTAGCATATTCTTCTTAGCAATCTCTAGTATAGTTAATATCAATCAAATCTCTCTTTAGTCTTGTAATCAACATTTAATCAAGTTTTAATACAAGCTTCATTTCCTTAATCTCTCTTTTGTTCATCCTTTGTTTTGGGTAATTGAAGATTATTTGGGTTATTATTGGGAGATTGACAACCTTCCAATCTATCATCAAGTACTTCTATTATTCTTTGCTTTATTATTGGAATCATTAGTAGGTATAATTCTCTTAATCCCTTTTTAATTATTGTTAATCACTTTCATTTATTCATCATGTTTTACTTTGTTGGTATGATTGACAACCTTGGTAGCATGTTCAACATGATAATGAGTGAGTAGTTTCCTTAGCTAGGGTTAATGGGTAATTAGGGGAAACCAACATGGGGGATGATTCATTCTTAATTTAATATGTTTTCATAGTTTATTTGCTTGCTTGTTGTAATCTCAACTTATGCACATGTTATGTTTGATGAAATGCAAGCCTATGAATCCTTGCATTTTTTTACCCATCACCTATCTTTTCAATGAGACTTGTAAGACATAAACCAACTCGAGTCTCATTAGACCATGCATATAGTTGAGTAGGGAAGATTAAGTCGACTTGTAGGTGTTGTACAATCTAATCGATTCGGCTCTGGGACCCAAACTTTCCTAGGATTGTAAGATATAAACCAACTCGATCCATCACAACAATAATTGCTTGCTTATAATTTGAGAATATGTTTATATGATCAATTCCCATGAATCCCCTATGACCCCATGACACCCTAGTACCTTTTATCAATTGTTTACATCCCTTTTAATTCATCTTGATTGTTTGCTTTCATTGCTATTTAGTTTAGTGATCTTCTACTTCAAACCCCAATTTGTGACACCCTTAGACACCACTAGTTGCAATAGAAAATCTCATCTCAATTCCCATCCCTTGGGATCCGACCTTTACTTGCCTCTTTACTAATTCTAGAGTTGTTTGTGAAGTTATAAATTGTGTTTTGGTCTAGGTGCTCCTAACGACAAGTACCGAAAACTAAATCTCCTCGAGAGTCCGACCAAAAATGGCGCCGTTGCCGGGGACGGTGTTAACTTGAATTAGATTTTATTATATTGTTATTAGTTGTGTCTTTCTTTGCCTTAAGGAAGTAAAACTCCTCAAGGTTTGTTCTAATTATTTTCGAGTTGTTTGATATTTTGCATGTCTAGAAGATCACAAGGTAACTTGTTACCCTTTGATCACGAAATTGAAAGGACTTTGACAACCAATAGAAGACTTGCTAGGAGAACTTTGTGAGGTATTGGTGAGATTGTAGATATTCAACCAAACACTATTGAGTTCATCAACCCTTTCGCAAGAGAAGGTGAGGAGAACCCAACACAAAATCAACCCACAATGCCTAAATTTTCATCACATTCCGTACCAACCAAGGAGAACCTACCCAATGGTACTCCCACACCACAACACTTAACCGGAAATTTCATTGCCAAATCCGCATTTATCCAATTAGTCGAAAGAAGCCAATATGGGGGGATGCCTAGTGAAGACCCTCACTCTCACATGGAGACTTTTTGTGACTATTGTGATGCGATATCTCAAACCTGTGTAACTCAAGACCAAATTCGATGGGTCTTATTTCCTTTTTCTCTAATTGGCACCGCGAAACAATGGTTGAAAGGCCTTGATAAGGCTACTCTCGGAATTGATTCTTTTAAGAAATTGGCTCTAGCTTTCTACAAAAAGTTCTATCCACCGGAAAAGACTAACATGCTAAGATCTCAAATTACAGGCTTTAAGCAAAGAGATGAAGAATCTTTGTATGAAGCTTAGGAGCGATTCAAGGGAATTTGTCGCTTATGTCCTCACCATGGACTTAGCGAGTGGTTCTTGGTACAACAATTTTGGAACGGTCTTTATGAAGACTCAAGAAACATTCTCAACATGGGATCAAATGTAATGTTCACCGAAGTTGACGGCAATCAAACTTGGAACAAAATTGAGGAGATGGCGGTCCATAATTCACAATATAGTAGACCTCGCAAGGCTACTAGAGGAAGAAAGCTTGAAGTGGACTCTATTACTCAATTGGGTGCTCAACTTAGTGCTCACATTGATACCATCAATTTAAAGTTCGAAAAAGCTATGGCTAGACTTGAAGAAGCCTCAAAATCACCAAAACATCATGTTAATGCCATGACGGCATCTTCATCAATCCCAAGTGGGATATGTGAGAATTGTAGAACTTTGGGACATGACCAAAGTGAATGTAGGGGAACAAATGAACAAGTGAATGCTTTTCAAGCATACAAGAGTGGTACCCCTTATTCCAACTATTACAATGAAAACACCAAATTCAACCCAAATCTCTCATACAAAAGCCAAAATGTTCAAAACCCTCAACCAATATACACCCCACCTCCCATGAGAAACCAAAATCAAAGACCCTTTTACAACCAAAACCAAGACTACCAAAATCAAACTCCATACAATCAACAAAATGACCAAGATTTTGATGTTCAAAAAGCGGTCCTCCAAATGCAAAACAATCAACAAGAGTTTTTCACTCAAATGCAAAAGGATAGTCAAGCAAAGGAAATCACCATCAACAACATCGTAGCCCACACCAAAATGTTGGAAACCCAATTGACTCAACTAGCATCTTCAAACTCACAAAGACAAAAGGGGCAATTACCACCTCAAAGTAATCCCCCAAGACATGAAACGGTTAGTGCCATTCACTTGAGAAGTGGTACAAGGTATGAGGCACCAAAGAAGCAAGTTGAGGATGAAGTTGTGGAAGCTAGTGCAAAGAATAAGTTGTGCAAAACTCCAAGGATGGAGAACCATCAAAAGAAGAAGTTTCAAAGAAAAATGAAGACAAGGCTAAGGAGAAGGAGCCCATTGTGATTAGACTTCCTTTTCCAAGTCGTCAAGGCAAGCCCAAATTTGATGACCAACTTGGAAAATTTATGGAGATTGTGAAGAATTTAGAAGTCTCGATTCCTTTCACGGAATTAATCAATCACGTGCCGGCCTATGCAAAATACATGAAAGACATCCTTTCGAAGAAGAAGTCAAACCGGAAGCTTGAGACTATCGCCTTCACTAAGGTGAGTAGTGCAATACTTCAAGGGAGTTCACCTCCAAAACTTAAAGATCCGGGAAGCTTCTCAATACCGTGTACCATTGGCGACACCACGATCAACAAAGCCTTATGTAATCTAGGGGCTACTGGGAGTGTTATGTCGTACTCAGTGAGTAAAAGGTTAGGGATGGAAGAGCTTAAATGCACCAATATCACACTCCAAATGGCCGATAGATCAACAAAGACACCATTAGGGATATGGGAAGATGTTCCCGTAAGAGTTGGGAAATTTTTCATCCCGGTGGACTTTGTCATTGTTGATATGGAAGAAGACTCCAATATTCCAATCATTCTAGGTAGACCTTTCTTGCACACCGCGGGTGCGGTGATTTATGTGAAGCATGGAGACCTCACTCTAGAAGTGGGAGATGAGAGCATAACTTTCAATCTTGACAAGACCATGAGAGCTCCCCGTTTGCATGAACCATGTTTTATGGTTGATCATTATAGCCGGAAGGATGATAGGAAGAAGTTGGAATTCCAATGGAAGAAGAAAGTTGATGATTCTCCATTCAAAGAGCAAGTGAATTGTAACAAAGAGAGCTTGAAAAGCTCACCAAAGTAAAGCAATGAAGAGGATGGCCTCATTGGCCAAGACAAGAAAGTGGGAGAGTTGTCTCTATCAACTTGTTTTGTCCATATTTTGCGCAGGGCTGGAAATATGACCAGGGTAGAATAGTATAGGGGGGGTTAACTAGTATTATCCTATTTTGATATTATCGTGATCGTACCTAGGCATGGTTGATTGTAATATAAGTAATACGAATAAAGTAAATAATAATAAGACAAAGGGATTTGTACGTGGAAAACCCTTGAATGGGAAAAAAACCACGGGCACCAAGCCAGGAGAGGATTTCACTATGTAATTGGGAGAATATAAGTATGATAATGACAATGTTTGTAATATTTCTCTAAGTGTTGTGTGGCTTGTAATCTTGTAGTGCGTGTTGTATATGTTGGAGTATGCCCTTTTTTTTGCCAAATGATCTTCAAATGCTCCTTATATAGCCAGGCTGAATGGCTGCCAAATCTTTGTACTTAATTCTGAATATTCCTCCTTAATTGCTGTCTTTATTGCGCATTAATGCCTATTAATGCTCCTTATTTATGACAGAATCTTCATCATCAATATGATCTTAATTACCATATTAATGTGGTAATAGTTCTATATAATTATCCATGAATTGGTCAAATGTTGACCTTACACTTGACCGTTGTCCTCTCCGGCCTGGCGCCTGTCTCCTGATACCCTGATAGCCTGACGTCCTGATACCCTGATAGCCTGACGTCCTGACACCCTGATTGTCAGGTCAGGGTTGAACTTGATCCTAAAGATGATGCGGGAGTCTAGGCTCATCAACTGGTGCAAAACTTGGACTACCCTGACGGACCTGCCCTGATCGTCAGGCCAGGGTAGAATTCCATCCTATCAGTAGTGCGAAATTCCAGGCCCAACAATTGCCCCTTATCTCCTTATTATCGCTGGGTCAGGCCAGAAATAAGGAGATAACCTTCTCTTTTCATCTTTGGATAACTTCTCTAGGATGATTACCGTCTGTAAATAATTTCTTCACTTCATGCTTTACTATCCATCAAAACTTGATCAATTCCTCTAAAATTCTCCCAATCTTTCTTCGATATTTATCTTCAAACTTCGTCTATTTTCCCAGAAGTTACCAAAAATCTAGCTATGGCTGTAAAAGGAAAATCAACCAGGGTTGTTGTTGCTCTTGGTACACCTTTCGTCCCAAACCTGAAGAGACCCCTACTGAAAATAAGCCCGAATCTTCTTGAGATCAATCCATCATTCTTGGAGATGCATCCTATGCCCTAGCTGTTGATAAGGTCATCATCTTCCAGAAGAATTTTGCGTTTAAGACGATGAGGTTTCATGATGAACAACACTTTTTCCTCAACCGCTTCAAACCTAAGTTTGAGAAAATTTTGAAGGATGAAGGGATCATTCCTGCTGATTATGGCGTATGGATGCCTGAAAATTCTCCCATTTGGGTGGACTGGTTATATGTATCAGGGCCAACTTGGTTAGGCCTGACCTGGCATATCTTAATTCAATGCATGCGTTGGTGGTAAGTACCCTTCAACTTTTGCTTATCCTGCACATATTCTGTTAGTTTAAAGGAAAGTCGGAAATATTTAACAGGATATACCTTCTTTGTAGTTGATGATTAGCTGTCTAATAGTTATTATCCCTCCGAAAGGGTAACTTCTTTCAGAGAAATTTTTCTTGTGGAGAGGTCGTGGCCATTCTGCTACATAGTAGAATGCTTTCTTCGTTGTTTACAGGCTGGAGGTATTTTCAAGGTTCCTAAGCATGTTAAGGATGCTTGGGCTTCAACTTCTGGTAGTAAGGCTTTCTTTTCTCAGGATTGTGAATTTCAGCATAGCGGACTTAAATGCCAGACTTGCGAAAGTTAGGGATAAGGTTCACAGGTAGTAGGTTTATATTCAGTACTGGGACTAATCCTGATAAGCTAATTTATTTAATTGATGCCCCTGCCATTACTGCTCGCTATATTTAACATGTTACCCTGTACGTATGACTCAGTCATGTAGCCTACGTACAGTTGACCTGGCTTGTCTTTGCCCCATTATATGAATCAGTAATGTTTTCTTTTTGATCAACTGTATTCGAAAAGTGTGTGAGTCAATGTTCATTGCTGCGACAAGGCAGGGTAGGACAAGGATTATATTGGAAAAGTATTCTGAGCCGATAAAGGCTAGTATGTTTCTTGAGAAAGAGGAATTATGGCGCTCGGTCAGGTGAGGAATAATTTCTGATCGGTGTTAGTATCTAGCCCTGACAAGAGGGATGTCATTCGCAGAAACGTCAAGCAGTGGTATTTTATCCAACCAAAGAGAATGTCCTTGGTAGAATCATTAATCATTTTGTACATTTGCCCCGGAGGAATCTCCTTGTAAAGAAAATTTCATATTTCGTTGGTCCTAGTCAGGGAGGTTATCCCTGATAGGATAGATATACATTTTGCTACCTTTGCCCCAGAGGGTAAGGGTTTTATTAATGATATAATGATCGTCTTTCAGGCTTGCTTTGGTCATTCTTTTTAAACCTATTAACCTCTTAAACCTGTCTTCTTTAAACCTGTTAACCTGTTTTCTTCAAACATGTTAACCTGTAAGATATTTTTGAACTTGTCCTGTCATTTGAGCTGTCGTGAGTAATTCAACCAAGTCTAGTTTTTTGCTATAATGGTTGAAGGGGTGGGAAATCCGGCATGTCATGAGGGCTTATGTCCCCTGCCTAGCTGGAGGGCTTGGTATTCGGCCTGTCGAGAGGGCATTTAGACTGATGGTCGGGATAAAACACCCTTGCACCTGTTTTGCTGCGTCCAACCGGTTGTAATCAGTGGCAGTAAACCTAGTCAGGTCGGGCATTTATTTCATGCCTGATTGGTCCTGACTTTTTACTGTATCTGGTGGCGGTTACCAACTCGTCAGGCACAGTCAAGTGCATAATTTTTGTTTTAGAAATATATAGTAGAGTAGCCCTCAATCCTGAATATTTATGCATATAAACATTTATCATGTATAATTGTTCAGGATTCAAGTAAAACAGATTTGGTTAGAACATCCATCATGTGAAACGCAAACACGTAGGCAGGAAGAGAATGCACATTGTCACGTAACATGTTCAGAAAAGGCATGACATAGCACACATTCAGATGAATAAGTTTGGAATTTTTACCTAGAACATGCAGGGCAGAAGTTACCACAAGTATGATTGTGCTTTTAGGTGGATGACATTCGAAGATATTGAAATCATGTCTCCTTGCAGTGTTTGTGGCATGTAAGGTTCTTCAATCTGTTGGGTTCAGGCTGATTGGCCAGGCTGGCAATTTTTTTTTTTTTTGACGACCACCTTTTCATTTAATTCAGCTTGACCATTTGCTTTAGGTTAGCCATGCCCCACTTCACAAATGACTAGGGTGTAGAGATTGGATGTAATAACTTAGACGGTTGATGAATAGTCGGAGCATGCTTATGGCAGGCTTTGCGGTTTGAAGAGTATTCCAGCGATCGGCCCTCGGTGTAGGCCGATGTAGCACATCCCGAGAACTTTGCTTGTCGTGCTCTTTCCTCCTTTGTGGTTGCCACATTGTCCATCGTGTTTTTCTTGAAGTACTAGTTTGGCTTCGTCAGCTCCAAGCATCTCGGTAGGGTCCACCTTGAGTCCCGCTCATTTCAAAGATCTAGTAGACTTTTACTTACATCGTAGACATGATGTTGTTGACCTTCCTGTACTTTAACTAGGCACTGACAGTATTGTCAATGAGAGAGGGATAAACCGACAGGGGGTTTTCCTTTGCCTGGCTTGGCCAGTAAAAATGGAGACGATGATAAATATAGCTTCTAATCCTTGGATAATTTTGCCTCGTCAGGAGTTTTTTATACTTCCTCGTAGATGTTTATATTTTTTTCAGGGGCGGATTTGTGCTGTTTTTGTCGCACAGACTTCATAGATGTGTCAATATTGAGGCTATAGGTAATGAGATTAGCATATACTTCAATTTTATAAAAATGAGATCAAGCAAAGCTATATAATTTTTTTTTTTGAAACTTGCTAATTCAGGCCTGACAGAATCAGGGGAGTGAGATTTTATTAATATATGCATGTCAGGGTACTCATACCTGATCTATTTCCATGCAGGGTGATGCTACACATGTGCCTCTAACTGGATACTGTAATTGCTAGGTGAGGAACTTACCTGACTCGGAAGGCTTTAAGGTTTCAAAATAACAGTCCAGGGCTGATTTTTGTTCAGGTCGGAATCCAGCCTGTCAGTTTGGATGTCCCTGACTGGTTTTGGTAATTGGAACTCTAGTATTGCTTTAGTCCATTCAGGACTGACTGTTCAGTCTCCTTTGGTCACCATGTAACTCATAAACTTACCACATGTCACATAAAGTTGTACTTGACAGGACCGAAATATCTTACAATGATATCACAGGTAGGTCATAAATGATACACATGACTTACAAATCACAACAATGTTAACTAGCTGGCCAGGATAGATTATGTCTCTAAACGTTCATGTTGAATAATGTGTGTAACATGTTAATATTAAAAATTCTATTGATTAAAGGTTCTAATCTCATGTTAGACATGCTTGATATATAATAATGAAAAGCTAATGAGTAATCACGTAAGGATTCATAATAGTAGCGTGATAAAAGATCTAAGCATATCAGGCCAGGCTAGTCATGACAGGTTAATTCATCCTTCAAAAAGACAATCAGGTCAGGCTTGGTCGATTTATTTTTCCATGATGCGCCAGGTCAGGATAGGCTTGACTGACCCTGGCATATCAGGACTGCCCAAAAACTAACATATGTAATATGGTCACTAAAAAATATTTAATTCATATCTACCTTAGAGTATGTACTATGATGACATATTTATTTACAAGTTATGCAAAGAATAACAACGTACCATTGCAGGAATACTTGAATACCTTTATGATTCATTTTTGTGCTATGGCGGTAGAAGGACTGGCCTGTCCTGATCAGATCTTAAGAATAATTAGGCTTTGGTATAACCGTTCAGGGTTGTACTGGATGTTCAGGCTTGAAATGATGATCAGGCCTGCACTGATACTATTCATAACTGACTTAGAAGCCTGTTCTGGTCAGGACTAAGTTTTCCAGCCAGGCTCGAATTCTTTTAAGTTTAAGGTTACATTTCCTAAAAACATCGAATTATTATAATTAGGAAAATTCAGCGTAGAATAAAAGCAAGTGCCAAAATTTTAAGATATATTTCTTATACTTTGTAAAAAATGTATTAGGTATAGGAAAAACTTATCTTTGAATTTCTTTGGTGACAAATATGCCCTTGAATTCTCCTTAGGCGACACCGGAGGTTGTAACACTTATGATCATTGGAAGGACTTTTAATTTATTTTAGTAATATTTCCCTCGGATCTAGCATTTCTTCGTTCCAGACGAGAGTTATAAAAAACCATTGTACCAATTTTTCCCAAGGCTCTCAAACTCGTGACAAGAAAAAATCTTGCGAACATTTTTGTAGGATTAATAAACTAGTTTTTCCACAGACGGCCCCAATTGTTTTGTCCATATTTTGCGCAGGGCTGGAAATATGACCAGGGTAGAATAGTATAGGGGGTTAACTAGTATTATCCTATTTTGATATTATCGTGATCGTACCTAGGCATGGTCGATTGTAATATAAGTAATGCAAATAAAGTAAATAATAATAAGACAAAGGGATTTGTACGTGGAAAACCCTTGAATGGGAAAAAACCACGGGCACCAAGCCAGGAGAGGATTTCACTATGTAATTGGGAGACTATAAGTATGATAATGACAATGTTTGTAATATTTCTCTAAGTGTTGTGTGGCTTGTAATCTTGTAGTGCATGTTGTATATGTTGGAGTATGCCCTTTTTTTGCCAAATGATCTTCAAATGCTCCTTATATAGCCAGGCTGAATGGCTGCCAAATCTTTGTACTTAATGCTGAATATTCCTCCTTAATTGCGGTCTTTATTGCGCATTAATGCCTATTAATGCTCCTTATTTATGACAGAATCTTCATCATCAATATGCTCTTAATTACCATATTAATGTGGTAATAATCCTATATAATTATCCATGAATTGGTCAAATGTTGACCTTACACTTGACCGTTGTCCTCTCCAGCCTGGCGCCTGTCTCCTGATACCCTGATAGCCTGACGTCCTGATACCCTGTAGCCTGGCGTCCTGACACCCTGATTGTCAGGTCAGGGTTGAACTTGATCCTAAAGATGATGCGGGAGTCTAGGCTCATCAACTGGTGCAAAACTTGGACTACCCTAACGGACCTGCCCTGATCGTCAGGCCAGGGTAGAATTTCATCCTGTCAGTAGTGCGAAATTTCAGGCCCATCACAACTCAAGAGATCTTTAGTGACCAAGTAGATGAAGTTTGTGGCCTTTGGGACGATGAGTTTGAAGGGATCTTCAATCCCTACATTGGTAATGCTATCGATAAAGACTAACATGAAGGATAACAAGGGCAAAGATCTATTGAAGATCTTTATTATGATAATGAACAAGCTTTTGACTACTTCTTCAAGGTGTTGAGCAACATCAACAACACCTTGGACATGCCCCCTTGACATCTCAATAAGGATGAGATTTTGGTGGAGTCCTCTCCAAACCACCATTTGTAAATATTTCTAACGCCCTAACTCGCATTTTAATTCTTACATTGCATTTTTGTCATTTTTTTTGGATTTTTTTATGCTTTGATCAAGATATTTATCATTTTGAGAGAAGTAAGGGAGGGACTAATGATTTTATTGATGTGTAGTGCTTTAGCTTAGTGTGGGGATAACAATTGCCTAGGCTATCCATGCCTTAGTAGTGCCCCTACAATGAAGAACACGGGATTTGAAAAATGAAAATGACACGGGATATTCAAGTGCACGGATGGAACTGAATCCGGGAAGACTTGGAGGAATCCGAGCGTCCTTAAGGGGAATCCGCTCGTCTTATGGGAATCCGGGCATCTGTTGCAGAATCCGTCCATCCAATTGAACTGAAAAATTGAAAATTTGGGACTGTTGATGAATCCGAGCGTCCCAGCAGAGAAGACGCTCGTCTGAAAGAATCCGCTCGTCTTTACAGAAAGACGCCCGTCTTTTTGCCAGTGCAAAATAAGAAAACTCGCTGTAACAGAATCCGCCCGTCTTTATTGGAATCCGCTCGTCCTGCAACTGAAGAATCCGAGCATCCCAGCTGAAAGATGCTCGTCTTTAGGCGAGAATTCCTGAACCTAGAACAAGCAGAATCCGAGTGTCCCGAAGGGAATCTGCTCGTCTTCCCCATACAGTTCGAAAATTTCGGGTGTTTTTAAATACCCATCCCACATTCATTCCTTCATTCATACATTCAAAACACTACCATAAACCCCAAAACTCCAAAACTCTCATCCTCTCCATCACCAAAACAGGATTTCCTCAACCAAATTCAACAAAATCAAATCAAATCTTCCTTACAACAACAATCGATCACTCCTTTTCCAACAATAATCAATCCAAGCACCAAAATATTCAACCTTTGAGTCGACTTTTGAATTACAAAGGCAAATCCATTCATTTTAAAATCGATTTGGGTATAATAGGAAATTGAAGATTTTAAATCTTTTCTTGGTATAATCATCAATGGCAAGAAGAATAGGATCAACACTGACATTCAAGGCAAAGGCACTCTAAAAAAGGCAACAATGCCTTCAAGCAAAGAAAGCCTCAATGGCTATGGTGGTTGCTAGTGCAAGTTTGGAAGTTCAACAACAACAAAATCCTCCCTTGGAAGCAACAACAATAACATCTCCGGAAATTGCTCAATTATCAAACTATCCGGAGGTAATTTTCATTTCTAACTCCCATAAGGATACATTTGCCAAGTATGCTAAGAAATCCATTCTACCCACCAAATTCATATGTGAAGATGCCTTGAACAAATTGGGTGTCCTTGAACAAACAAAAGCCTTCTTTGAAGCCATGGGGTTGGGAAAATTGTTTACTACAAGAGAATTGACATACCCCTCTCTTACCTTGGAATTTTTGAGTTCATTGAAAGTGACTAAGGTAGAGACTAGAGAATACATTGAGTTTCGCCTTGCTAATGTGAATAGGCGCATCACCTTTGATGTTTTGAGTAAAGCATTAGGTCTTAGTGATACACCTTGTTACTATAAGAAGCCCGAAAAATATGACCCCGCTCCTCTTTGGGAGGCGATTTCCGGGAAGAAATTTGAGAACATTCATGCTTGTCGCGCTCTATTAGTCCACCATCCGGGCATTAGAGTGTCGCACAAGGTCATCGGGAATACTATCATTGCAAGAAAATACACTAACCACTTTACCAAGCTCGATTGTGTTCTACTTGAGTCGGCCTTAAATATTGGAAGGGAATTCACCAAGCCTTACAATGCTCTAAGGCTTTTGGTGGAAAGATGGCTCAATGTTGATTGTGGAAAGGAAGGCACCACTTTTATCGTAAATGGAGGTCTAGTTACTCTCTTGGCCAAATACTTTGATCCGAATTTCAACAAGGATAGCAAGTATGTGGCAAAAAGAGGGGGTCATCTCATTGACATGGATGCCATGATTAACAAGTACAAGTGGGTCAAGAATAATCATCTTGACACCAAATATGGGTGGCTCACCAATGATGCTAGATCTTTTACTTTGCCTTCCAAGATATGCCGCTTGATTGTTCATAGAACAAATTACCTTCTTCCCCTCTCAAAGGAAGCCGAATACATCATCTGTCAACAAAGGGGTGAAATTGAAATGCCCTCCTCCTCCATTGTCACACCACCCTATCCATTCAAATATCAAGAGTTCAAACCCGAAGGTGTTGAAGTGGGCAATGACTACATGACTCTACTTATGCAAAAGATGCACAAACAAGCTTATAAGGATCGAGAAGATGCATACTTGGCCCAATATCCACCCCTTCTTCATTTATCTAGGCAAGGACTACTTGATCTTTCATGTCCTTTTCCTAGTTGGGCGGATAGGGAAGTTTTCTTTCCAAGTGCATCTAGGGGTGAAAGACCGGGTGACGATGAGGTTTTCGGTGATGAGGTTGTTAATGAGGGCATTGTTGAAGAGGTAAATAAAGAAGAAGAGGCTAACGAAGATGATGAAGGAAGTGAGAAAGGAAGTGAAGAGGGGAGTGAAGAGGGTAGTGGTGATGAGTCCACTTCTATTGAGGAAGATGATGACAATGATGACATGGTGGAAGACTAGCAAGCTTTGGAGGCTCCTACCCTCTTGAGGTTTGTCTACTTCTTTCTTTGTTTTATTTATTTTTATCTTGATCATAGTTGGAGAGTTCTAGCAACATAGAGGACTAACACCTCAGCCCCATTGAGGTGTTCTTATTTCATTGTTCCCACTTTTGAAAATCCAAAATGACAATTTAGTTTCATGCATTGCATCTTGTGTGCATGAACTACCCCCAACTTTAGGACATTAGAAATAATGTCTATCTCGGTTTGGGGAAGTACATGCATACGCAACGGGAGGTAATCTAAATTACGCTCTCCGTCATAAACAAAAAACCCATGCATCATGTAGTGTAGATTAGTGTAGCTTGCATTTAGTGTAGAATTCATGCATCATGCTTGCATAGTTTCCCATCATTTTGGCCATTGAGGACAATGCCCATATTAGTGTGGACATGGGGAATTCTAACTTAACTTTTATTCAAAAACCCAAAAAAATCAAAAAGTTTCGAAAAAATCAAAAAAAATTGAAAAATTTGAAAATCCAAAAACAAGTTCATTTCCTTTGTAGTGTAGAGTTGTATATATTATTGTATATATTGTGTTTTATTTATCCTTGTTCACATTGAATGACTACACCACATCCGTGACATGAGGATATTGAAGACCGCAAGGTATGATCTTTCCAATCTCCTTTTTCCTCTTTATGTTAATGACTATGTGGCTTTATTTTGATTGATGCGGTATAACAATGTGAATTTAGGACTTGCATTTAGTTTATATGGCATATTAGTTGGTAGAATCATTTGCATTAGGATGTTTATATGTTAGTTGCATCATGGCATGTAGTTTGCATATTAGAAAAATTTTGCGAAACCGTCTACTTGGGAAACTTGACAAGTGTATATAGGCCCTAATAGATGCTTTTTCTTCTTAAGACTTTGTTTGTTAGAATACTTGTAAAACACCCTAAGATGTGTCATGCTAGTATCCTTTGACCCATGGATTAAGGCCTAGTCAAGAGTACCTTGTGGTGTGATAACTCCTTGGCTACCGTTTATTCCAAGGTGACCCTTAAAACCATGCATCCATCAGCCATGTTCTACGACATTTTTGTCATCAAAGGGAATGGGCACAAAAAGAAATTGATTTGAGTTCAAAGAAATGAAAAGAAAGTGAAAAAGTTTGCAATTGCATCAAATGAAAAGAGGAGCAAAAATAGACTCTTAAAGCTTCACATATAAGGCACCCTCACTACATATGGGGTGACTTTGAAAATGTTCAAAAAAGAAATGCAAAGAAAAGTTGAAAAGTTGTCAAGTATTGAAATGTCAAACATCAAGGAAATGGCAAAAGAAAGTGTTCTCAAATGTTATATGCCACAATAAATTTGGGGGAAAAGCAACAACAAAGCAAACTTCCAAAATGAAACTTAAATATCTATTGATCCCTTTATCCATCGTATCCATTTTTGTGCATGGTAGAGAGGGGACGACCCTTCTTCTTGTCTAGGCAAGAGGGGGAATTCCGCGATCCTCCAGTGTTTCTAACACCATAGGGAGTCTACTCTTGACAAAATCATTTAACGATTGAGGACAAAGGTACCCTAGCTTGACACAATTTGGAGGTGATTTATTGGTATCCTTCTAGGCTTAGTAGTTTGAAGAAATTGCATCTATGAAGGAGTGTGTACCCTTGAATTGCTTCCCTTGTAGATAATTTCCGCCACTTAGATGAGGAAAGTGGCTATTCTTTTGTAGATGCATCCATTACTTGATCTTGTGTGCTTAATGTTTGGATGTGTCGCCATTTTGGCAAGACCCACCTTGCCTTGCAAGAAGGCATCCTACCTCATGGTTGTCTTGTTGTGAGTTGAAGGGGCTGAGTGAGACCCGCTAATTGTCTCATATAAGCTATGTTATTAGGTTAGTTTAAATAATGGTCCTAGTCTTTGTCTTCTCTTTGATGCTTGTGTCCTTGGTAGGAAAGGAGTGCAAACCTTGCATTTTCATGGAAAAATGAAGCTAAATTGATTGAATTCAATGACCAAGCATCAAAGAGAAGACAACATTAGAAGGCCTTTGTACATATTATAGTAGATGGGCAATGATGAGAAAAGATCATTACATCCCCGAGGAAATCCTCAAGGATTTTATGAAGAAAAAGGAAGAAAAGAAGAAAGAAAGAAGCTGTAAGACAATCCGAGCGGATTGTCCACAAGACGCCCGTCCAAGAAGGGCAATCCGAGCGTCTTCCCCCTGTGGACGCCCGTCCAAAACACCCCAAATCCGCCCGTCTTCCCCATCTGGATGCCCGTCCAGAATCACCAGAATTCGCCCGTCCCGTGCCCTGGACGCCCGGATTCTCTAACAGCCATTTCGTCTTCTACAAGTTTCAAGGAAGGATGCGCATATTTATCTAAGACCGGCGAAAAGGAGACCGGAGTCTCCCCAGAGACCGGCGATTCCTCAAGGACTTAATCGTCATTTAAGCCCTTAATAAACCCTAATTTATGTAACTAATCCCCATCCCCACTATAAATACCCCATTAGTCTAATTAGATTAGCATGTTCTTATTAGCAATCTCTAGTATAGTTAATATCAATCAAATCTCTCTTTAATCTTGTAATCAACATTTAATCAAGTTTTAATACAAGCTTCATTTCCTTAATCTCTCTTTTGTTCATCCTTTGTTTTGGGTAATTGAAGATTATTTGGGTTATTATTGGGAGATTGACAACCTTCCAATCTATCATCAAGTACTTCTATTATTCTTTGCTTTATTATTGGAATCATTAGTAGGTATAATTCTCTTAATCCCTTTTTAATTATTGTTAATCACTTTCATTTATTCATCATGTTTTACTTTGTTGGTATGATTGACAACCTTGGTAGCATGTTCAACATGATAATGTGTGAGTAGTTTCCTTAGCTAGGGTTAATGGGTAATTAGGGGAAACCAACATGGGGGATGATTCATGCTTAATTTAATATGTTTTCATAGTTTATTTGCTTGCTTGTTGTGATCTCAACTTATGCACATGTTATGTTTGATGAAATGCGAGCCTATGAATCCATGCATTTTTTACCCATAACCTATCTTTTCAATGAGACTTGTAAGACATAAACCAACTCGAGTCTCATTAGACCATGCATATAGTTGAGTAGGGAAGATTAAGTCGACCTGTAGGTGTTGTACAATCTAATCGATTCGGCTCCGGGTCCCAAACTTTCCTAGGATTGTAAGATATAAACCAACTCGATCCATCACAACAATAATTGCTTGCTTATAATTTGAGAATATGTTTGTATGATCAATTCCCATGAATCCCCTATGATGTAACACCCCCATACTCCAAGTGCCTTACCAGGACCACTCAGGTATGAAGATATTACCATCTCGGTTACCCGAGGCATGATATTCATAAGACAATAACGAAACAACTTAAATGATATAACTTTTAGTGAAAAGTACAACTGAAACCAAATCCCACAATACAGGTACAAGTTCTTAAAACCAACTGTCTCTTTGAAATAATTTGAAATGTCATAAAACTAAAAGACTACAATGAAGACTTCTATCGTCGGATGGTGGCACCTCCTAGCTATCCCGATTCAACTCAAACTCGCTCAATTACTCGCTCACCATCCCCGAATGGATCACCGCAGTTTACAAAACAACAACCGGGTCGATACTAATCACACAACTCAATATATATCATCAATAAGATAAACAGATAGCTTAACCGTCACACACACAACCACACCAATTCCAACAATCTCAATCACCGACTGTCCACTGGACCAGTCCTACCAGTGGGGGACCGCAGCCGTACCTACCAAATCCCCGTTCCTCATAACGAGCGATAACCATGTCCATTAATGTGCACATCCCCTTCCATGGCGGGTTCCACGAAGGGCGAAACTAGGGCGTGAAGCCACTCCCGCCAGTGACCCCACTCAGCCGAGGACACGCCTCGAGAACCAGAGACAAACAATCACAATCAACAACCGTCACAATATAATTACTATATTATTCAATCAACCACAACACATCAACAATCATCCCATTATGGGACTAATACTGAGTAGGAAATCCTACCTGGAAAGTACAACTATAAGACGGTCTCTACAGCTGAATCAAAAAGCTTCTTCTACGAACCCTCCTCCTATCATACAACATACAAATGCTACCAAATCACAAACTACTCAAAAACCCCCAAATCCCTAGATTAGGGTTTAACCAACTTAAAGGAAAGACAACAAAAAGGGTACATAGATCTTACCCTTGACGCAAGGATCTCAACGGTATAACAAACGATGAAAACCGACCTTCCAAACTCCGGGATTTGCTAACAATCCGATTAAGATGATGAACGTACTTACTTTCTCTCTTTAACAGTAAATTAGGTTTTGCAAAAGTGTTTAGTATAATGACGAAGAAGGTTATATATCTTAATCGCATAATTAACAAAACCCGAGAAAAACTCCTCAGAAACCGGCTTACTCGATCGAGTACCCAAGGTACTCGATCAAGTACCCCCTTACTCGATCGAGTATCCTAGTTACTCGATCGAGTACCCAACAGGTTAGAAACTATTTTAAAACGCAACTCACCCTTACTCGACAGAGTAAGGCCTACTCGATAGAGTACCCAAAGACTCATAAATACGGAGTATTACAGTCTTCCCTCCTTAAAAAGAACTTCGTCGCCGAAGTTCAAACCACTACTAAACAAAGGTACTCCCTGAACACTTCCGACTCAACAACCAAAACATAACTCAACATAAAACCTGTTACTAACCCAACTCATCCCGACACACATACCGACACAACATACAAAAAGGGTATGAAACTCTTAAAAACTCGTCGCGATCATCTCCTACCCCCCTAAAAGAAACAAGGTTACGTCCCCGTAACCATACATACCTGATCAAAAAGAAAAGGGTAACGCTCTTTCATAGCTTCCTCTGGCTCCCATGTAGCTTCCTCAGTCTCGTGGTTAGACCAAAGGATCTTAAGCAAAACTGTCTCACCACTCCTGGTCTTCCTAACCTTTCGATCAAGAATCTGCTTAGGCACCTCAAGATATGATAAGGACTCATCTAGCTCTAAGTTCTCTGCACACATGTGACGGGTCACTCACATACTTCCGCAGCTGCGATACATGAAACACATTATGCACTCTCTCTAGCGCAGCTGGTAAAGCCAGACGATATGCAACTTCCCCAACTCGCTCTAAGATCTCATAAGGCCCGATAAACTTCTAACTTAGCTTGCCTTTCTTCTCAAATCTCATAACTCCACGCATAGGAGACACTTTCAAAAGAACCTTGTCCCCCACTTAAAACTCTATGTCCCGGCGATGTAGATCTGCATAACTCTTTTGCCTATCCTGAGTTGCCCTCATCCGTTCCCTGATCATCTTAATCTGTTCCACCATCACATGCACCATCTCTGGTCCTAAAACCATTGCCTCAGCACTATCGTCCCAACAAATCGGACTCCTACATCTCCTCCCATACAAAGCCTCAAACGGTGCCATATCAATACTAGTGTGATAGCTTTTATTGTAAGAGAATTCTATCAAGTCCAACCTCTGTTCCCAGCTACCACCAAAATCCATCACACAAGCTCGCAACATATCCTCAAGAGTCTTGATTGTTCTCTCAGTCTGTCCGTCTGTCGCAGGATGAAATGCTGTACTCATCTTCAAAGTTGTTCCCAACGATTCCTGCAACTCTTTCTAAAACCTTGATATAAATCTCGTATCTTTGTCAGACACTATGTCCTTAGGGACTCCATGCAACTTAAGCACGTTCTTTCGATAGGCCATAGCCAATTGTGCTTTAGTCCATGTATCTTTCATTGGAACAAAGTGAGCTGACTTGGTCAGTCGATCCACTATTACCCAAATCATGTTATTACCTTGTTGACTCTTTGGCAAACCCACGATAAAATCCATGGAAATGGATTCCCACTTCCACTTAGGTACCGTTAAAGACTGAATCTTACCTTGTGGTCGTCGCTGTTCCTCCTTAACTCTCTGGCATGTCAAACAACGGGCCACAAACTCAGCTGCCTCTTTCTTCATCCCAGACCACCAAAACGTGTTCTTCAAATCCTTATATATCTTGTCACCACCTGGATGTACTGAATACGGTGTGCAATGTTCCTCTGTCATGATAGTCTTTTTCAACTCCTCATCATTAGGAACACACCACCTACCGTCAAACGTCAAGCTACCATCTGTGTGAATGGAGAATCGAGACACTGTCCCTTTCTCTACTCCAGCTCTCCACTCCACTATCTTAGGAACCAACGCCTGCTTACTTCGAATGTCATCATAAAACTCAAGCTGCACTGTCATATCACCCATAGCATCTCCTTTCTGCATCATATGTATCCCAAATCTCGCTACCTCATCTCTGAACCTCATCAAAGATAGAGCTGTACACAGAGAATGTACACTCTTCCTACTCAAAGAATCAGCAACTACATTGGCCTTCCCTTCATGGTAGATAATTTCCATGTCATAATCGCCAATCAGCTCCATCCACCTCCTCTGTCTCATGTTCAACTCCTTTTGAGTGAAAATATACTTGAGACTCTTGCGATCAGAAAATACCTTAAAGATTGCTCCATAAAGGTAATGTCTCCATATCTTGAGAGCAAACACCACTGCACCCAACTCCAGATCATGAGTAGGGTAGTTCTCCTCATAAGGCTTCAATTGCCTAGAAGCATAGGCAATCACTTTACCGTTCTGCATCAACACACATCCCAACCCGTTCTTTGAGGCATCTGTATAAACCTCAAGGTTCTCGATTCCTTCATGCAATGCTAAGACAGGAGCTGTGGTCAAACGCTCCTTTAACGTTTGGAACGCCGTCTCACAACTCTCATCCCAATGAAACCTGTTCTCTTTCCTCATCAACGCTATCATAGGTCTAGCTATCTTGGAGAAATCTTTCACGAACCGTCTGTAGTACCCAGCTAAACCCAGAAAACTCCTGATCTCAGCAACATTCTTTGGTGCTTCCCACTTTGTCTGTAACACCCGCGAATTTCCTATTTGGACATTTAAAATTTATTAAACCGTTTGATTTATTTATTTCATATTTTTGAATTACTCAATTTAATAAATTTAATGTCAAGCATGATTTTTATAAAAGTAAAATATAAAAGCTCATTTTTATAAAAGTACGTATTATTAAATTATATCTTTGAGTCATAATTTATACAATAATATATATATACGTATTTTTGGTCGGTTAATAATAATGACAGTATTAATAATAATTTCCGTCTCAACATCCGTCTAGCTATAGATCGTCACATTTCACTTTGACATACTTTAATCTGGACCAATCAAAAACCAACAACACATTCACCCACCTTCAAAATATCTACTACTACTATTATTATTATTATTATTATTATTATTATTATTATTATTATTATTATTATTATTATTATTATTATTATTATTATTATTATTATTATTATTATTATTATTATTATTATTATTATTATTATTATTATTATTATTATTATTATTATTATTATTATTATTATTATTATTATTATTATTATTATAATTATTATATATAGTATAGTTAGTAGTAGTACTATCCGTATGACCCACCCCCATTTCCTTTCTTCTTCCTTTCTTGCGTCAAACAACAGCAACAACAACAAAACGCAGCAGCAGCAGCTCATCAAAATCAGAGCACCGTACATCCATTCCCGTCCCCCTTCAAACTCTGATCCCGACTCCGTTTCTCAACCAAATTTCATGATTTTTACACCATTGGCTTCCTCTCTTCTTCCTCCTCATTTCTAGGTAAGAAAGTCTTAACTTTGTAAACTTTCGAAATGAGCAACTTAGGACAACTCGGTCATGGTGGCTCATATTACTCGTTTTCATCCCTTCTAGTTGAGGACCTCGAATATCAAGTAAAGCTCGTGCCTTGGACGTTTTCACCCGAGAATTCGAGAGCTAAGGTAACGGTGATAGGTTACTCGACAAAATGTCGAATTTCCGTCTTACATGTCGTTTTCGTGTCCTTGTTTAGTAAAGTTCGGTTCTTTTTACCTTTCCTCATTTGTATGCTCAATCTTCATCGTGTCAATTCGTTCCCCATGCTCGAATTCGCTTGTAGTGTTCACGAATTAAATTGTGTCACATTTCCGCCTCAAAATGACTTTTGGAGCGGATTTGTTTTGCCTGGTTTTTCGGACATGGTTAAGATGAGTTAGTGGGTGTTATTCATATTTTTAGTTGTGTCTCGTTTCTCTCTCATTTCCGTCTTAAATATCGTCTGAAAACCGAGCCGCAACGGGTCATCGAACTCGTATTATAACCATGACGGTGCGGTTACGTTTCTATTTTGGGGATGGGACAAGTAGTACACAGACCAGTATTCATGCTACTTTCCCTCTCCCATATCATCTTACGTGTGCTCTAGCCTTCCCGTTTTGAAAACTCGGTTTGGACCTTGTATGCCTCTGTTTTGGTGACCCGTTATGGCCTGCATCTTGGTCTGTTTTGGCGGGTCAGGTGGGCTGCTTTAGGATCTGTTTTGGCTTGTCATTGGGCAGCTGTGTTTGGGTTCCGTCTTGGTTATGTCCAAGGACTCTTGTTGTAATGACTCGATATGGTTCAGGTTTGGCTCGGTTTGCAGGGGTTGTTTTTTGGTGGTTTGGGCACTAGTCGGTTGAATGCTTGATTGAGTACTATACATGCCTCGTATAGTTGTTTGTCATTCTTTTGGTTTCAATTTTTGGACTCACCATCCTTTTCAATTTGGGCTCATTTAGCTTACGTTGTTGGATTCATTAAGTTTTGAGTGTTGGGCTTCTCTGGCTTCATTTGTTGGGCTCATTTGTTTTGAAATGTTGGGCTTGCGGTGTTTATCTAATCGGATTCGTCATGTTAAATTAGTCGCGCTAGCTATGTTAAATTAATTGGATTCGTGTGGTTTATTTGATTAGACTTGGCATGCTTCACTTGTTGGATTTCACGTTTTATTTCGTAAAGTCCACCTAGCGTAAATTATTTCATTATCGCTTGTTATATTTTATTTAACCGGCATGTTAAATTATAAAATGGAATATTTATTAATATAACACAAGTATGAGCTATTCACTATAAATAAGTATTTGTAAGATTCATATTCTTGATAACGTCTTGTACTGTTCTGTTGTGAGAGTCTCGGTCCTATCGGATATTAGGGGTGAGCTATAAGCCCTCTAGTTGCGATATGATCGTCGGGATTGATGCTCCATCCGTACATATGGTGAGATGCAAGCCATAAGTATGAATGTGACATTAGTAATCCCGTGTCATATAACGTTCTATCATATGATGTTTGCATGATCATTCTTACTCCTATTGTGACTCAAGTGTGACATATTACATTGTGTGACTACTTGACATTCTTTATTTATTTGCCCTCGGACATTGGGTCACGGTTAGGTGCCATTGTTTTCGGATTGGGCTATTTTTCCTTCCGCCTCTTCGGACCGGGGGTCACGGTTAGGTGACAAGGTTCCGATTTCGGGTTACTCGACTTTCGGGCACGGTTAGGTGTACCATGTTTCGAGTCTTGGATACGATTTGGTATCGTTTGTCGAATCGGGTGTCGTCCATCCCGAGAGTCTGGCCAGGTTTAGACTAGGACCGTATTATGATCGTCGTCCTACCAAGAGGTTGGAGTCTAGATGGTTTGTCTTGTGAGTTCATACTAAGTATATGTTTTACACTTGTTGAGTCGTGTCAACATAAGTAGGTTGACTTGGTGATTCTATTTCCTTGATTGCATATTCATCCTCATGCACCATGCCTATTCTACTAAGAAAGTATTATGCCTGTTTCCCATGATTGTTCATTATATCTCCTTATTCCTTATTGTTCGTATATGTTGCATGGTTAATATGTTTGATTAAGTGTTGTTTGTTATCTGCATTTCGACATATTGTGGCTGGGAGAACCTTGAGTTACTCCCCACTGACTGTGGCGTTCATGTTTACATGAATGACAGGTTTTGAAGATGCTTACGTGGGGAAGACGTGTGGGCTAGCGAGAACTAAACCCTTGGAACTTAGTTTCTAATTTAGAAACCTTTTATTTGATTATTCGTGGGATATCTTTTCCCCGCCTTCTAGACTTCGGTTGTAATAACCTAAAATCGTCTATTGTAGTTCTTTTTCATTTCGTTAGTGGCACCCGCGTGCTAATCTTTAACTAGTAACTTAAAAGTTTTTAAAATCTCACAAAATTCCGCTTTAATTTATTAGTTATATTTCCGCGTTATCGCGGGGTGTCACAGTTGGTATCAGAGCATGTGTTGCTCCCGACGCACACACGTGTACCCCGAATTTAAATTTGAACATGACCTTGAATAATGAATGAGAGATGGGTAGATTTAAGGACCTAAGGTGGTAGTCTGTAGTGTGTTTGCTCTTTGTTAGGTTCTAACCTATTTGTTGATTGACATTAATATTTGTTGTGCCCTTGGATCAATTACCGTGAGCTTACCTACATGAAGACCAAGATTTGGTGTCTATTGCTGAGGATTGAAGATTTTTCATCCTTTGAAGAATGCTTCCACTTCCTCGAAGATGTTCCTCATTCTTTGTGTACCTTGCTCTGTTCTCTACTTCTTAATGCTTATTCCTTCTTCTAAATCCTCTTTTCTTTTTCCTTGTAAGTCACTCTTGTATTCCCTAACTTGTCCTTTGTTCCTTGCTGATCCTCCCTTGACGCCTTTTTATAGTACTCTTTCTTTTGAGGAATGTTGACCTTGGTTGGAAATTTGACTTTTGAGGAGATTGTTATGTTTGAGCCTTAACCCTAGTTTAGAGAGGTCGTGATGTTAGAAAGACGTAGGTAATGCGATGAGACATACTTAGTGATTCTCATACCTAGTTCCTTGACAAAGTGAGTATAATTGATTGGTGGATTCTTTGTGTTAGGGATGAGTTGCCTATGTGATTAAAGTTATAGAACTTGGATTTGTTGTTTATGGTTGGGATTTGAAAGCTGAGTAGGTTAAGCGTCGTCACCTTAGGAGTAAACATGAGATAAGTTTAGAATATGAATTTGGAAGAAAACCCATTTTTTAGATGTTAATGATCCCGTATAGATTGGTGATGTGATTTGATGTTAGTTGTTCCTTGAGAACTTTGTTGAGAAGTCTTTGTCAATTCATTCTTTGGTTTTTAAAAACATTGAGGTTATGTCGAGTGCTTGAGATAAAGAGATGCTTTTATACTTGAGTGGTAGATTTGCTTTAGGGAATTCCTAATATGTGATAAGATAGGTGGAAGAGGTATCTAACCGTTTTATCAACCCTTAAGCGAGCGTTTATTTTACCTTGACCCTCGTTTTGGGATTTGGTCGTTTTGTTATGAAGGTACAATACCCTAATAGGCGTGACCTTGTTAGAGAGATACTTAAGTTTTAGGAAGCGTATGGATTAAGCCTTAAAACCCTCTTTCGTACCATTAATCGTTTTCCTCCTTTTCGTTCATACCTTGGTTGGATTTGATTCTTAAGTATAAAGGTTTACTCGTTATTTCCTTGCCTTGAATACCCCTCTAATTCTAATATCTCTTAGTGGTGTTAACTAGTTACCTTTACTATTTGACTCCTTTAATCTCACACCTCGTCATGTTCACGTATCCCTTTTAAAATTTCCTATCATTTCCTGACTTGGTTATTACTCTTTGTTTCCTTAGTGGAGTGATGGCGTTGTTGGCTACGTTGTAGAGTGAGTGAGATGCCCTTTGAGGTTCCTTTGTGAGCCTTTATTTCGTCGAAACTGGATTAGTGGAACTTGAGTTGAGTTGAGTAGAGAAATTTGTATGACAAACCTATTTACCTTTTGGTTGGTGGTTTTTATGATTCGGGGAATGTGATCATCTATGCTTGTGAATTCGGGTGTGAATAAGATTTTGTTTGGAGTGTTAGAAAATTTAAGGAACTTGGGATTATGATCTTTGATTAAGGATTTTACCATAGTGAGAACTCATAGTGGTCGATAGTTGATTATGAGTGTAACTCTTTTAGTGGTTTTGATCCTGATCTTATGGAAGTCGTTTGTAGATGTTTGAGGGTTTGAAGTGATGAGATTACACTTATAGTAGAGTGCCTGGTTTCAGGGAGTAGCTTAGGATGAAGTAACATGAATGATTTGAGGAGATTCTTGGGAGTGTTGTGATTATAAGTTTTATTACTAGGAATTTTTCAGAATCGTTTGGATGATGTTATTTGAGGTTTGAGTATCTGGCGTTTCCTTGTTGTCTAATTTCCCTTTCTCCTTGATCATAAGCGTTACCGTTCATACCTCCTTTCCTCACTTCATCTTGCTCCTCCCTTAAGTTTGAGGCTAGTGACCTATAAAAACTCTACCCTTGGCATTCTTATTGTTTTGACTTCAATTCTTACCCCTACGATGTTCATCATAGCTCTTCTTGTTGGTTAAGTTTGGACTCTCTTAGCTTGCTTTTTATTTATGTTGTCTAAATTGCCTTTCATTTTATACAATGCCTAAACTTTCAAGCTACCATTTTTGTTCGTTGTTAAAAGTTTATGTTACTTTTACAAAACCTTACCTATTATAAAAATTTTGAAAATAAAAGTTTGATTTAATTCCATATTTGTTCCTTGAGTATAGACTTCTTTATCATGATTTTAATTGTTAAACCCGAGATTTCTTTAAATTTTATCCAATTTCTGTTAACTTTGATCTGTTTATGATTTCTTTGTCAAAGTATAATGTTACATTTTCAGGAATCTGATTCCCTTTTTAGTTAAAAGTGAAACCTTCATATCTATTTTGGCGTTTGCAAAAGAAAAATTGAGTAGATTATATTTTCTTTTAATTTTTAACGTTGATCGGATGTTAGAACTCGTTATTAGAGACGTTTAATAACTTGTCCTACGCTTGTCGGCGAATGATTTTTTGTTTTAAATTTGTCTTTGACTTGGAAAGTTAGCGTTTTTGTGTGCACGACAAGAGCAATTTCGTTCCATGAATGAGACTTATACTTTTGAAAACTCTTCATTAATGTTTTTGAAAGTATTTTGATTTTCGATTTATACAAATGATTTGCCTTTTTACCTTATCTTTGATTTGAAACGTGATGTTCTTGAATACGTAACGAGAACACTTTCGTTCCTTTGATGAGAATATGGTTCTGTCGAAAATTTTATTTGAAACTTTTGAAAGAATTTTTAATTCTTACGATAAGTAACCTTTTAAATGTTTTGGTTACCGATTCCAAAGTTCCAGTTTTGTTTTATATAACCTTTCATTTCTACTTTCAAGTTTCGAGGACGAAACTTTTTAAAAGGTGGGGTGATTGTAACACCCGCGAATTTCCTATTTGGACATTTAAAATTTATTAAACCGTTTGATTTATTTATTTCATATTTTTGAATTACTCAATTTAATAAATTTAATGTCAAGCATGATTTTTATAAAAGTAATATATAAAAGCTCATTTTTATAAAAGTACGTATTATTAAGTTATATCTTTGAGTCATAATTTATACAATAATATATATATATATATATACGTATTTTTGGTCGGTTAATAATAATGACAGTATTAATAATAATTTCCGTCTCAACATCCGTCTAGCTATAGATCGTCACATTTCACTTTGGCATACTTTAATCTGGACCAATCAAAAACCAACAACACATTCACCCACCTTCAAAATATCTATTATTATTATTATTATTATTATTATTATTATTATTATTATTATTATTATTATTATTATTATTATTATTATTATTATTATTATTATTATTATTATTATTATTATTATTATTATTATTATTATTATTATTATTATTATTATTATTATTATTATTATTATTATTATTATTATTATTATTATTATTATTATTATTATTATTATTATTATTATTATTATTATTATTATTATTATTATTATTATTATTATTATTATTATTATTATTATTATTATTATTATTATTATTATTATTATTATTATTATTATTATTATTATTATTATTATTATTATTATTATTATTATTATTATTATTATTATTATTATTATTATTATTATTATTATTATTATTATTATTATTATTATTATTATTATTATTATTATTATTATTATTATTATTATTATTATTATTATTATTATTATTATTATTATTATTATTATTATTATTATTATTATTATTATTATTATTATTATTATTATTATTATTATTATTATTATTATATATAGTATAGTTAGTAGTAGTACTATCCGTATGACCCACCCCCATTTCCTTTCTTCTTCCTTTCTTGTGTCAAACAACAGCAACAACAACAAAACGCAGCAGCAGCAGCTCAACAAAATCAGAGCACCGTACATCCATTCCCGTCCCCCTTCAAACTCTGATCCCGACTCCGTTTCTCAACCAAATTTCATGATTTTTACACCATTGGCTTCCTCTCTTCTTCCTCCTCATTTCTAGGTAAGAAAGTCTTAACTTTGTAAACTTTCGAAATGAGCAACTTAGGACAACTCGGTCATGGTGGCTCATATTACTCGTTTTTCATCCCTTCTAGTTGAGGACCTCGAATACTAAAGTAAAGCTCGTGCCTTGGACGTTTTCACCCGAGAATTCGAGAGCTAAGGTAACGGTGATAGGTTACTCGACAAAATGTCGAATTTCCGTCTTACATGTCGTTTTCGTGTCCTTGTTTAGTAAAGTTCGGTTCTTTTTACCTTTCCTCATTTGTATGCTCAATCTTCATCGTGTCAATTCGTTCCCCATTTCCGCCTCAAAATGACTTTTGGAGCGGACTGTTTTGCCTGGGTTTTTCGGACATGGTTAAGATGAGTTAGTGGGTGTTATTCATATTTTTAGTTATGTCTCGTTTCTGTCTCATTTCCGTCTTAAATATCATCTGAAAACTGAGCTGCAACGGGCTGTCGAACTCGTATTATAACCATGACGGGTGCGGTTCTGGTTTCTATTTTGGGGATGGGACAAGTAGTACACAGACCAGTATTCATGCTACATTCCCTCTCCCATATCGTCTTACGTGTGCTCTAGCCTTCCCGTTTTGAAAACTCGGTTTGGACCTTGTATACCTCTGTTTTGGTGACCCGTTATGGCCTGCATCTTGGTCTGTTTTGGCGGGTCAGGTGGGCTGCTTTAGGATCTGTTTTGGCTTGTCATTGGGCAGCTGTGTTTGGGTTCCGTCTTGGTTATGTCCAAGGACTCTTGCTGGAATGACTCGATATGGTTCGGGTTTGGCTCGGTTTGCAGGGGTTGTTTTGGTGGTTTGGGCACTAGTCAGTTGGAATGCGGATTGAGTACTATACATGCCTCGTATAGTTGTTTGTCATTCTTTTGGTTTCAATTTTTGGACTCACCATCCTTTTCATTTTGGGCTCATTTAGCTTACGTTGTTGGATTCATTAAGTTTTGAGTGTTGGGCTTCTCTGGCTTCATTTATTGGGCTCATTTGTTTTGAAATGTTGGGCTTGCGGTGTTTATCTAATCGGATTCGTCATGTTAAATTAGTCGCGCTAGCTATGTTAAATTAATTGGATTCGTGTGGTTTATTTGATTAGACTTGGCATGCTTCACTTGTTGGATTTCACGTTTTATTTCGTAAAGTCCACCTAGCGTAAATTATTTCATTATCGCTTGTTATATTTTATTTAACCGGCATGTTAAATTATAAAATGGAATATTTATTAATATAACACAAGTATGAGCTATTCACTATAAATAAGTATTTGTAAGATTCATATTCTTGATAACGTCTTGTACTGTTCTGTTGTGAGAGTCTCGGTCCTATCGGATACTAGGGGTGAGCTATAAGCCCTCTAGTTGCGATATGATCATCAGGATTGATGCTCCATCCGTACTTATGGTGAGATGCAAGCCATAAGAATGAATGTGACATTAGTAATCCCGTGTCATATAACGTTCTATCATATGATGTTTGCATGATCATTCTTACTCCTATTGTGACTCAAGTGTGACATCTTACATTGTGTGACTACTTGACATTCCTTATTTATTTGCCCTCGGACATTGGGTCACGGTTAGGTGCCATTGTTTTCGGATTGGGCTATTTTTCCTTCCGCCTCTTCGGACCGGGGGTCACGGTTAGGTGACAAGGTTCCGATTTGGGGTTACTCGACTTTCGGGCACGGTTAGGTGTACCATGTTTCAAGTCTTGGATACGATTTGGTATCGTTTGTCTAATCGGGTGTCGTCCATCTCGAGAGTCTGACCAGGTTTAGACTAGGACCGTATTATGATTGTCGTCCTACCAAGAGGTTGGAGTCTAGATGGTTTGTCTTGTGAGTTCATACTAAGTATATGTTTTACACTTGTTGAGTCGTGTCAACATAAGTAGGTTGACTTGGTGATTCTATTTCCTTGATTGCATATTCATCCTCATGCACCATGCCTATTCTACTAAGAAAGTATTATGCCTGTTTCCCATGATTTTTCTGAAAGAAATATAGATTCATATACATACTAACATACTCATATATGTCGAAATTAATTTGTCATAAAATTAAATGTGGATTTTATGCATGCAAACAAGATAAAAATAGAGGAGAAATCATGTCCTTACATTGAAGATTTCGGTTATATTGGGCACAAGAGAGATCACTTTTCTCTCTTGTTCTTGAGCTTTCCCTTATGGAAGAACAAAGATCCAAGTGTAGGATCTCTCCCTAAGCTTTATACCCAAGGCTTTCTCTTAATTTAATTAATATTACAAGAACTAGTATAACATTAATTAGGTAGAAAATTGAACCAAAATATTTATAAAACACTTGTATGTTTCGGTTTTTGGGGAGGAAGAAGATGGGAGTTTTTATCTCTCTTAAACTCTTATTTTAGATTGTGAAAAGAATGAATGATACACACATAACATTATAGTGTATATGTAAAAATAAGAGGAAAAACCAAGTGGTTTTTCCTCTCTAAAAAACCGGCCAAGAGGAGGTGGAGAGGAGCCAATGCATGGACTCATTTGTCTTCACAATGCACCATAGGGTTGCATGGCTAGATTAATAGGTAATCATTGTGTTTACCATTAACTTAATAAAACACAATATTATCCTAATCCACCTCCTTATTTCGGCACAATGGGATAATATGGAATCCATATTATTTTTGTCAATTGTCAATATGTCACATGTCTTATGTCACATAAATTTGTTATGTAATTTTTAACATATTAAAAATCAATGTATTAATAAGAATACGTCACATACAAAAATCGACTTAGTAATTTCACAATTACTTGTGCCAAAATATTTTACCAATTTATAAATCACAACAGATTGTATTTATAATAATTCATTCAATTTTGATTGTTTCTTTAAACAATAATTTCATCCGAGTAATGATACAATTCAATTACTCAGACCGTATCTCATTTAATCACATTTCAATTTGATACGTAAATTTTTCTTCCAAAAATCGTCCGTCACTTATCAAGTTATTTAATTAACTCGTAACATTATACGATTAATTAAATAATCAATTAAGAGTGTTGCCCTATAGGTATGACCTAGGGGGTCAACTGATCACCACCGTCGCACGACAGTAATGTCAAACTCTAGTCAGCCAACCATTACCGATATATGTTGACCAGTTGACTGTAACAATATTACTTCCCAATTGTATTCTATATAATGAGACTTAAACATGTGATCATCATGATCAACAGTCGTGATCGCATTATTGTCGGAGGACACATATTCCAACAATCTCCCTCTTGTCCTCGACAAGTGTGCGTCACCAATTCTCTTGTCCTATTACTATCTCCCACTCAATGCAAGGTGTCTTTCAGGTCGTACTTGCAAGTGATCATATCAAGAGTGGTTTCCTCGATCTGGAGAATAACTGATTGACCGGACTTATCTATCATAGATACTTTCCGAGCGTGGCCACGCATTTCTAGTTCATTACTCCTCGAGTGGCCCTGAGATATTGTTATAATCCTGACTAGGGATGGACAATTCCTATCACACTCATTCCCTTCGACTAGCCACAACCATCATAACCCAAAATATGCCCATTTGACCCCATTTACGAAGGTCGTAGTAACACAAATCAAAGTTAATCTGAAACTGTGCCATCTTAGGAGAATAGTCTTTAGTCAAAAGAATCGACTCATTTGAATACTATAGTAGCTCTCGCCACGACCAGGCTATATAAATTTGCCGAACTCTATAAGCGGTCATAAGGCCCGAAAAAATGTTCCTAACAGTCCGCCTATGTGATCGACTAGTCATCTCACATGACTTTATGGCACTTGAACTTGCCATCAATCGCATCACACTCTAGTCACTTCGAGACGTCACCTCATATAAGTAACTATGGGCAAAAACAATGTTAATCCATGTTCACTTTAACGGGGTTCAATTGTCTCTACAACCCGTTTGGATATAACAATGTACAAGGTGAGTTAATAATAAGTCAAACGACAAATGTCGACATCACACTCGGGTAGTCAATATCATATTACAACCTTGTGATGTATATCATCAGTGTAAACACTTATTGATTGCAACAATGTTTTAACATCCCATGTGTCCATGTGTTCAAACTTCTTACACTTGCAATTTCCTTCACATTCATGTTCTCTCTCATAGCATGAATCTTACCAAGTACACATCAAGGTTCCCGACCTTGGTTTCGGTTCTTTAATCTTGAAAGAACTTTCTTATCGACTATCACATAGCGAACGAATTTGTGATGAATGATATAACTTGTACTGATCAAGTACTCCATCCACACACAATGTACTAGGTATATGTTTTGTAGAATCTTGTAACAATTGACAAGATTATTTAGCTTAGCACTTCTCAGAAGTCCTAGCTTGACTAGGAAAGATTGATTTTTGAATAACCTCTTATTCAAACAAGCATTTTTCCAAAACTTCTCATTTATCTTTCTAGGCTTGAAAGAATTTGGGATTCCCATAAATCCTCATATGTGCTCGGATTTTCTACAATATGTGCAACCTCTTAACACACAATAGAGCATTCCGTCAAACACTCAAATCGCTCATCGGATTCTACTTGAGAATTCATGACGTTTCTATTATGGCTCACAAATCAATCATCATGCTCTTATGCATATGATTTATAATTGGACATGTACATGATTATTCTAATGGCGGAAACATTAGTTACAAATAATCATGAGATCAACCATTCATAGATTCAATGAACGACCATGACTGCTAATGGCAATTCCATTTTCATCTACATGAATAACCTATGTTAATGTTGATACGATGTGCATCTCTTAATACTAACCCAACATCCCTTGATGTAATTGGATTCATCATAGTCCATTTTCATCCAGAATTGAAAACTCAAAAGCTTCTTTATGAAAGAAGGTATTAGCTCGTCATTCTTTAATGAGTAATGAGTTTTATACATTCAAGGATGATAGCTCCCACTAAATTCCATGTCTTCACATGAGAATTTCCTAACTCCCACTCAATTCTACATATTTCGAAATTGACTTCTCAATCGAAACTCTTATTGAGAATTGAAATATAAATTGCATTGCCAAGTTATTAGGATAAAACCATATATGTTCCCATCATATCCTTTCAAAATACCTATTTTGAAGAGGTCTCATCTTAACCTTACGGAAAAAGATTTTAAATCTCCAACACACTCATGTCATAATGATGTGTAGTAATGTCATTATTCAAATATAAACAATATCTAGAATACGTCCTTCACAATTACCCTTTTGGAAGGAGGTTTAACCATTTCATAGGGAGGTTAAGCAATGACATTTGCGTGGTTAAAACTTTGGCCATTGAAGATATCGGTATATCAATCTTTGCAACTCGATCATAACTAGTATGTTACTTTGATTCATTTAGGCTCTTAAGTAAATCTCAAGGTTGAAACTATTTGTCAAATATTTTATAAACTAAGTCAAAAACTTGTTAAGACTTTACATTAGTCATTTTTCTTCCAAAACTTTCTTTTGGTCTCCTCGTGTAGTTATCTTGAGAATAATCTCTTATGATAACTGTACTTGGTCTCTTTAGTCATATCGAACTAACTTGAGACCATAGATCTCATCTATTCGGCATACTATGTAAATAGATATACCTTCATTCAAATCATTTTCTCTTGCGAAGATCTTCACTTACACAAGTACACAATTTTATCTTGTCTCATGTGTTGTGTCCTCATATTTCTCCCACTCTATCTTTAGAATAAATACACTATATATTCAAAGATAGCATATGAGACACAAATTAATGATGTTGAAGTATAAGGAAAACTATCTCATAGATAGACTAATAGTTATTGATATCATATGTGGACTTGGTGATTGACATTCCTTTATGAGAGTTCATAGACTCAAAATCGCTTTATAAATGATCATACACAAGCCTTAAGCATGTGGACATATAATGAAACCCGTCATTATAGATGATCATACACATACCCGTCATTAGATCACTTTAAGTGACTAATGTTATGTTTCAAAGTGCAAGCATTTAAAGATGAATTTTTAGAACATAAAAGGATAAATGATAAAACGGGTGACTTGGGTTGCAAACCAAGTCACCATCATCCAAAATACAAACCATTATCCAAAATACCTTTCCATGTCGAACACGGAAACTTAAAGTTCTAAAAATCCAAAACACAACTTAAAATAAGACAATGAAAAGCAAAGCTCCATAAAAGCTATCCTTAGCTTCTCCATGGTTTCTCATGCTTGCTTTTCCTTTCCTTTGTCTTTGCTTGGTGGAGGCCCTATTTACAATAAAAAAGGAGATACATTATCACAACTTTGCATCATATTACCATAGTTGAATTTGAAACATAAAAGAAGGATAGTCATTTACCTACTGGAGTGATCTTTCCAGCTTTGATATCACCAAGGTATTTGGAACAATTTCTTTTCCAATGTCCCATGCCATTACAATAATGGCACTTATCAAGAGGACCCTTCTTGACTTTGGAGGTGCTAGCTTCACAAGACTTAGCTTTGGTGAATGTGGGAGCTTGCTTCTTGCCCTTTCTCCCATTCTTCTTGAACTTCCCCTTACTCTTAGTGCTTATATTAATCACATCCTTGGGAGGGTTCACATTTAACCCCATGTCCCTCTCGGCTTGCACAAGTAACTTGTGCAACTCCTCAAGAGACACATCCTTGTCTTGCATGTTAAAATTCACCCGGAATTGCACATATGCCTTGACTTTGGACAAGGAGTGTAGAATCCTATCTACGATGAGTTCTTTGGGGATTTCAACCGTTTGAATTTTCAAGGTCTCGACAAGCTCCATGAGTTTGAGCACATGAGGGCTAACCTTTTGGCCCTCTTTGAAGTCGAGATCAAAGAATGCCGCGGCCGCCTCATATTGGACGATCCGCGGAGTTTGTGAAAACATGGTCACAAGTTTGGAGTAAATCTCATTAGCATTGCCCATTTTAAAGGCTCTCCTTTGGAGGTCCGCCTCCATCGCAAATATTAAGACATTTTTCATTGCGGCGGACTCCTTTTGGTAAGCCTCATATGCTTCCCTAGTGGCCGCGGTGGACCTAGTGGAGGGTTCGGGTGGAGAGGCCTCGGTAAGGTAACGAAGCTTGTCGTCACCTTCGGCGGCTAATTTGAGTTGGGCATCCCATTCGGAGAAATTTGACCCATTCTTTTCAAGTTTACATCGATCCATAAAGGATCGGAGGCAAGACGAACTAGCGAGTGGTGTAGCATTAGGAGTTGGTGTTGATGTTGCCATTTGTTATGAAAAAGAAGTGATCTACAAAACAAAAATATATAAGGAGTAAAACAAATGTCGTTTTAATAATACTTGTAAAATGTTTGATTTAAACAAGTTTTATGCATTTTTCTAGTGACCTCTACCCAACTAGATAAATGATTCCAAGACCCAAATTCATATTGACTTAGGCACGGTATGGCCGATGAAACCTTTATCAATATAACTCGGTGGATTAACGTTTTAATCGATTCTACTTTTAGAACTCTTGGTCGATAAAATTACTCTAATATTTATCTATAGCCCGGAACACATGCAACTACGGTCGCGAATACTTCCGTTGAGCTCAATCCAAATTTCGAATAAATGTGTCCATGATCCAAGTCCACATCAACTTGGGCAGGGTATGGCCGATGAAACCCTCATTAACATGAACTCGGTGGATTAAAATTCATCACCCACTTCCCCTACGTAACAAGGTTTGTACCCCGGTAGGGCCGAGTGCACTCCCTCGCGAAATAGGTTTTCATGGTTTCTACTATTTGGTAAGGCTATGTCTCAATTGTTTGTTTTAGCGAGAGGTCATGTCAATTTATTATCTATCACGTTTTAAGTGAACTAAAGCGGTGAACTACGATAATTCGAATTGACACGGTCGATAAACTCGATAAAATAAGGATGCATGTTTTAGTTATGGCGATTTAGCGATGCATGCGACATAAAATAAAATGCAAGCATAAAGATAAAAAAATCCTAGTATGGCCTTTCCTAAAATAGAAAAACTATTTAACTATTACATATTCGGAAACCAACTCCATTGGTCCCTTGAACTTCGGTTGTGGCACGCATCTCGAGGTAACACCGTCTTTATGTATCGCCATTCTTGAAGAAATCCGTCTTTTGGAACTCCGGAATGAATAAAATTACATAACAAATTACATAATTTCCTATTATACATTTGTAACTAAAATAAAATAAATCTAATAAATTACAAAACGGTGATACGAGATCACAATAAAAATTACAAACGAATCGGTATTCCCATACATTTCGGGAAATACCAATTAAAATCTAAGGCCATACTAAGTAAAATTACATAATTCAAAATTACATAAATTAAAATTATGACAATCATAAAGAAAATGCAGCATTATAATATGTATGAACATGCTCAATTTTAATGCTAAATCGCCTTTAAATAGCCAATATCGTATATTACTCGGTTTTTACGGATTTGCGTGATTTCAACATTTTATAATCACAAAAATACATAAACTCATATTTATGCATAAGTTAATTACCCTAACATCTTAGGACTCAAAATTTAGTCTTCACTAATAATTTGACCATAATTAACCCATATTTACAAAATTATAAATGGACCAAAAATTACAAAAATAAGCTATTAAACTTCAAATAAATCACAAAATTTCAAATAAATTCAAAATTTGAAATTTAAACTCATGAACATTCTGGAAAAATTCCATGACACTCATAATGTTCAAAATCTTAGGTTAAAAATTTCGAAAATTTACCGGAAAAACAATGTTGCGGTTTATCGATTTTTTAATAAAATAATCATAAAAACATGGAAAAATTATTTTCATTAACTTTTCAATTTTAGATCTGAAAAAGATAATAAAATGCAACATTAGACGTTTTTCCTAAGTCATAGATTATGTTTTATTAATTTTCCACTAATAATGTCACTATTTATGCTATTTTTCTTCAAAAATCCATAAATCATGCAAAAAGACTTCTTTATAGCCAATTATTTTACACACATCTTGTAAAATTGCATGTGACAACATATTAATTTTCTATGACCAGATTCGAAATTTAACTCATATTAACCTATTTTTCACCTAAATCCGAATTTAATAATGAAAAATTCATTTTTCGAGCATAACAAGTCCAAAAATTATGAAAATTTACAGGTTATCTCAAAATAATATATGTGACAACATATCCAAAAACCAACTGAAAATTCGAAGTATAGCTAATTTTAGACCAAAAATGACATTTTTACTCATAAAATCACATTTAAATGCCATTATTGTAAATTATGAACAATAAAAATCCGAAAAATTAACCAAAATATCCTAAAACATTTTAGGACCAGAAATATTAACATGCATGGATTAATTTCATGATATCTCATAATAACACAAATTTTACAAGTTTTATTTGTTATTCTTATAACTCGGAAAAACTTTTAACCGATTTGCATGCAAACAACCGTGGCTCTTGATACCGATTTAAAGAAATGTAGATTCATATACATACTAACATACTCATATATGTCGAAATTAATTTGTCATAAAATTAAATGTGGATTTTATGCATGCAAACAAGATAAAAATAGAGGAGAAATCATGTCCTTACATTGAAGATTTCGGTTATATTGGGCACAAGAGAGATCACCTTTCTCTCTTGTTCTTGAGCTTTACCTTATGGAAGAACAAAGATCCAAGTGTAGGATCTCTCCCTAAGCTTTATACCCAAGGCTTTCTCTTAATTTAATTAATATTACAAGAACTAGTATAATATTAATTAGGTAGAAAATTGAACCAAAATATTTATAAAACACTTGTATGTTTCAGTTTTTGGGGAGGAAGAAGATGGGAGTTTTTATCTCTCTAAAACTCTTATTTTAGATTGTGAAAAGAATGAATGATACACACATAACATTATAGTGTATATGTAAAAATAAGAGGAAAAACCAAGTGGTTTTTCCTCTCTAAAAAACCGGCCAAGAGGAGGTGGAGAGGAGCCAATGCATGGACTCATTTGTCTTCACAATGCACCATAGGGTTGCATGGCTAGATTAATAGGTAATCATTGTGTTTACCATTAAGTTAATAAAACACAATATTATCCTAATCCACCTCCTTATTTCGGCACAATGGGATAATATGGAATCCATATTATTTTTGTCAATTGTCAATATGTCACATGTCTTATGTCACATAAATTTGTTATGTAATTTTTAACATATTAAAAATCAACGTCACATACAAAAATCGACTTAGTAATTTCACAATTACTTGTGCCAAAATATTTTACCAATTTATAAATCACAACAGATTGTATTTATAATAATTCATTCAATTTTGACTGTTTCTTTAAACAATAATTTCATCCGAGTAATGATACAATTCAATTACTCAGACCGTATCTCATTTAATCACATTTCAATTTGATACGTAAATTTTTCTTCCAAAAATCGTCCGTCAATTTTCAAGTAATTTAATTAACTCGGAACATTATACGATTAATTAAATAATCAATTAAGAGTGTTGCCCTATAGGTATGACCTAGGGGTCAATCGATCACCACCGTCGTCGACGACGAATGTCAAACTCTAGTCAGCCAACCATTACCGATATATGTTGACCAGTTGACAGTAACAATATTACTTCCCAATTGCATTCTATATAATGAGACTTAAACATGTGATCATCATGATCAACAGTCGTGATCGCATTATTGTCGGAGGACACATATTCCAACATGTTCATTATATCTCCTTATTCCTTATTGTTCGTATATGTTGCATGGTTAATATGTTTGATTAAGTGTTGTTTGTTATCTGCATTTCGACATATTGTGGCTGGGAGAACCTTGAGTTACTCCCCACCGATCGTATGCGTTCATGTTTACATGAATGACAGGTTTTGAAGATGCTTACGTGGGGAAGACGTGTGGGCTAGCGAGAACTAAACCCTTGGACCTTAGTTTCTAATTTAGAAACCTTTTATTTGTTTATTCGTGGGATATCTTTTCCCCGCCTTCTAGACTTGGGTTGTAATAACCTAAAATCGTCTATTGTAGTTCTTTTTCATTTCGTTAGTGGCACCCGCGTGCTAATCTTTAACTAGTAACTTAAAAGTTTTTAAAATCTCACAAAATTCCGCTTTAATTTATTAGTTATATTTCCGCGTTATCGCGGGGTGTCACAGTTGGTATCAGAGCATGTGTTGCTCCCGACGCACACACGTGTACCCCGAATTTAAATTTGAACTTGACCTTGAATAATGAATGAGAGATGGGTAGACTTAAGGACCTAAGGTGGTAGTCTGTAGTGTGTTTGCTCTTTGTTAGGTTCTAACCTATTTGTTGATTGACATTAATATTTGTTGTGCCCTTGGATCAATTACCGTGAGCTTACCTACATGAAGACCAAGATTTGGTGTCTATTGCTGAGGATTGAAGATTTTTCATCCTTTGAAGAATGTTTCCACTTCCTCGAAGATGTTCCTCATTCTTTGTGTACCTTGCTCTGTTCTCTACTTCTTAATGCTTATTCCTTCTTCTAAATCCTCTTTTCTTTTTCCTTGTAAGTCACTCTTGTATTCCCTAACTTGTCCTTTGTTCCTTGCTGATCCTCCCTTGACGCCTTTTTATAGTACTCTTTCTTTTGAGGAATGTTGACCTTGGTTGGACATTTGACTTTTGAGGAGATTGTTATGTTTGAGCCTTAACCCTAGTTTAGAGAGGTCGTGATGTTAGAAAGACGAAGGTAATGCGATGAGACATACTTAGTGATTCTCATACCTAGTTCCTTGACAAAGTGAGTATAATTGATTGGTGGATTCTTTGTGTTAGGGATGAGTTGCCTATGTGATTAAAGTTATAGAACTTGGCTTTGTTGTTTATGGTTGGGATTTGAAAGCTGAGTAGGTTGAGCGTCGTCACCTTAGGAGTAAACATGAGATAAGTTTAGAATATGAATTTGGAAGAAAACCCATTTTTTAGATGTTAATGATCCCGTATAGATAGGTGATGTGATTTGATGTTAGTTGCTCCCTGTAATCTATGCACAACCTCAAACTCCCATCTTTCTTCTTCACGAAAAGAACTGGTGCTCCCCACGGCGATACACTAGGTCTAATGTATCCCTTCTCTATCAGATCATCCAACTGTTTCCTAAGCTCCTCCATCTCCTTAGGACCCATACGGTACGGTGCCTTAGAGATTGGCCCCGTCCCTGGTTTCAACTCTACTGTGAAATCTATCTCTCTTCTCGGCGGCAACCCTGCATCTCCTCCGAAACACATCCTCAAACTCTCCCACCACCGGTATCTGATCAACTGTCGGACTCTCTATCCGGTCATCTCTCACATGGCACAAGATCAAAGGACATCCCTTCCTCAGGTAAGACTTCAAAGTGACAGCTGCAATCAACTTAACTTAAGGTTTGACTAGAAACCCACGATAAGACACACTAACACCCTTAGGACCTCTTAAAGACACTTTCTTTTGATGACAGTCTATCTTAGCTTTATACTTTCCCAGCCAATCCATCCCAACAATCATCTCAAAACCGTCAAAAGGAAACTCTAGCAAGTCTACAGGGAAATCAACTTGCCCAACTATCATTGGTACATCCCTAATAACCTCCCACAAGATACAGACTCACCCGAAAGTATAAAAACTTGCTCACTTACAGACTCATATACCCTCAAACCCAACCGTTTAACATGACTTGAAGATACAAACGACTGAGAAGCCCCCGAATTAAACAAAACAAAGGTATGAATACAATTAACAAGAAAAGTACCGGTGATAACGTGGGCATCCTCCTCAGCTGATTTCTTCTCCATCATGAATAACTTTCCAGTGGTCTTCTGTCCACCTCGCTGGACAGTACTGGCTGATGTGGTCGGCTTAGCACCCGACCCTTGATTGTTGTTGTTGTTCGTTGGTGGTTTCTGATAAGAATTACCGCCATTGCGGTTGCCTCCACTCTGGTAGCTCTGACTTCCCCGGTTTGGCCATGACCCAGCCGGTCTATTGCTCGCATAGCTCTGCGCAGGTCTCTGGAAAGTTCCCGGTGCACTTGTGCACTCATGTCTCTTGTGGCCTACACCACCACAACTATAGCAGGTCACTCCCCAACTACCACTAACACATCCACGGCCACGCCCAAAGGAAGCCCCAGCACTGAACCCTGACCCAGAAGAAAACCCTTTAGACTGATTGTGGTTGCCTTTCTTAAGATTAGATTGGCCACCACCCTCGCTCTCAGACTTCCTTTTCTCACCACCTGACCTCTCCTGAGCCATCTCCACCAACCTCTCAGCTCTCCCAGCCCTCTCATAAGCTTCCTTAACATCAGTAAGGACTCCCACGGGTAACTTATCCATAATCTTAGGGGTCAACCCCCTCTCAAACCTCAGCGCCAAATTCTCCTCACTCAAACCCATATCTTCAGCATACCTAAACTTGTCATTGAACTGCCTGTAGTACTCGGCCACAGACATCTCGGCGGTCATCTTAAAACTGTCAAACTCTTCCCTCAACTTACTTCTCACATGCTCCAGTACAAACTCTTTTCTCATAGCCCTACGAAACTCTTCCCAAGGTATAGCAGGTAAACCTTGGTTCACATGCAACTCCTTAGCACTCACTTTCACCGTATCCCACCACTTACCAGCTGCCTCCTTCAGATAGAATGCAGCCTGTTCCACTCTCATCTCATCAGGACAGTGAACCAAATCTAATATGTTCTACATCTCTCTAAGCCAGCTATCAAGAAGGTTCGGCTCCCCAACTCCCCTGTACTCTTTCGGGTTAAACCTCGCTATATAGAGGCTGATTTTAGAGTGATCAACCTCTTTCTCCTTATCCTTATCCTTATCTTTCCCCACAGTCTTTAAAGCCTCAGTAAGAGCATCCTGATGCTCCAACATCTTAACGATGTCATCTATGTTCATAAGCTCAGCTCTCGCATACAACGCATTCTTCTTGGGCGACATCTTGAAACTATAACAGAAAAAGGGGTGGATATAAACATACGCGCCAAAACCTCAAAACACGAAAACAAGCTGCCCAGACCCTACTCGATCGAGTTCCCAAACATACTCGATCGAGTAACAGGCCACTCGATCGAGTGCCCACTATACTCGATCGAGTGCCCCAACCTCAGAGCCCAAACAGACCTTCTGATCTCTAACATACTCGACCGAGTAGCTAGGCTACTCGATTGAGTGACGCCCTACTCGATCGAGTGCCCGAGGTACTCGATCGAGTGCCCGAGGTACTCGATCGAGTGCCCAAAAACACGATTCGGACTCAAAATCGCAAAACCCACCCGATCAAGTCAGTCCCACTCGATCGAGTCATGCTAACTCAGAAACGCTACCCGCATGCTATATCATATGCTAACATGCGAAAAACTTTATAAAACCAACATTATATCATAACTAAGCAAATAATGCTACGCATCTTTTCATACGATCTACGAAATTATTATATCATGTTATTAAACGCCACATTGTAAACACCCAACATGCTTTCGTTCCAACTACAATTCTACATATATCATCAACCTTTCTTTCACATTCCCAACTTCCTACCGCAAACACCCAACAGTTACACACACTTCATCACATTCACACACCAGCTAACCAAACAACGCATTCGACCTTGACATACACCCCCCATGTGACCGGTTCAAAATTGTAGGGCGAGTTTGCGACTTCAGGACGTCTCCCAAGCCTTTGCATTAGCTCCTACAACCTTTACCCCGGGTTCATTTTAATTGACTCCCTATGTTCATTAGGTTCATTGGTTACAGGTTTCAGGAACCTGGCTCTGATACCATTTGTAACACCCCCATACTCCAAGTGCCTTACCAGGACCACTCAGGTATGAAGATATTACCATCTCGGTTACCCGAGGTATGATATTCATAAGACAATAACGAAACAACTTAAATGATATAACTTTTAGTGAAAAGTACAACTGAAACCAAATCCCACAATACGGGTACAAGTTCTAAAAACCAACTGTCTACTGAAATACTGAAATGTCATAAAACTAAAAGACTACAAATGAAGACTTCTATCGTCGACGGTGGCACCTCCCACTATCCCGAAGACTCAACTCAAACTCGCTCAATTCTTTGCTCACCATCCCCGAATGGATCACCGCAGGTTTACAAAACAACAACCTGGGTCAGTACTAATCACACAATTCAATATATATCATCAATAAGATAAACAGACGGCTTAACCGTCACACACACAACCACACCAATTCCAACAATCTCAATCACCGACTGTCCACTGGACCAGTCCTGCCAGTGGGGGACCGTAGCCGTACCCAACAAATCCCCGCTCCTCATAACGAGCGATAACCCTGTCCATTAATGTGCACATCCCCTTCCGTGGCGGGTTCCACGAAGGGCGAAACTAGGGCGTGAAGCCACTCCCGCAAGTGACCCCACTCAGCCGAGGACACGCCTCGAGAACCAGAGACAAACAATCACAATCAACAACCGTCACAATACAATTACTATATTATTCAATCAACCACAACACATCAACAATCATCCCATTATGGGACGAATACTAAGTAGGAAATCCTACCTGGAAAGCACAACTATCAGACGGTCTCTACAGCTGAATCAAAAAGCTTCTTCTACGAACCCTCCTCCTATCATACAACATACAAATGCTACCAAATCACAAACTACTCAAAAACCCCCAAATCCCTAGATTAGGGTTTAACCAACTTAAAGGAAAGACAACAAAAAGGGTACATAGATCTTACCCTTGACGCAAGGATCTCAACGGTATAACAAACGATGAAAACCGACCATCCAAACTCCGGGATTTGCTAACAATGCGATTAAGATGATGAACGTACTTGCTTTCTCTCTTTAACAGTAAATTAGGTTTTGCAAAAGTGTTTAGTATAATGACGAAGAAGGTTATATATCTTAATCGCATAATTAACAAAACCCGAGAAAACTCCCCAAAAATACTACTCGATCGAGTACCCAAGGTACTCGATCGAGTACCCCTTTACTCGATCGAGTATCCTAGTTACTCGATCGAGTACCCAACAGGTCAGAAACTATTTTAAAACGCAACTCACCCTTACTCGACAGAGTAAGGCCTACTCGATAGAGTACCCAAAGACTCATAAATACGGAGTATTACATATGACCCCATGACACCCAAGTACCTTTTATCAATTGTTTACATCCCTTTTAATTCATCTTGCTTGTATACATTCATTGCTATTTAGTTTAGTGATCTTCTACTTCAAACCCCAATTTGTGACACCCTTAGACACCACTAGTTGCAATAGAAAATCTCATCTCAATTCCCGTCTCTTGGGATCCGACCTTTACATGCCTCTTTACTAATTGTAGAGTTCTTTGTAAAGTTATAAATTGTGTTTTGGTCTAGGTCCTCCTAACGACAAGTACCGAAAACTAAACCTCCTCAAGAGTCCGACCAATATCATGAGCATTTGCGTTGGATACCTCAGAAATGGTTCTGCAGGACCCGTTTCTGGGATGATGAGAGTACCTCAACTTCGGTTGGGATGATGAGACTACTCCGGCTAGGGATTGGCAGGATGAATAGGAGCGTCGGAGGATTGATCATGAGCATACATTGCATTTGCATTTGATATTGTCCTTGTATTCATTTATTGTTGTTGTTTGGCTATTCCTACTCAAGTTTGGTTTGACGTGTATTCGGTAAACACCTGTGATGAACCAATATTGGGGAGCAGTTTGATTGTCAGGTTAAAGATTGGGACGAGTGGACTGACGAGTCAAAGATAGAGACTTTCACGAGTTTTACGGAAGATGTAATAAAGACTTAGTTACATATATTTTCCGCTGTGAGTTTTGTAATTTAATTTACGATCGTATTTTATTTAAGTTGTAATAAGACTATTTGAGTAATTTAATTAATAAAGTACCTTGGATTGCTATACTTTGTAACTGCTACCTCAAGAAACTGAGATGGTAACACACCTATTTAATTAGCAATGTCTAGTAAAGGCCCTTGATTAAATAGGGGTGTTACAAAGTGGTATCAGAGCGAACGATCCTTAGGCCAAAACAAATGAACCCAATGAACTTAGGATAAGTCTAAATAAAATGAACTCCGGGTAGAAACTGTTAGGAGCCCCTAATGCGGTTAAGAAGCGCGCCTTAATTCGTATCCTAGCCCTCTCAGTCTTGAACCGGTCACCTCCGGAAAGGATAAGAGAGTGAGTAGTTATTAGTAGGATATCTATGAGTCAGTTGTATGTTATTTACTAACCACGTTGCAGGATGAAGGATTGCAAGGTAAGTAATAATGGTTGAGAATTGAATGCAAATTAGCTTATGAGATGTTTGTTAACATATGATGGATGATGGATGATGGATGTATTTGTGATGATTGTATGAATTAGAAATCATGTCTAGTGATATGCGGTACATGTTCCCCGAAACCTTGTTTTATACAATGTTTTTGCAATAATTGGATAGAATATAGATTTATTTATTTATGGTGTAAGGAATAAGAGTAATATAAGGAATGTTAAAGTTAGATGCCTAGCCATGTGTAGAGTATGATGACCGAGTTACAATAATTTGGGTATAAGAGGATACTTGTAAGGACTTGTAATTAGATAATGGATGACCTAGAGCTGAACTCCTTTATCGGATTTTAACATGATTATTTTATCATTTCCGGAACCAAGTTATTTTAGGATAGTGGTGGCGATATAATATGTAAAATGGGGAGTATGAACCACATATTTCAATTGTGATCTAGGAGGGGTGACAGTTAGGAGAGTGGTGTAGGGAGTTCGATAATATTTTTCAGTTGATAGCTTGTCCAGAGGAAATGCAAGTTGAACAGGCTGTGTTTTATTTAAGAGGGAAAGCTGGGAGGTGGTGGACTAAGAATAAGGCCACTATAAGAGAGGTATTTCAGTTGAGTGAGGAACCTTAAGTGCCATGGCAGAACTTCAAAAACATTTTGAGAAATACCTTTATACCTGAACATATTAGGAGTAAGATGAGAGCTCAATTTGATTCTTTTAAGATGACCGATGAGATGACAGTGGAGGATTATCATAACAACTTCATGGAGTTAGCTGAGTATGTGGCAGATTTGAATTATAATGATGAAGTGTTGGCAATGAGATTCGAGAAGGGGTTGACTTTGGCTATTAAGAAGAGACTTACTGCTGGTGTCCCTACCACTGTTGAGGAGATATACCAGAGAGAAGGTCATGCTGAGAAAATTAAGGAGATGGTGATTGAGGAGAAGAAAGAAAAAGGAGAAAAGAAGAGAAAGTCCGAGGCTGTGAGTGAGGGAGCTGGGGAAAGTAAGAAGGCAAACACTAACCAGTTTAGAGCTTACACTGGTAGTGGCGCATCATTTTGGGGTAGTGTTAGTCATGGTGACAATCGAAGTGCCTTTAGTGAGCCTAGTGGTATTCAATGCTTTACATGTGGGAAGATGGGACATAAAGCCTTTACTTGTAGAGTGGTTATGGATGGTCAGAGTAGAGAGTATGGGAGTCAGGGAGGAGGTTGGAGTAACCAGAGGAGTTACAACAACTACACTAACCAGAACCGTTACAACAACTATACCAATCAGAGCTCTAGGAATGGGTCTTACCAGAGGCAAGGAAAATAGTGGGAATCACCAGAGTGCAGGCAAGTGCGTAGCCGAATTCAATGAGACGGAGTAGGAAAGAGCTAAGAATGATAGAGTTGTTTGATTAAGTATGTATGTTGCGAGGACGTAACCCTTTCTTTTAGGGGGATAGGATGTAATACCCCGTTATTTCTTATTATTAATGGTTATTTCTTGTTATTTATGATACAATTACTGATACATTTTGAGTATATTAATAATAAATTTGGATACGCGTTTTAAGTATGTTTTGACCTCTGTTAAGTTTGCTGGTTTATGTTGGATATTTTGTTGGAGTCGGAGTTGTTGGAAGATGTTGAGTGAACATCGGGACGAAGTTCCTTTTAAGGAGGGAAGACTGTAATACCCGGTATTTTAGAGGATGGTCAACATTATTTTAATAAAATGTGATTTATGAAAATGGATATTTTATATTAATTATTTATTAATTATTGAGACATGTAATTATGTGACGGGAAATAATAATTATATAATAAATATTAATATATGACGGAGGATGTATACATATGACGCATACTAGTATAAGCATATATGGTGACGGTATTATACGATAAATAAGGTAACAAGTATTTTATATGGTATTAATACGATATCAATATGAGATATAATAATAATATTACGTAATAAGATAAGGAAAGTTCCTCCACCTACCTATTAGTATAAATATGACCTTCTAGCTATTCTTTTGTTGAACGGTATTCACATAAATCTCAATTAAACGTAAGAGAGAAATATAAAAGGAAAAGGGAGCTTAATATCTATCTTACAACCGTCTTAAGGTAACCGTCTCATAAACTCTTTCTTATAATTAAATTAATAAAATAATATATTGACTTAATCTAAGACCCGACATTGACCATTGAACCGACTTGTCTAACCCGTTGATTTAGTTTAACCCGTTGACCCGTTTGACCCAAATTAAGTTTAGGGGTTTCTAATTGATTGTTGTTGTAGTTGCTATTTTGGATCCATCTTAAGGACCTTAGAACAGGAACCCTAGATTGTCTTGACCCGATTGAATTATGAGTAGGGTTAGGTCGGTCTTTGTGTGATGGGATGAGGGTGTTATTGGTGGTGGTTAAGGCGGTGGTTGATGCTGGTGTCGCGTTTTGCAGGGGTCAGTGGCTGCGTCGTGGTGTTGTCGTTGCTAGGTTGTTTACACAGGTCTAGGTATTCTACCCTTGTCCTGGGTTCGACTCTGCCATGTCAGGCCGCTGGGCACCACCATGGGTCAAGTGGCCGACCACGGTGGTAAGTCTGGTAGTGGGTCTGGGTGAGTCGAGTCTAGCGCCTGAGAAAGGGGGAAGGGATTAACTCGGTTTGGGTGAGAGTTGTTGTCGAGGAAGAAGGAAGTTTATGGGCGGTTGTCAGGGTGGTCGAGGGTAGATGTAGGGCGACTGTAGGGCAGAAGCGTGGTGGTTGTGGGTGGTTTCTGGGGTTCTTGTTATTGTTGTTGGGCAGCTGCTGCTGCTGTTGTTGCTACGTTGTGGTTGTTGGTTTTGTGTTGGTCGTCAGGCATGGCTGGACGCTGGTGGTGGTGACAGAGGACTGGTTGTCTAGGCGGTAGTGAGGGCTGATGGTGGGAGTGTTTGGTGGTAGTATTGGTGATGGGTAGATGGTGTTTATGGCGGGTTTACGGTTTTCGGTTTCGGTGGATGCGTGTATGTTAGTGTATGGGTATGTCGTGGATTTCTAGGTTTATGGGTGATAGTTCACATTAGGTTTAGTTATTTGTTCATTGAGTCGGGAAATTTATCATGTCTAATTAAAATGAGTCGGGTTAATTAGTTAGTAAGTAATTAACCCGGATTTAATTAATTAATTAGTTTATATATTCAATTATTATTAGAATGTAATTATTGTTTATTATTATTATTTACTTATTTAGGTATCGACCTTGTGAGACGGTAATATTATTACTACTTGGTTCACGTGCTTGTTATTCGGATTTGTTGAAGGAAGGTTTTGGCATTATTATTTTGCTTGCTTGACTCGGATTTGCTATTGAGGTAGGATAGCTACTCAATCACATTACTGATTACTTGGATAATGTTATATGATTGTTTAATTGAATTGTGTTGGATGAATTATGATTGTTGGATTGGGATTATTGTTTAAAGACGACCTCAGCTCGTGACTGAGATGATTTTATTGATTATTGGATTCCTCAGCTTCGTTTTTAAGAAGGTAATTGTTTGCATTTTCATATCATGAGCATTTACATTGCATACCTCAGAACTTGTTCTGCAGGACCCGTTTCTGGGATGATGAGACTACCTCAACTTCTGTTGGGATGATGAGACTACCCCGGCTAGGGATTGGCGGGATGAACGGGACCGTCAGAAGAATGATCATGAGCATACGTTGTATTTGCATTTGATATTGTTCTTGTATTCATTTATTGTTGTTGTTTGGCTATTCCTACTCAACTTTGGGTTGACGTGTATTCGGTAAACACCTGTGATGAACCAATATTGGAGAGCAGTTTGATTGTCAGGTTAAAGATTGGGACGAGTGGACTGACGAGTCAAAGATAGAGACTTTCACGAGTTTTACAAAAGATGTAATAAAGACTTAGTTACATATATTTTCCGCTGCGAGTTTTGTAATTTAATTTACAATCATATTTTATTTAAGTTGTAATAAGACTATTGGGTTCCTTTGATTGATGATAACATGCTCATTTAATGTGTGTTATCTTAGTTTACCTTTTCAGGATTTATGATCAAATCAAGCTTGGATTAAGACGTGTTGAATTGTTGATCACCCAAAGTATTGAGTTATAGGCGTCATCTAATGTACAAGTTAGCGAGTAGAGTATTTGACAGCAATAGAAACAGTCAAGACTACTGTTACTTTCACAAGTAACAATAGCCTGGACTGTCACTATGATCCGTAACACTTGAAAGTTATTTTTATTTTTCGAAAATCCTTTTTATTCTTTTAAAGCAACTCGGATTTTATAAACAAACTTTCAGATTTATCTTTGAAGAATTGGGCTTCTAGAAAAAGAGTTTAGCTAATTACCAATTCAAATTGTTTCCTCTTTGTGCCAATTTGACTCATTGGTCTTTTATAAAACAAGGTTTGCTTTTTGCCATTTTGGTGAAAACTTGTCACCTTGTGACTTGTTTTCCACCCTTTGTTTTCTGAAAAACTAAAGGCTTCTTTTGGAAAATTACAAACTCCATTTTCTTGCTTTGCCTCTAAATAAAAGTACCTTCTTTTGTGCAAGTTTGGGAAAGTGTTGAACCTCATCACATGTGATGATCCTTGACTTTCAAAAACCCTAACACCTACCTTGCTTGCTCTCCCTATAAAAGGCGTGCCTCATCTCTTCATTTCCTTAAGACTTTTCTCTAAGATTTCATTCAAGTTTGCAAAACTGTTTTCAAAGCTTAAAAACCGAGTCTTTATTTTGCAAAGTTTTAAAAGTCTTCAAGTGTTACAATCATAGCTACTGTTGCTTTAATATACTAAACTCTCTCACTTATGAACCGTTTGATCTTGTAAAGTTGTCCATCTCAATTATTGTCAAGAATAAGCTAGTGGAAACTTGATCCTTAAAACGTTCTAAGTTGGTGTGTAGAGTTTAGGACGGAGTAGTCTTTAACTCTTTGGCAACCGGAGTAGGTTGCAAGTTACCTTGTTTTAGGACGGAGTAGTTCTTGAACTTGTGTCACAACCAGAGTAGGTTGTTGGTCTTTTTATTGTAAGGATTTTTAGTATTCGGAGTAGATCACTAAAATTAATCAATAAAAAGTGGATTGGACGTAGGCACTTGAGTTCTTGCCAAACCAATTCAAAAATCTCGTGTTTGATTTTATTTGTTTTATTCCGCTGCTTTTATTATGTTTGTATTTCTTTTGCTTAACTCTTGAAGTAACAGTTCCACATACTGTAACATTTGGTCTGCAGTCTGTACTTCATAAACTGAGACAAATAGCAATAGTCAGAACTATTTTTACCTTCATACTATAGCAAACATCCATTTTAATACTTGTTTAATCTCTCAATATTATTCGAAGTATTCTTCTATCTCTTTACATCCTACAACTTACTTTAATTCAATAAAGTTTAAGTTAAAATTTTTAAATAGTACCTAATTCACCCCCTCCCCCTCTTAGGTACTTGAATCCATAAACTCAACAATTGGTATCAGAGCCTCGTGCTCTTGATCGAGGCTAATCGCCTTAGAGTTTGATTCGTGGGTAATGGATTCCGAGAAACACTCCAAGATCCATGTCTTTACCGGTGCGAATTTTGGATGGTGGAAACTCAAAATGGAACATTACATCAAAAGTATAGACTATCAATGTTGGACCATCATCCAAAATGGACCTCTTGTTATTGAGGAAACCGATATCTTAAACGGTTTCACTAAAACAAAAGAGGAAAAAGATTACAATGAAAATGACTTCAAACTTGCCGAAAAGAACTCCAAAGCAATGTCGATTCTTCAACGTTGTGTCGGTGAGGGGGAAGTTAGTCGAATCTCTGGATGTCCTACGGCAAAATCTATTTGGGACTCTCTTGTACTTGCTTATGAGGGGACTTCCCAAGTGAGAAAACACCGCATTGACCTTCTCATGAAACAATATGAGATGTTTAGAATGTCAAAGAATGAGTCCATAAATAGCTTTTCTTGACGTTTTTCTTGTATTATTAATGAGCTAAAGAGTCTAGGAAGGAATTTCGAGTCGGAGGACACCATTTGAAAAAATCCTTCGTAGTCTAACCTCTAAGTGGCAACCCAAAGTCACCGCCATAGAGGAAGCTAAAGATTTGTCAACCCTATCTCTTCATGAACTAATGGGATCACTAATGGCTCATGAGTTTAATCTCGACAAGCATTCTAGTGAGTCCTCAAAGGAAAAGAGTCTCGCCCTCACATCTTCTCCAAGTGATGGAGAAGATGAGGAGGAAGACGAGTTTTCTATGTTCTCAAGGAATCTAGTCGGGTTAGTCAATGGTCAAGGAAACAAAAGGTTCACTAATAATTACTCGAAAAAACGATTTCCTAAGAAACGACCTAATTCCACCGTGGGATGATTTAAATGTGGTGATAAAACTCACCAAATTAAAGAATGTCCCAAGTGGGATGAAATCAAATCCAAGGAAAGACGAGATAAAGTTAAAAAGGACTATAAACATAGAGTCATGAGTGCTATTTGGGGAATGTCGGACTTGTTGGAATAAGTGTCCTCCGACAATAATGCGATCACAACTGTCGATCATAATGATCACATGTTTAAATCTCATATTGAAGAATACATGTGGGAAGTAATATTTTACAGTCAACTGGTCCACACATATCGGTAATGATTGGCTGATTAGAGTTTGACATTACTGTCGTGCGACGGTGGTGATCAGTTGATCCCCTTAGGTCATACCTATAGAGAAATACTCTTAATTAATTATTTAATTAATCGTATGCCGATACAAATTAATTAAATTGTTTAAAATTGACGGATGATTTTGTGAGTAAAATTAACGTGTCTCATTGTAATTCGATTAAATAAGATACGTACTAAGTAATCAAATTGATTTATCACTTAGATAAAATTATTATTTACGAAACAATTGAAATTGAATGAATAATTTATTATAAATACAAGACGTAATTTATAATTTGATAAACCATTTTGGTACAAGTAATCAAGAATTACTAGTTAAATTTTGTATGTGACATATTTTATTAATATGTTGATTTTTAACATGATAAAAATACATTATAGTGTAACATGTCATGTAACATGTGACACATGACAAAATTGACAAATGACAATATAAAATGGACCTTCCATTTTATGTTGTGTGTGCCAAAATGGAGGGAGTATTAGAGTTAAATTGTGTTGATTATTTTAAATAAGGGAAACAAAATGATTGTACTCTAGTTGTAGCCATGCAACCCTATTAATTTTGAGAAGAGCAATTTTTCCATGCATTGGTCACAATACTTCCCCCAACCGGTTTTTAGCATGAAAAATGGCAAAAGTTTTTCATATAATTATTCATTACTTCATCATCTATTTTTTTAGTGTTAGAAAAATTAATCAACTCTCTACTTTTGTGAAAAACTTTAGAGAAATAAAACTCACAAAATTCTTCTCTCTTGGCCGAAAATACAAGAGAACAAAATACCATTTTTGTGTCCAAATTTGAAGTAAGATTAGTATTATTACTAGTTCATAATAATATTAGTTATTAAGGGTGGTCCTTGGGTATAAACTTTTGGGAGAGATTCTAAGTTGAATCTTAGTTCATCCATTGTTGGAAAGCTCAAGAACTAACAAGTAGGAGATCTTGTTGGTGCCAAAATCCGAAACACTAATGTAAGAAGTGAGGATTTCTTCTCTACTTTGTTTTATGTTTGCATGCATAAGATCTTGTATTTATTTTATGACGAAATAAGTTAATTCATATAAGAATATGTATACTAATGAGATTAATGAATCCCAACAAGTGGTATCAAGAGCCTTAGGTTGTTTGCATGCAAATCGGTTTATTGTTTTTTCGAGTTAATCTTATTAACAAATAAAACTTGTAATTTTGTGTTTATTATGATATATCACGAAATCACTTTGCATGTTAAAGTTTCTGGTCCTAAAATGTATTTGGGATATTTGTTGGAGCTTGTGTCCTCCACAAATTAGTGTGATAACATTTATAAATCTCTTATAGGTTCATAAGGGTATACTTCGTATTTTATCAGTTGATTAACGATTACCTAATAACTGTTGGCTTGCTAGAAAGTTTGACGTTATTATCATACTGATGGCGGTGATCAACTGGCCCCTAAAAGTCACACCTAAAGGACGTGTTTGAGAGATGTGGTTATGGAAATGTAATCACATTGATGCCTTATATGACTAAACAGTTATTCAATGTGTTGATGAGACGATTATTTAATTTAATTAAATAATATTAGCTGAGACGAATTAACTGTCAATTCGTAAATTGAATATAATATGTTATATTGAATTAATGTATATAAGGTTAGCTTGAACGAATTAAGATGTTAATTCGTAATTAAATGTAATCGGTTATATTTAATTAGAAAATTATAAATATGCGATATTTATAGTTAAAGTATATATTATACGATATTGTCATAATAAATTATTACAGACCGATATTAATAAATCGACTGCAAGCTGTTGTATGTAGACTTATTAATACGGAATAAAATAAATGACAATTTATAATTAATACACTTTATATGCAGTTTGTAAACTACCAAAATAAGAAGATTTAATCTCCTTATTTTGGGCTAGGTCACTCGGTCAAAACCGAAAAGGAGGAAGAAAAATATATCCCTTTATTCACTCCCATTTCAGTTATAATAGGGATGGAAGGAGATCATTTGAGTCTAACTCTTTTAACCTAATTCTAAACCTAATTATTCGATCATAAAAAATACACACAAAACCCTAAAAATTAATCAGTTAATTGAGGGATCGATTCTAGCAAAGAACAAAGGCATATCTCATATCATCTTGGGTGCAACTGATAGAAGAATATCATTGCGATATTGTTCATAGGCCATATTAGCTAGGACCGAAGGTTATTTTTTAATTCTCTACTATTTTGTTTATGTAATTTATTTTATGACTCGTATTCATCATAATAATTTCGTTATAATCCTTAATTATAAGGGAAGTATACTGATATTTCCCACAAGTGGTATCAGAGCCAAGGCCACGATTTTATTTTGATGATTTTCATAATCGAATTTAAGCGAAATTTGAAAAGAATTTCGAAAAAGAGAAAAAAAAGGGTGTGGCCGAATTTTCTTTTTTTGCCGAGCGAATTTTTTTTTTTTTTTTTTTTTTTTTGCCGAATTGTTTTTCTGGTTTTCATGTTTGTATTTCCATTTTGATTCATTCATTTTGTTGTTTTAATAAGTTAAAATGATTACATGATGAATTTGTAGATGTTTGATTTAATGAGGATTAAATTAAAATGTAAATGGAGATTGTTTCTTGATGATAAATTGTTTTTGCTACATAGTTTTTGGCAAACATACTAATTTAACATTCAAATAAATTGTGATGATCCATTAATCATGATTTAGATGTTCCTTTTTAATAAGTTAAATTGAATCATCAAGTTTGAATATATGATTAGATTAAAAAGATGATTTTGCCAATCTTGTTCTAATAGCAACCATAAACGATTTGTCCATCTAATTTTTGTTTTAGGGCATTATGCCGCAAAAGAAAAAAAAAGGCTGTTGTTTTGTTTTTTTTAGTTTTGCCGAGACATAAAAAAAAGGGTAGGCTGTTTTTTTGTTTTTGGGCAATTGCCGAAATAAAAAAAGGAATTGCTGTTTTTTTTTATTTGCCGAGAGCCAAAAGAGGAAAAAAAAAGGTTTTTTTTTTGTTTTGCTGAAATGCCGTGAGCATTTAAAAAAAAAAGTTTCTTGTTGTTCTTGGCCAATAATTATAATTATACATTACTTTATAATGTATGATTAATTCTTGTGAAGAGGTTCACATATCTTAGATACCTAATTATTTTAAAGAGGTTTAAAATATTGTTGGATTGATTCATATTACAAGATTAATATGAATTTAGATTGAATTAATTGTGAGTAATTGAGGAATTGTCACATAATTTGATCATTTAAATAGGTGGGTTGGATAAATTAATCTACATAATTGAGGAATTATGTCTTCTATGTTTAATTTTATTAGTTGATGAATTTTATTTTAGATGAATGAATCGTTGAATGGTTTTATTTACGTATTTTTGCAATCGGTTGTAATTTGTAATACCTAGTGTGTCCTTAGTTAAATTATGTTTTCGTAATGATGGAAACATAATTTTTAATGTAATTTGAGATCTCGTATCTCCGTTTTGGTTTTCTTTTATATTACGGTTTTAAAATTAGAATGTAAATAGGTTTATTATGTAATTTTAAATTGTAATTTTTGAGAAGACTAAAGATGGACATTGGAGCTCACTCCCGCTACATGGATCAAGATGGAACATTAAGACAAGCTTCTCGGGTCCAAGGATGGATTCCAAAATTGTATTTAATGTTCATTTTGGTAGATAGGCCACACTAGGACTTTATTTTGTTTTACGTTTTACCGTTCTTATTGCTTTTCATTCACATGCTAGGTAGTGCATCATTTTCCGCCTAAAACTAAACCACCTACAATGCATGAAAATTGACTCATATAGATTGTATGTTAGTTTTCATAGACATACAGATGTCACACAGTTTAAGCCATCACCTTAGTTTATTCATTCATGCATGCTAGATATTAGTTCACTTAAAATGAATTAAAATAAAGTTGATGGGATCTTCCTCTAAAACGGAAATTGAGACTACTCTTTATAAGGGCAAACAACTATGAATCCCTTCTTCGTCGGTAGGCATAATATGACCCCTTCTACGTTGGGTAAGTAGTTTGTGTTGACTTACTTTATCTCAACATTATAGCCCGAAGAGTTTCTCGTGATTATGATGGACTAAAGATAGAATTTACAGAAATTTATCGACCAAGAATTCTATCAGTAGAATTAGCCAAAAGGTTGGCTTTTCAATTTACAGATAATTGAGTCTTGGGATCATTTATATAATTCTTGAGGGAGGTCAATTGTATAAATGCATGAGTCTTCGCTTATAACAGTTTTGCATTAAGACTTAAAATCATAACGATGCATATGCTTATTATTTTTATTCTTCTTTTCGCAGTGTAGAATACGTTTATTTTGATAATACTGTTACAACAAATGGCTGGAAATAACGAAATCCCAATGCCGAGTGCCACACTTGGATGTGAGTCCTGGCTTAAAGTTTTTATGGACAACATGAATCAGTTCACACGACTGAAGAATGATGGGTCCAACTTTGCGGACTGGGAGGCAGCACTACGGAATGCTGCCATTGCTGACGGTAAGCTCAAGTACTTAACTGAGCCAATACCGGTAAACCCATGCCCCAATGCGGGAGTTAACGAGTCACTTGCTTATAGTGATTTCGTCATGGAAGCGGGTGCGATAAAGAACGTACTCATCTTTGCAATGGAAACCAATTTGCAGAGACACTTCATTGCTCAAGGTGCAAACAAGATTTTCACCACGCTCACTAACGAGTTGTCAAAAGCACCGAGAATCGTTACTTATTAGCATACCTGTCGCTTCTTTGATGCGAAACTTCAAAAGGGCCAACCGGTTAGCCCACACATTCTTAACATGATTGAGAATGTCGATAAATTGGAGGCACTTGATTGCAAAATCAGTGAGAGCATAGTCATTGACCGAGTGCTACATTCTCTTCATGATGGTTTTGCCCTTTTTAGGGCGAACTACTACATGAATGACTTGAAGAAAAGTCTTCATGAGCTACACTCACTTCTCGTATAGACCGAGAAGGATATGAAATTGAGTGGGAGCATGAAGCAGAATGTTCTCACGATTTCCAACAAGAATAAAGGCAAGGGCAAAGATCCAGGTGACCTAACTGTAGGTAAGCCAAAGTTTAAGAAGCCAGGAAACGGTAAGAGTGGGCCTGGTGATACTAGTGGCTCACAGGGCAAGGCAAAGAGCAAGGGCGGTGACATTGAGTGCCACCATTGTCACAAGACTGAACATTGGAGGAGGAACTGTCCCGTGTACCGTGAGGACATAAAAGCAGGCCGCGCCGTTCCTGTTGGTATGTCATCTTATATTCATATGATTGAGATTAACCATGCAAGTTTCGGAACTTGGGTACTTGATACTGGTTGTGGTTCTCATCTGTGTAATCATTTGCAGGGCCTAAAAAACATCACACCTCTCGGAAAGGGTGATGTGGACCTGCGAGTCGGGAATGGAGCTAAAGTTGCTGCAGTCTCGAAGGGAACATACGTAATCCAACTCTCTAGTGGTTTTGAGTTATTTTTATATAAATGTTACTATGTACCCAGTTTGTCTAAGAACATTATTTCTGTTTCCGTACTTGATACGGACGGTTTTTCATTTTTAATAAAGGATAATAGCTGTATTTTCTCTTTCAATGAAATGATTTATGGCAAAACAGTTTTCATGAATGGAATTTACATCTTAGATCAAACCACGGAAATATTACACGTGAATAATAAGAAATTAAAGGTTGGTGACAAAGATCAAACCTATCTATGGCATTGTCGAATGGGACACATAAATGAAAAACGTGTAAAGAAACTCGTCGATAATGGGACTATTCCCGCATTCGATTTTTCTACATATGGCACGTGTGAATCATGTCTCATTGGCAAAATGACTCGAATTTCCTTCAAAGATGTTGGAATGCGCGCTAGTGACCTATTAGGACTCATACATACTGATGTTTTTGGACCTATGTCAATTACCGCTAGAGATGGCTATAGATATTTTATCACTTTCACGGACGATTTGAGTAGATACGGATATGTCTACTTAATGAAGCATAAAAGTGAGTCCTTTGAGAAATTCAAGGAATACCAGAATAAGGTTGAGAACCAACTGGGTAGAAAGGTTAAAGCACTCCGTTCAGATCGGGGTGGCGAATATCTTTCAAATGAGTTTGATCAACATCTTAAAGACTGTGGAATCGTTTTGCAGTTAACTCCATCTGGAACACCTCAATTGAATGGTGTGTCCGAACGGAGAAATTGAACATTACTTGATATGGTTCGATCCATGATGAGTCACACGGTAGTACCTGATTCATTATGGGGTTTTGCTCTTTTGTCAGCTGCTCTTATACTTAACCGAAGTCCGACTAAAGCTGTCGACAAGACTCCATATGAAATGTGGAAGGGAACAGTCCCAAACTTGTCCTTTATTCGGGTTTGGGGTTGCGAGGCTTATGTCAAGAGAAGACACGAGGATAAGCTCGGCCCGCGATCGGTCAAGACATACTTTATTGGTTATCCAAAAGGAACGTTTGGTCATTACTTCTATTCGCCTACCGAACACCGAGTTTTTGTTACGGCTAGTGCGACGTTCTTAGAGAAAGAATTTCCCGAGAACAAGACAAGTAATAGAACGTTCGAGCTGTCGGAGATTCAAGAACCGACAACCGAGGAACAGATGGAGAAAGTTGTTCCTCCAACTGATGATACGGTTAATATTCCTGAGGAACCTAGGAGGTCGGGTAGAGTCTCTAATCCTCCGGACAGATACATCGGTATTGTCGAGGAGAGTGACGTTTTGCTCCTAGAGAGTAATGAACCTGCTACCTATAAAGGTGCCATGACCTGTTCCGACTCAAAGCTATGGCTTGAAGCCATGCAATCCGAGATGGACTCCATGTATGAGAATGACGTATGAGATCTAGTTGATTTACCTAATAAGGTAAAACCTCCACAGTGCAAATGGCTTTATAAAATAAAGCATTCTGTAGACGCGCAACCAGATACCTATAAGGCACGACTAGTGGCACCTGTAGTCATGCTACGTTCCATTCGGATAATCTTAGCCATTGCCGCTTTTCATGATTATGAAATTTGGCAAATGGATGTGAAAACCGCCTTCTTAAACGATTATTTGGAGGAAGAGTTGTACATGGTACAACCCGAAGGTTTCATAGATCCTGAAAATCATAAGAAAGTGTGCAAGCTTAAGCGTTCCATTTATGGACTTAAGCAAGCTTCTCGGAGTTGGAATCATCGTTTCGACCAGGTGATAAAAGCGTATGGTTTCACTCGATCGGTTGAGGAACCATGCTTATATATCAAGTCGAGTGGGAGAAAGATTGTATTCTTGATATTGTATGTCGATGACATACTCTTGATTGGGAATGACATTCCTCTCTTATCTTCGGTTAAAGGATGGTTGAAGAACCATTTCCAGATGAAAGATCTGGGTGAGGCATACCGAGATAGATCACGACGGACGTTATCACTGAGTCAGGAGTCTTATTTGGATAAGATTCTTGAAAGGTTCAGCATGACCAACTCCAAGAAGGGGAACCTTCCTATGACGTCTGGGATGCAGTTGAGCAAGTCTCAGTCACCCACGACGCCTGAAGGGATTGAGCGCATGAGTCGTGGTCCTTATGCATCTGCAATAGTATCAATCATGTATGCCATGATATGCACACGTCCAGACGTGGCATATGCATTGAGTATGACGAGTCGGTACCAAAAGAATCCAGGTGAAACACACTGGATAGCTGTTAAAAACATCCTTAAGTACCTACGGAGGACTAAGGATAGGGTATTGACTTATGGAGGAGATACTAAGCTATGCGCAATCGGTTACGCAGATGCTAGCTTCCAAACGGATCGAGATGATTCAAAATCTCAGTCCGGGTTCGTCTTCACTCTTAATGGTGTTGCGGTCAACCGAAAGAGTTCCAAACAGGATGTTGTAGCAGATTCTACTACTGAATCCGAGTACTATGCCGCTTCAGAAGCAGCAAAGGAAGCTATATGGATGCGTCAATTCTTACAAGGACTTACGATAGTTCCTAGTTCGAATGATCCGATCACCATCTATTGTGACAATAGAGGTGCAATCTTCCAGGCTAAGGAGCCTAAGTCTAGCAACAAGTCTAGACATGTACATCGGAAGGCTCACCTGATCCGTGATTACGTGGAGCAAGAAGAGATAGTGATTGACAAGATAGCTTCGGATGATAACATCGCGGATCCTCTCACTAAACCGTTGAATTTTGATAAGCATGAAGGGCACGTTATTTCCATAGGAATTAAACGTGTTCCTGAGCTGTAGTAGTTGATTATGGATTTGATACATTATCTTTTCATATACTATTTATAACTTCATCGTTTTTATAATATTTTGTTTTTCATGTGGATTGTACCGACAACATTGAACTCCACAAAGTGAACTGAATTACATTATATTTGTTTTAGTCCGTAATCGCCTTAATGAGCTGATAACTCTGGCTGTTATATTGTGCAGTCGATTGATGGTGGGTTCAGCGAGCCATAAGTCAAACGGTTGACTGATCGATCACAGATGCGAGATTATAACGATACCTCGTAGGACATATTTTTGGTGACAATGTAATGGAGTCCTAAATGTTTAAAAACATTCGGTGCCAGGTCGTGGATTGGACGTCCATAGTGTTCCTAGAGTCGATTCTTTTGACTATCGACTGTCTCTTGAGATTAAGGCAGTTTTTGGGTGACTTTGGTTTCTTTCTCATGGTCTGCCGTAACTGGAGACTAAGTAGATTTTTTCTGGGTCATTTCATACTATGCTTACATCTGCAGGATTCGAGTTGAAGAAAATATCCAACCCTTATCAGGTATAGTTATTTCTCAGGGCCACTCGAGGAGTTGTAACTGAAATGCATGGCCATGCTCGAATGATGATTCATTTATCAGTTAAGTTACTCTCTAGTAAGGGAAACCACTCTTGATATTGATCATTTGTAAAATACGACCTTTGTGAATACGGATTTTGCAAATTGTTTTACATTGAGTGGGAGAAATTTTAGGATATGAGAATCGGTTATCGCACATACACTTGTGAGGACAAGTGGGAGTTTGTTGGAGCTTGTGTCCTCCACAAATTAGTGTGATAACATTTATAAATCTCTTATAGGTTCACAAGGGTATATTTCGTATTTTATCAGTTGATTAACGATTACCTAATAACGGTTGGCTTGCTAGAAAGTTTGACGTTATTATCATACTGATGGCGGTGATCAACTGGTCCCTAAAAGTCACACCTAAAGGATGTGTTTGAGAGATGTGGTTATGGAAATGTAATCACATTGATGCCTTATATGACTAAACAGTTAGTCAATGTGTTGATGAGATGATTATTTAATTTAATTAACTAATATTAGCTGAGACGAAATAACTGTCAATTCGTAAATTGAATATAATATGTTATATTTAATTAATGTATATAAGGTTAGCTTGAACGAATTAAGATGTTAATTCGTAATTAAATGTCATCGGTTATATTTAATTAGCAAATTATAAATATGCGATATTTATAGTTAAAGTATATATTATACGATATTGTCATAATAAATTATTATAGACCAGCATTAATAAATCGACTGCAAGCTGTCGTATATAGACTTATTAATACGGAATAAAATAAATGACAATTTATAAATAATACACTTTATATGCATTTTGTAAACACCAAAATAAGAAGATTTAATCTCCGTATTTTGGGCTAGGTCACTCGGTCAAAACCGAAAAGGAGGAAGAAAAATATCAGCCTTTATTCACTCCCATTTAGGTTATAATAGGGATGGAAGGAGATCATTTGAGTCGAATTCTTTTAACCTAATTCTAAACCTAATTATTCGATCATCAAAAATACACACAAAAAACTAAAAATTAATCAGTTAATTGAGGGATCGATTCTAGCAAAGAAAAAAGTCATATCTCATATCATCTTGGGTGCAACTGATAGGAGAATATCATTGCGATATTGTCCATAGGCCATATTAGCTAGGACCGAAGGTTATTTCTTAATTCTCTACTATTTTGTTTATGTAATTTATTTTATGACTCGTATTCATCATAATAATTTTGTTATAATCCTTAATTATAAGGGAAGTATACCGATATTTACCACAATATTTTGGTTCATATATGGATTTTATTGTTCATTTTATATATTATTGGCATTAAAATGTGATTTTTATGATAAAAATGTCATTTTTGGACGAAAAATAGCTAAACTTTGAATTATTCAGTGGTTTTTTGATATGTTTTCATATATATTATCTACTGATGGCATGTTAAATCTCGTGATAAACTAAGTTATTTTGCATGAAATATGGATTTTATAAGCTTAAATCGAATTTAAAGGGTTTATTACGTTAATATGAGTTATATTTCGAATCTGGTCATGGAAATTTAATATGTTGTCACGTGCATTTTTACTCAGTGTGTTTAAAAATCTTAGAGGTATTGGACTCCTTTAGCATGATTTATGAATTTTTTGAGTAAAAATTAAATAAATAGTGACTTTATTTAGTATATAATGCTAAAACATATTTCATGACTAAAGAAAAACGTCACATGTTGTATTTGATCATATATTTCAGATCTAAAAATGAAAAGTTGATGAAAATAAATTTTCTCATATTTTAATGGTCATATTCGTTAAAACCGATAAACCGCAACATTGTTTTTCTCGATATTTTTTCGAAATATTTAACCTAAGTTTGGAACATTATGAGTGTCATGGTATTTTACAGAATGTTCATGAGTTTAAATTTCAGATTTTGGAATTATTTGAAATTTTTATAATTTAATTTGAAGTTTATAGCATAATTTTGTATTTTTGGTCCATAATGAACAATATTAAGAAATCAAGTTGAGTTATTGTCAAAATATTAGTGAAGACTAAGTTTTAAGTCCTAATATGGTTAGGGTAATTAACTTGTACATAAATATGAATTTATGTAATTATTGTGATTTTAATAAGTTAAATCACGCAAATCCATAAAAACCGATAAAATATACGATATTGGCTCTTAAAAGGTGATTTAGCATAAAATTAAGCATGTTAATACATATTATAATGCTGCATTTTACTTATGATTGTCATATATTTATTTTATATAATTTTTGAATTATGTAATTTTACTTAGTATGGCCTTAGTTTTTAATTGGTATTACTCGAAATGTATGGGATTATCAATTCGGTTGTAATTATTGTGATTTCGTATCACTGTTTTGTAATTTAATAGATTTTATTTTTTATTACAAATGTATAATAGGAAATTATGTATTTTTTATTTATTATTTGTAATTTTCCCGGAGTTTCCATGAAGACGGTGTTACCTCGAGATGCGTGCCCAGACCGAAGATCAAGGGACCAAAGGAGTTAGTTTCCGAATTTGTAATAGTTTATTAGATTTACTATTTTAGGAAAGACATACTAGGATTTTATTTTTATGCTTTGCATTTTATTTATATGTTGCATGCATCGCTAAATCGCCATAACTAAACATGCATTTTATATCGAGTTTATCGACCGTGTCAATTACAATTATCGTAGTTCACCGCTTTAATTCACTTAAAATGTGATAGATAATAAATTGACATGACCTCTCGCTAAATAAACAATTGAGTCTTAGCCTTACCAAAAATTAGAAACCATGAAAACCTATTTCGTGAGGGAGTGCGCTGATGCGTGTCTTTTACATGATGTTTTGCACCTCATTTTACACGCATTTCAGAGCTCATCTGTGTAGTTTAAGCTACCATTAGATCGAAAGATAGGGAAAGTTGTTAGATCACCAATTAAAATGACTAAACTGTGCTGATATCGAAAGATAGGTAAAGTTTAGATTATTAGTCACTTTTCAGGACGAGAGTCAGTATTAGTGATATTAGGGACTTATAGTGAGATCGAAAGATGCTATATGTTAAGAGTGGACCGAGAGGACCTCTTGTTTCCCGCCTCACATGTGTTCGATTTAGACCTGTTTAGTATGCTGCCGCCAAAGCTATACGAACCGACCATCCTAGTACCTCTTTTTATACTTGATTTCATCCGTTTTCTTAGTTCACTTTAATTTATTGCTCATTAGTTGTAGACCAAATCCAATCAAACCCCCACCTTATTGTTACCTTAGACCGAATTTAAACAACTAGAAATTACGTCTGCCTCTCTGTGGTTCGACCCGACTGCCGCTAGCTATAGTTGTAGTTGGAGATTATAAATTTATTTTTGACACCTCACGACGGGTATCAAATTTTGGCGCCGTTGCCGGGGAGGCAATTGTTCTAATTTTTAGTTGTTTTTATTTAGTCTTTCTTTAGTTTAAGGGACTTCCGTTCCTTAAACTTTTCTTATATTCTTTTTGTAGTTTCTTCTTATGCGCAGGTCACAAGGTGGTGAACTAGTACCATTAAATCCTGAGATCGAGAAATCCTTGCGCGAGTTGAGACGATCACAAAGGGTATTACCGACAGAGGAAGAGCTGACTACTCTGTCAAGCTACTACGAGAACGCCCTGTTCGAAGGAGATCCACCTGTAGGGTAATATCCGTATAAAACCCAAAATTTGAAGGATTATAACGCAAATTTAATACGTGATTTATAGTCATAAACGAAAACAACAATGAAACGATAAAGATCAAGGATTAACCTTCGGTCCTAGTGCAAATTGGCAATGAGAGATCAAAGTAGATCTCCTCCTAAATGATGCACCCAAGATCGTCTGAGAAATGCCCTTGTGCTAGAATGAATCCTCTAATTGCCTTGCAATATTGAGAGGATTATTTTGTGAGTTTTTCTTTAGATGAGAGATCTAGGTTTAGAGAGGAAAAATGTCTCTCAAAACCCTAAAATTTTGTCTAAAATGAATTTAGGTTACAAAAGAGAGGAGAACCTCTCTTTTGTTCTCTCTTGGCCGGCCAACCATGAGCCCCCTTGGGAAGTGGGCTTCCACTTCCTTTTAGCTTTAGCTCATAGTCCGGTTCGATAATTGCTAAAACGTATACGACGTGTTTTTAATTATAAATTGTCATCGGTTATCGGTAATTAAAGCATCAACTAATAATACGGGTTAGTTGAATTATTAATACATGTCCGACAAAGACAATATGGTATAATTAATTTATTCAATATACATTAATCAAATATAAATCTCTTATATTTAATTTACGAATTAATTGCTTAATTCGCCTTATCCGTTATTATTTAATCCGTATTAAATAAAATATCTCAACATCACATTTTGACTAGTTATTAGTCAAGTAACTCGGACTAACTGGTTAGTCAAATTTGGCATCTACATGACTGTATTTTCATACCGTCACATCTCTCAAACGTATCCTATAGGTGTGAGTTTTAGGGACCAGTTGATCACCGCCATCTGTATGACAATAACGTCAAACTTATCTAGCAAGCCAATCGTTATTGATAAACGTGGACCAACTGATTATGATACAAAAGTATACCCTTTGATCCTTTTAGAGATTTATAAGTCCTTGCACTAACTGTAAAGGACACCAGCCCCAACAAGCTCCCACTTGTCCGTACAAGTGTATGTGCAATGACGTTATCCGCACTAACTGGAGGACACAGCTCCAACAAACTCCCACTTGTCCGTACAAGTGTATGTGCGATAACCGATTCTCATATTCATTTAAAATTTCTCCCACTCAATGTAAAACAATTTGCAGATCCGGATCCGCAAAGGTCGTATTTTACAATCGATCTGTATCCAGAGTGGTTTCCCCGACTAGAGAGTAACTTAACTGATAAAACGAATTCGTATTCGAGCATGGCCATGCATTTCGATTCTGACTCCTCGAGTGGCCCTGAGAAATATCGAGTAACTGATAAAGGCTGAATATTTCCTTCAACTCGAACTCCTTCCGATCTAAGCACAAATGAAATGACCCGGAAACAATCTACTTGGCCCCCTGTTACGGATGACCGTGAGAAAGAAACCAAAGTCACCCAAAATCTGCCTTAGTCTCAAGAGAAAGTCGATAGTCAAAAGAATCAACTCTTAGGATCACCATGGAGGTCCTATCCACGACCGGGCATCGAATGTTATAAAAACATTTAGGACTCCACGTTGATGTCACAATTGTGTCCTACGTGATATCCGTATAACACGCTTCTGTGATTGGTCAGTCAACCTGTTGACTTATGGCTCGTTGAACCCACCATCAACCAACGTCACAAAATAATTACCTTGAGTTATCAGCTCACGTGGGCAATTAAGGACCAAAATTATAATGTTTGTTCAGTTCACTTTGTGGTGTTCAAAATTTGTCGTACAAATCCACATGAAAAACAAAATATATATAAAATATCAAAACGATGATGACGTATAGAGTACAAAAGAGAATGAATCTAATCCATAAAAGAGTACTACAACTTAGGAACACGTTTAATTCCCATGGAATTAACATGCCCTTCATGCTTATCTTGTCGTAATGGTTTAGTGAGAGGATCTCTATGTTATCATCTCTGAGCAATCTTTTCTATCACTACTTCCTTTTGCTCCACGTAATCTCGGATTAGATGAGCTTTCCGTTGTACATGTCTAGACTTGTTGCTAGACTTTGGCTCCTTAGCTTGGAAGATGGCACCTCTATTGTCGCAATAGATGGTGATCGGGTCATTCGAACTAGGCACTACGGATAGTCCTTGTAAGAATTGACGCATCCATATCGCTTCCTTTGCAGCTTCAGACGCGACATAGTACTCGGACTCGTCGTAGAATTTCTTTGTAATGATTTGTTTGGAACTCTTCCACCGATCATGCCCAGCGCCATTAAGAGTAAAAACGAATCCAGACTGAGATTTCGAGTCATCACGATCCGTTTGGAAGCTAGCATCTGCGTAACCGGTTGCGCATAGCTTTTGTTCGCCTCCATAAGTCAATGCCCAATCTTTAGTCCTTCGTAGGTACTTAAGAATGTTCTTGACAACCATCCAATGTGATTCACCTGGATGCTGTTGGAATCGACTTGTCATACTCAATGCATATGCCACGTCCGGACGTGTGCATATCATGGCATACATGATTGATCCTATAGCCGAGGCATAAGGAATCCGTGTCATACGCTCTTTGTCTTCCGGTGTCTCTGGTGACTGAGACTTGCTCAAATGCACCCCTGGAGCCATAGGAAGAAACCCCTTCTTGGAGTTAGTCATGCTGAATCTCTCTAGGACTTTGTCTACGTAAGACTCTGACGAGAGATAACATCCGTCGTGATCTATCTCGATAGATACGGATGCCTAGAATTCTTTGTGCCTCTCCCAGATCTTTCATCTGGAAATGGTTTTTCAACCATACTTTCACCGAAGTTAAGAGAGGTATGTCATTCCCAATCAGGAGTATGTCATCGACATACAATATTAGGAAGACAATCTTGCTCCCACTCGACTTGATATAAAGACATGGTTCCTCGACCGATCGAGTAAATCCATTTTCTTTAATCACTTGGTCGAAACGATGATTCCAACTCCGAGATGCTTGCTTAAGTCCATAAATGGAACGCTTAAGCTTGCACACTTTCTTAGGATGTTGTGGATCGATGAAACCTTCGGGTTGTACCATGTACAACTCTTCCTCCAAAAAGCCGTTTAAGAAGGCGGTTTTCACATCCATCTTCCAAATTTCATAGTCATGAAAAGCGGCAATCGCTAAGATAATCCGAATGGAACGCAGCATGACTACGGGTGCAAAAATTTCATCGTAGTGCAAGCCTGGCACTTGGGTGAAACCTTTAGCAACTAGTCGTGCTTTATAGATATCTTGTTGACCTTCCACAGAATGCTTTATCTTGTAAAGCCATTTGCATTGAAGGGGACGAACCTTAGCAGGTAAGTCAACAAGATCCCATACGTTGTTCTCATACATAGAGTCCATCTCGGATTGCATGGCCTCAAGCCATAGCTTTGAGTCGGAACTAGTCATGGCACCTTTATAGGTTGCGGGTTCACTACTCGTTAAGAGTAGAACGTCATCTATGTCATGTTCCTCGACCATACCAATGTATCTGTCTGGAGGAATAGAGACTCTTCCCGACCTCCTAGGTTCCTCACGAATATTCACCGCAGCCGGGATCGAAGGAATTTGTTCCTCCAATGGTTGCTCGGTATTTGGTTCTGGAATCTCCGACAGGTCGAAGGTTCTATCACTCTTTGCATTCTCGAGAAATTCCTTCTCTAAGAATGTCGCACTAGCCGCAACAAATACACGTTGTTTGGTTGGCGAATAGAAGTAATGACCAAGTGTTCCTTTAGGATAACCTATAAAGTATGTCTTGACCGATCGCGGGCCGAGCTTATCCTCGTGTCTCCACTTGACATAAGCCTCGCAGCCCCAAACCCATATAAAGGACAAGTTAGGGACCGTTCCCTTCCATAGTTCATATGGAGTCTTGTCAACAGCTTTAGACGGACTTCGGTTAAGTATTAGAGCGGCTGACAAAAGAGCATAACCCCACAATGAGTCAGGCAACACGGTGTGACTCATCATGGATTGAACCATATCAAGTAGTGTTCGATTTCTCCGTTCGGACACACCATTCAATTGAGGTGTTCCAGGTGGAGTTAACTGTAGGGCAATCCCACAGTCTTTAAGGTGTTGATCAAACTCGTGAGAAAGATACTCGCCACCACGATCCGAACGCAGTGTTTTTTAATCTTTCTACCCAATAGGTTCTGCCCCTATTCTCGGTATTCCTTGAATTTCTCAAAGGATTCACTTTTATGCTTCATTAAGTAGACATAGCCATATCTACTTAAATCGTCCGTGAAAGTGATGAAATACCTATAGCCTTCTCGTGCGGTGATTGACATAGGACCACATACATCCGTGTGTATGAGTCCTAATAGGTCGCAGCCACAGCGCATTCCAACACCTTTGAAGGAAATTCGAGTCATATTACCGATGAGACATGATTCACACGTGCCAAATGATTGAAAATCAAAGGCCGAGATAGCTCCATTCTTTATGAGTTGTTTTACGCGTTTCTCATTAATGTGTCCCATACGGCATTGCCATAGATACGTTTGATCTTTGTCACCAACCTTTAACTTTTTATTCATTACGCGTAATATTTCGGTGGTCTGATCTAAAACATAAATTCCGTTCATGGAGACCGCCTTGCCATAAATCATATCGTGTAATGAGAAAATGCAAGTATTATTCTCTATTACAAATGAAAAACCAAGTTTGTCAAGTGCGAAACCGAAATAATGTTTTTCGAAAGACTGGTACATAATAGCAGAGTTATATAAAAATAACTCAAATCCGCTAGGAAGCTGGATCACATATGTTCCCCTTGAGACGGCAGCCACTCGTGCTCCATTCCCGACACGCAGTCCACCTCACCCTTTACGAGGGGTTCGATGTTTCGGAGCCCCCGCACATGATTACACAGATGAGAACCACAACCAATATCAAGTACCCAAGTTCCGTAACTTGCGTGGTTAATCTCAATCATATGAATAAAAGTAGAAGAAGAAGACATACCAACAGGTTTAACACGACCCGCCTTTAAGTCCTCATGATAAACAGGACATGTACGCCTCCAATGCCCAGTCTTGTGGCAATGATGGCATTCCATGTTTTCATTCTTGCTCTTTGTCGCGCCTGATGAGGTGCTCGACTCACCAGGCCCACTCTTACCTTGACCCGACTTCTTAAACTTCGGTTTGCCTCTCGCTAGGCCTGGCTGAACTTTGCCCTTACCCTTGCCCTTGTTTGACACAACGAGAACATCCTGTTTCATGCTCCCACCGAACTTCATGTCCTTCTCGGTGCATGCGAGAAGGGAGTGCAGTTCATGGGGACTTTTCTTCAAATCATTCATATAGTAATTTGCTCTAAATTGCGCAAAACCATCGTGGAGTGAATGAAGCATGCGGTCAATCACGATGTTCTCGCTGATTTTACAATCAAGCGTCTCCAGTTTCTCGACATTCTCAATCATGCTTGAGAATGTGTGGGCTAACCGGTTGGCCCATTCTTCGAGTCTCGCATCAAAGAAGCGAGTGGTATGCTCATAGGTCACGATTCTCGGTGCTTTCGAGAATTCCTTAGTGAGCGTGGTGAAAATCTTGTTTGCACCTTGGGCTATGAAGCGTTTCTGCAAATTGGGTTCCATTGCAAAAATGAGTACGTTTTTAATCGCACCCGCTTCCATGGCGAAATCGTTATACTTGTCGATCTCGTTAATTCCGGCCGTGGGGCCTGGGTTTGACGGCATGGGCTCAGCGAAATTTGAGCTTCCCGTCGGCGGCGGATTCCGTATCTTGCCTCCCAGTCCGCGAACTTTGATCCATCATTCTTCAGTCGAGTTGATTGATTCATCTGATTCATGAAGATCCGAAGCCAGGACTCTCGGTCCAATGTGACACTTGGCATTGGGTCGTTCAAATGACCAGCCATATTGTTATTAGCAGTTTATGTAAACGTGATCTACACTGAAAAAGAAAGAAAAACAAAAACGAAATAAGCAACTCATCGAGGTGATTTAAGTCTATTAAAATTCATTTTAATCGTGTAGACTCATTGCACTTGTATAATTGATCTCCCTCAAGAATAATACAAGTGATCCTAAGACTCAATTTCCGTAAATTGATAAGCCAACTGTTTAGCTAGTTCTTCCGTAAAAACTCTTGGTCGATAGATTTCCGTAAATCCTATCTATAGTCCACCATGATCACAGGATCGTACGAGTGACCATAGTGTTGAGATAAAATAAGTCAATCGGTTCCAACTTACCCGACGTAGAAGGGGTCATATTATGCCTACCGACGAAGAAGGGATTCATTGGAGTTTGACCTATAAAGACCGTTCTCAATTTTTGTTTATACGAGAAAGATCCCATCAACTAAGTTTCAATTCATTTTAAGTGAACGAATAACTAGCAAATCGCGTGAATGAATTAATTTAGATGATGGCCTAAATCGTGTGACATACGAATGTCATAGAAAACTAACGCGTGACCTCTATATGAGTCAGTTTTCATGCAATTATTAGGTGGTTTGGTGTTTAGGCGGAATATGATGCATACTATCGTTACGATAAAATAAATAAATGAATGCAATACGTAAATAAAATTCCTAGTGTGGCCTATCCTAGTAAAAGAACATAATACAACTTTGGAATCCACCGTTGGACCCGAAAAGCTTGTCTTGATGTTCCATCTTAGTCCATGCAGCGGGAGTGAGCATCCGATCTCCTTCTTTAGTCTTCTCAAAATTACAATTAAAATTTACAAAATATAAACCTATTTACATTCTAAATAAAAACTGTAATTAAAAGAAATAAAAGGGGAGATACGAGATCTCAAAATACAACCAAGACCGTGTTCCATCATTACGGTAACACGTTCTACTAAGGCCACACTAAGTTACAACCGTTTGCAAAATTAAATAAATACGTAATTAAAAGCATTCAAAATAATCAAAAACGATAAATAAAATGTATCAACTAAATTAAATTTATTCGTGACATAATTCCGTAATTATGTTAAATTATCCAAACCACCAAAGTAATTAAAATTATGTGACAAAACCGCTTCATCAACTTAATTTTAATTCATGATAATCCGTTACTTTAAATCGTTTTAAAGTAACTAAATGGTACGTGAGTGAACCGTTTCACTATCAAGCGAAATGCACAAAATTCGTATTGTACACTAGTATTGGCCGAAAAAAAAAACTTAAATTTTTTTTTTCTTTCATGTCTGATTACGTGAACAGTACCACAAAATTTTTTTTTTTTTTTTTTATAAAAGTTGCTGAAACCGAGAGCAACAAAAACAAAAAAACGGCTCAAAACGTGAGCAACAAAGATCAAAACAAACGATTTGATAAAACTCAATTGCAATTTAATCTAATCCGTATAGAATTCAAACTACAATTGATACATCTTTAACATGTTGCAATAATTATCGATTAAAATTACAACATGTAAAGAACGATTGAAAACAAGAGATCGAACGATCTAACAAAAATGTGTGGCACGCAAAACGATGCAAAACAGAAAACAGGCCAATAAGGCCGCACGGTTTTCCCAAAAAAAAATCCTGGCCGAGACAAAAAAATGCCACACGAAATTTTATGCAATCATTTTGATAGATCTTTAACATATTGCAATGAATATCGATTACAATACAATATGCAAAGATCAAAATGAAAACAAAACAACAGACAATCATCACCGTGTAAACAAGACACGGTTCCCAACACAAAAAAAAAAAAAAGATATATAAAAAAATGCCGAGACAAAAAAAAATTTCAGCCGAATGAAAATTAATCAAAAATTCATCGATTCAAAATCGTTTGATGAAAATCACATAGAAAAATTTACGTGGCCTCGCTCTGATACCACTTGTAGGGTAATATCCGTATAAAACCCATAATTTGAAGGATTATAACACAAATTTAAAACCTCCCTATGTGCCGCAACAGCAACAATCCCAGAATTCCGATTTTGCTGAGTTTAAGAACTTGCTGCTGAAGGAGTCCCAAGCTAGAGAGGCCGGGATGAAGCTACTAGAGAGCCAAATTGCTCAATTGGCTAGTAAGAGTACCACTCGAGCTTTCGGACACTTACCGACTCAATTTGACCAGAAAGAGACCCTGAATGCCATTACTTTGAGGAGTGGGTCTACCCTGGAGGGGCCTGGTATGGTCGAGGATGCCCCTGAAAAGAATGAGGCGGAACCGAGTCAAAAGAAAGCTTTAACGAAAAATAACAAGAACAAGGTGTCTACCAGGTATATCAGTCGATCGACTGATATACCCGGTCGATCGACTGATATGCGGGTTACTGAGGAGCTTAGAATCGTACACCTCGGTCCGATCGATCGAGCAAGGTGGTCGATCGACTGAGACCCCTGCTGATATTGAGAAATTTCGTCCTTCAATGCCCGATAATTTGAGAGACCATTTGTTCCGGGGTTCGACAACTCCGAAAGTATTGGGGCAAGACCCGAGTGCTGATGGGTCCGTCCCGATTCCGAAGTTCGACCCAATGTCAGTCAATGGCTCACATTTGAGACGGTCTGAGGAGGGTTTAAGCTTCAATAAGGAGAAGGTGGTGGACTTTCAGCCTAAGTCCACGGATGCCGGCATGCGAGACTTAAAGGAGAGGGCTAAGGTACTTCTCTCAGCCCCATATCCAGAGAGACTAGTGCCGACGAAGGAACATGTATCTTTCAATAAATTTGAAAAGGTTATTCGTAGTTTGAATGTACAAGTTCCTTTCCTTGAGTTGGTCAATCAAGTGCCTGCCTACACTAAATGCATGAAACAACTCCTGTCTAAGAAAAACTCACTTGAAACAGTGCATACTGTCGCACTGACTGAGGAAACTTGTTCTTATCTGTCTCACACTGCGCCCCATAAACTAGCTGACCTGTAGCTTTTCTTCATTCCTTGTAATATAGGTACCTTCTCTATTGAGAAGGCATTATGTGACCTAGGAGCTACTATAAGCGTCATGCCCCTGAGCCTTGCTAGGAAGCTCAAATTGACTAGGTTCGCAGTGACAGATATGAAAGTACAGATGGCTGACCGATCTGCGGTCCAGCCAATAGTAGTCCTAGAAGACATCCCCGTGCATATAGGGAAGTTTTTCTTCCCTGTTGACTTTGTCGTCCTAGATATGCCTGAGGATGCCCACATACCTATCATTCTAGGTAGGACGTTTCTGCACACTGCTGGTGCAGTTATTGATGTTGGTTCTAGGACCCTGACCTTCAAAGTGGGGAAGCATTGTATTGTCTTTGCCCAGCCGGCTAAGAAAAAGGACCCCATGTGGCCTGTGACTTGTAACACGGTTTCTGACAAGAAATCGTACTTTGTGCTTCCTGATTTACCTATCTCTATTCCTGTTGTAACCCCTCCGCCCCAGATTGGGAGCAAATTAGAGGAAGATTTGTCTATTTCTGATATTGCAGGAGCTGGTTTGGGGAAGGAAGAGCTGCAAGTCACTCTAGCTGCGAAGAAGCCAATCATTTCACGAGGAGGTCTTGGTTGCCTTAGCTATGCCACCGATGATGAATTTGATGACGAGCCAGTCCAAGTAACGGAGTCCGACTTAGACTTTGATGAGCAAGAAGAGGTCATCGACTGGGGAGATGATGAAAGTGTTGATCCGTTGAGCCATACGGACGTGGAAGCTAAGAAGGGTGCAGCTGATAAGATAAGCACTGTTGAGGCTACCTCTAGTAGCCAGAAGCCGACGAAGTGGGCCATTCCGTGGCCGTTCTTGATCAACTACTAGTTGATCTCATGTTTTCCAAACTTTTTATTTGCTTTTGTTAGACACTTTTTATTGCTTTTGTGTGCGCGGAACTTCGCATCTTGAGACTTTATTTTGGGTTTTGCGCAATTTTGGGCGCGTATTATTGTGCCCTTGCAGGTTTTTAGACCTCTTTAGCTCAAGTAATTGAGCAAATACGAAGAAATAAGAAGTTACAGCAGTATCTTCAGTCGATCGACTAGGCTATGTAGTCGATCGACCAGTCTGCAGGTTCCAAGAGCTACTGTTCCTTTCACCTCGGTCGATCGACTGAGCTATGTGGTCGATCGGCCGACCTGCACTGCTGTATCTGTTCACGACCTCTCTCCTGCTATGTTTGGTCGATTTGCGGAATTGAGGGAGTTTTCTACTCCACTTTATCGACCGTCATTTTATTTATTTCTTCTATTTTCTCAATTATGCACATAATACCGCTTCATTATTGTCCTTCTCGATTTTATGCGTGGGTTTTATTTTGTGTTTCAGGTATTATTGGTAGCACTGCTGGCTACTGAAACCTCCTAGCTCACGCTGGTTTGGGGGGGTTTCCTTTGCTGCGCTCACAGTCTTGTGAGTTCCCGAGTTCCACTTCACGTCATTTTTATTTGTTTACTTTCTCGCAAATTCCCATTTCTCCTTTCTTCATTACATGATTTTGCACAATGGGGACATTGTGCGATTTGGTTTGGGGAAGGGCTTTGCGTCGCATATCATTTGCTTGCATTCACGTTTACATTTTGTTTTGCATTGTTTATTTCATTCTTATATTCAAAAAAAATTCAAAAAAATTGAAAAATTTCATAAAAAAAAAAAATTCAAATAAAATGCACGTTTATTTTAGCATATAGGTTGAGTCGGAACGGTAGTATTTCCATGATGACATTGCATTTGTATTTGTTTATGCCTAAGCCTTGCTAATTAACATGTTATTAGTGGAATCGTATAAGTGCATATCTACGAGTTTTCGTTAATTATCTTGCTGGAACTTGAGACTTGACTTAGAATTTTGGCAAACTACATCATATTTCTGAGTTATTAGAGCCTATAACTGGTGACATTTATGACCGGTTTATTTAGGAATGTGAGTAGTACTCTTTATGAGACATGTTAAATCAATTTGCATAAATATGAACTTAATCTGCTTAATACCTGTATGCATTCGGTTTTTGGTTTGTTGACACATGTGGTAGAGGTTTCCCTTTATTCGTTTTACCCATAAGCTCCACACTGCCAAAAATATCCTTTTTGTCCCATTTCTACATCCTACATTTAGCCTGTCCCTTGTCAAGCTAGTAGTCTTAGTTGTTGGGATTGTTACTTCGTTTTTGGTGGTAAATGCTCTTATTGAGATTTAGTTGGGAAAATGAAATGAAGGAGGAAAGAAAAAAATAGAAAAGAAAACAAAATAAGTGAAAAAATGATTCAAAAAGAAAGAGAAAAAGAGGTTCTATACTGTTTAATCGGTCGATCGACTGGCATTATAGGTCGATCGACTGAGGTTCGAGAGAAAGAAAAGAAATCAAATTCGCATAATTCAAATCCTTATCTTTTGGCAATTTTTGCTCCCATGTATTATTCATATCTTATGGGAGTTAGTTGATTACTTTTATACCTAGAGATTGTGAGATTTGTGCTTGCTATAGCACCGTTTCATTTGTTTTTGAGCAAGAAGTTGGATGTTGCCCTATGGTTCCGTTTTGGTACTAGCTTGATCACCTGTACCTCCACTTTTCCATAAATGTTTTGCCTCTTCTTACCCATACCTCACATATCCCATATATACCTCGGCATGTGTCACGGTCTTTTGTTGGTTGGAATGCATATGTACGGTCATAGAGAATGCTTTCATATTAGATGGCAGGCATGTTTTTATAGGTCATAGTTAGGTGAGTGTCACTACAAATGAATTCTTTCTATCTTTACATTATTCACCTGTGCTTATTTGAGTGATATGAGCGACCCGTGAGAGTCCAATTTGATAAGTCTCTACAGTTGACGGTTCAATAGTTTTTAACGACTCCATAACTCGTTTGCATGATTCATTTGCTAATTGATTGTTGGTTGTGCATTAAATTGGTTTAGGCTTTACATGTTGCAATTCGCTCTGAGATTGAACTCGTTCCATTAGGTCATTCGATGGAGTCTAGTTCGTGCTTGGGGACAAGCAAGGGTTTGGTTTGGGGAAGTTTGATGCGTGTCTTTTACATGATGTTTTGCACCTCATTTTACACGCATTTCAGAGCTCATTTGTGTAGTTTAAGCTACCATTTCCCCCATTTCCGTCTACTTTCGTGTTTTTGTACTTTATTGCAGAAATGTGAAGAATTCAACGGAAATTGAGCTAAATCCGTCCCCGACTATCCTGCATTGCAATTGACGTGAAGTATTCACTTAAGGAACAAGCTTGGTGCGCATTTCAAAGCCCAAAAGACAAATCCACGAGATTATAGAAGTCAAGTAGCAGCTCAAGCAGTCGATCGACCACTACCATCAGTCGATCGACCAACCTGCGGGTTCCAGAAGCTATACACTGAAGAGCAGTCGATTGACTGCCATGCTTAGTCGATCGACCAAGCTGCTATCCCAGACGAGAATTAAAAGATCGAGGAACTTGAAGCCCATTATGTTTAGGTTTTGATAATAAGTGTTACGTATGTTTGCTATATAACGTAACCTAGAACATCAGATATAGGCATCCAGTTTTGATCCAATTTTTATCTAAGTTTTAAACAGTAACATTCAGTTTTTATTAGGGTTCAGAATATTGTTTTAGCATTGTATTTCGTTCTTATTCTTAATCATTACTCTGCAATCTCGGTATTCTTCTGCCTTATTTGAATTCACTCTTACTTCGTTATTAGTATAGAATTGTTAGTTAGTTTCCCGAAACCGTTTTATAACTTTATGTTAATTGTTTGTTCTACTATTTTTAGCATGAATTCAGTACTCTTTATCGTCAATATTATTGTTAATTTAGCCATAGCCATGAGTAGCTAAATCAATTGTGCTAGGATGTAGTGGAATTATAGCGTAGGCGGCGTAGTTAATTTGGACTGAAATCGCGTGTCAGTCGATCGACTGCCATACCTGGTCGATCGACTGACCACGTGAGGTTACCTTTTGTTTTAATTGATTTTAATGTTGTATTTAACGAATCGAATGCATGCGACCAATTAGATGCTTAATTTATGACTGACCCATTAGATCGAAAGATAGGGAAAGTTGTTAGATCACCAATTAAAATGACTAAACTGTGCTGAGATCGAAAGATAGGTAAAGTTTAGATTATTAGTCACTTTTCAGGACGAGAGTCGATATTAGTGATATTAGGGACTTATAGTGAGATCGAAAGATGCTATCTGTTAAGAGTGGACCGAGAGGACCTCTTGTTTCCCGCCTCACATGTGTTCGATTTAGACCTGTTTAGTATGCTGCTGCCAAAGCTATACGAACCGACCATCCTAGTACCTCTTTTTATACTTGATTTCATCCGTTTTCTTAGTTCACTTTATTTTATTGCTCATTAGTTGTAGACCAAATCCAATCAAACCCCCACCTTATTGTTACCTTAGACCGAATTTAAACAACTAGAAATTACGTCTGCCTCTCTGTGGTTCGACCCGACTGCCGCTAGCTATAGTTGTAGTTGGAGATTATAAATTTATTTTTGACACCTCCTGACGGGTATCATGCGCTCGGCCAAACCTGGGTACAAACCTTGTTACATAGGGGAAGTGGGTGGTAAATGTCTATCCACCGAATTCATGTTGATGAGGGTTGTATCGCCAAAGCGTGCCCAAGTTAATGTGAATTTGGATCATGGACACATTTATTCGAAATTTGGGTTGTACTCAACAAAAGTATTCTCGACCATAGCCGGATGTGTTTTGGGCTAAAGATAAAAATTAATGTAATTTTATCGACCAAGAGTTCTAAAAGTACAATCGATTAAAGGGTTAATCCACCGAGTTATATTGATAAGGGATGTATCGCCAAAGCGTGCCCAAGTTGATATGAATTTGGGTCTTGGAATCATTTATCAAAGTTGGGTAGAGGTCACTAGATAAATGCAATAAAACTTATTTATATTGAAATTTACAAGTATTATTATTATTTTAAAAATGACAAGTGTTTTCTTCCTTCTATTTTTTGTTTTGTACACCACTTTTATTTCTCATAACAAATGGACGCACCAAACAACAACGCTCACGCTCTCACAAATGTTTCATGGCTCCGATCCTTCATGGATCGTTGTAAACTAGAAAAGAATGGGTCAAATTTCTCCGATTGGGATGCCCAACTCAAATTAGCCGCTCAAGCTGATGACAAGCTTAGTTACCTCATTGAGGCCTCTCCACCCGAACCTAATGATAGGTCGAGTGCCGCCACTAAGGAAGCATATTAGGCTTATCACAAAGAGTCCGCCGCTATCAAAAATGTGTTGATTTTTGCTATGGAGGCGGATCTCCAAAGGAGAGCCTTTAAAATGGGCACCGCTTATGAAATCTATTCCAAACTTGTGACAATGTTCTCACAAACACCGAGGATCGTCCAATATGAGGCGGCCCCGACATTCTTTTATCTCGATTTCAAGGAGGGCCAAAAGGTTAGCCCTCACGTGCTCAAATTGTTGGAGCTAGTCGAGACATTGAAAATTCGAAAGGTTGAAATCCCCAAGGAGCTCATTGTTGATAGGATTCTTCACTCCTTATCCAATGTCAAAGCATATGTGAAATTCCGGGTGAATTTCAATATGCAAGATATGGACGTGTCTCTTGAGGAGTTGCACAAGCTACTTGTGCAAGCCGAAAGAGACATGGGGCTAAATGTTAGCCCACCTAAGGATGTGCTAAATATAAGCACTAAGAAAAAGGGAAAGTTCAAGAAGAATGGGAAAAAGAGTAAGAGGCAAGCTCCCATGAACACCAAGGCTAGGACTTTTGAAGTTAGCACTTCCAAACCCAAGAAGGGTCCTCTTGATAAATGCCATTATTGTAATGGTGTTGGACATTGGAAGAAGAATTGTTCCAAGTATCTTGGTGACATCAAAGCTGGAAAGATAACTCCAGTAGGTAAATGATGAAGGAAATGTAGATCTATATACATACTAACATACTCATATATGTTTTAATTTAATTTGTCATAAAATTAAAGTTGGATTTTATGCATGCAAACTAAAACAAAAGAAGATAAGAAAACATTTTCTCACCATGAAATTCGATCATATTGGGCACCAACAAGATCTCCTTCTTGTTAGTTCTTGAGCTATCCAATAATGGATAAACATACAAAAATCCCAAAGTAGAGATTCTCCAATTAGTAGCACCCAAGACAATCCCTTAATCCCACAAATAAACATGTACTAGATGTTTGTATTGTAGTTTACCTTAAAATCTATTACTAACACTCATATACTACTTCTAGTAATCTTAGTAATTTATATGAACAATTTGAATCAAATACTCATCTTTTTAATGAATATTAAGGAGAGAGAAGAGAGAATATTCATGAACATTTTTCATGTTAATTGAATGGTAGTATAAGAAGAATAGAAAAGAACCAACACTACTCAATTAAGAGTAGTGTGGCCGCCCAACTCAAACCCAAGGAGCATCATTGCTTTTCTTTTTCTCTTATCAAAAATATAGGTGTGTAAGAAAGTGGTGTAGGTTGTAAGGCTAGTCAAGAGTAGTCATCATTATGTTTATTTTATCAAATAAAATAAAACAACCAAAACCCACTAACACACCCTCCATTTTCGGTCCATATACTTAAAATGGACTACCATTTTATTTTGTCAATTTGTCATTTGTTACACAATATGTCACATGTAGTATGCTACATGTTATTAATTAATTTTAATGCATATTTATCACATAAATATCATTTCATGAATTAATTAAATTACATACAACAAATTGATTAGTGATACTTGATCACATAAATAAAATGGGTTATATAGTTATAATCACAACTTCTTGTAATTATAATTGACCATTCATTCTTATCTTTATTGTTTCTCAAACAATAGATAATTTTAGCAACAAAGCATTTTATTACTAAAATAAATCTTATTTAATCCCATTACAATAAGATATCAATATTCTCTCTCACAAATCGAATTGTTCAATTTTAAGGAATTAATTAATCTGTATCGGTATACAACTAATTAACCTTTTCAATTAAGGGAATCGTCCTTTAGGTGTGACCTCAAGGGATCAACTGATCACCACCGTCGCACGACAGTAATGTCAAACTCTAGCCAGCCAATCATTACCGATATGTGTGGACCAGTTGACTATATATGTAATGTATCATCCCTTTCGTATTCTTGGCATGAGATTTAATAATGATATTTAAATCATGTGATCGCACTATTGTTGAGGACACATTTCCCAACAAATGACTATCCTTTCTTTTATGTTTCTAATTCAAATATGGTATTTTGATACAAGTTATGATAATGTATTCCCTTTTTATTGTAAATAGGGCCTCCTCCAAGCAAAGACAAGGGAAAAGAGAAGCAAGCTTAAGAAATCATGAAGGAGCTAGGAGTAGCTACCAATGAAGCTTGGCTTTTATTATTGTCTTTATTTTAATGTTATGGATTTTAGAACTATTTTGATTTCCGTGTTCGACATGGAAATGTGTGATGCTTTTAAAACAATGGTTGTATTTTGGATTTTGGTGGCTTGGCTTGCAACCCAAGTCACCCCTTTTATCGTATTTTTTTGTTCTAAAAATTCGTCTTTATATGCTTGCACATAGAAACATATGAACATCTACTTAAAGTGAACCAATTGACAATTATAATGATAGGATTCATTATATGTCCACAAGCTTGAAACTTGTGTATGATCAATTATAAAGTGATGTTGAGCTGATGAACTTTCCTAAAGGAATGTCAATTACCAAGAACACTCATCAAATCTAAAATCTATTAGTCAATTTATGAGATAGTCTTCCTTCTACTTCAAAATCATTGTTTGTGTCTCATAAGCTATCTTTGAATATCTAGTGTATTTATTCTAAAGATAGAGTGGGAGAAAAATGAATACACTAAGAATACAAAGAATAATTTGTATGCTTGAGTAAATGAGATCTACGAAAGAAAGAATGATTTGTATACAAAAATAGAAAGTATACATGAATAGATGAGATCTACATGACAAAAGAGACCAAGTGAAGTAATCGAAAGAATATGTTCTTAAGATAAGTGAAGTAATCAAAAGAATATGTTCTTAAGATAACTACACGAGGAGACCAAAAGAAAGTTCTTGAAAGATAATGACTAAAGAAAAGTCTCAACAAGAGATTTTGCTAGTTTATGACCTAGATATAAATAGAGTTTCAATATTGATATTTACTTAAGAGCCTAAATAAAACAAAGTTGCATCCTTGAATAAAAATGAGATTTATGATTAAAAATTGCAAAGAAAACCGATATCTACAAGAGCTAAGTTAATTGTTAACCACGCTAGTGTCGTTACTTCACCTCATTATGAAAATGAAATTGTTAAACCTTCTTCTGAAAAGGGTATTTTGAGAAGGACGTGTATTAAATAGGATTTCACATTTAAGTAATGACATTGCTACGCATCATTATAAAAATGAATGAGTTAGAGATTAAAATCTCTTTCCATAAGTTTAAGATTGAAACCTTTTCAAAATAGGTATTTTGAAAAGATATGTTTGAAACATGTATGGTTTTATCTTAATAACTTGGCAAAGCAAAATTGATTTCAATTCTTGAAATGTTTCGATTGAGTAGTCAAATACGAAACATGTGGAATTGAGTGGGAGTTTGAAATTATCATGTGAAGACATGAAATTTAGTGGGAGCAATCATCTTGTAAAATTTATAACTCATTACTCATTGAGAATGACGAGCTAGTACTGTCTTTCACAAAGAAGTATTTGAGTTTTCAATTCTGGATGAAAATGGACTAAGATGAATCCAATCACAACATGGGATGTTGGATAGGCATTGAGATATGCACATGAAATCAACAAGAAACGTAGGTTGTTCATATCGATGAAAATGGAATTTCCATAAGCAGTCACGGTCATTCATTGAACCTAACAATGGTTGATTACATGATTAAAAATTACTAATGTTTCCACCATTAGAATAATCATGCACATGTCATATAATGAATCATACGCTTAAGAGCATGATGAATCATTGGTAAGCCATATAAGAATCGTCATGAATTCTCGAGGAGAACAAATGAGCTATTCTAGTATTTGATAGAACACTCTGTTATGTGACAAGAAGTTGCACATATTGAAGTTTCGAAAACGCGTAAGAATTTATGAAAATCCTAAGCTAATTAAGCTAAAAGGAGAAATAAGAAGTTTGAAAAGATACTTGGTTATAGTAAGAAGTTACTCAAAACTAGTATTTTCAAATTTGCTAGGACTTATGAGAAGTGCTAGGCTAATCATCTTGACAATTGTTGCAAGATCCTACAAAACATATACCTGGTACATTATGAGTTGGAAGAAGGCTTGACTAGTGCAAGTTATGTCGTTCACCATAATTCATTTGTTATGTGATAAACAACAAGGAAGTTCTCTCAAAATAAAGAACCTAAACCTAGTTTGGGAAACTAGATATGTACTTGGTGAGATTCATGCTATATAAGACAAACATGAAAATAAAGATGCAATTCAAGAGTTTGAACACATGGACACATAGTGTGTTAAACTCATGTTGCAAATGACTAGTGTTTACACACTTACAATATACATCACAAGGTAGTAATATGGCATTGACTACCCGAATGTGATGTCCACACTTGTCGTTTGAGTTATTATTAACTCACGTTATACTTTGTTACATCCAAACGGGTTGTAGAGATAGTTGAACCCCGTTAAAGTGAACACGGATTAACATTGTATTCGCCCATAGTCACTTACATGAGGTGACGTCTCGAAGTGACTAGATTATGATGCGATTGATGGCAAGTTCAAGTGCCATGGAGTCATGTGAGATGACTAGTCGATCACATAGGCGATCATTAGGAACACTTTGTCGGGCTAATGACCGCTTATAGAGTTCTGGCAAATTTATATAGCCTGGTCGTGGCGAGAGCTACTATAGTATTCTAATGAGTCGATTCTTTTAACTAAAGACTGTTCACCTAAGGTGGCACAATTTCAGATTAACTTTGATTTATGTTACTGCGACCTTCGTAAATGGGGCCAAATGGGCATATTTTGAGTTATGATGGTTGTGGCTAGTCGAAGGGAATAGTGCGATAGGAATTGTCCACCCCTTGTCAGGGTTAAAACAATATCTCAGGGCCACTCGAGGAGTAATTAACTGGAAATGCGTGGCCACGCTCGGAAGGTATCTATGGTAGATAATTCCAGTCAATCAGTTATTCTCCAGATCGAGGAAACCACTCTCGATATGATCACTTGCAAGTACGACCCGAAAGATACCTTGCATTGAGTGGGAGATAGTAATAGGACAAGAGAATTGGTGACGCACACTTGTCGAGGACAAGTGGGAGATTGTTGGAATAAGTGTCCTCCGACAATAATGCGATCACAACTGTCGATCATAATGATCACATGTTTAAATTTCATATTTAAGAATACATGTGGGAAGTAATATTTTACAGTCAATTGGTCCACACATATCGGTAATGTTTGGCTGACTAGAGTTTGACATTACTGTCGTGCGACGGTGGTGATCAGTTGATCCCCTCAGGTCATACCTATAGGGAAATACTCTTAATTGATTATTTAATTAATCGTATGCCGATACGAGTTAATTAAATTGCTTAAAATTGACGGATGATTTTCTGAGTAAAATTAACGTGTCTCATTGTAATTCAATTAAATAAGATACGTACTAAGTAATCAAATTGTTTAATTACTTAGATAAAATTATTGTTTACGAAACAATTGAAATTGAATGAATAATTTATTATAAATACAAGACGTTGTAATTTATAATTTGATAAACCATTTTGGTACAAGTAATCAAGAATTACTAGTTAAATTTTGTATGTGACATATTTTATTAATATGTTGATTTTTAATATGTTAAAAATACATTATAGTGTAACATGTCATGTAACATGTGACACATGACAAAATTGACAAATGACAATATACAATGGACCTTCCATTTTATGTTGTGTGTGCCGAAATGGAGGGAGTATTAGAGTTAAATTTGGTTGATTATTTTAAATAAGGGAAACACAATGATTGTACTCTAGTTGTAGCCTTGCAACCCTATTACTTTTGAGAAGAACAATTTTTCAATGCATTGTCCACAATACTTCCCCCAACAGGTTTTTAGCATGAAAAATGGCAATAGTTTTTCATATAATTATTCACTACTTCATCATATATTTTTCTAGTGTTAAAAAAATTAATCAACTCTCTACTTTTGTGGAAAACTTTAGAGAAATAAAACTCACAAAATTCTTCTCTCTTGGCCGAAAATACAAGAGAACAAAATACCATTTTTGTGTCCAAATTTTAAGTAAGATTAGTATTATTACTAGTTCATAATAATATAAGTTATTAAGGGTGTTCCTTGGGTATAAACTTTTGGGAAAGATTCTAATTTGAATCTTAGTTCATCCATTGTTGGAAAGCTCAAGAACTAACAAGTAGGAGATCTTGTTGGTGCCCAAAATCCGAAACACCAATGTAAGAAGTGACGATTTCTTCTCTACTTTGTTTTATGTTTGCATGCATAAGTTCTTGTATTTATTTTATGACCAAATAAATTAATTCATATATGAATATGTATACTAATGAGATTACTGAATCCCAACAGGACACTGAGGAGGATGAGAAACTCATCGAGGAGGAACTAGAGGCTAAAATGTGTCTTACAAGTCATCTTAAGGACAAAGTCTCAAAAACTTCAAAAATTGAACACCTAAGATGCCTCATGGCTAATCCCGATGACTCCGATTCCGATTCCGACAATGAGGTAAATCATCTAAAGGCCAAGGCTAGAACTTACCCCAAAGAGAAAGTATGTAAGCTTCTTGACCAACTTTTTGATAAGTGTCGGTTTCAAAATGATAAACTTGAGGTAATGCAAAATGAGATTGAGGAAATTGCTCAAGAGAACTTTAACCTTAATAATGAACTAAAAGCAACAGACAACGTCACTGTCACCTCTGAGGCTTATGATGAAGTTAAAAGAGTCAACAAGTTGAACAAACATTTGACTAAAGAATTAGAGCGCCTTAAGATGACCCCCACGGACGTCTTTGACCTTGAAAATGTCAACACTACGTTGGTGATGCAAGTTTCCCCACTAACCAAGGAACGTGATGATCTTTTAAAAGACAAAGATGCTCTCGAAAATGAAGTCTATGACCTTGTGGTTGAGATTGTAGACCTAAGAGAAACAGTGTCTGGGACTGTTGCTTCCAACAAATATTTAGACGAGTCCAATGAGAAAATCAAGTGTTTGGTTAATGAAAACGAGCGTCTAAAAGGTGAAATAGTTAGTCTAAAGAAAGAAATAGAGGTTCTTCATGAAAGGCTTACCTTTCTTCAAAAGGGTATGCCTGAGTGTAGCACTTCTAGATATACTCCTCATCAAAGATCCGAAGAATTCGTTGATCTAAACAAACGTCTCGTTGAGATAACATCTAAGTATGAGGAGTCCAAAGAAAAGATCGGATATCTCGTGTCTAAACTCAATAATCACACCCATGACTTCATAGTTGAGAAAAGGTTGTCTATAGAAAGTGTGAACAATGATGAACTCGAAAGGGAAAAAGAAAGAATTTGCATCTTCTCTCCAGAGTCAATGACTTGACTAATGAACTTGTGAATGCCAAAAACATCACTGAAAAATGGGAACGAAGTCAAACTGTGTTAAACTTTCTCACGAGTCAAACCGAGAGATGTAGCAAAGTTGCTGGTTTGGGCTTTAAATGGAACAAACGATTGATACATCCAAGCCTAAAACTGATTTTAGAAGAAGGAAATACGTTGGTCTTCCCGAATACATTATTTGCAACTATTGTGGTAAGGATGGTCATGTCTTTAATGCTTGTAGAAAATATTTAATGACATTAACAAAAATATTAAAGTGATAAAGCAAATATGGATTAGGAAAGACACCGTAAGATATGTTGATCACAAAAGGGGACCCAAGTTTGTTTGGGTTCCTAAACTCAAAGTCTAATCTTGCATAGGGCTTGGTGAGAGGCGGCCACAATTGGTACTTGGATAGTGGATGCTCTCGTCACATGACGGGTGATAGAAGCCAATTCCTCTCACTTAAAGCATACAATGGTGGCACGGTAAGGTTTGGTGATAACAAAAAGGGTGAAGTAATTGGCATTGGAAAGGTTGGTAAGTCACCATTACTTTGTGTCGACAACGTGCGGCTTATCAAAGGTTTGAAGAATAATCTCCTTAGCATTTCTCAACTTTGTGATAAGGGTAATATTGTAGAATTTAGTGCTAATTTGTGTCGAATAATTGATGCCACTACTCATGAATTAATTCTCGAAGGAAGACGTGTCAAAGACGTGTATTTAACAAATTTGAACACCCTATCCGGTCATACCATGTCTTGCATGAGTGTAATGAATAATGATCCTTGGTTGTGGCATAAAAGGTTTGGTCATGTTAGTACTAAAACTCTTAACACCCTTAACAGACTCGACTTAATTGAAGGTTTTCCCAATATGAAATTTGATTTTGATAGAGTGTGTGACGAATGTGCTAAAGGCAAACATGTTAGAAGTTCCTTTAAATCGAAAAGAGTTGTGAGCACATTTCAACCCTTGCAACTTCTACATATCGACTTATGTGGACTAATGAGAACTAGAAGTAGAGGTGGTAGTCGTTATGTGTGTGTCATTGTTGATGATTACTCTAGGTTCGTTTGGGCACTCTTCTTAAGCTCTAAGAATGAGGCATTTGATGAGTTTCTAATTTAGTTAAGAAAGATTCAAAATAAACTTAATTTAAAACTTGTTTCAATAAGAACCGATCATGGAACCGAATTCAAAAACTCATCATTTGGTGCTTATTGTGATGACAATGGTGTAGACCATAACTTCTCGGCTCCTAGAACCCCATAACAAAATGGTGTGGTTGAAAGGATGAATAAGACCCTTGAAGGTATGACTAGAACAATGTTATTATGTAGTAAGTTGTCTAAGAACTTTTGGGCCGAAGCGGTAAATACCGCTTGCTACATTCATAATCGTGTCATGATAAAGAGTATCTTAAATAAAACTCCCTATGAATTACTACGTGGAAGAAAACCCAACATTTCATATTTTAGATGCTTTGGAAGCAAATGTTTTGTTCACAACAATGGTAAAGACAACTTGGGTAAGCTTGATCCACGTAGTAATGAAGGGGTGTTTATTGGCTACTCCGACCATAGCAAGGCCTATAAAGTTTACAATAAACGAACCATATTAATTGAAGAAAGTATTCATGTCATTTTTTATGAATGTAGTACGCTTGGTCAGGTAGAAAACATGGAAGAAGACGATGATGATGATGAGTTCGAAATTGGTCTTGTTCAAATAGGACTTTGTGTTTGAGGAAGTGCAAGCAACGAATAATGACGCTGATCAGCATCAGTCTCAGGGACTATTACCTTCAAAGGAAAGCAACAATTCAGGGGGAACACGTGGTACACCTGCTACTTCCTCTCAGGATGCAACAGACCCAACGACTGTTGCTTCCACCTCCAGAATTGAATCAACTCAAAACAGTGCTGATGAGGACCACTCTAAACAAAATGAAACAGTCGCTGAGACTGATACTTCTGAGGGGGAACAAGAAACCATTGTTCCAAAGAAGTGGAAACATCAAAGCTCTCATCCACTCTCAAATCTTACAAGCGATCTCAACTCTGGAATTCGAACAAGATCATCTCTCAACAATCTTGCTCATCTTGACGAATATTGTGTCCACAATGCCTTCCATCCTCAAATCGAACCTGCCAATATAACAACCGCTGTGACTGATGCTGACTGGATGCTTGCCATGCAAGAAGAACTCAATCAATTCAAGAGGAACGAGCTATGGAACTTAGTCCCTATACCATCTAATCGTACCGTCATTGGTACTAGATGGGTCTTTCGCAATAAGCTTGATGACTCGGGAGAAATTGTAAGGAATAAGGGTAGACTAGTGGTGCAAGGTTATAATCAACAAGAAGGTATTGATTACGACGAAACCTGTGCACCGGTAGCTAGACTTGAAGCAATACGATTACTTATAGCTTTTGCGGCTCACAAAGGCATTAAACTTTTCCAAATGGATGTTAAAACCGCCTTCTTAAATGGATATTTGGAAGAGGATGTCTTTGTGGAGTAACCACCGGGCTTTAAGGACAATGATTTGCCTAACCATGTTTTCAAATTAGACAAAGCTTTTTATGGTTTAAAACAAGCACCTAGGTGTTGGTATGATAGATTGTCAAAATTTCTTATTGAAAACGGTTTTAAAAGAGGCTCCGTTGACAAAACTTTGTTCTTAAAGTCACAGTCAGTTGAACTGTTGGTTGTCCAAGTATATGTTGATGACATTATATTTGGTGCAACAAATGAACTCCTTTATGTGTATTTTTTAGAACTAATGAAATCGGAGTTTGAAATGAGCATGATGGGTGAGCTAGGATTTTTCCTTGGGCTCCAAATCAAACAATCAAAGGATGGAATTATGATCCATCAACAAAAGTATATCAAGGAAATGCTTAAGAAATTTGGGATGACAAATGGTAGGTCTCATGATACACTTATGGTAGCCGGGTCCAAGTTGGACAAAGATGAACTCGGTAAGAACGTTAGTAAAAAGGTGTATAGAGGTATGATAGACTCACTTCTCTACTTAACCGCAAGTCGTCCCGACATTCTCTTTAGCGTTTGTTTATGTGCTAGGTTCCAAGAAAATCCGAAAGAATCCCACTTTAAAGCCGTCAAGCGAATTCTTCGGTATTTAATTTGCACACAAGATCTCTACTTGTGGCATCCTTTACATTGTCCTTTTGATCTCATAGGCTTTTCGGATGCGGACTATGCGGGATGCACGATAGATCGAAAGTGCACCTCCGGAATTGCAACATTCTTGGGTCCTTGCTTTATTTCATGGGGCTCAAAGAAACAAAATACGGTAGCTCTTTCAACGGCCGAAAGTGAGTATGTTAGTGCGGCACATTGTTGCTCTCAACTCCTTTGGGTAAGACAACAACTCCTTGATTTTGGTATCATTTATGACTCCGTTCCCGTAATTTGTTACAATACGAGTGTAATAAATATATCCAAAAATCCCATTCAACACTCTAAAACCAAGCATATTGACATCCGTCACCAGTTCATTCGTGATCATGTGGAGAAAGGACATGTTAGACTTATCTTTTGCAAAACCTAAAATCAAATTGCCGACATTTTTACTAAGCCACTTGCTAGAGAACATTTTGAGAAATTTAGACTAGAAATTGGGTTAATTAGTTGCTTGTGATTTCTAATATAAGTCTTACAAATTTCACCAAATGATTAACTAAAATGGGCATATGTTATTGCTTGTTCTATATGCATTCATACCATCTTTTGACCGAAAATTGATACCACACTCGTGAGTCGATAATCACCCAACCTCATATCTAAATTTACGTTTATATTATGCTACCTTGCTTTTAATTTTGAAGTGATCAATCCTATTTATTGGGCCAACTAGCTCCCACTTTTCTCATTAATGTTGGGCCCTTATACCACCTACAACCCTTCGTCCAAACTCCCCAATCCACAAAAACCGTCCCACGTCCACTCTTCCTCTCCCTCACCTACCTTATAACCCCTTTTTACCCAAGATGGTTAAAACCACTTTCAACACATCCATCCCCATCAAAACCTCAAAAATGACCAATCCATCAAAATCAATTGACCCACCACCTACCTCCAAAGACACTCAACCTCCAAAAGACTCCTGGCCTTCCCTCGACATCAAAATCCATCCACAAATCCATCACCGACCCCTAACCCATAACCTGTAAACCCTCACCCAACTCCTCTTGCTAGTATTCCTCCAAACAAGGTCCCATCTGACGACATTCCAATCTTCACCATGGTTGGGCGTCGAACTCGAGGTGGTCGCAAAAAGGGTACTGCAGTCTCTAGCTCATCCACCGAAACCGTCACCGTGGATATTGATGAAAATGAAGAAATCCCTTCGTCTGATGATAGTGTGAATCCGACTAAGTCTGCCGATCCCATTCCGACTCCGGCAAAGAAAGTCAATAGAAGAAAAGAAAAAGCTACTTCATCATCTTTACCCCCAATTTCTGAAAGTGTCGAACAAAGTGAAGTTGACCCCGGATCTACTACACTCAATCCGACAATTGATCCCCCTGTTGAACCATCTCTTGAACCTCCTTCCAAAAAATCAAAACCCTCAAAGAAAAAATTGGTGTATCTTTCACCATCAGATTCCGTGTCCATCACCTCCAAATGGGATATGGCTCGTGTTTGGCAAAAACTTGAAAGCTTGGATCTTCCCACCTCAATTTACAAAAATTGTGAACGATTGATGTCACCTAAAGCCATTCACTCTCCCCGGGTCTATAAACAGTCCTGGTTTGAGTCTCCCGCATTTCACAATGTAAGAGACATAATTACTGCTCAAGGGTGGGAAAATCTATTGGAGCTTCGTGAACCCGTGTTTTTCAGTGAAGTGGTTCAGTTTTTCGCAACGGTACGAGTGGATAAGTCTGGTGATTTTCTCACGACTAAAGTTAATGGTAAGCCACTCAAACTTTTCCAATCTGATTTTGCTACTGCTCTTAGTATCCCAACCGGAGGTTATGACAATCTCCCTGCTGAAACTTGGGTTGCCTTACCCTATGCCTCACCCTTAGCTGTTGCCAAAGTTGTCTGTCCAAAAGCCGTAACTTGTGGCCCAGTTAGTAATACTTCCATACCCCCTCCTCTCCGATTAATCTTTAACATGCTTTGTCGTTCCCTTTACCCTTTGGGTGACCGGGCAAAATTGTCCATAGTCCAACAATATCTCATATATCATATTGCAACCCACAAAAAGGTTAATTTAATTGGGTTAATGTTTAAGCGTTTTGACCTTATCTCGGCCAAACTCCGTAAACCATCCACTAGTATGCTTCATCTACCCTACGTAATGTGGTTGTCAATCGTGCTTAAGGCACATGGGGTGTTAGTTTTCTCTAGCATGGGATCATTAGACATGTGTGATATAATGAGTGACGGTCAAATGGGAAAGATGCTTATCAAAGTAGATAATGATGAATTAATCTCTGTGAAAATCAAGTCGGATCCAGAGGGTGGGTCTTCTAGTCAAGTTAGAACGGGTAGTATACGGGAAATCCTCCAAGCCATTGCTGATTTGAGTGCTTGGGTGAAACATGATGCTAGTCAAAAGGATGCGGCTCTCTCGGCTCTTGCCTCCACTATGGATGTGATTCATGGTGAAGTGGATATCATCTCCACTCTTGTCTCAACTAAGGAGCATGGTGACGATGGTGTAGGTGCCCACTGGATGAGGACCCCTTGGGTGATGAATCAGATGGTAACCAAGCCTCCTCTCCTTAAACCCTTTTACCCATTTAACCCTTGCCTATTTTGCCTTGCCTCTTTTTTTTGTTTCTCTACCGGATGATCACTCTTAATTTCTTTGTTGGTAGTGTATGTTAAAATCTATTTAGCTTTGGTGAACTATGATTAGACTATGTTTAAACCGTATGTTTATGTTGACCTTAATATCTTGTCACGTTTGTGTGTGTCTTTTCGTGTTTTCTTATGCGTGTTTGCTCGTGAATGCCATTGGCATCCCTGCCCATGTTGATGATGTCAAGAGTGGGAAAAGGTAAACTCATGTTCGTAATCTCCATGCAATTCGGTTAACTCATAACTAGGCCTAACCTTCACAACTTTTACTCTTGTTTTGGGGCAATGTAAACTTGCCTTGGTAAGTTTGGTATAAGTTCTTGCTCCATAAAGTAATATAGTTGTCTCTCTCATATGATCTTGCTTGATTAATCTTGAAATTGGTCTCTCTTTTATTACATTCGTTTTAGGGCTTGTCATCATCAAAGGAGGAATTTGATGGGTTCCTTTGATTGATGATAACATGCCCATTTAATGTGTGTTATCTTAGTTTAACTTTTCAGGATTTATGATCAAATCAAGCTTGGATTAAGACGTGTTGAATTGTTGATCATCCAAAGTATTGAGTCACAGGCGTCATCTAATGTACAAGTTAGAGAGTAGATTATTTTACAGCAATAGAAACTGTGAAGACTACTGTTACTTTCACAAGTAACAATAGCCTGGACTGTCACTATGATCCGTAACACTTGGCAGTTTTTTTTATTTTTAGAAAATCCATTTTATTCTTTTAAAGCAACTCGGATTTTATAAACAAACTTTCAGATTTATCTTTGAAGAATTGGGCTTCTAGAAAAAGAGTTTAGCTAATTACCAATTCAAATTGTTTCCTCTTTGTGCCAATTTGACTCCTTGGTCTTTTATAAAACAAGGTTTGCTTTTTGCCATTTTGATGAAAACTTGTCACCTTGTGACTTGTTTTCCACCCTTTGTTTTCTCAAAAAACAAAGGCTTCTTTTGGAAAATTACAAACTCCATTTTCTTGCTTTGCCTCTAAATAAAAGTACCCTCTTTTGTGCAAGTTTGGGAAAGTGTTGAACCATATCACATGTGATGATCCTTGACCTTCAAAAACCCTAACACCTACCTTGCTTGCTCTCCCTATAAAAGGCGTGCCTCATCTCTTCATTTCATTAAGACTTTTCTCTAAGATTTCATTCAAGTTTGCAAAACTGTTTTCAAAGTTTAACCGAGTTTTTATTTTGCAAAGTTTTAAAAGTCTTCAAGTGTTACAATCATAGCTATTGTTGCTTTAATATACTAAACTCTCTCACTTATGAACCGTTTGATCTTGTAAAGTTGTCCATCTCAATTCTTGTCAAGAATAAGCTAGTGGAAACTTGATCCTTAAAACGTTCTAAGTTGGTGTGTAGAGTTTAGGACGGAGTAGTCTTTAGTCTTTGGCAACCGGAGTAGGTTGCAAGTTACCTTGTTCTAGGACGGAGTAGTTCTTGAACTTCGTCACAACCGGAGTAGGTTGTTGGTCTTCATATTGTAAGGGTTTTTAGTAGTCGGAGTAGATCACTAAAATTAATCAATAAAAAGTAGATTGGACGTAGGCACTTGAGTTCTTGCCGAACCAATTCAAAAATCCCATGTTTGATTTTATTTGTTTTATTCCGATGCTTTTTATTATGTTTGTATTTCTTTTGTTTAACTCTTGAAGTATCAGTTCCACATACTGTCACATTTGGTCTGCAGTCGTACTTCATAAACTGCGACAAATAGCAACAGTCAGAACTATTGTTACCTTCATACTATAGCAAACATCCATTTTAATACTCGTTTAATCTCTCAATATTATTCGTAGTATTCTTCTATCTCTTTACATCCTACAACTTACTTTAATTCAATAAAGTTTAAGTTAAAAATTTTAAATAGTACCTAATTCACCCCCTCCCCCTCTTTGGTACTTGAATCCATAAACTCAACAAAGACCATTTGAGTAATTTAATTAATAAAGTACCTTGGATTGCTATACTTTGTAGCTGCTGCCTCGGGAAACTGAGATGGTAACACACCTATTTAATAAGGAATGTCTAGTAAAGGCTCTTGATTAAATGGGGTGTTACAATAATCCAGAAACTAAAATGCATGGATGCAATTACTTCAAGTGGGTTGATGAACCAATGATTAAGTGGCAGAGGAAGGTTATAAACAGGTTAGTGAATAAGAAAAAGAGCATGGATATCAAGATTACTCAAGTGAGAAGTATACTACATCAACTTGAAGAATCGAAGCGGGGAAATGACAGTGAAATATTGAAAGCAAAACAAGAATGCAAGAAGTTAACCATGGATATCGTAGAACTCAAAAATAATGAGGCATGACTTAAGTTAATTGTCAAATTTCTTCTTCTAATTGTTATTTATCTAGTTTATTATGTATGGTGGTAGTTTTTACTCTTTATGTATAAACTTGTAATCCTTTAAATTAATGGAAATAAGCAAGATTTTCTGAGAAACATATTGTAATTAGTTGGCATATACCAAATGATGCTTTATTCCTTGGCGGTAAAATCAAATACAATGAAATATAATTTAAAACGGTTATACCCAAACCGTTGTTCAGGATGTATTCAGTTATAACGGGTTCGGGCCGTTGTTATGTATATAAAAATGATGTTTTATTTCTTAGCGGGAAAATCAAACAAAATGAAAATATTACAGACAACGGTTATTTCTAACCCGTTGTAGATAGTACTAATCAATTACGGTTTCAAACAAAACTCTTGTCTGTTTGGAAACAAAATACAACAGTTTTTCTTATGCCGTGCTTATTACTTTCCATTAAATAAGGTCTTGCAAGTGTTGTATTATTCACACATATATACTCTGAGCTTCCCCTCCCCCACATAATATCCTCAAACATTGAGCTTCCCCTCAACCACCAGACTACCCTATCGTCGTCGCAGTCATTTTCATCATCGCCATTGCCGGCACCAGATCAATCTGGATTCTCCTCTTTATAGAAGTAATAAACCCTCCTCTCTAGAGATTTGTGTGTTATTATAAGTATGCATTCTTATTATTTGTTTATTAATTTTTGCTTTAGATATGGTCGAAAAGCGGAAAAGAACTGATGGAAATGCGTCAGGCGACGACTCAAGTGATTAGAATAATTTGCAACATACTGCGGGTCGAATGCGCCACAGGGTTTCCCAAGAAGCAATAAATTGAAAGATACCTAATCCTTTATAGTGGGATAAAGATACGGGGCTGCCATATGATGAGATTGCCGGGTATTTTGCGAGTTGGATTGGTTGTTGTGTAAGACAGTATGTGCCTCTCTGTACGCTGCGTATCAGTGAACTGAGTAAAATACGGAACACCATGCTAATAAACAGAATAAAGGTATGTATATACAACAATAAATGTTTTAGCTGAAATTAAGTTACTACTTGATATGTGTATTAGCCGAAATACTTGTACCAACATATGCTCATCATATATGCAGTTAGCTTACGTTGTCCCCGAAAAATATGATAAGTACCTAAAAAAAAGACTGGGGAAGCCCTCAGTTCTTGGAAGTTAAAGATTGCTGAGAAACAATTGTTCAACAAGGAAACCGGGGAGATGAACAAGAAACCACCAACAAAGAAGTATTCGTATGACAGTCAAGACCATTGGGATAGCTATATCGCTTATAGGCATTCTGACAAGTTTAAGGTAACTTTATAATAATAATTAAAGAAGTATACTTAGTTTAGTGTTTGGTCATGCTTACGTTTCTTGATACAATTTATTTGATGAAGGCTATGAGTGAGAGGAACAAGGCGAAATTTTCAAAGAAAAAGACCGTCTTTTACGGCTCCCGAGGTGTTTTAATTCTTATAGTATTAGACTATTAGGTGTTTTAGTCGGATGTTATAAATATTTTCATAGTAATCATACATATTATGAGTGGATATCAATGTGATAAATGAATTATAGGCAAAGCTTGGAAAATTCAGTCGTCACGACGCTTGGGTGGAAGGTCACATTCCTAAGAATGGAAAGACGGAAACTGAATATGATAAGGACATCAAAGAGAAAATTGTAAGTTTGAATAAATATGTCACTCCTACCACTGGTGGTCGGAGTTATACAATTGTGAGTTGCTTAATGGTTTTACGTGTATGTAGAGGATCTGTGAGAAGGGGGTGCAGGAAGGAAAATGGAAGCCTGAAGGATGTGATGACATTCTTGCTAGGGCAATCGGCAAAGCAGAGCATCCAGGTCGTGTGAGAGGCGTATCGACGCATGTTGGTATCACTAAGTGTTTTGGGAAAATTACTCGAAGTGGTGAGGATTCCAAGAAGGTAATCTATAAATACTGTATTTGAACCAACGTAATTTATAACTATATATGCTGACATTAATTTCTACTATGTAGCAACAGAAAATAGCCAGGTTGATGGTGAGAATGTTGGAAACTAGGGAAAAGCCATCAGAAAAAGACTTAGATATGGTTAAAGATCAGAAGTCATAAAGGAAGTAGAGGAGGAGGAGGAGGAGGAGGAGGAGGAGGAGGAGGAGGAGGAGGAAAAAGAGGTAATAATATTTATGTCTTATATATATATATAAAATGTGTTATATGATTTGGAAAATCAGTACGTGTTATATGGACAAGTGTTAATGTACAGAAGGAAGTCGAGGACGACATGGCAAGGGAGAAGGAAATGGCAAAGGAGACTGAGGTGGGAGCCGAGATCGATATCAGGCAGTTGAAGAGGATGAGGAAGCCAGGAAGGCCGTGACACAGGATGAGATTGAGGTAGTTAATGATCAGACGTTCTTCTCTACACCGAAAAAGGTAATAGCTGCTAGTTTATAATTATTCATCTCAGTACACGTTTTTTACTTATGAAATTTATTAAAGTTAGTGAATGTATGTGTACTAATTGATTAAAGCTGTCGTGAAGGGCGATTGCAAGGTGGCTTGTCGTCTGTTCTATTTACAGGGGAAAGCGAAAGTTGCTGTTGCCAGGGGATACATGTTCTCTTACGACCGGCTTCAACAAGTTAAGGTTCATGGTATACCCCTTCGTCACAATTGCAGGAAAGTGGAAGTGTCCCAATTATATAAAGACGAGTATGGGGAAGTAAAAGTACCATTTCCTAATGAGGAGATCACTTATTTGAAAGAAGCCCTAAGCTTTTAAGTGCAACGGCCTAATAACCTCATCAATGTTGTCATCCCCGAGGTACCTATATGCAGACGTTAATTATTACTTGTTCTTTAAATATATTAGGGTACGAATATTAACACATCGTAAGTACTTTAATCTTTACATTTGTAGAAGTTAAGCAAAGCCATGGCGGCAGCTAAAGCAATTACTACTACATCAACGGAAGTTGTTGCAGTCAAGCCTGCTTATGATTGTTATTATGAATCGTGTGAATATAAGAAAAAAAATGAAAACTGCTTCGCTGAAGGTTTTGCATAACCTGGCTGTAAAGAAGTCACCTAGAGGGGATGTAGTCATGATTAACATTGAAGAGGAAATTATGGGCGCAACTGATATAGCCGTCTTTGGACCCCGGCTAAGCAATCGATGGAATTTGTCGACTTTGACAATTTAGATGCTATTCACATTTTGATTTGGATGAAGTAAGTTTTATTAATAAAACTATTTAGTCATTTCCATTTACGAATAATGATGTTTGTTTAAATTATCAATTACAATAACATTCTTCATTCCATGTGGCGTAATAGGTACCTAAATAATCAGTTCGCTGAGTGGAAGGTCCCAATTTACGCCTACGGATTCTGAAGTCCTAAGGCGTTCTCTGTGCACAGAATTTCACACGAAGAACAAATCAATAGTATCGCTCGTCGGTTTATGTTGACCAAAAAAATATGGCTTGCCTGAGAATATGTATGTATAGTACGTGATTATTGTAATAAATCATGGTTCTATAAATTTATTATTAACATGCTTAAATGCGTGTAAATGAACTAACAGTCTAATGTCCCAAATTGAATAGGAAGCATTGGGTGCTACTGGCAATCCAAGTGGAAACAAAAACAGTATACTGGATTGACTCTCGCGAAGGCAAACCCTCTAACAGTTGTGTAAGGATGATAACTGAGTAAGTTTACAACCTTCAATAATGTCATTTGTTATTGTATGACTTGAGCCATATATATGCAAATAATAATGGCATATGTGTATATTTATGAATTAGTGTTTTGAAGCAAAAAAAAGATTATGTCCATGTATTATATCTATTTTGATTATGTATATGTTGAATTGTAGTTTCCAGTAATACTCAACAAAGCCCCAGACTATTCGCCAGAGGACATCAACCAGTGAGAAATATGTGGGCCAGTTATGTTTTTTCATTAGCGGAGTCTCAATAGTTTTCTCATGCTTTATGTACGAGTGTGTATATATAAAGCCATTGTGTATTGTCTTGTTTTGTTTTTCTGAGGAAGTTATATTTTAGCTTTTGATCATCCTGTTTGTACTGTTTTCAAAGTGGGTTTAATTGATCGCGGGGCGTAATAATTTGATGCAGGATTGAATTTTTGCAGTGCACAACTGCTCGAATGCTATTTTCAGCAGCAGCTACAAACGTTGCTGTAAAAATAGCATTTTAGCAGCTACTAAAACAAGCTAAAATCATTTTTTTTAAATAATTAAAAACGATAACGGTTAAAAACAACCCGTTGCAAACAATTATTTGACAACTGATTTATTTTGATAAATAACCATTGCCATATTTTCCCTCCCATTAAAACCGCCAAAAAAATAAAATAATGAACGATAACCGTTGTCGAGTTCAATACTTTTACAACGGTTTATTTAAGTAGAACCGTTGACAAACGATGAATATAACAACGGTTTTGCACGCAATAAAGCTGTTGTTAATTTTTGACATTCAATTAAATAAGATAACGAAATGAACCGTTATCATATATAATATTTAACAACGGTTTTGGAACGATAAGACGTTGTCAATAGTAAACTACGACAACGGATTTGAAACCGTTCTTAAGATTTAATAACGGTTTCTTGAAAGATTTTATTACGGTTCTTGATGTTATATAACAGTCGCGTGTCATTTGTACAACCGTGGTATATATTTAACAACCGTCGTTGCAATAACGATCCCGTGTTTCTATTTAAAAACGGTAATTGTATTATTTGACCGTTATTGTAGGTCTTATTTGGCATAGTGCTTCCTAAGATACAAAAATATCTTTCATGCTTAAATGGAGACAATATCAATTGCGGTCATGCTACACCATGATGATAAATAAGAGTCAGGGGTACTCACCTAATAATGTTAAAGTTTATCTGCCGAAACCAAATTTTAGTCATGACTAGCTTTATGTAAGAACGTCAAGAACAATATCACCGAGGGATTAATGTTCTACATTGATAATAGGGAACAGTTGTACCCGGACCACACGAAAAATATCATTTACAAAGAAGCTTTTACACATCTTCCAAATTAGGTGTCTTATTATATATTTTTCATGAATTTCATTTGGAACCACCAATCTTAATTGTAGATAGTCAAAAACAAATTCTATTATTTATAGATCTAACAAATTGTCCAAACAGGACACATATATAATTGAGATATCGGTTATGTACCGCCATTGAAATTTTACATCGTAGCATACTTACAGACTCGAATATATAGGTAAATGTTGTAGGTTAATCTAATTTGCGAATCTCATAAATGCCAGCCTCAGTTATCATGTGTTCATTTTGACGAATTAAACTACATTATCGACAATAACGTTTTATATTAACTAAAAGCTGGCGGTGCATATAACAATAAGAATAAGTAACTACATTATATAAATGTGTCTTTCAATGTTATACAACTGATATAATTAATACTAAGGCAAGTAGCTTTTATGTTAAAGGGACTGATGATCCATCAACAATCAACTAAATCAATCTCAATGTTTTGTGTGTTCCAATTTTCAACATAATTGATCTTTTTTTTAATCTATTTAGCCAACTTCTGCAGACTTCCAAACAATGGCCATGAAAACCAACTTTACATACAATCTGTTGTTCAAAAAATTCTTAGAATGTTTAACATGCATATTCTTAAAAATGATCCTAATAGGAGGTTCGTGCATCGCACGGACTTTCCTACTATTATATATATTATATAAAGACAACTAAAAGCATTAGAATCACCAAAATTAGCATAGAAGTAGAAAATACGTATTTTAGGGGAAAAAGAGGAAACTAAATCCTTGTAAACTAAAATCATGAAAAGTAACATGCATGAGTATGTAGTAGTGTCTTACTATAATCTCTAACGTATTAGTTTGTTGAAATCGTTTATATGGACTCATGTAGTTGTCTCTTAGTAAAATTCTCCATGGGATATTAATTTAAGTATAGGATACAACTAATAAATTGTATCATTTTTTATCTAATTCTAAAATATTATTGTATAAATTGATGATGCTAAATTATTCATACAAAACAACAGTGTAGAACAAAACAAGAAGATAAACACTATGGTTGTTACCCATCGTGAATGAGGCAATAATAAATTACTCTCCTTTTCTCAATCATTTGTTTACTTTATTATTCTTTGTGAAGTATATTTTAATCAAAAGGAAACAAATGAGTGTGACACTCTTACCTTACAACTATCTTAAAACTTAATCCCGAAACATAATGGTACATCTCCAAAAATTAATCAAAGAATCAAGGCAAATAATTAAGGCTGCAAATCTATAATTAGTTGACTAATAATCTTAAATAGATATACTAATCTTAAAATTGGGTACACTCTGCAAATAACGATTCAGGAATTGTTAATGTTAAAGATGAACAAGCTATGCTAATTCATGATTATCATATACCTATAGAATAATAACACTAAACTTGGTAGAAAACTGACACAATAGCATAGTACATAGAATATGGGCTCCCATAAATTCACGGGAGTAATGTATGGAAACACGGAGATTGTAAACACATATTGTTTTGGTAATTTTCTACCGAATTAGGTTAAGTCGGGTCAAGGTGGTCTTACTCGTTGTATGTGATTTAGTTGTCTACGTTTAATGCTTGATAAAGAAATAAGAGATGTAAGTAAAGATTAACACAAGAGATTTGGTGACGCGGAAAACCCAATGTGGGAAACGGCCGCGGGAAGGGACGGTACCCTTCCAATGATTGCACTAGCTTTAAGTAGGAGGACGGATACAGTGATGATGGCACGATAAACTAGCTAGTATAATATGTTGTGTTTGTATGATAGTTCTTGAATGAATATTCTTCCTTGTCTTCTTGGCTATTGATAGGGTAGGAACCCTAGACGTGTCCTACTCCGTTTATGGTAAGCAATATTAGTCCTACCATGCTTCTTTCCATAAATCCCCCCTTATACTCCGTTCTCCCTGATCTCCCTGAATTCTCCCTGATGATTCTTCAATGCGCGGGGTCCTTTTATTCACGGGCCTTTTGTAATTACCAAGCTTCCTCGGTCCAACTCATTAGACGAAATCAAATGGGCTTGTTCCCTATTAGGTCAATGTGTGGATTTTGGCCCAAACAGTTTGCCCCTAATTTCTTGAGAGATACGTCTCGAGGCGTCGAATAAGGAATTACGGATTTTAAATCCCGCGCCGTCTTTCACACAACTTCCAAAGCAATCATCATTATCCCTACCCCTTCTCCTCATTTCTTGCGCTCCTCTCCCTCTCTCCTCCTTTATAATCTCAACTCCCTACCTTCCCCACTTTATTAATTCCTAAATTCAAAACCCCACCCTCTTTCTAAAACCCTTCTTCTTCCCCTCGCTCCCTCGCCGGATTCCGCCATCTTCATCGGTGCTTCGCTTTGTCAGGTACTTCCCTTTTCTTGCAATCTTTCTTTGATGTTCTTCTTCTTTCCTTCTTCGACCATGGGTAAAACTCATCCCACTGCCTTGACCTCTACTCCGACCGACCAAAACCCATATCGTACTTTTCCTTCCCATAATCTTTTCTTCCACTCCACGACCGTAACTCCTCCCTGACCACCGCCGATATCCCTCTGATCAAGGAGTTGCTTGGTCTTGGCGATGGGGTCGATATTGATATCCCTGAGCCGGGCCAAAAGGCGGACGCTGGCCGTGCAGGGTAGGTTTACCTTTACCTTTATCCCTTCAGATATGACCTTCGTTTCCCTTTCCCCAAACTCATGCAAGATTTCCTTCGAACCAACAATTTCGCAATGGCCCAAATTTCGGCCTCTATCTGGAGGGTTCTCCTCTACTCCCTGTCAGCCAGCCAGAATACCAGCAGCACCATCTCCCTAGGTGAGCTGGCTCATATGTATGAGATCTGGTCCTTGGGAAGAGGCTAGTTTTCTTTTCGCGGCCGTGGTGAGACTCCCTTCAGGCACGTGTCAAAGTCGAGGGATAAAAAAGGGTTTGAGGATGTCTTCTACCTGAGGAAGGCCTCTATTCAGCCACCTGTCGACTATATTTTCAAAGACTGGGTCATATCCTCGAGTAAGTATCTCTCCTGGCGCCTGCTTTGCTCCTCCGATGCTTATTGGCTTACTTTTTGCTTTTGTGCAGGCCCTTGCAACCTGATCCGTCGGTGAGATTCAGCATCTGCCCGCAACAAATTGTTTTGCATCTCCGTACCTGAGAGAAGGTTTTCTGATCTGCTACCTGGTTTCTCACCTGCTTCTTCTTCCAACCCTCTACAATCAGCTTACATTATGTCGTCTGGTACGTCGCCTTATGATAACTGTTTTATCTAACGTTCGTGATGCCTGGCATCTTGCTGTTTTATCTGGTGATTCACGATACCTGACGTCTGGCTGACTGTAGGTTCCAAAGTCGAATCTCTTGAGGCCATCCTTCAAAGTGCTAAGAGAAAGAGAGCCGCTCGGAGCCCTGATGTGGCGTCTGCGTCGAAGAGGAGTGCCCCTGCTGCCCCCTTTCAGTCTCCTCCTACTGTTCATCCCGAGCCTCTAGAAGTCAGCCCACTGTCCCGTCACCCCCCTACTCCACTTGCTAGTCCTGCTGTTATTGCTGCCAGTGGTGGCATCATTGCTCACTTCCTCGAGGGCTTTGGGAACGTGGATAAGGTGCCATACTGGCCTGAGATCGACCAGATCCTCTTCCCTTCTTTAGTGGAAGTTTTCTCATTATTCTCGCCGGAAGAGATGGCGGAGAATGATGTACACAATGCCTTCATGGTGAATATTCTTCCTCTGCCACCTGTTCTGAATTATTTATGTCGAACCTGCTAACTCTTTCATTTCTGCTCACAGGCCTTCCAGTCAGCTCTTTATAACAGAAAAATGATCAACGTGGTGCAGACCACTAGTCGAGCTACCAGTGCCAGGAACCAAGAGTTGTCTGGTACCATTGCTGATTTGGCACATCAGCGCTCTGATCTGAGGAGACGTGTGGTGGAGCAGAAAGCTGAACTTGCTGGTGCCAAGAAGAAATTGAAGGAGGGAGCTGACCAGCTGGCGCGCAACCAGGAAGTGTGCAGTACTTTTACTGACTGATGTGAACATTATTTGCGCACATTTAGTCCCCTAATTGAGCCTATTTTGCATACTATTATAACATTTCATGGCCATTTTATCCGTCAAAACCTTCCTATTTGCTTTTCTATCGCATTTCATATGTTTTGTAGAAAAGGAGACAATAAGGCGGAAATTCCCGTTTTTTGTGCATATTCGGAAGCTATTTGACGATGTTTGATGGACTAGTATGAAGAGGAAGCAAGAACTAAAGACCAATCCCATAAGAATAAAAGGAAAGTGAAGAAATAAGACGCTGTCAAAGAATCTGAGCGGATTCCCACGAACCCGCCCGTTTTGCAGTGACAACCCGTGCGTCCCAGCATCAAGACGCCCGGATTCCTCCAGAGAATCCGAGCGGATTCCCATGAAAACGCCAGGGCACCACCTCAACAATCCGCCCGTCTTCCCCCTCGGACGCCCGGATTCCCTTACAGTAAACTTTCGTTTCTTCAAGCTCCGTGAAAGATGCCCATCCTTCGAAAAATACCGGCGTTTCCCTGCTTAAAACTCAAAAGTGTAATTACTAATTTAGCCTTAGTTAACCTAGTGAATCCCTACTATAAATACCCCACTTGTAAATAATCAAAGGGGGATCCCATCATCAAGTTTTACTAGACTATAGTCAAGTTTCCTTAGATTAAATCAAGCTTTATTAGATTAGATTAGGAGTAGATTAGAATAGATTAATCTCAATCTTTCCACAAATCTCACATTAATCTCTCCTTAATTATTGTTCAAGTTTATTATTTCAAGTTCATCACTTTTGGGTAATTGAAGATTATTGGGTTATTATTGGAGGATTGACAACCCTTTATCAATCAATCAAGTTTCTTCTATTATTCTTTGCTTTATTATTTGGATCATCTCAAGTTTAGTATAATTCCTTTACTCTTTAATCTTTATTGTTCATTTCTTCATTCTATTATCATGTTTATACTTGTTGTGATGATTGACACCATTAATGACATGTTTCCCATGATGATGAGTGAGTAGTTACTTAGCTAGGATTAGTGGGTAATTAAGGGAAACCAACATGGGATTGATTCATGCTTAATCTAATATGTTCACATGATTAAATTGCTTGCTTGTTGTGATGTCAACTTTATGCACATGTTATGTTTGATGAAATGCTAAGCCTATGAATCCTTGCATTTTTATCATCTCTTATCTACTCAACTTGACTTGTAAGATATAAACCAACTCGAGTCTTGTTAGACCATGCATAGAAGTTGAATAGGAGGAAAGTAAGTCGACTTGTAGGTGTTGTACAATCTAATCGATTCGGCTCCGGGACCCAACTCTTCCTATGACCGTAAGACATAAACCAACTCGGTTCCTCCACAACATTAATTGCTTGTAACTTTATAAACATGTTTGTATGATCAACACCATGAATCCCCTATGAACCCATGATATCCTAGCACTTTTAATCATTTGTTTACATCTTTCCTTTATTGCTTGTTATACTTTATTGCTTTTATTAGTCTAAAAACACAACTACAAACCCAAACAAATTGTGACACTAGCATAAATTGAGATAGATAGACTTAGAACCCAAAGCACACCGTCCCATGGATCGACCTCGACTTACCGCTAACTAGTTGTTTGTTGAGTATTATAAATTGTGTTTGATTGGGTGTACAACGACACGCTCCCATCAAAATGGCGCCGCTGCCGGGGATGGTGCTATGTGATTAAGTTCTTACTTGTTTGTCCATTTTAATTGTGCTTTCACCTTGAGGAACTTGTTCCTCAAGGATTGTTCTTACCGTTTTTGGGTAGTTTCTATGCTTGTAGTTGTTTCCTTGTCTTAGCTATGATGGCTTAAGACTTGACATATGGAGTATGTGGTGGATCTTTTGAGTATGACTATGGGTGTGGGGAGTTTGAAGAGCAAGTCAACACAAACCTACCTTACTATTTATACAATGAAAATCCTAACCACTACCTCAACTTTTCCCACCAAAATCACCACATCCAATATCAACAACAACCACCCACCCAATACACACTTCATAATGAGTTTCAATTGCCACAATACAACCACTTTCACACTTAGCCACAACAAGAAAATGAACCCATTCAAAATGTGATTCTCCAAATGATGGGAGATCAACAAAACTTCTTCAAACAAATGCTAGAAGAGAGCCAAAAGAGGGATAATGTCCTTCAAGGCATTGTTGCCCAAGGTGAGGAATTGGAGATTCAAATTGCCCAAATGAAAGAATCCCAAGTAATCACTCCCCACCGTTCTTTGGACATTAAACGTGAATGCGAATTTGAAGTAGTAACTTTTGACATGGAGAATGAAGAGTGGGAAGAGCCAATCTCCTTAAGCTCTTGTGACTATGAAAGTGTTGTGTTCGATGAGGAAGACATGAGGTTGAGTAAGCCAAGTACTCTTAGCCTTTGTGAGTATGAGGGTGTGTCCTTTGAAGTGAATGTTGAGACATTGGAGAAAGAGTTAAATGAAGCCCCCATCTATGATTCGTACGAAGATAGCAACAATGATGATGAGCCTAGAGGATGGACTCATAATATCACCTTGCTTGAGGAGCCTATCCTTGAGACATTTGAGATACCCTATCATGAAGAAGAGCGTCCTTCCGCTATTCCTCATGAAGACCACTTGACACCTATCATGGAGCCAATGATCATTGAAGAGGATATGGTGGACCTTATTCAAAAGGGCAAAGCATCATACAAAAGCTACTTGGTGGAAAAGCTCAAAGAGAAACTTGCACGTGAAGCCACTTGTGGAAATTTGGTATCCACAATGCCGACTTCTAAGGAGCTCGATCATCAATGTTATGAAAATTATCCTTCTACCTTGGAAGGATTGAATAATCAAAATGCTATCATCATCACAAAAAGTAAAGGAGAAGGTGGTAAGTGGAAGTCTACGGATGAAAATGAACCATACTTCATACCTAGTGATGAAAGGAATCATGGGCTAATTGGTTTGAAACATCGTGAATATCCATGTGCCAAGAAGAGGAAGAAAACAACAATGAATGACTAATTCCTTTGGCCAAGCTTCGTCTTGAAGTTAAGCAAACCATACTTGTGCTTATTTGGAGCTTGTTCACATGGTTTTGATCTCTTATTAAGAGCCTTGAGCTCTATGGATAAGAACTTCTACAATTTAGACTAGTTTGGTGGAGTCCTATCTCAAACCACCATTTGTATGACATTTCTTAGACCCTTTAACTTTGTATAAAATTGTACATTATTGCATTTGCATTTGATTTCTTGCATGAGAGTGATGAGAGAGAGAGAGTCATCTTACATTTTTATTGAGCACATTGTAGAAAAGGATGAGGTGGAATAGCAAATCAGTGAAAGGGTACGATATTGCAAGGAAAAGAAAGAAAAAGAAGAAAGGAAGCAGAAGGAGCCCGTCCCGAAGCCTGGACGCCCGTCCAGGACCCTCGTCGCAAGACTGGTTGACGCTGTCTCAGAAGACGGGCGGTTTCAACACAAGACGCCCGTCTTGAGAAAAGCCGTCCGTATTCTTCACAGGACGCCCGTCCTAAATGTCATCTGAAGCGAGATTTTGAGCTGCCAGGAAAACCGAGCAGATTTTTGAAAATCCGCCCGTCCCGAGCAAGACGCCCGTCCTAACTGAGAAGACGCCCGTCTTCTTCCTGCTCTCAGCTTAGCAGAATCCTTGCATTAGAATCCGCCCGGATTTGTGAGAAGACGCCCGTCTTCTAAAAGCACGAGACGCTCGTCCCGCAGCTAAGACGCTCGGATTGTCCTCTTTTTCTCGGATAAACCGGACATGCCCCACCCTTATCCGCCTGGATTCCCCCTTCTTCTATAAAATCACCCCCTTTCCTCCCTCATTTCCTCACCTTATCAAACCCTAAAACACTCATCTCCTTCCTCAAAAACACCCCCCTCACACCAAAAGCCAACAACAAAACCACCATTTCCTCAACTTCAAGATGATGAACCTCAAAGGCAAGGCCAAGAAGTTGGTTGAATCTACTAGAAGGAAACGCAAGGGATCATCCTCCTCAATTCAGCGAGAGGTAGCACTACCAAGGAACGTCCGTCCCTTAGTGAGAGGAGGGATCGAACAACTTGAGTACTTCCAAGAGGTGCTTTTTGAATCCGATGACCACCGCAAGAACTTTGTCAAATTGCTAGTTAAGAACTACGAACCCACTCAATTCGTAGATACTAGGGTGTTGGAAACCCTTAAGATAAGGTACCCTACCGAGATGTTCTTTAATGGCCTTGGGCTTGGAAAACTTTTCCATGCCCATGAGGAGACATACCTTAGTCTCACGCTTGAATTTTTGAGTAGCCTTCACATTGTAACAAACACTAGGACCAATGTGGGTATGGAGTTTAGGTTGTGCAACCTAGACCATCATCTTTCACTTGATGAATTTGCCTACATTTTTGGTCTTGATGTGCCCACCAACTTTACCGATAAACCCGATAATTTCGATGTGGACCTACTTTGGAGGGCTATTTCCGGGAGGAATTTTACCGGTTTAAAGCAATGCTATACCTTCGCCATCCAACATCCGGTGATTCGGTTCACCGAGCGCTTTGTAGCCGGTACCATCAATGGGAGGTACGAACAAGATAGGTGTACTCTCATTGATTTAACCTTTCTTGAGTCCTATTTGAATGTTCGAGGGACGAGGCGTTATAACTTCAATACGCCACTTGAGATACTTACTAGGTTCAATGATTTTGCTCAAGGGACCACCCAACTCAAGACCTTCGTAATGGGAGGTCTAATTACTATTTTGGCCAACTATCTTTGCCCCAGGTTCAATGCCCAAAGGACCTATACTCCTCTTGAGGGGAGGACTTTGATCAATGAGCACACCATCTTCACTCATCACCGGTGGTGTAATTACACTCAAGACGGGAGTGTAGAGTGGTACACCAAAGGATGTACTCCAATCATCCTAGAAGGTTGGAAGATACCGGGCATTGACCCAAGATTGAGCCCATACTCGCCCCCACCAAGCTACCTCATTGATATCCAAATTCTTGACAATCCCCCTCAAAGGGAAGAGCCACCCCACCAAATACCTTGTGGAGGACCGGCGAGGCCTATTCACCCACCTTCCTTTATGCCTATCCCACCATACCTTATCCCTCATACCAAATTTGAGCCGGAAATCCCCAATACCCCGGGTATTAATGATTTGATGGCACTCATGAATAGAGTGGACCTCAGGGTACATGAAGGGAGGGTCGACAACTACTTGGCCCTTTATCCCCAATACTATAATATGGCTCAACAAGGGTATGTTGACCCTAATGGCCCTTTGCCCAAATGGGCCCAACCGGAACTCTTGTTCCCTAATCAAGGGAGCCAAGCTTGGGATCGCCAAGGTCGAGGATACTCGGGTCAAGGAGGAGAATTTGACCAAGGAGGGTATTGGGGCCAAGCAAGTGGGTATGACCAAGCCGGGAGTTCTCATCGATACGGCTATGATCAAGATGAGGATGACGAGTGAAAGAGGCCTACCTCACCACCCCTATTTGTATGATACCCATCTCTCCCTCTCTCTTTTGTATATATATTGCATTTAGTGTAGTTCTTACATGCATTTGTATCATACTTCAATTGCATTAGTTAGTTCATATAGTATAGTTGCGTTGTAATATATCTCACATGATTCATGTAAATAGTTGCATATAGACTAGAATTCATGCATAATCACTAATGACCAAACCTATTCCTTTTCCATACTAGAAATAGTGTTTAAATCGGTTTGGGGAGGTTTGATCATAAGTGACCATAGTTTAAAACATGCATCATATAGTATAGTTTAGATTACATTCATTTGTTATATATGTCATATAGAATTGCATTTAGTTAGATCATGCATTCATTCATATCATATCATTGCATTTGTACTTTATTTCAAAAAAAAAAAAAAAATCAAAAATCCAAAAACATGCTTTTCTTTTTCATTCCTACTCCTACATGTACATTGAGGACAATGTCCAAAATAAAGTGGGGAATGGGAATTAATATTCCAAAAATGATAAAAATTAAATAATTTCGAAAAATCACAAAAATATGTCTTTTAATTTCATAAAAACAAAAACCATAAAAATTTTAAAATTGAAAAACCAAAAAGCAAGTTCATTTCCTTTGTAGTGTAGTCATGTATATATTATTGTATATATTGTGTTTGTTCTATCCTTGTTCACATTGATCGACTACGCCACATCCGAGACATGAGGATCATGAAGACCGCATGGTATGATCTTTCCAATCTCCTTTTTCCTCTTTATGTTAATGACTATGTGGCTTTATTTTGATTGATGCGGTATAACAATGTAAACTTAGGACTTGCATTTAGTTTATATGTCATATTAGTTGGTAGAATCACATGCATTAGGATGTATATAATAGTTGTATCATGGCATTTAGTTGCATTTAGATAAAATATTTTGAAAAAGTGCCTAATTGAGAACTTTGACTAGAGCAACTAAGCCATTACAAATACCTTTTCAACTTAAGACTTCGCCTACTAGAATGGTAGTAAAACACCCTAGATAGTGTCATACTAGTGTCTTTTGACCCATGACCCAAAGGATAATCAAGGGTTTGCATGTGAGTCACCTATCCAACCCCGTGATGTGATGTGGACTTGGTTAACTTGTCTAGGTCACCTTGATTGACCTTGTGGTATGGCAACCCAAAAATACTTTCTATCAATAAGTTTGAAGTGCTCATTTCAAAGATTTTGTATGTGGAAACGTTTTATTGCCAAGGAAACCTCAAATGTTATGAAATGTTGAAATGTTGAGAATTGGGCCCCCACACGGTTGTGAATTCGACCGCCCAGAGACAGAGTGACTATCACCCCGAAAAGCTATTGTCTAGAGGTTAATTGGTTGCCTAATAAGGGATTGGCGAAAGCAAAGGACATTAGCACGGAAGGGACAAATCCCATCTCTAATTTTTGAAATGTGAAAATTGAATGAGGTCAAATTTTGAATACTAGTCATATCCACCCTTGTTTATAAAGATTTGAGCATTTCATTCCCAAAAAACCTTTTTGTCAAGCCACTTTGTCGAGCTTGGGACGATCCATGACCTTTACTTTTGTGGAGAACTCGAGACTTGTCATGTCATATGCTACTAGCATCATGGGGATCATCATTCCATAATCATCCGATCGCTCTTGAAGAAAGCATTTGGAATTGAGGACGAAAGTAGTCTAGTTTAACACCATTTGGAGGTGATTTAGTGTCATCCTCTTAGCCTTAGTAATTTGTTGAACTAGTATTTGTGACGAATTATATACTCTTAAATTTGTTCTCTTTTAGTTGCCTCCGCCACTTGATGAGGAAGTGGCTTTTGCTTTTGTAGATGCATCCATTATTTGATTTTGTGTGCTTAATGTTTGGATGTGTCGCCATTTTGGCAAGACCCATCTTGCCTTGCAAGAAGACATCCTACCTCATGGTTGTCTTGTTGTGAGTTGAAGGGGCGGAGTGAGACCCGCTAATTGTCTCATATCGGTTATATTAGTAGGTTAGTTTAAATAAAGGGTAGTTTTTGTCACCTCTTTACTCGGGACGAGTAAAGGTTCGGTTTGCGGATATTTGATGTGAACATTATTTGCGCACATTTAGTCCCCTAATTGAGCCTATTTTGCATACGATTATAACATTTCATGGCCATTTTATCCGACAAAACCTTCCTATTTGCTTTTCTATCGCATTTTATATGTTTTGTAGAAAAGGAGACAATAAGGCGGAAATTCCCGTTTTTCGTGCATGTTCGGAAGCTATTTGACGATGTTTGATAGACTAGTATGAAGAGGAAGCAAGAACTAAAGACCAATCCCATAAGAATAAAAGGAAAGTGAAGAAATAAGACGCAGTCAAAGAATCCGAGCGGATTCCCACGAACCCGCCCGTTTTGCAGTGACAACCCGTGCGTCCCAGCATCAAGACGCCCGGATTCCTCCAGAGAATCCGAGTGGATTCCCATGAAAACGCCCGGGCACCACCTCAACAATCCGCCCATCTTCCCCCTCGGACGCCCGGATTCCCTTACAGCAAACTTTCGTTTCTTCAAGCTCCGTGAAAGATGCCCATCCTTCGAAAAATACCGGCGTTTCCCTGCTTAAAACTCAAAAGTGTAATTACTAATTTAGCCTTAGTTAACCTAATGAATCCCTACTATAAATACCCCACTTGTAAATAATCAAAGGGGGATCCCATCATCAAGTTTTACTAGACTATAATCAAGTTTCCTTAGATTAAATCAAGCTTTATTAGATTAGATTAGGAGTAGATTAGAATAGATTAATCTCAATCTTTCCACAAATCTCACATTAATCTCTCCTTAATTATTGTTCAAGTTTATTATTTCAAGTTCATCACTTTTGGGTAATTGAAGATTATTGGGTTATTATTGGAGGATTGACAACCCTTCATCAATCAATCAAGTTTCTTCTATTATTCTTTGCTTTATTATTTGGATCATCTCAAGTTTGGTATAATTCCTTTACTCTTTAATCTTTATTGTTCATTTTTTCATTCTATTATCATGTTTATACTTGTTGTGATGATTGACACCATTAATGACATGTTTCCCATGATAATGAGTGAGTAGTTTCTTTAGCTAGGATTAATGGGTAATTAGGGAAAACCAACATGGGATTGATTCATGCTTAATCTAATATGTTTTCATAATCAAATTGCTTGCTTGTTGTGATGTCAACTTTATGCACATGTTATGTTTGACGAAATGCTAAGCCTATGAATCCTTGCATTTTTACCATCTCTTATCTACTCAACTAGACTTGTAAGATATAAACCAACTCGAGTCTTGTTAAACCATGCATAGAAGTTGAATAGGAGGAAAGTAAGTCGACTTGTAGGTGTTGTACAATCTAGTCGAGTCGGCTCTAAGACCCAACTCTTCCTATGAACCGTCAGACATAAACCAACTCGGTTCCTCCACAACATTAATTGCTTGCAACTTTATAAACATGTTTGTATGATCAACACCATGAATCCCCTATGAACCCATGATATCCTAGCACTTTTAATCATTTGTTTACATCTTTCCTTTATTGCTTGTTATACTTTATTGCTTTTATTAGTCTAAAAACACAACTACAAACCCAAACAAATTGTGACACTAGCATAAATTGAGATAGATAGACTTAGAAACCAAAGCACACCGTCTCATGGATCGACCTCGACTTACCGCTAACTAGTTGTTTGTTGAGTATTATAAATTGTGTTTGATTGGGTGTACAACGACACGCTCCCATCACTGACTCCCTTAAGCGTTCTGATGAAAAGATCGGCGAACTGATCACCCTTGAAACCAATATCATTGCTTATGTTACCTGGCGGGGTAAGATCAGCGGGATACATGCTGCACTTATTGAGCCTTCAATCCCGCAGTCTATTGAGGAGGAAGAAAGGCAGATGGCGACACTTTATCCGGTTCAGCCTGACTTGAGTGTGCTGATGCCTGAGGTTGGCGAGGTGAACTCTCCTGCGCTGATGGAGCAGACAGTTGCTAAGCAGGCTGGTTCCTTTCAGGAGTCTGTCGTGGCTGAGGGAGCACACGAAGCTGCTGGTACCGAGGGCGTGCGACCTGGTTCTGTACCTGAAATGGGAGGTCAGTAGGAGAAGGCAGAGGAGATGCCAGAAAGGGAGGTCAATGATTTGGCCTCCAGTTAAAAGTTTTTATTTTCAAACTTCTTTGGATGGTGGTTTGACCCTGTATGGGCAGATTTGTAAAATTTTTAAACATTTTGTTTTGTGTTTTCCCATCGTGGTGACGGTTAACTGATCTTGCGGCCGTGTTTTGGCCATATTTTGAAATGCCCCTTGCGTTACTTTTGGCAAGTTTTATTTATGTCACAACTTGTGTTGCTTTGTTTTTTACTTATATACTTAGCTTAGGAAGCTGCCATGTCAGCCTGCTAGCAGATTTAGGCTAGTCACGTCAGCCTGACGAGGCTGAGTTAGACTCATCTAGCTGCCGTGTCAGTCCAATGACTGATTTAGGCATATGCCTCATTTTGTGTAAAGTGTTCTGTCAACCTATGAGGCTATTTTAGACCAGTTGCATCAGCCTAAAAAGACTGATTTAGACTCAGCTAGCTGTCGTGTCAGTCCAATGACTGATTTAGGCGTATGCCGCATTCTGACTACTTAACCTTGTTCATGACGCAAGGTGTGTTCATCATGTTTAAAGCCAACATGGGCGTACCTTAGTCAAGTTTATCGTCATTCTAGGACCAATGGAACGTTGCAGGATTCTGGTAGCTCAGAGATCCATGTGCTCCATATGTTTCTGTATGCATGCAGGGGCCCTGATTGATTGCGTTGAGTACTCAGTATTGCGAGCTACTTTTTTGGGGGTGGTATCCAGGATAGCTAGATGATCTTTAAGCTGCCAGTCAGGCTCCCTATCGTATGTTCCACAAGCCGCCTGGTGAAGGTGCTCCTATTGGAGAATTTAGGTTAGGCATGTTGGAGTGACATGTGCCTTGTCACCCCGCGTTTGCAGTTGACAGTCCTGCTAGCAACACTTTCAATGTACCATAGATATTAGAGTTCATAGTGATGTATTTAAAGAAGCCTGAAAACAAAAAATTCCACTAGAGCTATCTGAAGTACCTGATGCTGTCTCATGGGGTGCCAGAGCAATTGTGGTCCAGGAAGCTTACGGACCATACAACTCCAATAGTAGCATTTAGAGTTTAAAGAAATAAAAGGAAAGAAAATGGAACAAATTTTGGAGTATGTTAAAAGTGATACTTCTTTAGTTGAAGTATGTTCCATGGTTTGTGTATGGTTTGACCGTCCATAGTCATTAATTTGTATGCCTCATGGCCAACAACGCCTTCTACCTGGTATGGTCCTTCCCATTTGTAGGAGAATTTGCCTGCCTTACTATTCTTGGTGTTTTGGAACACTTCACGGAGAACCAGGTCGCCTACCTCCAGGAGCCTGATTTTTACGTTCTTGATATAACTCCTGGCGACTGACTGCTTGTAGGCAGCCAGACGTATTTTTGCACTTGATCGGAGCTTGTCTATCGTGTCCAGGCTCCTCATCATCTCTGCATTGTTCAGTTCCCTGTCATACATCCATACATGTGGGTTGGACCTAGAACTTCTGATGGAATTACTGCTTCTGGGCCAAACACCAGGCTGAAGGGTGTCTGGCCTGTCGCCGTCTTTGGTGTCGTTCTGTCTAACCATAGCAATAATGACAATTCATCTGCACACTTTCCTCCTAAATCTTGTAACCTCCTTCTTAAGTTATCCATGATAATCTTATTGCTGGATTCAGCTTTCCCGTTGGACTTTGGAATCCTGGGTGCTGATTTTTTTAGGGAGATGTTCCATTTGGCACAGTATCCTTCCGCGTCGTTTGAGATGAATTATGATCCATTGTCACATATAATTTATAACGGGATACCAAACCTGCAAATGATGTTGCGTTTGATAAAAGAAATCCCTTGTTTGTCTTTTACCTCTGTGAATGCTTCTGCTTCTATCCATTTAGAAAAATAGTCTGTCATTGCTAGCATCCATATCCTGTTTCTCGTGGCTCTAGGCAGAGGACCCACTATATCCATTCCCCACGTCATGAATGGCCAGGGTGAAATGATGGGATGTAAGGGCTCTGCTGGCTGATGGATCATTGGCGCTGAGCGCTAGCAGGCGTCACAATTTCGGGCATATTCTACCGAGTCTACCCTCATTATGGGCAAGAAGTAGCCTTATCTGAGGGCTTTGTTTGACAGACTCCTGCCCCCTGCATGGTTTCCACATTCGCCACTCTGGAGGGCATGCAACACAGTCTGTGCTTCTTGCCTATCCAGGCACCGTAAGTAGGGTCCTATTAGCGACATCCTAAAAAGCACGTCGTCAGTTAGTATGAATCTGGAGGCTTTCATTTTAAAGCCCCTTACCTCATTCTTGTCATCTGGCAACTTGCCGTGTCTCAACCAATCTAGGTATGGCGTCCACCAGTCCCACTCATCTGTCTGGTCAGCTGTCTGATCGTTTGGCTGGACAGCTGCCTGATCGTTCGGCTGGACAGCTCTCTGGCCATCAGTGGTAGGTAGAACTGCCGTCCCATCTTGCTGATCTTCCAGTTTTCCTTTATCTGCTTTCTCTAATTTTTGGATAGATGGTTACAACATGAGTGCGATGGGGATGTTAGCCAACTCGGCCGGTTTGACGGTTGCCCCCAGAGTTGCTAGGGCATCTGCCTCCATATTCTGGTCTCTGGGGATCTGCTTGACCTTGCAATCTTTGAACTTTTGTTTCAGCTCCTTTGCCACCTTTAAGTAGGGGATTATCTTTGAGTCCCTGGCTACAAATTCATCATTCACATGGTTAACTATCAGTAAGGAGTCACTGAATATCTGTAGGTACCTGACTCCTAACTCAGGAGCTAGCTGTATTCCTAGTATTAAGGTTGCATACTCTGTTTCATTGTTGGTTGCCTTAAATTCACACCGCACTGCTTGCGCTATCAGATATCCCTGTGGTGATAGCAGGATTAGTCCTACACCTGCCCCCTTTGGTTGGAGGCTCCGTCGATGTACATCTGCCAAACTTCTACCTCCTTGTTCCCTTTAAGGGTTAGGATCTCCTCGTATGCTAGATTCTGGATATCTGGGCTGAAATCTGACACAAAATTTGCCAGCGCCTGTGATTTTATGGCCGTTCTTGGATCATACCTTATGTCGTAGCCACTAAGTTGTATAGACCATCTAGCTCCTCGGCTGGAGGCTCAATGTATTCGTCCTAGACACGCTATTTCTGTAATTGCTATGCTGGAGGGCTGGCAGTTCACTTTAACGTCTTCTTGTAGCAGCCTCTAGCTTCCTCCTTGTCTCCTCGGATTTTTTCCACTCCCTATGGTGTGGGGAATTTTACACATTATTGATATGTTGAAGGGAGTGCTTTCATTAGATGCAACGATGGTCTTCCAAGGATAACATTATAGGTAGATGGTCCATCTGTGACCAAGTACCTTACATGTTTATTGACTCCTCCTGCATAGGTTGGGATCACGATTTCTCCCAATGAGTTAGCTGTCTCTCCACCGAACCCTACCAGCGGGATGGTTTTCTTCTGCAAGTCTTTCTCGCTGAACCCCATGTTTTCTATGGTTTTCAGCATGATTAGGTTAACCGAGCTACCGGTATCTACCAGAACCTTTATAACTGTGCAATTGGCCATTGACAGTGTTATGATAAGTGCATCATGATGTTCTTGTCCGTCATGTACATCCTCTTCGTCGAAAGCAACAACAGGCAGGTCACTGTGAGAAATTCTGCTGGAAGCTTCGGGCCTCTCTCCCTTAGTCTCAGTAGCACGCCTTTTGGCTGCTGAATATGTCAATCCGCTTACGTCTGAGCCGCCTGTTATCACATTTATTATCTTGGTTCATGTAGGTGGCGCTGCAGGCTTTGCGGAGCCTACCTTATCCTATTGCTTGCCCCCACGTGGCAATAGGTGGCTCAATTCCCCTTGCTTGTATAGGCGCCTAATCTCCCTGCGCAGCATGTAGCAATCCTCCGTGTTATGCCCGATGTCACGATGGAACTCACATATTTTTTTTACTGTCTTTTCGCCATGACTGTCTTTATATTGGTGGCCTGGGCCACCTTACCCCGTCTCCCATCTCTCTGAATACTTTCAGGATCCCTCCGATGCCAGTTGTGAATCCATCCTCTGCCAGTGTAGGGAGTTGCGGATTCTCTTCTCTGTTGTCGATTATGTTGACTTCCCTACCATATGGCCTGTATCTTTCCTCCTTCTTTTTGGTGGGTTGCTTTCTATTTGACTTCTCCATGGCTGATGTGCTGGATACGCTTGGCGTACTTGGTATGCTGGCTGTGGCTAGGATATCTTCCTCTAGTCTGATCGCAGCTGCTACCTTTTCTTGCACTACTTCAAAGCTTTGGCAAGGGTGCATAGTCAGCTACTTATACAGGTCTGACTCATGGTGTAGGCCCCTTCTGAAGGCTTCCACTACTGTTAACACGTTACACTCCCGTACCGCCACCTTCTCATTGTTAAATCTAGTGTTGTACTCTCCAATTGTCTCACTTGCTCCTTGAACAATTCTGTACAAGTCGCCTACATGCTTTTGTGGCTTCCTGCTACTTGCGAATTGCTGAGTGAATGCGTTTACCAGGTCGGCGAACGTGGATATCGATCTATTAGGCAAACTTACGAGCCATCGGAGTACTGGCCTCGATAGTGTGGATCCAAACCCTTTGCACATACAAGCTTCTTTTACGTGTCCTACAGCTGTCACTGTCATCATTTTCTGCTTGTATTGACTTACGTGGTCAAAGGCTTCTGTTGTGACATCAAAGAGAGGCATGTTTGGATTTGTGAATCCCTTTGGCATGGAGATAACAGATATTGCATCCACGAATGGCGAGTCAGAATAACTGTTGGATGATGCCTTCTCGAGCGGAGGTGGTAGTCCTGGGACCCTGCTTAGGATCTCCCTCAGTTTCAGATACTGATGATTGGTCAGGCTTCCTGAGTTCGAGCTGTGTTTGTCTGCTATCTGCTGATTTGGAGTGCTGCTTCCAGGCCCGAATTCCTATAGATTCTGATGTGGCGTGGTCCCTAATGGAGTTGAAGTCACGAGCGTTCCCTGGTGCCAGCTTACCTGCGGACTACCTGTGGATCCTGCACCTAGTGTTTGGTTAGTTATCACGAGGTTACCACCTGGGATGTTACCTGGTTGTATTTCCACGCGGCTGGCTGGCTGCCAGCTGTCTGGTGTGAGGTATCCAAGTCCTTGTGGGATTATCCTTTCTCCTATTGGTACTGCTGTTAGATCTAATCTTGTTACCAGTTCAGCTGGTATCTGCCGAGGTTGACTCTTGGTGCTTGATGCCCCCAGTGTGAGATCTACTACTAGGGCCTGACCTTCATCCCCCGCGCTTGCTGGTGTGCTGGATTATTGTCTCACGATGCCTATCTATGCCCAGAGTTCCCTGTTCCTCTTTCTTGCCTCAGCTTCTGCCTTCCTCTGGTCTTCTCGCATACCTTCCACGACCTTCTGCAGATTTTCCATGCCACTAAGAAAGGTTTGAGTTGGACATGGCGGTGGAGTAAGGCCTGAACTTCTTGTTCGCCTGTCTGATCTGGGTTGTGCCGCCACAACACGAGTTTTGGGAGGAAGAGTGACTTTTGTCACGGATGTGGTTCTCGGTGTGTGCCTGGGGGCCTGAGTTTGAGCCGCCGATGCTGGATTTTGAACTGGATTTGGTGGTATCAACGGCTGACCACTCCCTGACACAGTCGCTGACGTTTGTTTGTCCATTATGTGTCTGAGTAATTATTGATTGACGGCCACAATGCGCCACGGTGGGCGCCAAACTGTTTTGGTAATTATCTACCGAATTAGGTTAATTCGGGTCAAGGTGGTCTTACTCGTTGTATCTGATTCAGTTGTCTACGTTTAATGCTTGATAAAGAAATAAGAGATGTAAGTAAAGATTAACACAAGAGATTTGGTGACGCGGAAAATCCAATGTGGAAAACGACCGCGGGAAGGGACGGTACCCTTCCAATGATTTCACTAGCTTTAAGTAGGAGGATGGATACAGTGATGATGGCACGATAAACTAGCTAGTATAATATGTTGTGTTTGTATGATAGTTCTTGAATGAATATTCTTCCTTGACTTCTTGGCTATTTATAGGGTAGGAACCCTACACGTGTCCTACTCCGTTTATGGTAAGCAATATTAGTCCTACCATGCTTCTTTCCATAACCCCCCCCCCCCCCCCTCCCTCATACTCCGTTCTCCCTGATCTCCCTGGAATCTCCCTGAATTCTCCCTGATGATTCTTCAATGCGCGGGCTCCTTCTATTCATGGGCCTTTTGTAATTACCAAGCTTCCTCGACCCAACTCATTAGACGAAATCAGATGGGCTTGTTCCCTATTAGGCCAATGTGTGGATTTTGGCCCAAACACATATCCCTGCTAGCTATCATGTGGGCCCAATTAGAGAACTTTGCCATTGTACGTAAAAGGGCACTCTTGGTATGCTCCCTATAATCCCCGTGTATTGTTCTAATCTTCCCGTGAAAATGTGTGCACCCAATATGGGCTATACCCCTCGTAAAATAAAACTTTAAACGATAATTACTGTAATAAACAAAGAAACCATGTCCTCATCATCTCACGAATAAATAATAGAACAACCAATAAGTCTTGTTTTAGACGGTCTGAAATAAAACGGACTAAATATCACTAACCGGCTAAAGTCGTATGCCTCAAGTTAATAATTTATATCACTTAAATCCAAATACTAAACAATAGTACAGTGGAAATAAGGGTCGAACCCAAGGGAATCAGATTAACAATTTATGCAAATTATAATGTAGGAAAAGTCGATCTTTAATGTAATTAAAGATCGTAGTAACAAAAGGGGGGAGGTATGAGTTGATTTTCTAATAAAATAAGATTAATAGCTCACTCAAATTGAGTAATAAAACTAAGGACTTTCGGTCTATCAAATGATTTAAAAGGGTCTTAGAGCCAAGCATATATCCACACACAACAACAATTGATCACTGTAAGACGGTTTCAATTACTAATCTTGATTACTCTATCGTGAATGACAAATTCTAATTCTCCTTACGAATAGTTAATTAAAATGAATCCCGTTCTTAATCAACACTAACTGTTAAACAACCTTAACAATCCAGTTAAAGATTTAATTCAACAGCAGTAATAAAAAATAGAGAACTCGATAGAGAATAAATAATGCATACAATCCAGTTGCACTTTAGATATTTATGTGAATCGCTTCTAAGTACTAATATCAACGTATCCCGTTCAATATTAATTCCTAGCTGTTAGTAGCGTAGAGTTAATCAATAAATCCTATTCAATTAACAATACTAACAATAGAATGAAAAAATCAATCACTAGTTGTACACCTAGCTATAATAAATCAACATTCATAAAATTAATAACTAAGCAGTTCACAATAATCAAGACAAGAAATTAAAACATTCAAACTCACAATCGAATTAAGAGCACTTCAATTGCTTGAATCCAAGAATAAAGATTAGTTACACATCATCTGCTAATAACAATAATAGGGTTTCTTTTCGTCTCTCAAAGTTGTGTAAGTTCCCTCTCTAAAGCTGCCCTAACAAGTAATATAGTAATAAGGTAAATAATTAAAGTAGGAAATAATGTACCAAAAATAATAATAAAAATAAAATTCATCGGACCAAACCGAGTCACATAAAGAAAAAAAACACGAGTCCTTAATATCACGTAAGTCTGGACGCGGACACAGCAGGCACGTGCCTCGGTTGCACCTCGGTCGCGTACAGGTCGAATGCAGGTTGAATGCAGCTTGAATGAAAATTCTGCCACGGCTTAATCACTTGTCCCATGCGCGCACGATTAGTGCACCTTAAGCGCACACGTCTCAGGTATCTTCATAGGTATCCGGGCCAATCTTTCCTCGATCTTGGACTCCGTTTTAAACTTGTAAAACCGGCCCAATAGCTAACCAAAGCTCACTAACAAATAACCTGCAATTAAGCTCCATAACACTACTTCAAGCCGTTAAAACCATACTAAATCGCTGCAAATAACTACGATTAAATGAGTCGTATCAAATTCCCTATGCTTGAACTTTTACTTGTCCTCGATGTAAAACGAAAGGACACAAAGAAAAAGTATACCAACACAAGCTCAACACATAACACATGGTAGAAAAATGACCGACAACAAGAATGCTCACTTCCCTCTCATGCCCTCTAAAGCTTCCTCGAATATAAAACCAAACCACCACTACCCACTCAAAGCAACATGTATATAGCAGCTCATCTCATAAATTTTCTGCATCTTCAAAATAAAATAAAGTAACGTAATAGTCATGGTGAAATTAGGTCACCACAATACAACATTACAAAGCAATGCTACGCCCCTTATCGCTCCAACCTAAATACATTCATATCGCATTAAAATGTGACATGCCCACCACCAGCAAGGCATGTCTTACTACTAGAATCTCCAAGCCAAGAGAATCAATCTAACCTCCTCTACCTCAGCACAGCAACACAAAGCCAACAATCGCATAAAGAAAGTGCAAACAACAACAAAAAAGCACAACGATTCTTCTCACCTTAGCCACTAGTCCTACCCGACCGACCTTCTTTAGCACCCTTCTTATCATGCCACACCAAAAACAGGACACAAAAAATTAGTGTGAAATGGATTTTTTTTTCTAAATCTCTCATTTTGCCTAGAGCACCCGCCCTTGCGGGTTTTCACTCTAGTTATTTTCCTCACACTACTCTCGTGTCACGCATCTCAATTCTTCATTTTACCCGGAGTGCCCTTTCGGGTTTTCACTCCGTCCTCGGCCACTTTTCCGATTTTTGCCTAGGCGCCCTTTCGGGTTTTCACCTAGCCGGGTATTTCTCTTTAAGTCATTTTCATTTTTTTCAATTTTTTTCCCGTTTTATCAATTTTTTTTGTTTTTTTTTTTTGAAACAATGCAAATTAAATTACAAGTGACGTATTAGAATATGTACAAATGTGCATATACCCCTCCCCATGCTTGAACTAAACATTGTCCCCAATGTTGTACGAGAACTAAAAGAAAAGGGAAGGGGCATACCACTAGCTAGGAAGAAGGAGACCCGAAGCGACGGGTCTGCCGAGCTCTAGCACGAGCCCTCTGTCAAGACGTCTCTTAGCCAACTCCGCATACAAGGTAGCCTCAGGGGGTGTCTAAGAACTCGGGATCATAGTGTAACATACCCTCATACCAAGGTACCTTACCAAGGACTACCCTAGCAGGAAAGGCTGTTACCATCGCGGTTTCCCGAGGTTAGTATATCAAAGTTACAATTTCCAAACCACATTTATTAAAGTATAAAGAGTTAGCGAATACATTATCTCAAACCAACTCAAACTAAATGTGTAAGAAATTCAATACAACTGAAATCATTGACGGCTAAACTCGTAACGGCGGAAACTAGACTCGAAGTGATGTCTCCCCATGTCTGTCCCATAACTAAACATCTGCATTACCTGTCATATCTGCTCACCATCCCCGAATGGATCACCGCAGGTTTTAAAAAACAACAACACGAGGTCAGTTACCGCATAATTCAAATAAGACAAATAAATAATGTAACCGGCTGATCATCCTTCATCCCCGTCTCCCGATTTCACACATTAACCGACTACACACCGAAGTGTGTAGCCCTGTCAGATTACCCATCGCAACACGTAATCCTCGCTGCCAGTGGGTGACCGCAGCCCATCCCCACCCAGTCCAGCTCATCAACGAGCGACTAACTATCCCTGTCCCTTAATGTGTACATCCCCTCCCGTGACGGGTTCCACGGAGGGCGAACTAGGGTGTGAAGCCACTCCCGCAAGTGACTCCACCACAATCACACATACCACAGCATCACAGCTGTCACAACACCACTTCCGTCACAACCCAACCACATCACCACCGTCACCACAACACCAACACTCCGATGATCAGCAGACAGCAATCATACACAATAAAACAAATATCTCAAATCAATTATACAAGAACTGAGTAGGAAAACCCTACCTTTTCGCAATCCGCTTATGCTGCAATCAACCATACAAATGCATAACAATTACCACATCGTCACCTACAAAAACAATCATATAGTTCCAATCACTAACTGCAAAACCCCATTTCCCCCAATTCACGAATAAAGACAAACCCTATAACTAATCATCAACAACGTAGGGATAATGACTTACTGGCGAAAGAAACAAAGGATGAATGCACTTGCTATGATCACACACACACACACACACACACACAAGGGGTGATTTGGATAGGATTAAAGCGTCGTTTGAGTGATTAGGTTTTATGAAATGTAATAGGAAACTATTTTGCGTTTATAAATAACTCTAATCTTTTCTAAATCATCCGCGGAAAATATAACCCGTCAGACCGGATACTCGGTCGAGTAAAATGTATACTCGGCCAAGTATCCTCTACTCGGTCGAGTATTCACCATACTCGGCCGAGTATTCCTCGGCAGAACCCAAACAAACTACACTCTTGACACTACTCGGCCGAGTAGGCTCTACTCGGTCTAGTACTTAGCTTATAAAATCCGTAGTATTACACATAGTTATAAACATATCACTCATGGCACGATGAAGTGCCAAACACTCCCTGGTGGCATCATGAACACTCTCGATCTCATCCCGCAATTCCTCTAACTCAAGCTCTACATAGTCTCTCCAAGTAGCATCACCAAACGCCTCTCTACCACTACTACCTTCACCATCATGAGCCTCCTCTTCGTAATCATGCTCAGGTTCCTCCGAACCATCAGCCTCTGCCATCACTAAATCCATACTAGCAACTCCATTATTCTTCTTTTTTGAGGCGACTAGAACAAGCAGCTCCGAAGGGTCCATGGGAATGAATAGATCGCTGTGACGCGGTCCCACTAGAATCAGCACTCCCTCCGGGCGAGGTAGTCTCAAGTAGGCTTCCTTCTTAACAGTTCCTAACAGTAAAGCATAGGCCAACTCCTCACAATCAATGCGACCGAACATCTGCATATGGTAGCACATGGACTCAATGGTCAAAGAAGAGATCCCGCGGACGCGATCGCGGGGGTCTAAATCATACCCTAAATGAGTAGCAATCAAAGTCATCATTCCTCCCATAGGAATCTTACGAGTTGTTAAACACCGAATCTCAATACACATTTGAATAAATTTTCTCACCCAATCTGGCCGACCTACTCCTTTCGGCCCCATACCCCACAGCATGTCTATCTCACTCCGGTTGATATTAGTAGGTTCTCCTTGGCACAAGAATGTCATGACAAGGACACGGTGAACAAAGCGGAATGCCGGGCGAGGTATCCTAGAACTCTTATGAGTGCGACCAGTACTACGCTGATGCATAAGAGCATAGCAAAAGTCATTCGTTGCTGCCTAAGAACAACCAGCCCAACTCTCCGTGTCAGCTCTCGGGGCTACACCAAAAATTTCCCTCAAAGTAGGATAGGAGAAGACGGTTTCTTTATTCATTAACTGAAAATTAATGTTAGGGGGTCACTCTTAGGCACCTACTCAACGGTGGATAAGAATTCCAACGTTAATCTCCTATACGTTTCTGCCTTCTTATTCAAAAATTCACTCAACCTAGCTCGTCCTAACAACACCTCCACCACCTCAAGGACTCCCAACTGACCCAATGCTTCCCTGTCAAAAAAAATTGGTTACGCAAATGGTTCTTTTTGGAAGGATAAGGGCTCTCCAGTATTTCTTTTGAGCCTTAGTCAGAGTACATCCCTTAGAATCCACAGCTAGACGGTTGGCACTAGCACGTGAGGTACTAGTACTGGCCTTTGGGGTAGTTTCTGTAGCTTTTCGAGGCGGGTTTTTTCGTTTTGTGGTCATTTTATGGCACTGTCAGCAATAACCAGCAACAAAAACAACAACACTGCAGTAACAACTCCAATAATACAGAAACAACAACACACTCCCAACTCCAATTCAACAGCTCTAACACAACAACAACTACAACAAGACAACAACAACAGCAGAGCTACCCATCGACAACCTCACAATACCAACTCCACAGAGCAACAACAAAAGACATTTAACAACTCCAATAACCACTTAACAGCCTAGCAACAACAACAACACAACCCAATAGTGCCTCACAAAACCAACACTCCCTCGACACTCAACACAAACCCAATTTACAGCCCCCAAAACAGCAATGAAAAGCAAAAGACGATCACAATTGACTGTAAGTACTCACAAATACTTGATTTAAGCAATGAAATTTTCAAGTTTAAGCGAAGAACCCAGAATATATGCAAAATTTATGAACACGAAAATATGAGTACTTACAGACCAACCAAAGCAGTTGAGAAGTTGAGTGGGCCGCTAGAGATCGACGGACACGACCCAACTCAGCGCCCCAAAATCATCAATTGAAGTATTAATTTACGATTTCATAAATTAGGGTTTGTGAAACCCAGATTTCCGCCCCAAATTCAGCAGTACAGGGACGAAATTTCAGCAATAATGGATCAAACTTACACGAATTGGGGAAGAATTTGTAAAGTTTGTTTCAATTCCAGATTTAGGGTTAGAAAACCCCCAAAATTTCGAACCAATTGCAGAAATATAGATATGGAGTCGGGATGAAACAAAGAACGAATTTATCAATTGCTATTTGTGTGATATTTTCGGGAGTTTGAACAACAATTTGAGGGAAAGAAATTGGAAATAAGAAGGATTTATGTGATTATGGTTGGAATTTTAGGAAAATAGAAAGAAAGGAGGTGAATGAGTCGAAGGAGGTGAGTGATTTCCATACCTGACGCGAAATTCGTGTGAATGTAAAGTGTGCATTCGGTTAGCAACGAGCGCGCATCGAGTGCGCCTAAGGTGAACGTGGGTCGCGAAATAGGGACTTCTCGTCTTATTTAGCGCTCTGAAATAGTGTGACTGAGGCACAACTTGATATCACGCCTTATATTTCTTTCTTTCTCCGTCTCGAAGCATTACTCATCATTCCTATTACATATAATAAACCGTCAAAACCAATGTAAATAAAACAAGAAACGCATATAAAGACACTAATATGACAAATTATTATTATTTTAAAACTAAACGACTTAAAACTAAACGACATAACGAAGACCCATATATAACTAAAACGATTAATGAATATAAAGACGCTAAAATGTCTAATTACTAATTAAACGAAATAAACTAACTAATTATAAAACTAAAGAAATATTAGAAAGAAAAAGGAGACAAAACCCGGGCTGCCTTTCGTTAGCGCTTTTGTTTATAGTCGTTTGCTCGACTTAGTGGTGAAATTAATCTTCATAAATGGGTCGTAGAGATCCAGTGACTCTACCACCTCAATCTCGACACCATCATGAAAGGGCTTCAGTCTTTGCCCATTTACTTTTAGCACTTTATTCGTCGTCGGATCTCGTACCTCAAATGCACCATGAGGAGAAACATTAGTAATTATAAGTGGACCGATCCAACGGGATTTCAACTTACCTGGAAATAGGCGAAAGCGGGATTGGAACAAAAGGACTTTTTGACCAACTTTAAAGTCCCGTCTCAATATCATCTTGTCATGCCAAGCTTTCGTTCTTTCTTTGTAAGTAGCTGCATTCTCATATGATTCAAGTCGGAGTTCTTCCAACTCTTGCAATTGCAACTTCCGATGCAACCCCGCATCATCCAAGCTCATATTAAAGCTTTTTATTTCCCAATATGCTTTATGCTCCAATTCTACAGGTAAATGACACGCTTTCCCAAACACAAGTCGATAAGGTGAAAAACCAATTGGGGTTTTATAGGCCGTTCGATATGCCCATAATGCATCATCTAATCTCAAGCTCCAATCCTTCCGATTAGGATTCACCGTCTTCTTAAGGATAGATTTAACTTCTCTATTGGACACTTCAACTTCTCTATTGGTTTGCGGATGATATGTCGTGGAAACTTTATGAGTAACACAATACGTTTTGAGCAAAGCACTAATTGTCTAGTTGATAAATGAGTGTCACGGTCACTAATCAAGGCCTTTGGAATTCAAAATCGAGCAAATATGTTACCCTTGATATAATCCGCCACCACCTTGGAGTCATCGGTCTTAGTGGGAATAGGCTCCACCCACTTAGACACATAATCTACCGCCAACAGTATGTAAAGATTTCCATATGAGCTTGGAAAAGGACCCATGAAATTGATCCCCCAAACATCAAAAATCTCACAGTTAAGCATGTAACTTTGCGGCATCTCACCCTTTCGGGAAATATTGCCTACTCTTTGGCAATTGTCACAAGTTTGACAAAATCCGTGACCATCTCTAAACAAAGAAGGCCAATAAAACCCACAATCTAGCACCTTTCTCGCGGTTCTTCTTACACCAAAGTCGCCACCACAAGCATGTGAGTGGCAAAATGTAAGGATAGAGACCATCTCATTCACCGGTATACACCTCCTTATGATTTGGTCGGAACAATGCTTCCACAAATAAGGTTCATCCCACACATAATACTCCGCATCACTACGAAGCTTGTCTTTTTGAGATTTGTAAAAACCTTGTGGAAATTTAGAAGAGCAAAGAAAATTGATAAGATTGGCATACCATGGCCCTACGGAACGAATAGCGAATAAGATCTCATCAGGAAATAATCATTTCACCGGATTTTTCTCATGTGGATTTACATCAACATCCACCAATCGGCTTAAATGATCTGCTAAAACATTTTATGCTCCCTTCTTATCTTTCACCTCCAAATCAAATTCACTAAGAAATAAAATCCATCTTATCAATCTCGGCTTAAATTCTTTCTTTGCCATCAAATGGCGCAGCGCTGCATGATCTGAAAATACCACCACATTCGTACCAAGTAGATAGGATCTGAATTTCTACAGAGCAAAAACAATTGCTAGAAGCTCTATTTCAGTCGTGGTGTAATTCCGTAGTGCTTCATTTAGGGTCATGGATGCATAATGAATAACATGGGAAGCCCTCCCATTCTTTTGACCAAACACCGCTCCCAAAGCATAATCACTCGTGTCACACATGATCTCAAAGGGAAGAGACCAATCCGGTGCTTTAATAATTGCAGCGGAGGTAAGCCTACCTTTCAACTCATCAAAAGCCTCCTTACAAGCCTTGTCAAAGATGAAATCTATCTCGTTTTGTAACAGCTTGCATACGGGTGAAGTGATCTTAGAGAAATCTTTAATGAACCTGCGGTAGAAACCTGCATGGCCAAGAAAAGATCGAACTTCACGGATATTAGTAGGGTAAGGTAGAGAAGGGATAGTATCAATCTTAGGATTATCTACCTCAATACCTTTGGAAGACACAACATGTCCAAGTACTATACCTTGTTCCACCATAAAGTAACACTTCTCGGAATTTAAAACAAGGTTAGTGTCAATACAACGCTTAAGAACAGGAGATAAATGGTGAAAACAACTATCAAAAGAATCACCATGCACTATAAAATCATCCATAAATACCTCAATGAAACGTTCAACATACTCAGAAAATATGCAAACCATACATCGTTGAAAGGTAGCAGGTGCATTACAAAGTCCAAAAGGCATACGTCGATACGCAAAGGTACCAAAAGGACAAGTAAATTTGGTTTTTTCTTGATCCTTAGGGGAAATAGCTACTTGAAAATTCCCTGAATACCCATCTAGAAAGCAATAATAAGCCTTACCCGCTAGTCATTCAAGCATTTGGTCAATAAAGGGAAGAGGAAAGTGGTCTTTTCTAGTTACCGCATTCAACCTACTATAATCTATACAAACTCTCCACCCGTTTTGGATCCTAGTGGGTACAACCTCACCATCTTTGTTCTCAACTACGGTCACCCCAGACGTTTTAGGGACTACTTGGGTAGGACTCACCCATTTACTATCAAAAATAGGATAAATCATACCAACTTGAAGCAATTTGAGAACTTCTTTTTTCACTAACTCCATCATAGGAGGATTCAAACAGCGTTGTGGTTGCCTTACCGGTGTAGGTTCATCCTCTAGCAAAATCCGGTGCATACAAGTACTTGGACTAATGCCCTTGATTTCGGCAGTAGTCCAACCAATAGCTAATTTGTTCTCCATAAGTACATCTTTCAACCTTGCTTCTTGTTCCTCAGTTAGCTTACTAGAGATCATGACAGGAAGTTTTTCTCTCTCACAAAGGAAGATAAACTTCAAATGCTCAAGTAGAGCCTTAAGTTCTACCAAAGGTGCCTGCAAAACAGATGGCAACAATTTCTCCGAAGGAATAGTTAATGGCAATTTAGTATTAAAATCCAAAGGAAGCTCCTCCAACTTATGTAAGTCGGCTACCACCTCCTTCACGTCAGCAGAAAAAACATATTCTACCTCTTGACCATCCACACTATTTTCCAAAGCTACATGCAACTCATCATCACCATTAAAACAAAAGAAATCTTGGGCCAACGGGTCAATAATGTCAATAAAATTCAAAGAGTGGTAATCATCAGGATATTTCATAGCATCATAGATGTTAAACTGCACCACCTGACCACTAGACTCCATAGTCATAGACCCACTCGACACATCTATTTTAGTGCTAGCAGTTTCAAGAATGGCCTACATAACAGAATATGAGCCGCATGTTTATCATGTTCCATGTCTAGCACATAAAAATCAGCAGGAAAGATAAGATTATCAACCAAAACAAGCACATCCTCAACAATCCCTTTCGGTTAGACATTTGATCTATCAGCTAGCTGGATAACAACACTAGTAGCATGTAGAGGACCAAGTATCATAGATTCATATAAGTATTAAGGCATCACGTTAATAGAAGCTCCTAAATCTAGCATGACCTTTTGAATCTTGGTGTTTCCAATGGTGCAAGGGATAGTGAACATGCCCGGATCACTACACTTAGTGGGCAATTTTCTTTAAAAAATAGCGGACACATGTTCACTAACCTTCACTTTCTTCACCCCTTTCAACTTGTTATTCCTTTTAATAGTATACAACTCCTTTAAGAATTTTGCATATTTAGGAATAGTTTTCAACAGATTAAGAAGGGGGATGTTTACCTCACACTTTTAAAATACCTCATAAATGTCTTTGTTGTGCTCAAAGTGGTGGGTCCTCTTAAGTGCATCAGGAAAGGGTACCTCCGGTTCCACCACCGGTATAGAAGAGGGAATCTACTCCTCCTACTTAACAATAGAAGCTTCTTCAGCTTCCTTGATCACTATCTCTTCCTCTATTTCATGAATCCCTGGTTCCTTGACTTTTCTTTTCACTCTCTCAGCCTCCACTAGTTGTCTCCCATTTCTCAAAGAGACTGCACTTACATTCTTTGGATTCACCACCATTTGAGATGGTAGTGCATTAGAATCTCTAGCCTTCAACCGATTAATTGCAGTAGCCAGCTGAGTAACCTGATTTTCAAGATTCTTAAAATTTTGCTTTTTATCTATTCTATCTTGAGTAACACTGAGAGTAAGAGCCCGAATCATATCCTCCGTGGACATTGATGAACTCGGTGGTGCTTGTTCAGCTACTTGTTGAGGCACTTGTTGATTAAATTGTTGTCCTTGTGGTCTTTGGAGAAACTGGCCTTTAGGAGGGCCAGACGATGGACCGGCTTGAGAATTTCCCCAACGAAAGTTAGGGTGAGCCTTCCATCCTTCATTATAGGTCTTGGAATATGGATCCCATTTCATGTTATTTGTAGTACTCTCTTAAACACCATTCACCTCTTCTTGGCCACTTTCTTGCAAGTAAGGGCACAAATCATTAGGGTGACCCTCAATAACGCATATGCCACAAACAATAGCCATTTGTCTCCCTAATAACATGTCACGGAGAGTGGAAACAATATTATCAACCTTTTCCTCTAAGCCAGGACTAACACCCATAGCATTCACTCCTCATTGTGATGGTTTCCTCTCAAACTGGCTAGAGGTCTCAGCTAGCTCTGAAATAAACTCCCAAGCCTCATCTGGATTTTTGTTGGCTATATTTCCTCCACAAGCAGAGTGAATCATGTGACGATCATCTTGGTTTAGTCCACCACAAAAATACATAATGAGATCCTGATCAGAGTAACCATGGTAAGGGCAACTATCATAGAGCTTCTTAAATTTCTCAAGATAATCATACATAGTTTCCCCGTCTTGTTGTTCAACTTTACTGATGGCTCTTTTCAGTTGAGATGATCGAGAAGGAGGAAAATATTTCTCCAAGAACGCCTTCTTCATACCTACCCAAGTAGTGATACTTCCCAGTGGGAGATAGTTTAACCAGTCTCTCGCATTGTCCTTCAAGGTGAAAGGAAATGCTCTCAATTTCAACTGCTCGTCAGTAATAGCAAGTGGCTTCTTACCAGTTCACACAATATGAAAGTCTAAAAGATGCTTATTCGGATCCTCAATGCTCATACCACTGAAACTTGGTAATTGATGTATCAAACCAGAATTCAGTTCAAAAGTAACTCCATCATCCAATGCTGGAAAAGTGATGCACAATGGTTGAACGTTAAGAATTGGAGCTGTGAGCTCCCTTAGAGTGCGGGTCTCTCTAGCCATATTCAAAGGTTCGGGTTGTTCAAAAATTTCAGAATATTCAGAATCTGAATGTAGATCATCGAACTTGCTGCCTTCAGGAACAGCTACTATTGCACCTCGTTTGTTCTTTCCTAACCTGAAAAAAGTATGCTCAATATCTGTATCGAAAGGCTCGAGGTTCAGGTTAGAAATACGAGTATTATGCATAAACCTACACTAAAACACAAAAATAATTAATGCCAATTCCCCGGCAACGGCACCAAAATTTGACAGGCTAAAGTCGTATGCCTCAAATTAACAATTTATATCACTTATATCCAAATAATAAACAATAGTACAACGGAAATAAGGGCCGAACCCAAGGGAATCAGATTAACAATTTATGCAAATTATAATGTAGGAAAAGTCGATCTTTAATGTAATTAAAGATCGTAGTAACAAAAGGGGGGAGGTTTGAGTTGATTTTCTAATAAACTAAGATTAATAGCTAACGCAAATTGAGTAATGAAACTAATGACTTTCGGTGTATCAAATGATTTAAAAGGGTCTTAGAGCCAAGCATATATCCACACTCAATAACAATTAATCACTGTAAGACTGTTTCAATTACTAATCTTGATTAATCTATCGTGAATGACAAATTCTAATTCTCCTTACGAATAGTAAATTAAAACGAATCCCGTTCTTAATCAACATTAACTGTTAAACAACCTTAACAATCCAGTTCAAGATTTAATTCAACAGCAGCAATAAAAAATAGAGAACTCGATAGAGAATAAATAATGCATACAATCCAGTTGCACTTTAGATATTTATGTGAATCGCTTCCAAGTAGTAATATCAATGTATCATGTTCAATATTAATTCCTAGCTGTTACTAGCGTAGAGTTAATCAATAAATCCTATTCAATTAACAATACTAACAATAGAATGAATAAATCAATCACTAGTTGTACACCTAGCAATAATCAATCAACATTCATAAAATTAATAACTAAGCAATTCACAATAATCAAGACAAGAAATTAAAACATTCAAGCTCACAATCGTATTAAGAGCGCTTTAATTGCTTGAATCCAATAATAAAGATTAGTTACACATCGTCTACTAATAACAATAATAGGGTTTCTTTTCGTCTCTCAAAGTTGTGTAAGTTTCCTCTCTAAAGCTGCCCTAACAAGTAATATAGTAATAAGGTAAATAATTAAAGTAGGAAATAAAGTACCAAAAATAATAATAAAAATAAAATTCATCGGAACAAACCGAGTCAAATAAAGAAACAAATCACGAGTCCTTAATATCACGCAAGGTTAGATGCGGACACCGCAAGCACGCGCCTCGGTCGTGCCTCAGTCGCGTATAGGTCGAATGCAGCTTGAATGCAAATTCTGCCACGACTTAATCACTTGTCCCATGCGCGCACGATTAGTGCACCTTAATAGCACATGTGTCATGTATCTTCATAGGTATCCGAGCCTATCTTTCCTCGAGCTTGGACTCCGTTTTAAACTTGTAAAACCGGCCCAATAGCTAACCAAAGCTCACTAACAAATAACCTGCAATTAAGCTCCATAACACTACTTCAAGCCGTTAAAACCATACTAAATCTCTACAAATAACTACGACTAAATGAGTCGTATCAATCACCATTTTTTTAATAGAATGTAACCATTTAATCACAAAATATTATAACTAAAGTTGTCCCTTTTTACCCTGAAAATGATTGTAACATTTTATCAGAAATAGGAGATAAAAGTTTCATATTTACATTTAATTTAAGTCAAAACTTATTTTTTTTATTTATATTCACAAATTCTTGTTTCAGACGGACAATTTTCGTCTTATTTTTCAGACCGGCATATGTGACCATTTTATAGTTAAATGTAACCATAATGGTATAAGCAGTGTTACCACTTATGGTAACTGGTTTTTCAATAGTGGTCACATTTAACTGTAAAATGGTTACAAAATCCCGTCTTATTATTTTAGACCAAAAAGGCCCGTCTGAAACAAGACGCACTAATTTATATTTAATTTAAATCAAAAGTTATCTTTTGTTATTTAATTTAATTTAATCAAAACTTTATCTTTTTTTATGTATATCTTTTTATATACATAATTTATTCAACAAAAGTAATAGCCAATGAAATCACTCCAAAAGTTCCTCTTTTAACTATATAATATTGATATAATAAATCCTAAATAGATTGGAAGAGTTGTTTAAATCATGTTAGTTTTCTTTTAATTTGATTAAAGACAAAGGTAAATCAAAATAATATTCCAATTGTGCAAATTATTGTTAATAATAATGATTATTCCATGTTAGAGTGATGATAATTGAATTAAAATAATAAAATATTCGTTTAGTTTATTACTTAATTGTTGAGTAGTACAACTATTTTGTTGTTTTGATTGTCTAATTAATCGTTAATTAGATCATGTTTGCAATTACTGTTGGAATATGTGTCCTCCGACAATAATGCGATCACGACTGTTGATCATGATGATCACATGTTTAAGTCTCATTATAAAGAATACAATTGGGAAGTAATATTTTACTGTCAACTGATCAACATATATCGGTAATGATTGGCTGACTAGAGTTTGACATTACTGTCGTGCGACGGTGGTGATCAGTTGATCCCCTAAGTCATACCTTTAGGGCAACACTCTTAATTGATCATTTAATTAATCGTATAACTTTCCGAGTTAATTAAATTACTTGAAAATTGACGGACGATTTTGGAAGTAAAGTTTACGTATCACATTGAAATTGATTAAAATGAGATACGGTCTGAGTATTTGAATTGTATCATTACTCAGATGAAATTATTGTTTAAAGAAACAATTAAAATTGAATGAATTATTATAAATACAATTTATTGTGATTTGTAAATTGGTAAAATATTTTGGTACAAGTAATTATGAATTACTAAGTCGATTTTTGTATATGACGTATTTTTATTAATACGTTGATTTTTAATATGTTAAAAATACATAACTAATTTATGTAACATATGACATGTGACATAAGAAAAAATTGACAAAAATAAAATGGATTCCATTTTATGTATGTACCGAAATTAAGGGGAGGTTTTGGCTAAAATTGTGTTGTTTAAATTAGTGGAAAACATAATCATTCACTAATAGCCTAGCCATGCAACCCTACTTTGCATTGTGAAGGCAAACAAGAGCATGCATTGGGTCTCCTTTCTTCCCTCCTCTTCCCTCCTACCCGGTTTTACCAAAGAAAAGGCAAAGGGTTTTTGTCTTATATTTTTTTATATACACTACATGCATGAGTGTGCATTATTCATTCATTCTAACTTATCAAAAATTAAGATTTTAGAAAGAGAAAATACTTCCTCTCCTATTCTCTCCCAACCGGTTTTTGGGAGATTAAAAACCAAATTGTTTTGGGTCATTTTTCTACAAGATTAATATTGTACTAGTATCTATAATATTAATTTTAATTAAGAGAAAGCTTTGGGTATAAATCCTTGGGAGAGATCCTACACTTGGGTCTTAGTTTATCCAAAAGGGAAACCTTAAGAACAAGAGAGAAAGGTGATCTCTCTTGTGCCCATTAAACCGAAAATCACAATGTAAGAACAATGTTTCTTCCTTATTTTGTTTTAATGTTTGCATGCATAAGATCAATCATTAATTTTATGACAAATTAAATTATAACATATATGAATATTTAAGTATATAGATCTACTTTTCCTTCTATCGGTATCATGAGCCAAGGTTGTTTGCATGCAAATCGGTTAAAAGTTTTTCCGAGTTATAAAGATTAACATATAAAACTTGTAAAATTTGTGTTATTATGATATATCACGAAATTAATTCATGCATGTTAAAATTTCTGGTCCTAAAATGTTTTAGGATATTTTGGTTAATTTACGGATTTTTAATGTTCATATTATACAATAATGGCATTTAAATATGATTTTATGAGTAAAAATGTCATTTTTGGTCTAAAATTAGCTATACTTCGAATTTTCCAGTGATTTTTGGATATGTTGTCACATATATTATTTTGAGATAACCTGTAAATTTTCATAATTTTTGGACTTGTTATGCTCGAAAAATGGATTTTTTCATTATTAAATTCGGATTTAGGTGAAAAATAGGTTAATATGAGATAAATTTCGAATCTGGTCATAGAAATTTAGTATGTTGTCACATGCAATTTTACAAGATGTGTGTAAAATAATGGGCTATAGTGCAGTCTTTTTGCATGATTTATGGATTTTTGAAGAAAAATGGCATGAATAGTGACTTAATTAATGAAAAAATAATTAATAAAACATACTCTGTGACTAATGAAAAACATCATATGTTTCATTTTATTATCTTTTTCAGATATAAAATTGAAAAGTTAATGTATATAATTTTTCACATGTTTTTATGATTATTTTGGTTAAAACCGATAAACCGCAACATTGTTTTTCCGGATAAATTTCGAAATTTTTAACCTAAGTTTTTTGAACATTATGAGTGTCATGGTATTTTTTCAGAATGTTCATGATTTTAAATTTCAAATTTCAAATTTATTTGAAATTTTGTGATTTATTTGAAGTTTATAGCTTATTTTTGAAATTTTTAGTCCATTAATGAACAAATTTAGAAATATGAGTTAATTATGGTCAAATTATTAGTGAAGACTAAATTTTGAGTCCTAAGTGGTTAGGGTAATTAACTTATGCATAAATATGAATTTATGTAATTTTTGTGATTATAAAATATTGAAATCACACAAATCCGTAAAAACTGAGTAATATACGATATTGGCTAATTAAAGGCGATTTAGCATAAAATTGGGCATGTTTATACATATTATAATGCTGCATTTTTCCTTTATGATTGTCATAATTTTATTTATGTAATTTTGAATTATGTAATTTTACTTAGTATGGCCTTAGTTTTAATTGGTATTTCCCGAAATGTATGGGAATATCGATTCGGTTGTAATTTTATTGTGATCTCGTATCATCATTTTGTAATTTAATAGATTTATTTTATTTATTTTAGTTACAAATGTATAATAGGAAATTATGTAATTTGTTATGTAATTTAATTTATCTCGGAGTTCCCAAAGACGGATTTCTTCAAGATGGCGATACATAAAGACGATGTTACCTCGAGATGCGTGCCACAACCGAAGTTAAAGGGACCAATGGAGTTGGTTTCCGAATATGTAATAGTGAAATAGTTTTTCTATTTTAGGAAAGGCCATACTAGGATTTATTTATTTTATGCTTGCATTTTATTTATATGTCACATGCATCGCTAAATCGCCATAACTAAAACATGCATCTTCTTTCATCGAGTTTAATCGACCGTGTCAATTAGAATTATCGTAGTTCACCGCTTTAGTTCACTTAAAACGTGATAGATAATAAATTGACATGACCTCTCGCTAAAACAATTAATTGAGACATAGCCTTACCAAATAGTAGAAACCATGAAAACCTATTTCGCAAGGGAGTGCACTCGGCCCTACCGGGGTACAAAACTTGTTACGTAGGGGAAGTGGGTGATAAATGTCTAACCACCGAATTCATGATGATAAGGGATGAATCGGCCCTACCGTGCCCGAGTTGATGTGGATTTGGATCATGGACACATTTATTCGAAATTTGGATTGAACTCAACAAAAGTTTTTCGATAAGGGTTTCATCGGCCATACCGTGCCCTTGTCGGATGTGTTTTGGGCTATAGATAATTATTAGAGTAATTTTATCGACCAAGAGTTCTAAAAGTAGAATCGATTAAACGTTAATCCACCGAGTTATATTGATAAAGGATGAATCGGCCCTACCGTGCCTAAGTCGATATGAATTTGGGTCTTGGAATCATTTATCTTGTTGGGTAGAGGTCACTAGAAAAATGCACAAAACTTGTTTAAATTAAAAATTTTACGAGTATTATTATTAAAACGACATTTGTTTTACTCCTTTGTTTTGTAGACCACTTTTTCCTCATAACAAATGGCAACACCAACCCCTATTGCAACGCCTCTCGCTAGTTCATCATGGTTCCGACCCTTCATGGATCGATGTAAACTTGAAAAGAATGGGTCAAATTTCTCCGATTGGGATGCCCAACTCAAACTAGCCGTCGAAGGTGACGACAAGCTTCGTTACCTTACCGAGGCATCTCCACCCGAACCTACTACTAGGTCGACCGCCGCCAATAGGGAAGCATATGAGGCTTACCAAAAGGAGTCCGCCGCAATGAAAAATGTCTTGATATTTACGATGGAGGCGGACCTCCAAAGGAGAGCCTTTAAAATAGGCAATGCTAATGAGATTTACTCCAAGCTTGTGACAATGTTTTCACAAACTCCACGGATCGTCCAATATGAGGCGGCCGCGGCATTCTTTGATCTCGACTTCAAAGAGGGCCAAAAGGTTAGCCCTCATGTGCTCAAACTCATGGAGCTTGTCGAGACCTTGAAAATTCAAAAGGTTGAAATCCCCAAAGAACTCATTGTAGATAGGATTCTACACTCCTTGTCCAAAGTCAAAGCGTATGTTCATTTCCGGGTGAATTTTAACATGCAAGACAAGGATGTGTCTCTTGAAGAATTGCACAAGTTACTTGTGCAAGCCGAGAGGGACATGGGGTTAAATGTGAATCCTCCAAAATATGTGCTTAACATAAGCACTAAGAGTAAGGGGAAGTTCAAGAAGAATGGGAGGAAGGGTAAGAAGCAAACTCCCACATTCACCAAAGCTAAGACTTGTGAAGCTAGCACTTCAAAAATCAAGAAGGGTCCTCTTGATAAATGCCATTATTGTAATGGTATGGGACATTGGAAAAGAAATTGTTCCAAATACCTTGGTGATATTAAGGCTGGAAAGATTACTCCAGTAGGTAAATGACTATCCTTCTTTTATGTTTCTAATTCAACTATGGTATTATGATGCAAAGTTGTGATAATGTATCTCCCTTTTTTATTGTAAATAGGGCCTCCACCAAGCAAAGACAAGGGAAAGGAAAAGCAAGCATGAGAAATCATCAAGAAGCTAGGGATAACTTTCATGGAGCTTTGCTTTTCATTGTCTTATTTTAAATTATGTTTTGGATTTTAGAACCTTAAGTTTCCGTGTTCGACATGGAGAGGTATTTTGGATAATGGGTTGTATTTACGATAATGGTGACTTGGTTTGCAACCCAAGTCACCCGTTTTATCATTTTATCCTTTTGTTCTAAAATTCATGTTTAAATGCTTGTTCTTAGAATCATATAACTTAAAGTGATCTAATAGACAAATATAATGACGGGTTTCATTATATGTCCACATGTTTAAGGCTTGTGTATGATCATTTATAAAGCGATTTTGAGTCTATGAACTCTCTTAAAGGAATGTCAATCACCAAGTACACTTACGAAATCTATAACTATTAGTCAATCTATGAGATAGTTCTCCTTATACTTCAAATCATTATTTGTGTCTCATATGCTATCTTTGAATCTATAGTGTATTTATTCTAAAGATAGAGTGGGAGAAAAATGAGGACACAACACACAAGACAAGATAAAAAGTAGATCTATTGTGTAAATGAAGATCTACGCAAGAAAGAATGATTTGAATGAAGGTATATCTATTTACATAGTATACCAAATAGATGAGATCTATGGTCTCAAGTAAGTTCTATATGACAAAAGAGACCAAGTGAAGTAATCGAAAGAACATATTCTTATGATAACTACACGAGGACACCAAAAGAAAGTTTTGGAACAAAATGACTAATTTAAAGTCTTAACAAGTTTTTGACTAAGTTTATGATAAATTTTGACCAATAGTTTCAACCTTGAGATTTACTTAAGAGCCTAAATGAATCAATGTAATATCCTAGTAATAAGCGATATTTATCACTAGAAGTTTCAAGGATTGATATACCGATATCTCCAATAGCCAAAGTTTTAAACCACGCAGATTTCATTACTTAACCTCATTATGAAAATGGATTGGTTAAACATCCTTCTAAAAGGGATATTTTGAAGGATGTGTATTAGATATTACTTATATTTAATAAATGACATTGCCACACATCATTATGACATGAGTGTGTTAGAGATTTAAAATCTCTTTCCGTAAGGTTAAAATGAGACCTCTTCGAAATAGGTATTTTGAAGGGATATGATGGGAACATATATGGTTTTATCTTAATAACTTGGCAATGAAATTTATATTTCAATTCTTGAAAAGTTTCGATTGAGAAGTCAATTTCGAAATATGTGGAATTGAGTGGGAGTTAGAAAATTATCATGTGAAGACATGGAATTTAGTGGGAGCTATCATCCTTTGAATGTATACAACTCACAACTCATTAAAGAATGACGAACTAACACCTTCCTTCATAGAGGAAGTTTTGAGTTTTCAATTCTGGATGAAAATGGACTATGATGAATCCAATTACATCAAGGGATATTGGATAAGTATTGGGAGATACACATCGGATCAACAGAAACATAGGTTATTCATCTAAATGAAATGGAATTGCCATTAGCAGTCATGGTCGTTCCTTGAACCTAAATATAGTTGATGACATGATTATAAGTTACTAATGTTTCCGCCATTAGAATGATCATGCACATGTCCCATGGTGAATCATATGCATAAGAGCATGATGATTCATTGGTAAGCCACAATAGAAACGTCATGAATTCTCAAGTAGAATCCGATGAGCGATTTCGGTGTTTGTCAGAATGCTCTTATATGTGTCAAGAGGTTGCGCATATTAATGAAAATCCGAGCACATGTAAGGATTTATGAGAATCTTAAATCTTTCAAGCCTAGAAAGAGAAATAAGAAGTTTTGGAAAGATACTTAGTTGAATAAGAAGTTACTCAAAACTAATCTTTCCTAACTATGCTAGGACTTGTGAGAAGTGCTAGGCTAATCATCTTGTCAAATTGTTGCAAGATTCTGCAAAACATATACCTAGTGCATTGTGTGTGGATGGAGTACTTGATCAGTACAAGTTATATCATTCACCACAAATTCGTTCGTTATGTGATAATCGATAAGGAAGTTCTTTCAAGATAAAGAACCAAAACCGAGGTCGGGAACCTTGATGTGTACTTGGTAAGATTCATGCTATGAGAGAGAACATGAATGTAAAGGAAAATGAGATTATAAGAAGTTTGAACGCATGGACACATGGCATGTTAAACTTCTATTGTAATCAATAAGTGTTTACACTTACGATTTGCATCACAAGGTTGTAATATGGTATTGACTACCCGAGTGTGATGTGGACATTTGTCGTTTGAGTTATTATTAACTCACCTTGTACATTGTTAAATCCAAACGGGTTGTGGAGACAATTGAACTCCGTTAAAGTGAACATGGATTAACATTGTATTTGCCCATATTTACTTACATGAGGTGACGTCTCGAAGTGACTAGAGTGTGATACGATTGATGGCAAGTTCAAGTGCCATAGAGTCATGTGAGATGACTGGTCGATCACATAGGCAGACTGTTAGGAACATTTTGTCGGGCCTAATGACCGCTTATAGAGTTCTGGCAAATTTATATAGCCTGGTCGTGGCGAGAGCTACTATAGTATTCGAATGAGTCGATTCTTTTGACTAAAGACTATTCGCCTAAGATGGCACAGTTTCAGATTAACTTTGATTTGTGTTACTACGACCTTCGTAAATGGGGTCAAATGGGCATATTTTGGGTTATGATGGCTGTGGCTAGTCGAAGGGAATGAGTGCGATAGGAATTGTCCATCCCTAGTCAGGGTTATAACAATATCTCAGGGCCACTCGAGGAGTAATGAACTGGAAATGCGTGGCCATGCTCGGAAGGTATCTATGATAGATAAATCCGGTCAATCAGTTATTCTCCAGATCGAGGAAACCACTCTCGATATGATCACTTGCAAGTACGACCTGAAAGACACCTTGCATTGAGTGGGAGATAGTAATAGGACAAGAGAATTGGTGACGCACACTTGTCGAGGACAAGTGGGAGATTGTTGGAATATGTGTCCTCCGACAATAATGCGATCACGACTGTTGATCATGATGATCACATGTTTAAGTCTCATTATAAAGAATACAATTGGGAAGTAATATTTTACTGTCAACTGATCAACATATATCGGTAATGATTGGCTGATTAGAGTTTGACATTACTGTCGTGCGACGGTGGTGATCAGTTGATCCCCTAGGTCATACCTATAGGGCAACACTCTTAATTGATCATTTAATTAAGCGTATAACGTTACGAGTTAATTAAATTACTTGAAAATTAACGGACGATTTTGGAAGTAAAATTTACGTATCACATTGAAATTGATTAAAATGAGATACGGTCTGAGTATTTGAATTGTATCATTACTCAGATGAAATTATTGTTTAAAGAAACAATTAAAATTGAATGAATTATTATAAATACAATTTATTGTGATTTGTAAATTGGTAAAATATTTTGGTACAAGTAATTATGAATTACTAAGTCGATTTTTGTATATGACGTATTTTTATTAATACGTTGATTTTTAATATGTTAAAAATACATAACTAATTTATGTAACATATGACATGTGACATAAGACAAAATTGACAAAAATAAAATGGATTCCATTTTATGTATGTACCGAAATTAAGGGGAGGTTTTGGCTAAAATTGTGTTGTTTAAATTAGTGGAAACATAATCATTCACTAATAGCCTAGCCATGCAACCCTAGTTTGCATTGTGAAGGCAAACAAGAGCATGCATTGGGTCTCCTTTCTTCCCTCCTCTTCCCTCTTACCCGGTTTTACCAAAGAAAAGGCAAAGGGTTTTTGTCTTATATTTTTTGATATACACTACATGCATGAGTGTGCATTATTCATTCATTCTAACTTATCAAAAATTAAGATTTTAGAAAGAGAAAATACTTCCTCTCCTATTCTCTCCCAACCGGTTTTTGGGAGATTAAAAACCAAATTGTTTTGGGTCATTTTTCTACAAGATTAATATTGTACTAGTATCTATAATATTAATTTTAATTAAGAGAAAGCTTTGGGTATAAATCCTTGGGAGAGATCCTACACTTGGGTCTTAGTTCATCCAAAAGGGAAAGCTTAAGAACAAGAGAGAAAGGTGATCTCTCTTGTGCCCATTAAACCGAAAATCACAATGTAAGAACAATGTTTCTTCCTTACAGCTTAGTGTGGTAAGGCCTGCGCTAGTTGCTGAGAGGATGAAGAAGTTGATACAGCAGCGGATTCGCAGCTTTGTGAAGCTCAGAGATGGACAGGATGAGACGGGAATGAGAAACCAGCTGGGTTTCGATTTCTGATTGTTTTTGTTTATTTGAGTTGTGTTTCCAGTTTTGGTAAAGTGTAAATTGGGAATAGTTCATTTTTTAAGTATCAATATACATACTCACATTTCACCTAAAAAAAACAATGTTTCTTCCTTATTTTGTTTTAATGTTTGCATGCATAAGATCAATCATTAATTTTATGACAGATTAAATTATAACATATATGAATATGTAAGTATATAGATCTACTTTTCCTTCAATTACCATATATTTTGATTGCGGCAGTTGTATGCCATTATATTGTATTTTGAATGAGGCGGTTGTATGCCATTATGATTTTTATATTGTGATTATTTAAGATGACTAGTATGGCTCAAACTAGGATGGTTTTACGATCTGCGTATCGTCGTACTTTGTAATAATTTATTTTTCGTCTTGTTATTCGTCTAATGTATTATTATCTTAGTTCATACGATTGCGGGTGCATCGTATTGAAATGTAATAATTTATGGCTTTCTTTTATTTTTATTAGCTAGTTTGTAATTAGTAAAAATAATGTAATTTGAAGACGAAATCCAGAGAAGATGGAGGATGGAGATCCAAAAGATTCAAGGAAGGTTTCATGAAGGATGGGATCCGGTAGAAGCTTTTGGGCCTAGTTAGTTTAGGGGTCATACTAGATCATTTTTTTTGGTAAAATGTGAGTATATCATTATAATAATGCATTAACTATTTCATTATAGCCCATTTCCTTCTACTACTTTTGGCATTCTATACCAACTTCCAATTTTCAATCGAAATTATATTCTAATACATAGCATATCAAGCCATTGCTCGTCTTTACTAGATCATTGTTTTCCTTTATGCTTGCATTTAATTTCGTTTTATACTTGCTTTTATTTATTTTGAATGTTGTTATTCTATTATGACTTCACCGTAGCATATGACCAACATTTGATCCCCAAATTTGAAATATTGAGTCTTATATTTTTCCAAACAACACCTATTAAGGCTTAGAACATAAGTTATAGGTTCTGCCAAAGCAGGGTGTCTTTTGTATTTCCATGAATAATAGGGCGGGTTTATGAAACCTACAAGTTTTGGTTTAACTCTACAAAACTATCAAATGACAAAGTTTTGGGTTTTTAAACAAAATTGGTGTATTAACAAGGTGTTGTTAATATATCAACCAAGAGTTATAAATTGTTAGAATTAGTAAAAGGGTTACTTACCTCAAACACTATTTATTAAAGGCAGGGTCAAAGTCCGTTTAATGAATAGTGGGAGAGGATCTTGGTTAAATGCCTTTAGGGGATAAATTTTTTAAGGGTGTTTAGTAGTTTAAAAGGTTGTTTTAAAATGCTTTGATGAACATTGTTATTTACTCGACTATTTTAATTTTATGTAGATATCATATTTGGTAACAATAACAACAATGCTTTTAATTTGTGCTCTGTCCTTGAGAAGGACAAACTGAATGCTAATAATTTTCTAGTTTGGGAAAGAAAACTGAGAATTTTTCTCAGATGTAAAGGAAGGGAAAATATTCTTGACAACCCTCTTCCCGAACCTCTTACTCCTACAGCCACTCAGGCCGAGAGGTGAGCTCGGCAAATGCTCTTGGACACATCATCTGAAGTGACGTGTTTGATGCTAGCATGCATGGAACCACACTTTCAAAACCGTTTTGATGGTATGGATGCAAATATTTTCATCATGCAACTTAGAACTATGTTTCAGAAGCATGCCAAATTCGAGAGATTCGAGGCTCATCATAAGCTTCTCGAATGCAAGTTAGGGAAGGGAAATCTAGTTGATCCACACGTGTTTATGATGATTGGACATTTTCTGATCATGGAGAAATTGGGTTTCCCATATCCTCAGGAGCTAGCAATTGATATTGTGATCAATTCATTGCCTGAAGGGTTAAAAAACTGTCGTTTGAACTTTTATATGCCAGGAGGAACAACAACATTGTAAGAGTTCGTGGAATGCTGATTCAGGCTGAGAGGAATATCCCTAATGAACCTGAGAAAGAACATAAAGATGTTCTTACGGTTCGAAAAAGGAAATCTTTCAAGAAGGCAGGGGTTAGCCTGAAATTTTCGAAGAAGGACAAAGACAAATAAGTTTCTAAGTTAGGTACTTCGAGAAAGGGAAAAGTCAATCCAAAACAATAATTTGCTGCAGAACACGACTGCTTCTACTGTCAAAAGGTTGGTCATTGGAAGAGAAATTGCTCCAAGTACTTAGAGGATTAGAAAAATGGTGTTTCTATCTCAGGTATTTTTGTTATAAGAAGTGAATTTAGCGACCTCTACTTCTTGGGTATTTGATACTGGATGTGGTTCTCACATTATTTGTAATGTGCAGGGACTAAGAAGAAGTAGAACGCTGGGGAACAGAGAGGTAGATCTTCGTGTTGGCAATGGAGCAAGAGTTGCTGCTTTGGTAGTAGGAACTTATAGTCTTCCTTTACCTTCAAGATTAGTTTTAGAACTTAATAATTGTTATTATGTCTCAGCTATCACTATGAACATTATTTCAGTTTCTACTTTAGATTCTGAAGGTTTTTCATTTACTATTAAGAATAATTGTTGTTCTGCGTATTTAAATGATATGTTCTATGTTTCAGCTAAATTATCAAATGATTTGTATGTTTTGGACTTAGAAACACACATCTATAACATTGACAGCAAGAAACATAAATCAAATGAGTTAAATCCAACCTACTTATGGCATTGTTGATTGGATCACATTTGTTCTAAACGCTTAGAAAAACTCCATAAAGTTGGAATTTTAAAATCATTTGATTTGAAATCATATAATACATGTGAATATTGCTTAATGGGAAAGATGACAAGGTCACCCTTCACAAGGACAAATGAAAGAGCTAATGACATCCTAGCTCTCATACATACAAATGTGTGTGGGCCTATGAGTACATTGGCTAAGGGTGAATATGCATACTTCATAACTTTTACTGATGATGTAAGCAGATATGGATATGTTTACCTCATGAGACATAAGTCAAAATCATTTGAGAAGTTCAAACAATTCCAAAATGAGGTACAAAACCAACTTGGGAAGAAAATAAAAGCATTACGATCTGATCATGGTAGCGAATACTTGACCTAAGATTTTGGTGATCATTTGAAAGATTGTGGAATTATTTCACAATTAACTCCACCAGGAACACCACAATTAAATGGAGTTTCAGAACGGAGGAATCAGACTTTATTAGAAGATATGGTACGATCAATGATGAGTCTTGCTGATTTACTAATTTCATTATGGGGTTTCACATTAGAAACTGCAGTATTCACACTTAACAGGGTTTCGTCCAAAGTAGTAGATAAGACCATATGAGATATGGACTAGAAATGCACCAAAGTTATCTTTTATGAAGATATGGTAATGTGAAGTTTATGTAAAACGTGTAATTTCTGATAAACTTTCACCCAAATCTGATAAGTGTCTATTTGTGGGTTATCCCAAAGAGACAAATAGGTATTACTTTTACAAACAAAGCGAAAACAAAGTGTTTGTTGCTCGTGATGGTGTCTTTTTGGGAAAAGAGTTTATTTCCAAAAAGTCAAGTAGGAGTAATATATATCTCGAAGAAGTCCGAGATGAGCAGCAAATGGATGAGGTGACACAACATGACAACACCGTAAGGAATGTCGTGTGTGCGACCCACATCCCCTCAGCCGCCCCATCTGTTGTTCCCCAACGTAGGACTAGTAGAAATCCCGTTCCGTTAACGAGATATAATGATTTCTATTTAACGAAAAGTTCTGAAATAATGATTTTGGAATTTGAGGAACCTACTAGTTACAAGGATGCTTTGGTGAGTTAAGACTCTGAAAGATGGCTTGAGGCCATGAAAACTGAAATGGATTCTATGTCTGAGAATCAAGTATGGGACATAGTTGACTTGCCTGATGGGGTTAAACCCATTGGTTGTAAATGGATTTTCAAATTGAAAAAAGATAAAGATGGAAAAATTAGTGTTTTCAAGGCTAGGCTCGTGGCGAAAGGTTTTAAGCAAATTCATGTTGTAGACTATGATGAGACCTTCTCACCAGTAGCTATGTTAAAATATATCAGAATAATTCTAGCGATTGCTGCCTATTATTATTACGAGATATGGCAGATGGATGTCAAAACCGTTTTCTTGAATGGGTTCTTGAAAGAGGACGTGTACATGTCACAACCATAAGATTTTGAAGATCTAGGAAATCTAGGAAAGGTATGTAAGCTTAAGAGGTCTGTATATGGACTTTAGCAAGCATCAAAGAGTTGGAACCTTAGATTTGATGAGGCAATCAAAGAGTTTGGTTTTCTCAGAAATGAAGAGGAAGCTTGTGTACACAAGAAGTTAAGTGGGAGTAGCATAGCTTTTATAATCTTGTATGTGGATGACATACTACTCATAGGTAATGATGTATTCATGCTTGAATTAGTCAAGGAATGGCTTAAACATTGTTTTTCTATGAAAGACTAAGGAGAGGCAGAGTATAAGTTAGGAATCAAGATCTGTGGAGATAGATTGAAGAAAAACATTAGACTAAGCTAAGAGACTTATATAGATAAGGTTCTTGCTAAGTTTAAATTAGAAAACTCTAATAGAGGTTTCATTCCAATTCAGTATGGCACATCACTTGGTAAGACTCAGTGTCCCAAAACCCCTTATGAGATAAAGCGAATGATTAATGCTCCCTATGCTTCAGCGGTAGGTTCCATTATGTATGCCATGATGTGTACTCGACCAGATGTTGTGTATGCTTTGAGCATATGTAGCAGATACCAGAAGAATCCTGGTGAAGCGAATTGGATAGCAGCGAAGAACATCCTTAAGTACTTGGGAAAGGACAACTACGTGGTATACGATTGAGGTGATGAGTTGGTTGTTACTAGTTACACAAATGCGAGCTTCCATAGTGGCTTAAGATGACCTCCGCAGTTAGTGTGGTTGCACTCTTTGTCCCAATGTAAGAGTGGTGAGCTGGAAGAGTTCTATGCCCTCGCAGCTTCTTGATGTGACCATAATTAGCGCATATTTAGCCCCCGAATTAGCCTTGTTCCCATGCTTTTTAGTGCATATTTGGGTCATTTATTGTCTTTAGTTCTTTGTTTTGCATATTTTTTGAGATTTTGATCCCTTGGTAGGAAAGGAGTGCAAATCTTGCATTTTCGTGGCAAAACGAGGCTAATTTGATCGAATCCAATGACCAAGCATCAAGGAGAGACAAGATTAAAAGGCCTTTATACATATTATAGTAGATGAGCAATTTTGAGAAAGGATCCTTGAGTCCCCAAGGAAATCCTCAAGGAATTTATGAAGAAAAGGGAAGAAAAGAAGAAGAAATATTGCTGAGGTACAATCCGTGCGGTTTCTCCACAATCCGCCCGTCCTCCACAGCACAATCCGTGCGTTTTCCTCCAAAGACGCTGGGGTTTGCAGCCACCAGAATCCGCCCGGATTCACCTGAAGACGCCCGTGTTCCACCGCCAGAATTCGCCCGTCCCGACTCCAAAACGCACGGATTCCTGTACAGCGCAATTTCGTCTTCTCCAAGCTACAAAGAAAGAAGCACTTCCTTCGAAAAATACCGGCTCCTCCCTGCTCAATCTAAAAAGTGTAATTACTAGTTTAGCCTTTAGTTAACCCTAATGCATCCACCTAATTTCCACTATAAATACCCCATTAGTCTAATTAGAAGAGCATGTTCTTCTTATCAATTATTAGAGTAGTTAATATCAATCAAATCTCTCTTTAGTATTGTAATCAACAATTAATCAAGTTCTACTACAGGTTTTATTTCCTTAATCTCTCTTTTGTTCATCCTTTATTTTGGGTAATTGAAGATTATTTGGGTTATTATTGGGAGATTGACAACCTCTCAATCAAGCATCAAGTACTTCTTTTATTCTTTGCTATATTATTGGAATCATTAGTAGGTATAATTCTCTTAATCCCTCTTTAATTATTGTTAATTACTTTCATTTATTCATCATGTTTCCTTTTGTTGGTATGATTGACAACCTTGCTAGCATGATCAACATGATAATGAGTGAGTAGTCTCTTAGCTAGGGTTAATGGGTACTTAGGGGAAACCAACATGGGGAATGATTCATGCTTAAATTAATATGCTTTCATGGTTTATTTGCTTGCTTGTTTTGATCTCAACTCATGCACATGTTATGTTTGATGAAATGTGAGCCTATGAATCCTTGCATTTTTTACCCATCACCTATCTTTTCAATGAGACTTTTAAGACATAAACCAACTCGAGTCTCATTAGACCATGCATGTTGTTGAGTAGGGAAGACTAAGTCGACTTGTAGCTGTTGTACAATCTAATCGATTCGGCTCCGGGACCCAAACTTTCCTAGGATTGTAAGATATAACCCAACTCAATCAATCACAACAATAATTGCTTGCTTATAATTTGAGAACATGTTTCTATGATCAATTCCCATGAATCCCCTATGACCCCATGACACCCTAGTGCTTTTTATCAATTGTTTACAACCCTTTTAATTCATCTTACTTATTTACTTTCTTTGCAATTTAGTTTAGTGACCTTCTACATCAACCCAAATTGTGACACCCCTAAGACACCACTAGTTTCAATAGAAATCTCATCTCAATTCCCGTCCCTTGGGGTCCGACCTTTACTTGCCTCTTTACTAATTGTAGAGTTGTTTGTGAAGATATAAATTGTGTTTTGATTCGGACGTGACCCAACGACCACATCTATTTAATTGTGAACATGAAACGGACCGATCACTTCTATGTCTATAGCCTAGTATATAACAGCGACAAATGCAACAAAGGAGGTTATTTATAAGGTTCACACCAATGTAAATGTCGCAAACTCATTTGACTAAACTTACTCCACAACCTAAGTATGAGAGTTATACTAGGTCTATTGTGATTAAGCCAGTGGGATTTTGGCATTAAAATTGTTATTGAGGAAATACAATTATTATATTAAAAACATGGTTGATGTTTTGGAATGTTCATGTATAATATAATGTTAATGTCTTATTTAATTGTTGGTTTAGTATTAAATAAAATGTCCAAAAAGCATATAATTTCTCTATAGGATTATCATAAGTGTTTTGATAAATGGAAAACTATCAGTGAACAGAGATCGCAACTTAATTCTTACTCTAGTCAGTATCACTAAATTGGACATAACTGATACAACGAAAGACTAGCATGAGATTGTTTGATAGCGCAATTCCATTTGCTATATATGGGAACACGGGGATGTTCACTCAATCGATGGATATATTGGATATATTGAGACTTGACCAAAATAGATTCTGAAGTAGAATCAAAATATATATTTAGTGGATTCCTTTTATATGAGTATATCATTCCAGCCATGATATGATTAGTTATGCATTGACACTGTTAAACGCCGCGCCGTAAAATGAGGCAATAAAGGTAATAGTCATGGTGACAAAGAATTGAGTGGGAGTTTTGATGATACAAGATTTAATAAGTCCTCCTATACAATAGGGTTGGTGTGTAGGCCTCTTGATGCGCAAGTACAGACACCTCGTTTCTACACCTTACGCCAACTACCAAGTGATGATTGGGCCGCATGTTTATCACGCGGAGCGATTTATGACATTTTGTATGTTCGTCGACAAGTGATAGCTCAAACAGTCTAGTCAACCTCATGGTCGTCATCTACGCACCGATACGGTCGTTTGGACAGTAATTAGAGTACATTTGAAGTCCGGGTAAAAAACCGTTTCCATTTTCGAAAACCGTCTTAAGCCGAGTCCGAATGTTCTAGAATTTAAGTCCTAAATATTTATTTTTTATAATTTTAAAACTCGAAAAGATCTTCTTTATGGAATAACGAAGCATAAATCTTTCCTAATTCCGAAACTAAACCGCGTAAATCTTTCTTGATGGGGAGGAAACCACCCGAGAGAAAACACAGCAGAAGCTGCGCCTCTTGGAAAGGTCGCAATTCCTGCTGCGCCTCTTCTTACAGTGCTTTTTCCCCAGTTTCCCGAATCTTTCCTGATTTCTTTCCTAATCCGACATTTTCCGAAATTCCTCCTCGTGATTAGTATAAAAAGAGGCCTCCGCCTCACATATTTTTCACCTGAGTGTCCGCCCTTCTTTTCTCCCTTTTGCATTCTAAGACCGTACTTTTGCTTTTCGATGCCTACGTGCTTGCTCTACGTGACCACGTAAGCTCAGATCATTCTGAGTACCAGTCATGTTGCATAGACCGATCCACTTGACCAACCCCACTTAATCAACTAAATTAATTGTTTTAATTTATTTTTCAAGGGCACTTGCAATCATACATCGAGTCGAGAAATCACTATACGACAACTTAGTTAATCTAACTTCGTTAAATATGTAAGTCTGAGGGTGTAAATCCCATTTAATTTTGTATTTATTTTCTGTATATAACTTATGTAACAATTTATATCATAAATATGCTCAAAACCATTTTCAAAACATGTTTTTTTAAACCGTCGAGAGAAAGACCGTCGAGAAGAATCGCATCAGTAGATGCACCTTCTGGAATAGTCGCAGCATCTGTTGCGCCTCATCCAGAGGCTCCTTGTCTGTTGCTGCTCTTCTTCTTCTTCTTCTTCCTCGATTATCTGTTGGCCGTCCTTCTCTCTTTTCTTACTCTCTTTTCTTCAAATTCTCATGTTTTCTAGGCTTTCTATTTGTTTTATAAAATCCTTTTCAATTACTTGTGGCTTAAATCCCATATAATTAATATTTGCGGGTTTTTCGTCATCTTATTCAAACCGGGATTTTAAAGGTTCGATTCTCCCATATCGAGTCCTTAGAATGCGTCTTTTGTACGTGATTTTCTTTACTTTCCAGTTTCATCAATCTAACCCGTTTTCGTTCGTTTTGAAGTTCAAAGTTTCAATCTTTATAAACCCGACATTGTATAATTGTAACCATGTAAACCACCATTATATCTTGTTTAACTCGTGCTTTAATCTGACATATGACGATCTTCAGTATACATAAACATGTGAAATCACTTCCACTTGAGTCGAATATCAATAATTAATTTAAATTAACCAACGTACAACCACCAATCTGCGGATCTGACTTTCACGGTCGGAACCCAGCTCAAGAACAGACGCAAGTTCTGATGCGCCTCTTCCAGAGGACGCAACGGTTGCTGCTCCTGTTCTGCGTTGGTTTCTGCTTCAAAACTCGTCTAGTCGTAACATAGGCTCTCTAATTAGGATTCTAATCGACTATTATCCATATTATCACTATTTGACATATTTTCATATTTCAATTTTCTTTGTTTCTTTTATTTTATTTTCTTTTCAAATCCTTCCTTTTGAGCGTATTTATGACGTAAATTCAAATACCCATTGTAATTTATTTATTTCTTATTTTTTTGTTATTTATAATATTTCATATTTAACTTGTATGATTTATTTACTTTGCATTCACATGTAAATCAATTTAAATTCCAATCTTGACTTACTTGAGTGCTAAACTATTTGTCAACCGACATAGTCTAATTTCACATGATTGGTTTAAAACGTTGGATGTTGCATTGTATGCATACAATTGACAACATATCAAATATAGATAACTTCTCTGATCATTAGTAGAGGCTGCTATAGAGGCGGGCGGGATTAGGTGTTAAAATAAAGAGCTTCCTAATACGTACCCTCACCCCTTATTCAGATATCTGTGTGAATCCATGTTCATTGGCATCGCGAGAGTCATTTTAGACATAGAATGCTAAGGGTAACAGATTTCTTAGTTTTCATGTCACTACTTTGTGTCTTGATATGGCACGAGGTATTCGAACGGTTCCAAATTTTCATAAAAATTGGTGGCGACTCCACAAATGCAGGCTTGGTCGAACCTTTCACTAGTTTCAATGCCTCACAAATCGGTAACGGCCCATGACGTGCATTGGCCTTTCGCTAGGGTTCCATTTGAGAAGTGCCGCCGCCTCGATAGCAAAGCACGAGTTGCCGCGCGGCACAGGTGGCCTGTGTCTATAGTTTGGCGACTTCGCTGCGGATGATAAACTTAGACTAAGTCTAGTGTTACCTAGGGTGAAACTTGAACAAGGTTATGTAATAGTTTATATGAGACAGTTGTCAGTTTTCATTACTCAACCTTCTTAGCTCATTTTAGCCAGCCTTCCTAGGCTTCTAACCGAACCAATTCGACCAATCGTCCCATCTAGATGGTGCAAATTTCTATTTGTGCCCAATGCTGGACAACGAATGACGTCAACCATACCACGATGCTTACTAATATTTGTATCAAAAGCTTTCACTACTTGAGTGAATGGACTAGGAACCGACCTTACTCATGTTTGGCAAAGACCTCTCCACAGACCAGGGTTTGATAGCTTGGTATAACAACCCACCCTTTAAACCAAAACCTTCTAAAAAGCACTCAGCATACCGTTATAATGCCCATGCCTATGCTTGTAGCTTGTATGTTATCACCTTTTGTAAACAAAACCATTTTCAAAAAAAAAACCTTTCTTCAAATATAAATATAAATCTTTCAAAAGTGGAATAAATAGCGCAAAGTCAATAAAAGCAAGTCGAAAATTTGTCAAAATTTCAAAAGGTCTTAAGTATTACACTGTCATTTTCAAAGTCACTGCAAGTCAGCACTCCTACAATCACACACAATGGTTGTCTAGGATAACTTTTCAAAATCAACATTTTCAAAATCCGTCACTTGACACAAAGGACACTCACATTTTTTTAGGTCATGACACGAGTCCTTATTTCCTTCGAGTATGTGTGCAGTGTGGTCAATTGTGTTTTAATTTGCCGTCGGTTCTTATCCTCAGTCCAAGATGGTCGGAAATAACGAAAGTCAAGGAAGCGTTCAAGTTTAACCCGATGGTAATGGTAGTAATAAAGTCTTTGGTGCACTACTCCGACTCCAAGCAAGCCAAGATGTCGCATATGCTCGTCTCCAAGCGATCGAAGGACGCATTGTGGCGGTGGAAGCCAAACTCCCTCCTGCCGATGGTCCTATTCCTGACATCCCGTTGCGCGACGATCCTCCACCCTTTGAAAAACCTAAGATCAATCCTCCAATTTTCACTGAAGTGGAAAAACGACTTCAATATCTGGAAGAGAAACTAATGTACCTCAAAGGGGATGGCATTTACAGAGAAAATAGCCAAAAGTATGAAGCAGTGAATGCACAACTACCAACCAACTTCAACATGACTGACATCCCGGTGTTTAGGGGCACGAAAACCCTCTAAGCCTTATTCTTACTTTCAAAGACTACATGTCTATCAAGGGAATTAAGCAAGAGATGTTCCTAACGATCTTTCCTTCATCTCTCAACACCGTTCCCAAGCAGTGGTACTACCCTCTAGACCACAAGAAAATTGCTACTTGGGATGATGCTGCTATCGAGTTCACGAAATAGTACGCAGATAATGTTGAGATCCAAGTCAACATGCGCACCCTAGACGTCCTCAACCAGAATGAAAAAGAAGGTTTCAATAACTTCCTAAGTAGGTGGAGAAAGACTAGTACTCAACTGGTTGAGCGTACAGATCAGGCGACTCTTATGGAGAAATATGTGGACAATCTAAAGCCTATCTATTCAAATCACTTGAGGTACAAAAATATCAAAACTTTTAGAGATTTAACAGTGCTGGGTACAAGAATCGAAGACGATATTCGCAAAGGACACTTGTCCAAAACTGTATGGCGCGGATATCAAGGCTCAAGATCAGCTAGAAGTCGTTCCTACGGTTCCACTAGCAAAACTGATGACGTCCATCTCATCGAGTCATCTAAGAGAAAAAAACACCAAGGAAGTTCACTGACATTGGTGACACATACTCAAATACGGTAAAAAGGTTGTCAAAATAGGGCAGAATCCAACCAATAGGACCCACACCTGACCCAGCAAATAAATCTAAATTCTGGGATGGTAACGCTTATTGTGAATATCACAGGGTAAAGGGCATGACACAGAAAACTGTTATAAGTTGAAGAATGCTATTCAAGACATGATTAAAGATAGAACGCTTGCCTTTCCCTCCCCCAAGTAAGCCCAACAACACAAAGAATCTTCTTGGAATTTTGATGATATCTGACGAGGAATCCACCTTGGATTGCTCACACCTTATCTCTCCAGACGAAGATGAGATCAATATGGTTGACCACGGAGAAATCTACTCTACAATTGCACCTACTATTGCAAATTTTGTCGCATGGGCAAAATGCGTGAGTAGACAAGTTGCTGAACTAGAGAATGTTGTGTCATCCCTACACAATCCCAACGTCTCAACTCAAGAAGAGAAAGCCACGCAAATGGCCATTAATCTATCCCACGAATCTACAATACAAGAAGTCATCATGGTAGTTGACAATTTGGTTCAACAAATTATGAATCTAAAGGCCGAAATTCTGCATTTGAGAGAGCTCAACGCTGTGATTGGCGTTTGGACAGACGTGTAGATACCCAGTATTTGCTGAGACTCCAACAAACACCCGATGATTATCGGACTACAACATGTTTTGGGATCGCAGCGTTTGATCGACAGTTTGTGTACAACTTTATGTCGGAAAACTTAAAACGATTTCGAAAACAAAACATTTCAAAACATTTCAAAAATACCTGGATTGTTTAATGCACGACGACGTGGTCGCAATGACGTTAACTAGAGTCAAAACCGACACCGGACCAAAAACCGACTCAAAAATTCAAATCCCGACTCCAACAACGAGTCAAACCGAGTCAACCACAAAAACAAAATATCTTCAAGCCTTCTATGCTAAGTTTTCCCGGATTCATGTTGGTCAAGTACCAAACATGTGACTACAAAACCTAGGATAGAACAAATCATGATTGCGATTGTTGTGATAGTGACAACACAACTCGAAGTGCCGCGACATGGCTCGCGCCTCTTTGAGCAGGCCAGGTGGCCACGTCGCTCAAAACTCACACAACCACTCATTCTCCTATAAATACCCCTCAAATGCCACACATTTGAGACTTACGCGAGTGTCCGCCCCCTCTTTTCTACCTTAAAATTCACGACTCGACTTCTAAAGTCCCAATCCGACGCGTGTTTACGACCTACCGATCGTAAACACAAGCCTTACCCATTGTTTGGTACCGTCATCGTGCATTAAACAACTTGACCTACCACTTCGACCACTACACCATCACTAAACTTTTAAAACACTCTTTACTTACCAAAACGGTTTTAAACCGAGTTTTTTCCGATCAAACAAGTTGTTACACTTACGTCGGTTACTCGCCATAACCAAACATGTAAGTATGAGGGTGTAAAAATCCTCTTTTATTATGTTTTCATTTTCTTCATGACTTTAACATGCTAAAACATGCATAACATGAACCAAAACATGGATAAACGAGCCAAAACCGATTTTTGGTCTGAGGCAGAAGTCCCTTAGGTCGCAAAATGGCTCGCGCCTAAATGAGGTGCTCAGACCAGAGATCAACCGTGTTTATTCTCGTCATTTCCCTCAACCCATTTCTCATATTTGTAATCGGTTTTTACCATTTCAAGTATTTTCGAAACCTTTTTGTTTCATTTCACATGTTTTAACCATAAAGCATATTTCACCCTTGGTTCTTCATACCATGACGGTTAAATCCGTGTTTCGGTGATAATATTTGGTTAATGACATTTAAAAGGTATTTTAAAGCCTTTTATTTCGTTTCTTTACATTTTCAAGCAAACATATTAGTCACCAACACAAAATCATCCTTGGTTCTACATACCATGCCGGATTTTAACCCGGGTACGATGACGAGTATCGACTAATTACATTCAAAATGGACTTAAAACAACTAGTCCACAATCATTTTCAAAACTATTCATGTCAAGTTTGTCAAATCGAACCCGACACCGAATATTATCAAATAATGATGATTATTCGAGTCTAGTTCTTCAAATCGACAAATGCGGTCTAAACGACCCTTTCAAAACCAAACCGGGTTCAAATACCCATTTTTAACCTGTTTTTAACGTTTTCTAAAAAGTCAGAACACGGCATACAACCATTGGCTAACCCGCGCCTCAAGCAGGCCTTTTCTTCCTCATTTTCAAAACCAGAGGAAGGCCCCTTACACCGCCGGCTGGCTCGCGCCTCTTATAGCCGTCTAGTTTAGGGCCTGTTCCCTTCGAGCATTAGTCTAGGACGATCCCAACTCCGGTTAACCCGGATATAGGACGGATCAGATGACTATTCGATTATTCAAAACCATATTTTCAAAATGCCTTACCAAGACAAACGGATCATGTTATGCACCCTAAACCTAATACGGTAAATGGATATTTAATTTCCGTCTTGCATGAAAATCAATTATTAATCCAACTCGACATCTTATACTTGATACGTGGATTAAACCAACCGAATTAGAAAGCTCTCACATGTTAGGTTTAAATTATTGGATGCGCATTCATGCATTTAAACCGTTTTATCAACTTTTGCATTCAACCAACCAAGATCGATCAGTAGAGGCCGATAAACACGGGCGGGATTGGGTGTCTGATTAAATGGCTTCCCAATACGTACCTTCACCTCTTACTCAGAAACTTTGGATAGTGGACGACCTTATCCAGGGCGTACGAGAGTCATTCTAGAGATAGAATGCTAAAGAGGGACGATTTCCTTATCTTTAGTACCTATGTCAAACGCTGCTTTGTGCTTCGATTTAACCGAGGTATAAAGTGGAATTCGAACGGGTTCCAGGCATCCCACAAATGCTTGGTGGCGACTCCGAACATCTCTAATCGTTTCGAGACCCTTACCGAGACGAAACCGACCGATCTAAAATGATCCGGTCGAAGGCATTTTTACGCCGCCGAGTGTGGCTTTCAAAAGACCGCTATACGTCCACAGATTGGCCGGGCGTGTAGGTGGGCCATGTCCACAGATTGGCGACTCCGCTGGGAAAAACTAGGACACTTCCGTCTTTGTGATCCCTAGATGGTGAGATTCGAACGAGGTCTTGGTTGGAATGCATTAATTGATATTACGGTCACGGTCGGGTTCCTTGTCCTGGCCCACAACCTAACCCTTTTCGACCAATTGGCTCGTCCCGTCGGCGTGAGTTTTCTCATCCCCGCGTTTCGAATCCCGATTGAGTCAAGCATACCATTGACGTTACACATTTCTGTTTCGTCAAAGAGCTTTCATCACTTTCGAGCACGAGGCTAGGGCACCCTCCTTACACATTTTGTTTGGATTGGTATCTCTCTCGCAAATCAGGGTTTGATTGCTTGGTGTGTAACCCACCCTTCTAAGCCAAAACCCGTGTCAGCATGATGCATAATATAATGAACTGTGAGTGATTATATGCTATTTGATCATAAGTCCTTCCGTGTCATTTTCAAACTTTCAAAAACCCCCTTTTCGCGCCATTAAAATGGCCATTTCAAAACTCGGTCTTTCGCCGACCAATGCACGCCTTTCTAGGCCGTCGTAATGACGATTTTCAAACCCGGTTTTGTATAACCATTTCAACACGTCTTTCTAGGCCGTCGTAATGACGATTTTCAAACTCGGTTTCGTATAACCATTCCAACACGAATTTCTAGGCCGTCGTAATGACGATTTTCAAACTCGGTTTTGTATAACCATTTTACCACGCCTTTCTAGGCCGTCGTAATGACGATTTTCAAACTCGGTTTTGTATAACCATTTCAACACGCCTTTCTAGGCTGTCATAATGACGATTTTCAAACCCGGTTTCGTATAACCATTTCAACACGCCTTTCTAGGCCGTCGTAATGACGATTTTCAAACCCGGTTCTGTATAACCATTTCATATCACCTTTTTACGCCGTTATAATCGCCGCGTCTAGACACGGATTTAAACCCGTTTCGCGCCGACAATGGTTTTCTTTTAAACCCCGAGAAAAGCACACACCCTTTTCTCGAGACACTTTCGGGATCCCGAGGACCATGCACCGTCCCCGAGACCTCTTCAAACATTTCAAACCCGATTTTCAAAACATACAATTTTGAATTTCAAAACCGTCTTGGGAAACAATGCACTGTCTTCCGAGCCGACTCAAACTCAAACTGTCTTTTGCAAATAAACTTAAGACAAACCCTTTTCAACTGATCGACTTGCGGAGATTTCTATCTTCGGAAGCCGCTCATTAAAGCGACAAATAAATCTTTTTGAAAATTTCTATTTTCGAAAACTTCAGTCCACCATTCCAATTCCGCCTCGTGTCTATCGAGTCAAAGAAAACGTACTTATGGGTCTTTACTTATGAGTCGTCTCACCACGAGACCCGTCCAATGACGTCACGCCTGTCATGATTGGACTCGTGTCAAAGGTTCGGTCAAACACCGTCACGTCATAAATCGAGTCAGCACCGAGGGACCACACACGGTCACCCTGTCTTGTTGATTCGATCTTTGTCTCATCCTTTGTGTTGTCTGCGTTCAGTCTTGGAACCGTGTCGGATTGAGTTGTAATGTGAGCCGTTTTTTTTGCCTCAGAGCCATGGCCCCGTCTTCAACTTCGTCTGTCAACCACAACAACAATGATAACAACAGAGATGTCACAACTGATCAGCTAGCCAGCCCGCTCACCTCTCTTAAGGTCACTCTGGATCGCGCCGAGACCCGTATCGACGCCCTCGAGAACAAGGAAATTAGGGAACATAATACCCCACCTCTGACTGAAATTGAGAAGAGGCTGAAACTCTTGGAAGAACAACTCCTAGCCCGGGGTAACAACATCCACCTTAAAAATAACCGAAGGTTAGAGCCTGTTGGGGACCAGTTACCTGACAACTTCACCCTGACTAATGTGCCTAAGTTCAAGGGAGTGGAGGACCCGCTCAACCACATTCGTGCTTTCAAAGACTACATGGCCATCAAGGGGGTCAAACAAGAGCTTTTTATCAGAATCTTCCCATCCTCTTTGGAGCCGATTCCTCGCCAATGGTACTACTCCTTGGACCCGAAAAACCTTACCACTTTAGATGAGATCGCAGTTGAGTTTGCCAAACAGTATGCCGACAAAGTCGAAATCCAGGCCAACACCCGTACTCTCGGGGTGTTAACCCAAAACGACAAGGAAGGATTCACTGAGTTCCTAACCCGTTGGAGAAGGGTGAGTACTCAGTTGGTCAGTAAGCCGAGTGAATCAACTCTGGTGGAAAAATTTGTCAACAACCTCCGCCCGGTTTATGCCAACCTGCTGAGGTATCAAAATATCAAAACTTTTCAAGATCTACAGATTCTGGGGACACGTATTGAGGACGACCTCCGAAAGGGTGTCTTAGCAAAGACCACTGGCAGGGGTTATCAAGGATCCACCTCAACCGGATCTCGCCCTTACGGTCAGACAAAGAAGATTGATAAGGTCAACCTCGTCGAACCATCTGTCAAGAAAACTTAACGCCCCCAGAGAGTGTTCACCAACATAGGGTCGACTTATGCAAGTGCCTTGAAAAGGCTCATGGACCAAGGGAAGTTACAACCGATTCGGTCCCACCCCAGACCTGGCCGACGCCAAGAAATCACGATTTTGGATCCCCAACGCCTACTGCCAGTATCATCGAGGGAAAGGGCATGATACGGAAAATTGCTTCAAACTCAAGCACCTCATTCAGAACATGATTGAGAAAGGAGATTTGCCCATACCCCCACCAACTAAGCCGAACAACAAGACGAATTCTCTAGGAATTCACGCCATCTCTGACGATGAGCCGACCCTAGACTGCTCTCATCTCATCTTGCCAATTGACGACGAGGTGAATGTTATGGAAAAGGATCCTTCAGACGAAGTGGTCGTATTCAGTGCTGCCACCATGCTCACTATGTTTCAGCAAGTTGAAGAGGCCATAGCCAGCCTCTCTGAGAGAATCACCCGACTCGACGACGCCTACCGTCGACTCATCTTCAATCCCCCAACACCGCGTCCGATGGATAATTCCCCAAGCATTCAAAACTACCCATCCCAGGATGGATTGCTCCCGCGATCATTCTGGCATAGACCTCACGAAAATCACCATCAAAATAATCACCCTCAAAATAATTACCCTCAAAATAACTACCCCCATAAAAATCGTCCGCCCAAAAACATTCCCCACAAGAACTACCCACCGAGGAATACCCCTCCAAGGTATCCCCGAGACCCTGAAATTAACGGCATATGGCGGGATGATGTTGAGGATGTCTATATCCTCCCAGGGAAGGTAAAGCGGACGAAGAAAATCGGACATCTCACCCGGTCCGGACGTCCCTATCAAAATCCGAGCAACCCAACGGTCGTTCCAACAACGAATGACCAAATCGTCCCGGAAGCGGACACTCAACCAAAGGCCCCCGAGAACTCAATCCTGAAACAGCTCCAGAAAGAAAAAGCCGAAATCTCAATTTGGCAACTGATCGCAGCGTCTTTTGAGCACCGACAGGCCTTAATGCAGGCCTTGGGAAAATTAATAGTGCCCTCCACCTCTTCCCCAGAAGAAATAGTGGCGCACATGACAAGGGACACTCCTGATCTGAGTAACCTGGTCGTCTTCTTCGACGAGGATATCCCTCTGTTCGGAGCCAATCATAACCTGGCTCTGTACATCACCGTACAATGCCTCCAGAAAAATATACCCATGGTCCTCGTGGATGACGGTTCCACCGTGAATGTCATTCCTCTCAAAACTGCCCACAGGCTGGGTATCAAGGAATCTGATCTAATCCCAACGAATCAAGGAGTACGCGCCTACGACGGCACTCGTCGCAAGGTCTTTGGGCTAGTCACTTTGGCCGTCGCAACCGGGCCACTGGAAAGGCAAACCAGTTTTCAAGTGGTCGACATCGACGCGTCCTTTAGCATGCTCCTGGGACGTCCCTGGATTCACGCCGTCAAGGCGGTCACATCAACGCTCCACCAAAAGATCAGGGTCCCCTTCAACGGGAAAATGATCACGATCTCCGCTTCCCCAATCAAAGCAGTTATGAGAAGAGGGGTAGCCTCCCAAGCGATTGAGGAGGACGGCAATGAAATGTGGGGTTTCCAAGCCGTAAACGCCATAACTAATGAATTGGCGACCTCTGAGTGTGACCCGTTCACTTACCTCACGATCAACCGTATCATGATGCGTCAGGGTTATTTCCCGGGTTTGCCGCTCAATCCACTAAAGGACCCATTGCCTCCCTTGAAATAGGGATGGAGGATGGCTCCGTGCTTCTTGCGTTTTCGGATTAGGAGGTTCATCTCCTGGATATCTTCATTGGCAGGTCCGTATCCCAGCCCAAAGGGCTGGGATACGGACCTGCCAATGAAGATATCCAGGAGATGAACCTCCTAATCCGAAAACGCAAGAAGCACGGAGCCATCCTCCATCCCTACCACCTGACTCTCAACGGATACTTTGTCCCCGAGGGGGAGTCTGAACTCTACCACGGCTTTTCAGAGCCGATCTATGACTCTGTGGCCAGGGCTAGATACCCGGGAGTGGAAGTCTTCCAGGACTGCTACTTTATCCCCGACAACATCGAAGCTGCATCAACTGAGTCCAAGCCGTCAACATGCCTTGACGGACAAGCTGTCACACTCCTCTTCGGGGAAGATAACATCAAACACCTCGACTATGAGGACGTCATCAACATCCCCTTGAAAGACAACCAATTTAATCCAACCGCCTTGATCTCCGATACTAACCCGGAGAAAGCCACCCAGGGCTGGAGGAAAACCATCAAGTGGACCGATCGCCAAGGCCGCATTCTCAAGATAACAACTGGAGAAGGCCTTATGTTCAAGGAGGGAAGTGAGGAAGAGTCTGAGTCTCAGTCGGAGTCAGAGTCTGTCATAGCTCCTAACACTCCGGATGTCCCAGTCAAGGTCCCCTTTCCACTGTTTTATCACAAAGTCGTGGCTGATTCAGAGGCTGAGTCTACTAGGGTCACCCCCACTCCAATGAAAGGTGACAACCTGGAGCCTGTTCCAAGGGCCACTTCCTCTGTTGTGTCGCCTCTGACTGATCACGAGATGTTTGTCCTTTTCGTGCTTTTCGCTCGTGTCAACTTAATGAACGCTAAGTTTGCTTATGACTCATCTCAATTTAACTGCAATGCGATTCTGAATGACTATGAGGAATTTGACTTGAGTGACTACCCACCCCACTTAGCCAAGGAACTTGACAAGCGGGAAACCAGAACCCCCATCATTGAGGAAACCGAACCTATTAACGTAGGAAACAACAATACACCTCAAGAACTTAGGATATGGATAACCCTGGACCCCTCGGAAAGACAAAAGTTCATTAACCTCCTCCACGAATACAAGGACGTGTTCGCCTGGTCTTACAGAGATATGCCTGGGATTGACAGGTAAATTGCAGAGCACCGGATACCCATTAAACCCGGAGCTAAACCTGTGAAGCAGAAGCTACGCCGGATGCGTCCTGAGTGGGCCCTGAAAATCAAAGAAGAAGTGGACAAACAGTTCTAGGCTGGGTTCATCAAAGTGTCCGAATACTCGGATTGGGTGGCCAACATTGTGCCGGTACCAAAGAAAGACGGAATAATTCGGGTGTGCGTCGGCTTCAGGGATCTGAACAAGGCGAGTCCAAAAGACGACTTCCCTTTGCCACATGTTGACATTCTGGTGGACAACACTGCCGAGCATGCTCTCTTATCATTCATGGACGGGTATGCCGGGTACAACCAGATTAAAATGGCTGAGGAAGACATGCACAAAACTGCGTTCACTACACAGTGGGGTACATATTGCTACACGGTCATGCCTTTCGGCCTCATCAACGCCGGGGCAACCAATCAGAGAACCGCTACCACTCTCCTACATGATATGATGCACAAGGAGGTAGAGGTATATATCGATGACATGATTGTCAAATCAAAAGAACGGGACGGCCACATCAGTGCCCTCCATAAATTCTTCGCTCGTCTGCGGAAATATAACATGAGACTAAATCCTCAAAAGTGTGCATTCGGGGTCACCTCCGGAAAACTCTTGGGACATGTCGTTAGCAAAAGAGGCATTGAGATTGATCCAACCAAAATCAAAGCCCTTCAACAAATGCCTTGGCCTAGGAACGGGAAGGAGATTCGGGGATTTCTCGGTCAGGTCCAATACATCAGCCGGTTCATTGCCAAGCTCACTATGATCTGTGAACCGATATTCAAGAAGTTTCGCGCCTCCGATCACACCGATTGGGACGACGACTGTCAGAAAGCCTTCGACAGGATAAAGGAAATCCTACCCAAACCTCCTGTCCTCTTGCCACCTCAACCAGGGATTCCTCTATCCCTATACCTGACTGTTACCAACACAGCCATGGGAGCAATGCTAGCACAAACAATTGGCAACGAGGAGCGGGCCATCTACTAAATTAGCAAAAAGTTCATTGAGTACGAGACGAGGTATACCCAACTGGAAAAGACATGCCTTGCCCTAGTATGGTCAACAAAGAAGCTGCAGCATTACATGCTTAGCTACTCGGTCCACATCTACTCCAAGATGGACCCGGTTAAATACATCTTCGAAAAACCCGTACTAAACGGAAGGCTGTCTAGATGGACACTCATGCTGTCCGAGTTTGATCTCAAGTTTGTACCCCTCAAGGTTATCAAGGGAAGAGCAGTCGCTGATTTCCTAGCAGAAAATCCCGTCAACGAGGATCCAACGACTGACACATGGTCACTTCCTGACGAAGACATCCTTTGTGCCGACATCGACGCATGGGACCTATAATTTGATGGTACATCTAATCTGAGAGGCTTCGGGGTAGGAATCCTTCTAATATCACCAGAGGGAGAACATGTTCCGATCTCGGTGAAGCTGGACTTCGCCGTCACCAACAATGCCGCTGAATATGAAGCATGTCTCATCGGCCTACAAAGATCAGTCAAGACGCCGAGTTCTTCGACCAAATCGACTACTTCCACTTGCCGCGAGAGGAAAATCAATTTGCTGATGCCCTGGCAAAACTTGCCGCGCTCGTCAACATACCTGACGACATGACATCGATGCCCCTATGTGTCGAAAGACGGAGCGAGCCAGCTCACATTTTTGCCATTATCGATGACGAGGAAAGCCATGATGAACCTTGGTACCAAGCCATCCTCAATTACAAAACCAAAAACGAATTCCCTCCCAACTCTGATCAAAGAGGACAAAGAGCCATCCGTTTACTTGCATCACAATTCGCGATAAACCAAAATCAACTCTACAAAAGAACACCCCAAGAAATTCTCCTCCTTTGCATTGACCATCACAAAGCCAAGAAGGTCATGGGAGAGGTTCACGACGGAGAATGTGGCCCTCACATGAGGGCAATGATGCTTACACGGAAAATTATGCGGCTAGGTTACTACTGGACAACCATGGAAGCCGATTGCCGTAACTACGTTAAACATTGCCACAATTGCAAAATCTTCGCCAATGATACCTGTCGAAGTGAGTACCAAAAATAATATTTATAAAACCAAACTACAACTACAAAGTGGTAGTAAGGGTCGATCCGCAGGGAGGTAGGGAGATAATAGTTGCTTTATATTTCAGTCTATCGGGTAACAGTGAGGGGGTTTTGATGAGAATTATAACTAAATCTAATGACATAAACTAAATAAACAAATAAAAGTAAATAAGGGCGGTAAACAATGATAAAAGAAATGCCAAGACGGTCGGTTCACTATAGCTGCGATGGCACATAATCCTAGGTAAGTCCGAAATACAGTCGTGTAGGATGGGTAAAACAAGTCCTCTCGGTCCAAGTTAACTAGTAGCTCCTTTCGGCCTATGCTACCAGTCCCTAAGTCTCACTAATACTAGCTCGTTAATTAATGCCCTTCCCTATCTTTCGATCTCAGCAATTTAGTCGTCTCAACTCGTTAATTAATGCCCTTCCCTATCTTTCGATCTATGGGTTGGTCAAAACTAAGCATCTAACAAGTCTCCTCTCGGTCTCATTGCTAGATATTGCGCTTAACGAATCAAACAATGCTAATCAAACACGAAGACAGTCGATCGACCAGCTACCCCAGTCGATCGACAAACCGGATCAGTCGATCGACTAGTTAAGCCAGTCGATCAACCAAGCCCTAATGCGGGGTTACCTATTCTACTGCCATCTACGCCATAGATCCCCTACATCTTAGCAAAGGGTGTTTAGCTATTCATAACGATGATAATAATAACAGCAAGATTAACAACTAAAGCAATTGATTTCATAATTAAATTAACTAAACAAGTTACTAACATAAAACGAGAAATTGGCTTTGGGATTCTATCTAGCAAGAATTAACACTACAAAACGAATAAAGTAGTACTGAAATTTAAAGATTAAAATTACCGATGCAAAGGAACAAGATGAATCCGAAAGCAAAGATGCATACTTTATTGAAAATTCTAAACTAAAGATATGAATGTATGAAAGGAACTGTATGATACCAAGCTAATGAATCCCCCTTATTCTGAAACATAGGGTTAGTTATATAGGGATATCACGCACTCTTATTCTTAAACCTAAGAATACATTGGGCTTTCTAATTCTCGATCTTTTAATTTACGCATCAGCTCACGTGGTGGTCGATCGACCACTGAGGCCAGTCGATCGACCAAAGGTGCTTTGTCATGCACTGCATTCGACGATTTCTACAAATACGCACCGATCTTAAAACAGCTGCCATTTCTTCGTTACTTGGTCAAATCAGGCGTTCTACGCGGCGTTGGAAAGCTAAGAGGATAAGCTTTCACCTCCAAATGGAATCACTCGATTATCTGCTTTAGAACTCGAGATATAGCCATCTGAACGAGGCTGCAATATCGTGAAATGCTTCCTTGCTTGTTAAACTCGTACGCACCCTTGCTTTTGCTATCTTTAGGCCTTGAAACGCGCACCAAGCTCATTCCTCGAGTCAATACTCCATGTCAAATGCAATGCTAAGTACGTAGGGACGGATTCGGCTTATTTTCCACTGAAATCTTCATATTCCTACAAAATCACAAGAAAAGGAAGAAATACACGAAACAAGGGAAATAGTAGCATAAACTACTCAATTGAGCTCAGAAATGCGCGTAAAATAAGGTGTAAAATATCATATAAATGACACGCATCAAACTTCCCCAAACCAAACCCTTGCTTGTCCCCAAGCAAGAACTAGACTCGATCCTAAAACCTAATGGAACGAGTTCAATCTCAGAGCAAAATGCAAACTGTCAAGCCTAAACCAATTTAATGCAATAACTAACAATCAATTAGCAATGTGAATCATGCAAACGAGTTATAAAGTCATTAAAAACTGCTGAACCGTCAACTGTAGAGACTTATCAAATTGGACTCTCACGGGTCGCTCAAATCACTCAAATAAGCACAAGGTGAATAATGTATAGATAGAAAGAATTCATTTTGTAGTGACACTCACCTAACTACGACCTATAAGAACATGCCTGCAGTCTAATATGAAAATAATCTCTACAACCGTACATATGCATTCCAACCAATCAAATGACCATGACACATGCCGAGGTAAATATGGATATGTGAGGTAATGGGTAAGATGGGCAAAAAAATTATGGGAATGTGGAGGTATAGGTGGCCAAGCTAGTACCCAAACAAAACCATATGACAACATCCACTTCCTTACTCAAAATTAAATCGATGAAACGGTGCAAATGTAGCACAAATCTCACAAACTCCGATATAATTGTAATTCCCCAAATGATGATAATAAAGCATGGGAATAAAATCACCAACTAATCAAAACTCCAACCATGTGATTTATTTTATTTTCTCGGGCTTCAGTCGATCGACCAATGAGTCCAGTCGATCGACTACCCTGAACAGTACAGCACGCATTTCTCTTTTTTCGAATCATTTTTCTTCTTCTTTTCTTTTCTTTTCTTTTTTTTTTTCTTTTTCGTTTCCTCCTTCATTCTTTCATCCAAAATCATCTCAATAAGAGCATATGCAACCAAAAACAATAAGAAAATTCCCAAAGACTACTACTACTAGCTTGACAAAGGCAGGCTGAATATAGGATGTAGTAAAAGGGACAAAAGGCTATTTTTGGCTATGAGGGGTTCATGGGCAAAATAAGAAAAGGGAAACCTCTACCACATGTGTCAACAAACCACAAACCGAATGCATACAGGTATTAAGCAGATTAAGTTCATATTTATGCAAATTAATGTAACATGTCTCATATGGAGTACTACTCACATCCTAGATAAACTGGTCATAGATGTCACCACTTATAAGCTCTAAATCTCAGAATATAATGTAGTTTGCCAAAAATCAAAGTCAAGTCTCAAGTCCAGCAATTAATTTAACGAAAACTCAACGACTATGCACAGATGATTCTACTAATAACATGTCAATTAGCAAGGCTTAGGCATAAACAGCTGAAAATGCAATGTCATCATTGAAATACTACCGTTCCGACTCAACCTATATGCTAAAATAAACGTGCAAATTTTTTAATTTTGATGAAATTTTTCAATTTTTTTTTTGAATTTTGTATATATGAGAAATGAAATAAACAATGCAAAACAAAATGTAAACGTGAATGCAAGCAAATGATATGCGACGCAAAACCCTTCCCCAAACCAAATCGCACAATGTCCCCATTGTGCAAAATCATGTAATGAAATAAAAGGGAAATGGGAATTTGCGAGAAAATAAATAAATAAGTCATGAAAAGGACTCGGGAACTCACAATACTTTAAGCGCAGGAAAAGGAAACATCCCCAAACCAGCGTGAGCTAGGAGGTTTCAGTAGCCAGCAGTGCTACCAATAAGTACCTGAAAAGACAAACAAAAGACCGCGCCTAATTTCGAGAAAGCAATGTTGAAGCGGTAATTATGTGCAAAAATAAGAAAAACATAAGAAATCAGAAATTAAGCGGAGAATAAAGTGAAGGGAATACTCCCTTGACTCCGCAAATCGACCAAACACAGTAGGGGAATGATCGAAAACAGGTACAGCAGCTCTAGGCGGTCGATCGACCACATCACCCAGTCGATCGACTGAGAAACCTACTTTAACTTTCTAATTTCTTCGAATTAGCTCAATAACTTGAGCTAATATGGTCCATATACCTGCAAAAGCACATAATAACGCGCCCAAAAATTGCGCAAAACCCAAAATAACAGTATAAAGTTTATAAAAATCCTAAGCAAACCAAACTAAGCGAAGTTTCGCGCACACGAAAAACGATAAATAGTCTAAAAGCAATAAATTGTCTTAAAAAGGTCTAAGAAACGAATCAACGGAAACTGCGGAAAATTACCGACCAAGGCTTTTGTCTACATGAAGTAGCTTCCGCAGTGCTCATCTCAGAAGCTGGACTCCACTCTACTCCGACTGGGATGCTCAATGGATCATCCCTAGCATCTTCCCAAGCATGGCCATCATCTTCTAGCTTCTCACACTCGAGATCCGACTCCGAAATTTTGACTCGCTCCTTCTTCTTGGGCTCCTCATCTGGCTCCTCGTCCGTGCCATAACTAAGACATCCTAGACCGCCTCTCTGAACAATGGGCTCCTTCTCTGTTGGAGCAGCGAGCGGTTCTTCCTTCCCCAAACCGGTTCCTGCAACATTCAAAACAAGAGAATTGTCCTCCATATTGCTCCCAATCTGGGGCGGAGGTGTCATAACAGGATTAGGTACAGGTAAGGAAGTGGGAATGTCAGAAAGCACAAAATAAGATTTCTTTTCGGAAATCATATTACAGGTCATGGGCCACATGGGGTCTTTCTTCCTAGGGGACTGGGCAAACATAATAGAGTGCTTCCCTACCTTAAATCTCAAAGTTCTCTCCCCTACATCAATTATTGCACCAGCAGTGTGCAAAAACGGTCTTCCCAAAATAATTGGGGTGTTGACATCTTCAGGAATATCCAAAACAACAAAGTCAACAGGAAAAAAAAACCTTTTCAATTTGAACAGGCACATTCTCTAAGACCCCTACTGGCTGAACTGCAGAACGGTCAGCCATTTGCACACTCATGTGAGTAATGGCAAATCTAGTCAATTCCAACTTGTTAGCCAGACTCAAAGGCAGAATATTGACACTAGCCCCTAAATCACATAATGCCTTCTCGATTGAGAAGGTACCAATATTGTAGGGGACAGAGAAACTACCTGGGTCAGACAGTTTATGAGTAGCAGTGTGAGTTAAGTACGAACTAGACTCTTCAGTTAAATGTACTGACTCCACAACATTCAAAGACCTCTTCTTAGCTAGCAATTGTCTCATAAACTTTATATATGCAGGTATTTGATTAACTAGCTCTAAGAAAGGAATTTGCACGTTAAGACTGATACCCGTTGTTGTGAGTACCAAAAATAATATTTATAATTTCCTATTAAGACTAACCTAGGCTAGTGGTAACAGGGTCGAACCATAGAGAGGTGGGGGAGTTATAGTTGCTTTTATTTCAGTCTATCTGTAACAGTTGTGGGGGTTTTGGTTTGAGTTGATTCTAGAACTAACAACATAAAATAAATAAATAAATAAAAGTAAATAAGGATGTAAACAACGATGAAAGAAATGCTAAGACGGTCGGTTCACTATAGCTGCGATGGCACATAATCCTAGGTAAGTCCGAAATACAGTCGTGTAGGATGGGTAAAACAAGTCCTTTCGGTCCAAGTTAACTAGTAGCTCCTTTCGGCCTATGCTACCAGTCCCTAAGTCTCACTAATACTAGCTCTCGCCCTGAAAAGTGATTCTTAAAGCCTATATTACATTATCTCTCGATCTCAGCAATTTAGTCGTCTTAATTCGTTAATTAATGCCCTTCCCTATCTCTCGATCTATGGATCGGTCAAAACTAAGCATCTAACAAGTCTCCTCTCGGTCTCATTGCGAAATATTGCACTTAACGAATCAAACAATGCTAATCAAACACGAGGTCAGTCGATCGACCAGCTACCCCAGTCGATCGACCAACCGGCTTAGTCGATCGACTATTTAAGCCAGTCGATCGACCAAGCCCTAATGCGGGGTCACCTGCTTTATTGCCATCTACGCCATAGATCCCCTACATCTTAGCAATGGTGATTTAGCTACTCATGATATTGACAATAACAGCAATAAACTTAACTAATAAAGCGATCGAATTCATACTTGAATTAATTAAATAAATAATTAACATAAACGATAATTAGGCTTTGGGATCCTATCTAACAATTCTAAACTACGGAAGAATTAAAGTAATGAAATTTAACAAAGAAAACAGAAGAATACCGTACGAAGAACTAAAGAGGAAAGAACCAAAGCTTAATGCGAAAAGTAAATTTTATTGTCGAAAGCTAAACTAAACTAATGAATGATGGATCTTTAAGAAGCAGGAAGGGTTACATTATATAGAAAATATCACGTAACTCCTTCTCCAAACCTAATTACAAATGGGCTTCGGGTTTCTCGTTCTATAAGTTTAATTCACGCATCAGCTCGTAAGTTGGTCGATCGACCACTTAGGCCAGTCGATCGACCAAAGGTGCTGTACAGAATTACATTCTGACGTTTCCTGCAGCGCGCACCGATCTTAAAACAGCTGCCATTTCTTCGTTACTTGGTCAAATCAGGCGTTCTATGCGGCGTTGGAAAGCTAAGAGGATAAGCTTTCACCTCCAGTTGGAATCACTCGATTATCAGCTATAGAACTCGAGATATAGCCATTTTAGCAGCCTGCAATGTCGAGAAGCACTTCTTCGCTTGTTAAACTCGTACACACCCTTGCTTTTGCTATCTTTAGGCCTTGAAACGCGCACCAAGCTCATTCCTCGAGTCAATACTCCATGTCAAATGCAATGCTAAGTACTTAGGGACGGATTTGACTCGATTTTTACTCATTTCCGCATAAATCTGCAATATTACATAAAAATACGAAAGTAGACAAAATGGGGCAAATAGTAGCATAAACTACATAAATGAGCTCTGAAATGCGTGTAAAATAAGGCGTAAAACAACATATTTAGGACACGCATCAAATTTCCCCAAACCAAACCCTTGCTTATCCCCAAGCAAGAACTAGACTCGATCTAAAGGAACGAGTTCAAACTCAGAGCGAAATGCAAACTGTCAAGCCTAAACCAATTTAATGCAATAACCAACAATCTATTAGCAATGTGAATCATGCAAACGAGTTATAAAGTCGTTTAAAATCAATTTGAACCGTCAATCTGTAGAGACTTATCAAATTGGACTCTCATGGGTCGCTCAAATCACTCAAATAAGCACAAGGTGAATATATGTAAAAGATAGGAAGAGGTAATTTTATAGTGACTCTCACCTAACTACGACCTATAAGAACATGCCTGCAGTCTAATATGAAAATAATCTCTACAACCGTACATACGCATTCCAACCAACAAATGACCATGACACATGCCGAGGTAAATATGGATATGTGAGGTAATGGGTAAGAAGGGGCTAAAAAGAATTTGGATATGAGGAGTAATAAGCCAAGCTAGTAACTTCAATCCAAACTATAAGCGAATCCCAACTTCAAACTCAATGTAAATGATACAAGACGGTGCCAATTCAAGGCACAAAGCTCACAATCTCCATAAAAGTTGACTCCCCAAAGAATATAGATGATAACATGGGAGTGAAAATCACCAAATCGTAATAATTGAAACATGTGATTTTTTTTTTTTTTTTTTTTTTTTTCGGGATGCAATCGATCGACCATAGGGAGCAATGATCGACCACTTCTACAAAGATACTCGTCTCTTTTTCTTTTCTTTCTTTTTTTGAATCATTTTTCTTCTACTTTTTTTTTTTCTTTTTTTTTTCAATTCTATTTTTTCTTTCTTTCCTTTTCCTTCATCTTCCCAACATCATCTCAAAATGAGCTTATAACCAAATCGCAATAAAATATTCCCAAAAATACAAGTACTAGCTCGGATAAGGTAGGCTAATTTTAGACTGTAGTTTATGGGACAAAAGAGGCTAAATTTGGCTATGAGGGGTTCATGGGCAAAATAAGAAAAGGGAAACCTCTACCACATGTGTCAACAAGCCACAAACCGAATGCATACAGGTATTAAGCAGATTAAGTTCATATTTATGCACATTTATGTAACATGTCTCATAAGGAGTACTAATCACAATCCTAGATAAACTGGTCATGAATGTCACCAGTTATAAGCTCTAATCCTCAGAATATGATGTAGCTTGCCAAAAATCTAAGTCAAGTCTCAAGTTCAGCAAGAAATTTAACGAAAACTCGTAGACTATGCATATATGATTCTACTAATAACATGTTAATCTAGCAAGGCTCAGGCGAAACAGGTGCAAATGCAAAATCATCATAGAAATACTACCGTTCCGACTCGACCTATATGCTAAAATAAACGTGCATTTTTTTGAAATTTTTGAAATTTTTGAAATTTTTTGGATTTTTGTATATATATAAGAAATGAAAGAAACAATGCAAGACAAAAATGTAAACGTGAATGCAAGCAAATGAAATGCAACGCAAAACCCTTCCCCAAACCAAATCGCACAATGTCCCCATTGTGCAAAATCATGTAATGAAAGCAAAAGGAAATGGGATTTTGCGGGAAATAAATAAACAAGACATGAAGAAGAAATCAGGAACTCACAAGACTTTAAGCGCAGCAAAAGGAAACCTCCCCAAACCAGCGTGAGCTAGGAGGTTTCAGTAGCCAGCAGTGCTACCATAGGTACCTAAAAAGACAAACAAAAGATACCGCGCATAAAACCGAGAAAACAATAATGAAGCGGCAATTATGTGCAAAAATAATAAAAACAGAAGAAATCAGAAATTAAGCGGAGAATAAAGTGAAGGGAATACTCCCTTGACTCCGCAAATCGACCAAACACAGCAGGGGAGTGATCGAAAATAGGTACATCAGCTCTGGGCGGTCGATCGACCACATCACTCAGTCGATCGACCAGAGTGAACAGGAACAGAAGCTCCTGGATATCGCAGCTCCGTCGATCGACCATACTAGCGCTCGATCGATCAAAACTCTTTGTAACTTTCTGATTTCTTCGAATTAGCTCAATAACTTGAGCTAATATGGTCTATAAACCTGTAAAAACACATAATATGGCGCCCAAAATTGCGCACAACCCAATTGTAAAGTCTATAAAAATTCCAAGCAAGGGAATTAAAATGCGAAGTTTCGCGCACACAAAAGCAATAAAAAGTCTAAAAGAAGTAAAGAGTCTTTAAAAAGGTCTAAGAAACGCATAGATCAACGGAAACTGCGGAAAATCTCCGACCAAGGCTTTTGTCTACATGAAGTAGCTTCATGAGTGCTCATCTCAAAAGTCGGACTCCACTCTACTCCGCCTGGAATACTCAACAGATCATCTCTAGCATCTTCCCAAGCATGGCCATCATCTAGCTTCTCACACTCGAGATCTGACTCCGAAATTTTGACTGGCTCCTTCTTCTTGGGCTCCTCATCTGGCTCCTCGTCCGTGCCATAACTAAGACATCCTAGACCGCCTCTTTGAACAATGGGCTCCTTCACAGCTGGAGCGATTAGCGGTTCCTCCTTCCCAAACCATTTCTGCAATACTCAAAAGAAGAATCTTCCTCCAATTTGCTCCCAATGGGGGCGGAGGTGTCATAACAGAATAGGTACAGGCAAGGGAGTAGGAGTGTCGATGTGTGACGACATAAGACTTACGAGTAGAAATCGCATTACAAGTCACAGGACACATAGCATCTTTCTTCCTATAAGTCTGGGCAAAACTAATGGACTGCTTCCCTACTTTAAAGGTCAGTGTCCCTGAGCCAACATCAATAACTGCACCAGCAGTGTGCAGAAAGGGTCTACCCAAAATGATAGGAATATGAGCATCCTCGGGTATATCTAGTACAACGAAGTCAACAGGGAAGAAAAACTTTCCTATTTGCACAGGAATGTCTTCTAAGACTCCTATAGGTTTGGACCGCGAACGATCACCATCATCTGCCGTCATGCTAGTAACTGCAAACCTAGTCAATTTCAATTTTCTAGCTAGACTCAAAGGCATGACACTAATACTAGCCCCTAAATCACATAATGCCTTCTCAATTGAGAAGGTACCAATATTACAAGGGACAGAAAAGCTACCCGGGTCGCTAACTTGTGTGGAGCAAAGTGAGTCAAATAAGAGCTAGATTCTTGATTAAATTAACGACTAACCCTATCAAGTTTCCGCTTTTTATTTAAAAGTCATGTTTTATGAATTTCATGTAAGCGGGAACTTGATTTACCAACTCAAGAAAAGGTACTTGCACATTAAGACCATGAATGACATTTTTAAATTTTTCAAAGTATACCTCATCTTTTGTTGGTACCAGCCTCTCTGGATATGGGGCTTGCAAAAGTAACTTAGCCCTCTCCTCTAGGTCTCTCATACCGCATTATCCGGCATTGGAGGACGAAATGGCTCATCATCGCCAGCCGCAGATCGATCGATCGACCATGTATGTCGGTCGATCGACGACTTCTACGAGAACGATGAGTCTGTTTCTTTTCGCGGGTCGTCGATCGACTGGTATGTCGGTCGATCGACCGTGATTACTCTGATCGTCTTTTTCTCGCCCTTTTTCTTCTTCCCTTTTTCAGACTTTCTCGGGTTCATCGAGAGCAGACCCGCTCCTCGGCGTCATTGCATGTACGGTCTCAATACGCTGATTCGAGAGTGAAACCGACTTGGTATCTCAAACTGCATTTTGATCCAATGTTGCAATATGAGATATCGGCCTTCGCGATTAAGACCCGATTCGCCGCATTGCTTTTACGTACCTCCACCATAAGCAACTGCACTAGACTCGTCAACTCTGCAACTTCGTTTTTCAACTCTTCTTTGTGGAGTGGATGGTGGTGGGGCTTCATAAGGAGGCTCATATGGTTGATGCGGTGAAGTAGGAGCGCAATTATACGAATTGTCGAGCTGAAGTTGATGAAAAGCGAACATCTTCTCCTTAGGGTGCCCGCATGCCTCAGATGTGTGTCCAACTCCGCCGCATCTCTAACAAAACGGAACCTCGCTCTCCCGAGAATGGAACATGTGTGGATCCTTCAAAGTGCTGCAGATAGGACCCGTAGGACCTAACAAAACAACACTAAAGAAGATGGTAAGAACGCCTCAAGGTACTCGGTCTTCCCCTTGAGGCGAAAAAAACAAACTAAAATGAAAAACAACCAAAACTAGCGCTGCTTCCCCGGCAACGGCGCCAAAATTTGATACCCGTCGTTGTGAGTATCAAAAATAATATTTATAATTTTCTATTAAGACTAACCTAGGCTAGTGGTAACAGGGTCGAACCACGAGAGAGGCGGGGGAGTTATAGTTGCTTTTATTTCACTATCCGTAACATTGTGGGGGTTTTGGTTTGAGTTGATTCTAGAACTAACAACATAAAATAAATAAATAAATAAAAGTAAATAAGGATGTAAACAACGATGAAAGGAATGCTAAGATGGTCGGTTCACTATAGTTACGATGGCACATAATCCTAGGTAAGTCCGAAATACAGTCGTGTAGGATGGGTAAAACAAGTCCTTTCGGTCCAAGTTAACTAGTAGCTCCATTCGGCCTATGCTACCAGTCCCTAAGTCTCACTAATACTAGCTCTCGCCCTGAAAAGTGATTCTTAAAGCCTAAATTACATTATCTCTCGATCTCAGCAATTTAGTCGTCTTAATTGGTTAATTAATGCCCTTCCCTATCTCTCGATCTATGGATCGGTCAAAACTAAGCATCTAACAAGTCTCCTCTCGGTCTCATTGCTAAATATTGCACTTAACGAATCAAACAATGCTAATCAAACACGAGGTCGATCGACGACCACTACCCCAATCGATCGACCAACCGGCTTAGTCGATCGACTAGTTAAGCCGTCGATCGACCAAGCCCTAATGCGGGTCACCGCTTTATTGCCATCTACGCCATAGATCCCCTACATCTTAGCAATGGTGATTTAGCTACTCATGATATTGACAATAACAAAGAATAAACTTAACTAATAAAGCGATCGAATTCATACTTGAATTAATTAAATAAATAATTAACATAAACGATAAATAGGCTTTGGGATCCTATCTAGCAATTCTAAACTACGGAAGTATTAAAGTAATGAAATTTAACAAAGAAAACAGAAGAATACCGTACGAAGAACTGAAGAGGAAAGAACCAACGCTTAATGCGAAAAGTAAATTTTATTGTCGAAAGCTAAACTAAACTAATGAAGGATGGATCCTTAAGCAGCAGGAAGGGTTACATTATATAGAAAATATCACGTAACTCCTTCTCCAAACCTAATTACAAATGGGCTTCGGGTTTCTCGTTCTATAAGTTTAATTCACGCATCAGCTCGTAAGTTGGTCGATCGACCACTTAGGCGATCGATCGACCAAAGGTGCTTTGTATGCACTTACATTCTGACGATTCCTACAGCGCGCACCGATATTAAAACAGCTGCCATTTCTTCGTTACTTGGTCAAATCAGGCGTTCTACGCGGCGTTGGAAAGCTTAGAGGATAAGCTTTCACCTCCAGTTGGAATCACTCGATTATCAGCTATAGAACTCGAGATATAGCCATTTTAGCAGCCTGCAATGTCGAGAAGCACTTCTTCGCTTGTTAAACTCGTACGCACCCTTGCTTTTGCTATCTTTAGGCCTTAAAACGCGCACCAAGCGCATTCCTCGAGTCAATACTCCATGTCAAATGCAATGTTAAGTACTTAGGGACGGATTTGGCTCGATTTCTACTCATTTCCGCATAAATCTGCAATATTACATAAAAATACGAAAGTAGACAAAATGGGGCAAATAGTAGCATAAACTACATAAATGAGCTCTGAAATGCGTGTAAAATAAGGCGTAAAACAACATATTTAGGACACGCATCAAAGACTACGCACGATATCTTTAAATTTATCGAATGTTACCTCATCTTTGGTCGGCACTAGTCTTTCTGGAAAAGGGGCTGTCAGAAGTAGCTTTGCCCTCTCCTCTAGGTCTCTCATACCGGCATCAGTGGACTTAGGCTGAAAATCCACTACTTTGTCTTTGTTGTAACTTGACCCTTCTTCAGACCGTCTCAGATATGAACCATTAATCGACATCGGGTCATACTTCGGATCCGAGATCGACCCATCGATTCGGGTCTTGCCTCATATTGTCGGAGTTGTCGTACCCCGAAAACAAGTGATCCTCAAATTATTGGGCATTGGAGGACGAAATTGTGCATTATCGAGCCCCTCGGTCGATCGACCATGTTGCTCGGTCGATCGACTAGTTTCAACGATACCCGAAGCTATGTCATTTTGCGGATCGGTCGATCGACTTGGGATGTGGTCGATCGACCATGATTACTTCTTGCTCGTCTTTTTTTCTCGCCCTTTTTCTTCTTCCCTTTTTCAAGCTTTTCTCGGGTCCATCAAGAGCGGACCCACTCCTCGCGTCATTGCATGTACGGTCTCAATACGCTGATTCGAGAGTGAAATTGAATCGGTATCCGAGCCGCATTCTTGTCTAATGTAGCAATTTGAGATATCGCTTCGTGATTAAGGCCCGATTCACCGCATTGCTTTTACGCCTCCACCATAAGCAACAGCACTAGACTCGTCAACTCTGCAACTTCGTTTTTCAACTCTTGCTGTGACGGAGTGGAAGGTGGTGGGGCTTCAGGAGGAGGCACATATGGTTGATGTGGTGAAGTAGGAGCGTAATTATATGAATTGTTGAGCTGAAGTTGATGAAAAGCAAACATCTTCTCCTTAGGATGCCTGCATGCCTCAGATGTGTGTCCCGTTCCGCCGCATCTCCCACAAAACGGCACCTGCTGCTCCTGAGAATGGAACATGGCTACACCCTTCTGAAGTACTGCAAATAAACAATACTAAAGAAGAAGATAAGAACTGCCTCAAGGTACTCAGTCTTCCCTTGAGGCGAAAAACAGACTAAAATGAAAAACAACTCAAACTAGCGCTGCCTCCCCGGCAACGGCGCCACATTTTGATACCTGTCGAAGTGAGTACCAAAAACAATATTCATAAAACCAAACTACAACTAGCAAGTGGTAGTAAGGGTCGATCCGCAGGGAGGTAGGGAGATAATAGTTGCTTTATATTTCAGTCTATCGGGCAACAGTGAGTGGGTTTTGATGAGAATTATAACTAAATCTAATGACATAAACTAAATAAACAAATAAAAGTAAATAAGGACGGTAAACAATGATAAAAGAAATGCCAAGACGGTCGGTTCACTATAGCTGCGATGGCACATAATCCTAGGTAAGTCCGAAATACAGTCGTGTAGGATGGGTAAAACAAGTCCTCTCGGTCCAAGTTAACTAGTAGCTCCTTTTGGCCTATGCTACCAATCCCTAAGTCTCACTAATACTAGCTCTCGCCCTGAAAAGTGATTCCTAAAGCCTAAATTACATAATCTCTCGATCTCAGCAATTTAGTCGTCTCAACTCGTTAATTAATGCCCTTCCCTATCTTTCGATCTATGGGTTGGTCGTAACTAAGCATCTAACAAGTCTCCTCTCGGTCTCATTGCTAGATATTGCGCTTAAAGAATCAAACAATGCTAATCAAACACGAAGACAGTCGATCGACTAGCTACCCTAGTCGATCGACAAACCGGCTCAGTCGATCGACTAGTTAAGCCAGTCGATCGATCAAACCCTAATGCGGGGTTACCTATTCTACTGCCATCTACGCCATAGATCCCCTACATCTTAGCAAAGGGTGTTTAGCTACTCATAACGATGATAATAATAACAGCAAGATTCACAACTAAAGCAATTGATTTCATAATTAAATTAACTAAACAAATTACTAACATAAAACGAGAAATTGGCTTTGGGACCAGATGAACTACAAAACGAATAAAGCAGTACTGAAATTTAAAGATTAAAATTACCGATGCAAAGGAACCAGATGAATCCGAAAGCAAAGATGCAAACTTTATTGAAAATTCTAAACTAAAGATATGAATGTATGAAAGGAACTGTATGATACCAAGCTAATGAATCCCCCTTATTCTGAAACATAGGGTTAGTTATATAGGGATATCACGCACTCTTATTCCTAAACCTAAGAATACATTGGGCTTTCTAATTCTCGATGTTTTAATTTGCGCATCAGCTCGCGTGGTGGTCGAATGACCACTGAGGCCAGTCGATCGACCAAAGGTGCTGTATAGAATTGCATTCTAACGATTCCTGCAGCGCGCACCGATCTTAAAACAGCTGCCATTTCTTCGTTACTTGGTTAAATCAGGTGTTCTATGCGGCGTTGGAAAGCTAAGAGGATAAGATTTCACCTCCAATTAGAATAACTCGATTATATTCTCTAGAACTCGAGATATGGCCATCTGACCGAGGCTGCAATATCGTGAAATGCTTCCTTGCTTGTTAAACTCGTACGCACCCTTGCTTTTGCTATCTTTAGGCCTTGAAACGCGCACCAAGCTCATTCCTCGAGTCAATACTCCATGTCAAATGCAATGCTAAGTACTTAGGAACGGATTCAGCTTATTTTCCACTGAAATCTTCATATTCCTACAAAATCACAAGAAAAGGAAGAAATACACCAAACAAGGGAAATAGTAGCATAAACTACTCAATTGAGCTCTGAAATGCGTGTAAAATAAGGTGTAAAACATCATATAAATGACACGCATCAGCCAACATACAACACATACCACCATCCCTTTTATACACCATGACATCACCCTGGCCATTCTCAACCTGGGGCATCGACATCATCGGGAAAGTCAACCCGGTAGGCACCAAGGGGCATTGCTTCATCCTCGTCGCCATCGACTACTTCACCAAATGGGTGGAAGAGCAGTCATATGCAGTCTTGACCGCCAAACAAGTGGCCAAGTTCATTCAAAAGCAACCCCCGCGGGACTGTAACTCGCCTGGCTCTCCAGGTCGCGACGCCAGCATCGTCCTCAGCCGTCTCCCCCTCTTGTGACCGCGAGACTCAACGTGGTGGACAGGGCCCAACGCAACAACCCTGTTGACGTCCCGCAACGTCCGCCTAGTCGCCCAAGGACGTCGCTCCCTCAAAGAAACCCTACTCCCGGAGGTACCCGCCTCAGCCCCAGTCTGAGCTCTACCAGTGCTAACAGCCCCAACAACGGGCTCCTCACGCTCCTCGACGGCCCCTGAGGCCCCAGCAGTCTGCTCAGGAGGTCTCTCCTCCTCAGTGACGTCCTCCACAACCACGGCGGGCATGCTAACCGGAGTACTAACCGGGCCCGACCCGAACAACTCCTCAAAAGTCGCAGCCATGAACACGGCCTGCTCCGAACACTCTCCTACAAACAAAAAACGTCAACTGAAATTTCGGCATTATGACGGCATGAAATGTATAAACCCAAAAACCAAAAAACAAACTGCAATACAAAAAACAAGGGGGAATCCCGCCCCAAACCACTCATAAAAAAAAAAAACAAAATCGACTCGCCCCTCTTTCCAAGCAAAAGACGAGTCAAAACCCCAAAAACGGCATTTCAAGACCCATACAAGGTCCGCCAACAACCCAAAATGCATTCCCGACACAATGGGGATTTTACATTCCCGACATAATGGGGATTTTTCTACGGTTCAAAAAAGCAATTCATACGCTAATTTGAGCCCAAACCGGTCAAAAGTTCAAAAACGACCGCAAAAAGGCAAACGTGATTTTATCACGCCTCAAGGTGACCTAAAATACCAATAAGGTCCATTTCAAGGCAAACTGACTCAATTCAAGCCCAAACAGGCGCTTATTTTGTCATACGTAAGACCGTCGCAAAAGGCAAAAATCCAATTTTGCCCATAAACACCCAACGAAGGTCCTTAAATTGCAAACACGGGTTTTCCCAACTACAATGCAACATAGTGGGACCCACTACCCAAGAAAATAAACTTGGCATTGTGAAATGAGATGGTTTCTCGCCTCATTCACGTTTTTCGAGCATAGGGAGCGGGAACGGGGACCAAAATGCAATCTAAAAGCACCCCTATACTCCTAAACAGGTTTCTAACCTAATGCAAACATCAATTTCACTCGAAATTGGCTCAATCAAATACGCCCAATTCGATTTTTTAGGGCAAAATTTCGCCCTAATTCAATCAAGCTAAAATCAACAAATTTGAAAAGATTCAAGAGGAAATACCTTGAGATGACATTTGTTGATAATGGCACAAGCAAAAGCAAGCTAGAAGGTCCTTTAATGGCTATTTTGGCGAGATTTTGAGGTTGAAGATGAATGATCATCCGCAGCTCAACCTCGCGTCTTTTTAACAGAAAATAGGGAAGCCGGCTTCTATCGCCAGATGGCTCGCGCCTAAACCAGGCCTCCCCTTTTCTTTTTCAGCGAAATTTGGGCTTTGCCCCAATTTCCCATGACAAATTCCAAAATTTTCGTTGACGATATTGAATATTGTCATTTCCTCGAAAACAAACAAAACCAAATAGTGAAAATTCAAATTCGCTATTTTCAAAAATTTCAAGCAAAACGGCGATCAAAACCGCCAACTTCAAAAATAATAGCGAAAATTCAAAATCGCTATTTTCCTCCAACTTCAAAATAATAGCGAAAATTCAAAATCGCTAATTTTCTCCAACTTCAAAAATAATAGCGAAAATTCAAAAACCGCTATTTCCATCAAATGTCAACGGCGGCACATAAACCGTCACTTCAATCAATAGTGAAGATTCCAAATTCACTATTTCTTTCAAATGTCAACGGCGGCACATAAACCGTCACTTCAAACGCTATAGCAAACTCAAAATTGCTATTTTCCTTCAAAATTAGAACAAAAGGCGATCAAAACCGCCACTGCGAATTCAAGCCGGTGAATGGTGAAAATTCTAAATTCACTACTCCTTCAAATACCAGCAGGGGGCTTCCTCGCGGAACCCGCTCATTCCAAAAATAGTGATAGTGAAAATCCAAACTCACTATTTCCCCAGCGGCATCACGAGTTCGCTACTTTCAAAACAAGCCCATTTGGCGCGGCTATTCCCATGGTCCATTAACCGACCGCACCACGGCTGGCGAGCCTTTGTCCGCACCCTTTTCAAGGACAGATCTCGAAGATGCATCGGGTACATTTCATGGGGACTCTACTTTGACTTTTGCCCTGTCCAAGCCTCAGTCAAAGTGGGGGCTCTGTAGATACCCAGTATCTGCTGAGACTCCAACAAACACCCGATGATTATCGGACAACAACATGTTTTGGGATCGCAGCGTTTGATCGACAGTTTGTGTACAACTTTACGTCGGAAAACTTAAAACGATTTCGAAAACAAAACATTTCAAAACATTTCAAAAATACCTGGAGTGTTTAATGCACGACGACGGGGTCGCAATGACACTAACTAGAGTCAAAACCGACACCGGACCAAAAACCGACTCAAAAATTCAAATCCCGACTCCAACAACGAGTCAAACCGAGTCAACCACAAAAACAAATATCTTTAAGCCTTCTATGCTATGTTTTCCCGGATTCATATTGGTCAAGTACCAAACATGTGACTACAAAACCTAGGATAGAACAAATCATGATTGCGTTTGTTGTGATAGTGACAACACAACTCGAAGTGCCGCGACGTGGCTCGCGCCTCTTTGAGCAGCCCAGGTGGCCACGTCGCTCAAAACTCACACAACCACTCATTCTCCTATAAATACCCCTCAAATGCCACCCATTTGAGACTTACGCGAGTGTCCGCCACCTCTTTTCTCCCTTAAAATTCTCGACTCGACTTCTAAAGTCACAATCCGACGCGTGTTTACGACCTACCGATCGTAAACACAAGCCTTACACATTGTTTGGTACCGTCATCGTGCAGTAAACCACTTGATCTACCACTTCGACCACTACACCATCACTAAACTTTTAAAACACTATTTACTTACCAAAACGGTTTTAAACCGAGTTTTTTCCGATCAAACAAGTTGTTACACTTACGTCGGTCACTCGCCATAACCAAACATGTAAGTATGAGGGTGTAAAAATCCTCTTTTATTATGTCTTCATTTGTTTCATGACTTAAACATGCTAAAACATGCATAACATGAACCAAAACATGGGATAAATGAGCCAAAACCGATTTTTGGTCTGAGGCAGAAGCCCCTTAGGTCGCCAAATGGCTCGCGCCTAAATTGGATGCTCAGACCAGAGATCAACCGTGTTTGTTCTCGTCATTTCCCTAACCCATTTTTCATATTTGTAATCGGTTTTTACCATTTCAAGTATTTTCGAAACCTTTTTGTTTCATTTCACATGTTTTAACCATAAAGCATTTTTCACCCTTGGTTCTTCATACCATGACGGTTAAATCCGTGTTTCGGTGATAATATTTGGTTAATGACATTTAAAAGGTATTCTAAAGCCTTTTATTTCGTTTCTTTACATTTTCAAGCAAACATATTAGTCACCAACACAAAATCATCCTTGGTTCTACATACCATGCCGGATTTTAACCCAGGTACGATGACGAGTATCGACTAATTACATTCAAAATGGACTTAAAACAACTAGTCCACAATCATTTTCAAAACTATTCATGTCAAGTTTGTCAAATCGAACCCGACACCGAATATTATCAAATAATGATGATTATTCGAGTCTAGTTCTTCAAATCGGCAAATGCTGTCTAAACGACCCTTTCAAAACCAAACCGTGTTCAAATACCCATTTTTAACACGTTTTATAACGTTTTCTAAAAAGTCAAAACACGGCATACAACCGTTGGCTAACCCGCGCCTCAAGCAGGCCTTTTCTTCCTTATTTTCAAAACCAGAGGGAGGCCCCTTACACCGCCGGCTGGCTCGCGCCTCTTATAACCGTCTGGTACAGGGCCTGTTATGCACACTAAACCTAATACGGTAAATGGATGTTTAATTTCCGTCTTGCATGCAAATCAATCATTAATCCAACTCGACATCTTATACTTGATACGTGGATTAAACCAACCGACTTAGAAAGCTCTCACATGTTAGGTTTAAATTATTGGATGCGCATTCATGCATTTAAACCGTTTTATCAACTTTTGCATTCAACCAACCAAGATCGATCAGTAGAGGCCGCTAAACGCGAGCGGGATTGGGTGTCTGATTAAAGGGCTTCCCAATACGTACCTTCACCTCTTACTCAGAAACTTTGGATAGTGGACGACCTTATCCAGGGCGTACGAGAGTCATTCTAGAGATAGGATGCTAATGAGGGACGATTTCCTTATCTTTAGTACCTATGTCAAACGCTGCTTTGTTCTTCGATTTGACCGAGGTATAAAGTGAAATTCGAACGGGTTCAAGGCATCCCAAAAATGCTTGGTAGCGACTCCAAACATCTCTAATCGTTTTGAGACCCTTACTGAGACGAAACCGACCGATCTAAAACGATCCGGTCGAAGGCATTTTTACGCCGCTGAGCGTGGCTTTCAAAAGACCGCTATACGTCCACAGATTGGAAGGGCGTGTAGGTGGGCCATGTCCACAAGACGACGATGAAGGTGTTTACCTCAAGGAACACCCTCTAGTCAAAGCCTTATAAGATCTTCATGTAGATCATCTTACTCGATCAGGTTGTCCATATAAAAATATCACCCCAGGAAAGATGAGTAATTCAGCTATCAATGGGAATATCGCACCTCTAACAGATAGTAATGAGGATTCAACCACTGATCACCTAATGAAACAACTATAGAAGACAAAGGCTGATCTTTCAGTCTGGCAGCTAGTGGCTAGTTCATTTCCACGTCGCCAACCTTTACTTCAAGCTTTGGGTAAACTCAATGTGGCACACGACTCTACTCCTGATGATGTAGTCAACCTAGTCCTATAGGACTCAATCAAGCTAAGTAACTTAGTTACTTTCTCAGATGAGGACTTGCCACCTTTTGGCGTCACTCACAATCTCGCCTTGTACATCAATGTCACATGTCTTTGGAAGAATGTACCCACGACAGTAGTGGATGATGACTCCACATTCAACGTCATACCACTAAAAACGGCATATCAACTAGCCATGAAAGAGTCGGTTTGGACTGCGAATAATCAGAGTGTTCGCGCATACGATGGCACACGGCATAAAGAAATAGGCCTTATATACCTTACTGTAACCACTGGGCCAATTGAAAGGAAGGTCAATTTACAGATAGTAGACATCCATGCATCCATTAACATACTTCTAGGTAGGCCATGGATTCACGCTTCCAAAGCTGCGACATCCACACTTCACCAAAAGATCAAGATCCCTTTAGATGTCTAAGTTGAGACGATCACTTCATCACTTATTAAAGTAGTAATCGAAAAAATGTCCAATAACCAAGTTGTGTTGGATCGAGTGCACGATCTAGGAGAATTCCAGATCATCAATCTCATAGAAAGGGAATTGGCTCCTCTATTCTAACCTAGTGGCCAACCATATCCTCAAATCCTAGGGATACTTCCCGGGAACACTACTAAACCCTATCAGGAGTAGTACTTTCCCGTCTTTTAAGGAGGTTCATTCCCAAAAGATACAATTAGGATTGGGATATAAACCTACAAAAACAGAAGCTTTCGAAATGCACGCTCAAGTTCATAATCGCAAACAGCAAGGAGTCCAAATGCGGCCGTATCACCCTACACTGAATGGGTATTTTGTCAATGAAGGAGATCGTGACTCTTTTCACGGGTTTCCTGATCCTTAGATATTCAAAGGTAACAAGCTACCCGGAATCGAAGTATTCCATGATTTCTATTTCATTCCTCAAGAAATGGTTCCTACCGTCAAAACTCGTCTGACACCTTGTCTCGACGAACAAGCTGTTAGCCTTTTATTCGGAGAGGATCGATTTGTCAAGGCAGCCCAAGATGAGATTATTATCATGATACTACGGGATGACCATTTCAAACCTGCGGCGCTCATCACAGATGCAGATCCATCCAATCAGTAGAGAGGGTGAAAGAAGTTGATGAAATGGACCAATAATCAAGGAGAGATGTTCAAAGGGGAACCAAAAGACGATGAGTTCGAGTGTGAGTCAGAGTCAGAGTTGGAACCTGAGACTAAGTCTAGAGAAGTCGCTAAAGAGCCACCTCATGTTGTCATTCCCCATCCCATCATATCTCCTAGCATAGCGTCGTCTAGTAACGGTAATCTGGGAAATGTCCCAGCAATTGTTCCTCTGCCGCTATTGACTACTGCATAGATGGCCTCTTGTTTCAGCTATTTTCAAAAAATAATATGAATAAATCTGATTCTGCTTACTCCTCGTGTTATTTTAATTGCAATTCTGTTTATGATGTTACTAAGGATGAACCTGGCCCAGACTCAATCGAACTACCTCCCTACATAATTAAAGAAATACTAGAAGAGGGGAAGGGGCACCAGTTATAGAGAACACTAAACCTATTAACGTAGGGACAGACTTAGAACCCCAAGAACTTAGTATAGGGACAACCCTCGGCCCAATTGAAAGGGCTCGTTTTATCGACATCCTTCACTAGTTCAAAGACGTCTGTGTTTGGTCTCACAAGGATATATCAGGGATAGACGGAGATATTGCAGAACATCAAATCCCAATTAAACCAGGTTTCATGCCTGTAAAGTAGAGGCTTCGCCGAATGAGAACAGAATGGGCTCTCAAAATTAAGGAAGAAGTAGACAAGCAATTCAAAGCCAGATTCATCAAAGTTTCCGAGTATTCAGACTGGGTGGATAACATAGTCCCCGTACCCAAAAAGGATGGGCGAATCCGGGTTTGTGTTGATTTCTTAGATCTGAACAGGGCCAATCCGAAAGACGACTTCCCACTGCCACACATCGATATACTAGTAGATAATACAACAGATCACGCACTCCTTTCTTTCATGGATGGGTATGTAGGATACAATGAGATCAAAATAGCTAAAGAGGATATGCGTAAAACGGCGTTCGTCACTCGATGGGGAACCTATTGCTACACCGTTATGGCATACGGGTTAATCAACGCTGGAGAAACATATCAACGCACCGCAACTAACCTGTTACATGACATGATGCACAAAGAGGTAGAGGTATATATAGATGACATGATCGTTAAGTCCAAGGATAGGCATAGTCACATCGCCAAACTTCGCAAGTTCTTTCTTAGATTGCGCACGTATAACATGAAATTTAACCCTCAGAAGTGCGCATTCAGGGTAACATACAACAAGCTATTGTGGTCTATTGTCAGTCAAAGAGGGATAAAGATAGTTACATCCAAGGTTAAGGCTCTAATCGATATGCCACAGCCGCAGGCAGAAATGGAAGTTCGAGGTTTCTTAGGCAAGGTGCAATATATAAGTCACTTCATTTCAAAGCTCACTATGATCTGCGAACCCATTCAAGAATCTCTAGAAGACGGACCACACTATGTGGGACGGTGATTGTCAAAAGGCATTTAACAGAATGATGTGACTCGTATTTACGCACATTTAGTCCCTTAACTAGCCTCGTTCCTATGCTTTCTAGCATGTATTAGGGTCGTTTCTTATCTTTAGCTTCCCATTTTGCATAATCTATGAGGTTTTTGCCCTTGGTAGGAGAGGAGCGCTAGCCTTGCTTAAATGGAGCCAAACGGAGCTAAATTGATCGCATCTAATGACCAAGCAATAAGGAGGAGACCAATACTAAAGGCCTAACTCAATAAAACAAGTGGGGGCATTGATGAAAGACCCCCACGACCTCCCAAGGATCCCCATGAGTTAAGGGGCAGCCAAATGAAAGAAGAAGCAAAACTGCCCTTCAGGACGGGTGTTCCAGAGCCAAGACGGGCGTGCCAATGCTCAACCCGGGCGTCTCCAAGGCAGAACGAGCGTCCCACAAAGCAGGATGAGAATCCATCAAAGGCAGGTCGTGCATCCTATGCCAGGACTTGCAAGGCGTTGAAATTCATTTAAGGGGCTTAATCGTCATTTAAACCCTTAGTTAACCTAATACTTGTACTTAGTATAAATACACCCTTGTAATAACAAGTTATTAATTAGAAAATTAGAGATTAGACATCAATTATATTAATTACACTTTAGTCCTTCCTTAATTATTGTTCAAGAATTCTTAGATCTAGTTGGGTAATTGAAGATTATTTGGGTTTTTATTGGAGAATTGACAACTCTTCATCATGAATCAAGTTTTATTCTATTATTCTTTCCTTTCCATTTGTTCATCTTAAAGTTGGTACAATTTCTTTACTCTTTACTTAATCCTTATTTATTGCCTTACCTTTCCATCATGTTTATACTTGTTAAGATGATTGACACCATTGTTAACATGTTTTCCATGATAATGAGTGAGTATTTCCCTAACTAAGGTTAGTGGGGGATTAGGGGAGTTAATTATGGGGTAGATCTATACTTAATAAGTTCATATGAATGCTTGCTTATTGTAGTTTGAAGTTATGCACATGTTATGCTCGATGAAATGCTTAATTGACAACCTAGCATGATTCTCTTATCCTTTCAACAAGACTTGCAAGACATAAACCAACTCAAGGCTTGTTAGGCCATGCATATAGTTAAATAGGTAGGACTAAGTTGATGTAGGTGTTGTAAAGTTGTGACCGATTCAGCTCCGCGACCTAAAACTCCCTAGGAATTTTATGATATAAACTAACTCTATTCCATTACAATAATAATTGCTTGCATCTATGTAACTTATTTATGTGATCTCACCATGATTCCCCTATGAACCCATGACACCCTAGGGCTTTTAATTAATAATTTACAAACTCTTTTTGCTTACTTTGCTTTGCTTTCATTTATTTACTTTGCCTTTGTTAAGTAGGTTATATTGCAAATCTCAACCTCAACCCAAATTGTGACACTAAGACATAGCTATTTTCAATCAATAAGTCAATATAATACTCGTCCCTTGGGATCTGACCTTTACTTACCGCTCTACTAAGAGAAGTTTGTTGAGAATATAAATATTGTTTGATTGAGAGCATAGATGACACATTTCTCACCAAATCAAAATGACGCCGTTGCCGAGGACGGTGTTCAATTGAGTTGTTATCATTTGTTGTTTTTAGTTGTGTCTTTCTTAACCTTGGGGAAGTCAAACTCCTCAAGGTAGTTTTAATTGTTTTCTAGTTTATTAATTTTTGCATGTCTAGGAGATCATAAGGCGGGCTTTTGCCTACTGATCCTGGTGTTAAGAGAACTTTGACAAATATTAGAAGAATCGTTAGAGGTACTTCAACAATTGTGGGTATTGAAGAACATGTGGATATTGGTATTATCCAAATGGATAGTGTTGAGTTTACCAACCCTTTTGCAACACAAGGAGATGATAACCCAATTCCAAACCAACCACAAAATCAACCTACAATGCCTAAATTTTCATCTCATTCCGTACCAACCGAGGAGAACCTACCTAATGGTACTAAAAAACAACCCCCCTTGACCGGTAATTTCATTGCCAAATCCGCATTCATACAATTAGTCGAACGAAGTCAATTTGAAGGGATGCCTAGTGAGGACCCTCATCTACACATGGACACTTTTTGTGACTATTGTGATGCAATTTCCCAAACGGGGGTAACACAAGATCAAATTTGATGGGTATTGTTTCCTTTTTCCTTGATTGGAACCACAAAGCAATGGTTGAAGAGCTTAGACAAGGCCACTCTTGGAATTGATTTATGGACGAATTTATCACTTGCCTTTTATAAGAAGTTTTACCCTCCGGGGAAAACCAACATGTTAGGAGCCCAAATCACCATGTTCAAGCAAAGAGATAAAGAGTCTCTATATGAGGCATGGGAAAGATTCAAAGATACATGTCTCTCTTGTCCTCATCATGGGTTAAGCGAATGGTTTCTAGTCCAAAATTTTTGGAATGAGTTGTATGAAGACTCAAGGAATGTGCTCAACATGGGTTCTGATGGAAGATTCACCGAGGTAGATGATAATCAAACTTGGGCCAAGATAGAGGAGATGGCGGTTCACAACTCTCAATATAGTAGGCCAAGAAAAGCTACTAGGGGAGGGAGACATGAAGTTGACTCTGTAACACAATTGAGTGCCGATTTGGGTGCCCAATTCTGCTCCCATATTGACACAATGAACTTGAAATTTGACAAAGCCATATCCAAGATGAATGAAGCCTCTCAATCATCCAAGCAACATCAAAAAGTCAATGCCATGGTGTCAACATCTTTTATTCCAAATGGAGTATATGAGAATTGTGGAACTTTGGGACATGATCAACAAGAGTGTAGGGGCACAAATGACCAAGTGAATGCTTTCCAAGCATACAAGAATGGCACCTCTTACTCCAACTTTTTCAATGAAAACACCAAATTTCACCCAAACTTCTCATATAAAAGCCAAAATGTTCAAAATCCTCAACCAACATACACCCCACCTCCAATGAGAAATCCTACTTAAAGACCCTTTTTTAACCAAAACCAAGGATTCCAAAACCATCCCTCTTACAATCAAACCAATGACCAAGCTTTTGATGTTCAAAAAGCGGTCCCTCAAATGCAAAAGAGCCAACAAGACTTCTTTGCTCAAATGCAAAGAGATAGCAAAGCCAAAGACACTACCATCAACAATATCCTTGCTCATACCAAGATGTTGGGAACACAAATGACCCAATTGGCCTCTTCGAGTTCCCAAAGGCAAAAAGGACAATTACCTCCCCAAGGTAATCCTCCGACAAGGCATGAAACCATCAACGCCATTGACTTGAGGAGTGGTACCTGATATGAGGGACTTAAGGAGCCAATTGAAGAGGATGTTATTGAAGAAAGTGTCAAGGCAAGAGATGTGATGGAACCATTGAGGAGAAATCCTAGGGTAGTGGAACCAATTACCAATGAATCAATGAAGAAGAGAAATGAAGAGAAGGCCAAAGAGGTTGAAATAGAGCCTATTGTGAGTAGACTTCCGTTTCCAAGTCGCCAAGCGAAGCCCAAGCTTGATGAGAACCTTGGGAAATTCATGGACATTGTGAAGAATTTAGAGGTTTCTATCCCATTTACGTAGTTGATAAACCATGTGCTGGCCTATGCAAAATACATGAAAGACATCCTTACCAAGAAGAAGTCCATTAGGAAGTTGGAAAATATCGCATTAACAATGATAAGTAGTGTAATACTTCAAGGAAATTCCCGACCTAAGCTCAAAGATCCGGGAAGCTTCTCCATTCCATGTACCATCAGTGACACCATAATCAACAAAGCACTATGTGATCTAAGTGTGAGTGTCATGCCATACTCTGTATGTGAAAGGCTAGGGGTGGGAGAACTCAAGTGCACTAATATGACTATAAATGGCGGACTGAACAACAAATAAACCACTTGGGGTATGGGAAGATGTACCCGTGAGAATTGGAAAGTTTTTTATACCGGTGGACTTTGTTATTATTGACATGGAGGAAGATTCCAATATACGATCATTCTAGGAAGACCGTTCTTACACACCACCGGAGCGGTGATTAACGTAAAGCATGGGATGCTCACACTTGAAGTTGGTGATGAAACAATCACCTTTAATCTTGATAAGACTGTAAGAGCTCCCAACTTGCACGAACCATGCTTTATGGTTGAACATTATAGCCGAGAAGGTGAAAAGAAGAAAGTGGAATCTCCATTCAAAGGTCAAGTCAAAGAGGAGTATCCTAACAAGGAGGGTAAGGAAACACCGCCAAATTGGAAGAAAGAAGGGGATGATATTGAAGTGGCTCTATTTGGAGAGCATGGGATTTTTCATAACAAGAATGAGAGCTTGAAAAGCTTGCCTATCATGACAAGTATCAATGAAAGACTTATTGGCCATGACAACAAGAAAGAGGAGTTGCTCTTTCCAACTCATAATCCTCTAAACATAGGGGAATAAGGAAAGGAAGTATATGGCCTATGGGATGATGAGTTTGACGGATTGGTTAATCCTTACATTGGAAATGTTATGACCCTATATCAAGGCTTTGTAGCCCCTTGTCACCACAACATTGACTCCGGTTCCTACACTAATGGAAGCAACTATGTACCGAGGTCTACACAAGACTTCTACCATGAAAATGAGCAAACCTTCAATTAATTATACAAAGCTTTGAGCAATAACATCAACAACGCCCTTGCTTTACCACCTCAACATCTCTCAAAATGAAAGAGAGTTTGGTGGAGTCCTCCCTAAACAACCATTTGTAAATATACTAACCTCTTAACTTGCATTTCATTTAATTTGTACATTCCGTTATTTTTGCATTGCATCTTATATGCTTTTTTATAGGAATTTTAGGACATGAGAGCATGTGAGGGATCGGAGGGCTTTTGATTGTGTTTCAAATGTGTAGTGTATGATGATCAAGTGTGGGGAAGCAATTTCCTAGGCTAGTCAAGCCTATGGAGTGCAACACAATGACGGAAAAATAGGAAATGAAGGATCGAAAATGGCTGAAAAAGGATCCCCACGAGTTGACCTGAGCTTGTGGGGTTTGGAGAAAACAAAAGAAGGACTTCACTGCAGCCCGCTCGAGCTGGAACTAGGACGAGCGTCCCAGTGCTCAGCCAGCTCCTCCCTAAGGCAGAACGGGCGTCCCCAAAGAACAAGCAAAAGTCCTAAAGCAGAATCCGCCCGTCCCCAACTCAGGACACGCGTCCCTACCTGCTATTTTGACTTGAAACACGGGACTTACCCTTCATCCCTCATTTCCATCTTCCCCATTCACAAACACAAACACATTTCCCTCACTACAACACTCAACCAAATCATCAAAAACCCACAATACTCAACCAAATTCATCAACAATCATTTCAAACTTGCTCAAATTCAATTTAAATACGTCCTTTGTCAACATTTGGATCTTCAAATGTCAAAATCTTCCCAAAATCAATCAAAAATTTTTAGGGTTAGGACAGTTTCGAAAACCCCCAAATTGATTGAGAAATTGATTGAAGTTGGAAGAAAGGAAGAGCATATCAAAGGTTTGTTGACATTAATTGAAAGGAGGGATCATCATGGAAAGAACAAAGGGAAACACTCAAGCATTAAAATCCCAAAACCTATCAAAAAGACAAAAAGTTCTAGAATCCAAGGCATTGGTGGTGGTGAAACAAGCAAGGGAGCTTATTGAGGCCATTGAGGTGGTTGCTACTACAATACCAGAGGTCGAGCAACTCAAGGACTATCCGGAGGTAACTTTCCTTTCTAATGAGCATTGAATTGAATTCGAGTCCTTTAGCAAAAGGAAAGTCATTGCCACCAAGTTTGTTTGCCAAGATACTTTAGGAAAGTTGGGAGTGCTTGATCAAACTAGAGCATTCTTCAAGTCTATGGGACTATCTACCTTGTTTGAGATGAATGAATTGACTTACCCCACCCTTACTTTGGAGTTCATTAGTTCTTTGAGGGAGTATAAAATGGAGACTCCAAGATATGTTGGGTTTCGGCTTGAGAACCAAAGTAGGCGTATGATTAAGGATAATTTCGGTAATGTACTTGGACTTCATGACACTACTACAAAAATAAGCTTAGAGAACTGTTGAAATGAGCTTTACAGAACACCTTAGAGGCGTTCTTCAACTCAGTGTCCTCTAAAGCTTAGAGAACGCTTGCAAGAGGCGTTTTGTATTTACAATCATAAAGAACAGTTGAAATAAGCTTTATAGAACACCTGATAGGAGTTCTCTTTTCCTGGGAAAAGACAACGGTTGGGTAAGCTAACAGTTCTCCATCCCTCTTGGTTTTTATAAAAAAAAAAATATTGATAAAAATTGGATAAAAAATAATATATTTATTTTCATTAAAATCAAAAACAAAATACCAATACACTTGTTTCACAACCAGGGCCAAAACAGCTAACAAATTAACTAAGTTCTAATACATAACTTCAAATCAATAACATAGCATTACATGCACACATAATCTCATCTTTAATCTATACTGCAACTTCACCCGCACATCTTATAGCAACGTCGATTGATCACTTAGAAGAAAGGAGAGATAAAAGGGTAAAATGTTTTCAATGATAACCTGCCACTAATAACAAGAACATCCATACTTAAGATGAGTAGTAGAAGGAGAAATAAAATTGGCATTGAGTACGATAAAGATGTAAGTACACATGCATAGTTCTAAAAGGTATTGTCATTTGTCAAATGTCAATATGAGCGAAGACGATAAATAATTCCACAATGATATTTAAGAGAACTAAAAATAAACAAATGATAAATAATAGGAAAAATTGACAAGAAAGATGCCTGGTTGCCGCCACGGATGTTATGCTTTGTTCAGACTAATGGTGGATGCTACTAAATCATAATGTACGGAACTGTATCGTGAATGGTCATTTTATACTTCCCCTAGAATCACAACTTAGATATTTCCAGCATTCATGGATTCCTTCTAGTTGAACTGGAATATTGATAATTTTATCATTCATGCTACTTTTACAGTCTGATGAGATATTCCGTAGAATATTGTCTACTATTTAGAACTGTATGAATACTTATACCAAGCATCACATAATTTTTCTAAAGAATATATATCTTAATTACGTGGCTAGTTGATCCAAATGCAAGGTTTTAAGCTATGAAATTCAAATTTCTATTAAGATAAGGAAGGTACGTACCTGTCCTCTCAAGCCACCGGGAGTCGACTTCTGTCGCTCGTAGCTGGTTCGCCATCCTCCGTAGCTCGACATGCCTCGACGAAGCCACCTCCATTTTAAAAAGAATGTTGCAATTTATTACCATGTTCATACAAAAGAAAAGATTACAGACGAAAGACAGGCTGATGAAGTTTTAGGATTATTAAGGTTGTGGAGTGTGATCTATGATGTGCTACAATTGAAACTAATGAGCACCTATTTTTTGAATGCTACTACACTAAAAGTTGTTTAAAGATGGTGAGTGATTGGTTGGGAATGGACATTCCATGTCTGGACACTATTCAGTGGTGTAGGGGACAAAGAGGGAAGTCTCTCATGCAGAAACAGACAGTATCAGCAACTGTACTAGCATTAATATATCACTTGTGGATGGCCAGGAACAAAATTAGGGTTGAAATGTCATTTTTGCAACCTTAACTGGTGGTGAAGCAAGTGCAGCAACAGATTAGAGCACGGGAAGCCAGAAAACTATGGAGTGTGAAACACAAGGTAGATAGTCAATGGTGTATTAGGTTTGGAATACAAATCTGATGTAATAAATTGAGTTGTACTGTGTATCGAGGATGCTTATGTCCTATGCAGCATAAAAGGATGGTATTGTACTTCAATTTGATATCTATACAAATGTTAAGTCCAAAGAATCCGATGTAGAATTTTAATCCACAACACTTCTCACAAAACCTAGTGGCACAAGGGTTATGATTAGGGGAGCTTGTGAGGAAGAGAGAGCTTGCTTGCGTTACAAAGTGGAACGTCTTTCGAAAATTGCTTTGTTCAGGTTATTAGAGATTAACTATTATGTATAATATGCAACTAAAAACTCTAGCCTATACCCACAGCAAAGTATTCAGATAACTATTAAGGTATTAATAGGATGTTGAACACCATACACCCGGTCTTATAAGAGAATCATTGTTTGGTATTAAAAAAAAAAGTGAAAACTTACTGGCTCATTAGAGTTTGATACTTGTGCCATCTTTAGTCCCTTCTTTAATCTTTCATATGCAAATTTAGAAGTAGAAAATGATAGCAGATTGAATTAAGAGATGTCTGGTAAGAATAGACTAAATTGATTAGAATTCGAAGGAATTTAAGAAATTTTCATAAGTACATGAATATTTTGGAGATGTAAATGCTGTAAAAATAAAATAGACCTTCACATTTATATGACCCTTCGCAAGAGGACATATTCAGAAGATGCACAAAATGCAATGTTTACTGTATCCATTACTCGATAGTGAAATGCTGATGAAACATACAGTATTACAGTTGTACATAGTACGTAGCGCAAGCATCCTGCACCATACATACATGTAAAATTATACCCTAAACTTGGTTAACGGTCTGTAAATTGATTATTTATTTGATCGGTATATAACCTCACTATTATACCCAACAACTAAAATGTTCTAGTAATCACAAGTTTAAGGATAATCAACAATTTTAGAGATAGTTGAGAAATAACTATCAGTAGAGATTCTTAAGGAAATTAGAGTAATTAGAAGATTAGAATCTAAGTAAACGAAATCATAGCTGAATAAGAGATGTGATTACCATAAGAAAGAATAAGTATCACAGTTAACAGTGAAAAACATATACCAAACAGCTTAGTGAAAACCTTCTTCACTTGTTCCACAAGTTCATTCCTCATGCTTAACAACTCCCAATGCAGCAATCACCTGTAAAAATACGACATAAGTATTCATACATAAACGATACAATTACGATCAACGAGGTCGTGGTAAGCATAGGATACAATTCTAGTAAGCAATCCAAATGAGTATCTTACAATTACAGTGAACAGTATGGTGAAAATCGTAAATCACGATAAGTACTTGACCACAATAATTCAAACTCAAAAAATTAGGGTTTAGAATTGAAGATAAAATCAGAATCAATCCTTTGAAACTATAACAAAAGTGCGAGGCAGCACGAGTACTTGATACTCTCATATCTAGAGCTTCGATGAGCATTAATCCCATCAATTAACCTCCATTTACACACATAGTGAAACGAGAATGTTAATAGAGTAATACAAATGAAACTAAAATGTACATCAACAAATTATCAACTAATTCAGCTATAAAAACAGAAATTCGAATCACGATAATTGAAAAGAAGAAAGTTTATACCCATTGTTGGAGAATAAACAAGGAGATCGAAAACTGTTTCTGAAGGAACTAGCAGGCGTGTTGATGCCATACTTGTTCGATTTGGAGGATTTAACAGTTGTAACAATGTACGCTAGAGATCCGAATATGAGGTAGTAGAACATCTCCATTGTTGTTCTTCGTTGTTTTTCATAAGAGAGATAGTTGTAGAGAGCCGTGGTGAGAAAAGGGGAATATGGATAGGTTTAGGAAAACTGTAGAAATTCAATGTGTAGATTATCAAGATCTAGATAATTTTAATATTTAATAAATTAATGATAAGAGAACAGTTATATTGAATGTGCGTTCTCTTTATTTTCTTATAAAACACCTATGTAAACAGACGTTCTTTATTATAAAAGATAGAGAACAATTAGTTAGGATGACCATTTTCTTTGTTTCTTGAAAATGCCTATTTAATTTAAACGTTCTCTATTTAGTGTTACGTATTGTGATATTTGTAGTAGTGTGACCATTGGGATTTCTTCAAGAAGCCTCTAAATTTTGATGTCAAACCCCTATATGGAAGGTGATTGTTGGACTATAATTGACTACATTTAGGAAGTGCAATGCCTTCAATATCCACCATCCTGTTATTCGGTGTTGGCATCGGTTCATAGCCAACACTTTAATAGCGAGAAAAGAAGCAAATCACATGACTGAACTTGACCTTGCCTACTTATAGTCTAACATGAATGTCCACGGGAAGTCCAAGAATGATTACAACATTCTCCAATTTTTGTTGGAAAGGTGGGTGCACATGAAAGAAGAATAAGAAGAGACGTCTTTTATTGTTAATGGTGGGTTGATAACAAAGTTAACCAAACACTTTAACCCAAATTTCAATGAAAACAAAGCTTACAAGCCGGTTAAGGGTGGTCATCTCATTGATATGAGTACATTGATTCACAAATTCCATTGGGTGAGACATGATAACTCCACCCCGGGATATGAATGGATAATCAAGGTAGCCGACTCTATTGTCTTGCCACGAAAATTTTGCCGCATTTTCACTCAGTGAAACAACTATCTTATCCTCATCTCCAAACTTGCCAAGACAATCATTAATGAACAACAAAATCTAAATGAAGACCTCTCCCCCATAGTTATACCACCTTACCCCTTTGCCTTTGAAGAATTCACAACCAATGACCTAAATGTTGTGGAAGGCAATGATTATTTGACCAAGTTAATGAAGTATATGCATAAGGAGACTTACAAGGATCAGGTGAATGCCTAGTATGACCAATATCCACTACTCTTTCATCTTGCTAGGCAAGGACTTCTTGACCCTAAGAGTCCTTTGCTGGATTGGGTGGATAAAACGATATTCTTTCCTTAAGCCTCCCAAGATGAAGAAGGGAAATCCGGGTTGCTAGGAGAGAGGAGAATGTTGATGATGAAGATGGGGAATGTAGTGAAGCAAGTAATGATGACAATGAGCAAAGTTCAAGTGAAGATGATGAAGGTGATGCCTCTGGATCATTGGAGGATGATGATGACGATGACACCACAATGAGTGATATTTGATTGTTGAACAATCATGACGGAGTACGACGCAATTAAGGAGTTTATGGCTTCCATAGCATCTCATCATATACCATTGTGAGTCTCCTACCCCTCATTTTGCTTCTTTTTTTTATCTCATGATTGCATAACTTGTATAACATGTAGAATAGAGCATTTAGAGAGTCATTTTTGGTCTCTATGATGGCTAAGATTTTTTGAGTCCTAGCAACATCAAAGGACTCACACCTCAGCAACATTGAGGTGATTATCTTTTTTTTTGCTCCCACCATAAATAATCCAAAATGACAAGTTACTTATCATGCATTGCATTGCATGCCTTATGAATAAACTTCCCAATTTTTGCACTAGAAATAGTGTTTTGTTTGGTTTTGGGAAGTTCATTCATAAGCAACCCGAGTTAATTCAAATTAGCTCTCCAGCCTAATTGAAAGCATGCATCATATAGCATAGTTTAGTTTGCATAATGTTTAACATATATCATGTAGTATGCATTTATTATAGAATTTATGCATTTCATATTGCTTCATGCATTTGCATATATTTTCTATCGTTTTGTCCATTGAGAACAATGTCCACACTAGTGTAGGGATGAGAAATTCTAACATCTAACTTTTATTATAAAAATGATAAAAATTTAAAAATTTTAAAAATTCCAAAAACATGTTCTTTCTTTGTAGCATAGAACTGTATATACATGTTTGTTTGTCACTCTTATCACATGGGGACGACTACGCCACATTCGAAGCATAGGGGATAAAGAAGACCGCATGGTATGATCTTTACAAATCTCCTTCTCCCTTTCTTATACGTTAATGACAAGGTGGCTACTTTTTGATTGATGCGGTATGAACCTATGTGATGTTAGGAGTTGCATTTAGTTTATATGGCGTAATAGTTGATAGAAGCATATGCATCAAAGTTGTAAATATGTTAGTAGCATCATGGCATGTAGTTGCATGATAGAAAAATTGTTAAAATGCCTATTTCGGAAGCTTGACAAGTGTATATAAGGCCCTTGTAGATAATTTTTCTACTTGAGACTTTGTTTGTTGGAATACCCTCAAGAAATCCTAGGATGTGTCATACTAGTATCTTTTATTCCATGGTCTAAAGCCTAGTCAAGGGTTTGCATATGAGTCATCTGTCCAACCTTATTATGTGATATGGGCTTGATCAACTTATCTAGGGTACCTTGATTGACTTGGTGGTTTGGCAACAAAAAATACTTTTCATTAATAAGTTTGAAGTGCTCATTTCAAAAGTTTTGTGATGTGGAATCATTTTAAATGCCAAGGAAACCTCAAATGTTTTGAATTGTTGTATTTCCGAGAAATTTGATGGAGGCCTACCACTTGAATGTGCTTTGGTGAGGGATCCAATGAATTGCCCCCCCCCCCCACACGGTTGTGAATTCAACCGTCCAAAGACAAAGTGACTATACCCCGAAAGCTATCGTCTAGACGTTAACCGGTTGCCTAATAAGCAATTGGCGAAAGCAAAGGACACTATCAAATGAGGGACAAACCCCATCTTAAAGTATTGAAATGTGAAATGCGGAAGTTGAAATGAGGCCAAATTTTGAATGCTAGTCAATTCCACTACTTTGTTTTAATTGACTTGAGCACTTCATTCCCAAAAACCTTTTTGTTATGCCACCTTGTTGAGCTTGGAACGATCCTTGGCCTTTACACTTACAGAGAATCCGAGATTTGTCATGTCATATGCCACTAACATCATACGAATCATCCTTCCACCCCATCCGATCACCCTTGACGAAATCATTTAGCAATTGTGGATGAAAATAGCCAAGTTTAACACAACTTGGAGGTGACTTGTTTGTATCCTCTTAAACTTAGTAACTTGGAGAACTAATATCTATGGTGGAATATGTACTCTTAAATTGCTTCCCTTTTAGATGATTTACGCCACTTAGATGAGGAAAGTGGCTATTCTTTTGTAGATGCATCCTTTGACGTGTTTTGTGTGCTTAATGTTTGGATGCATCGCCATTTTGTCAAGCCCCACCTATCCGTGCATGAAGGCATCTTACCTCCTAGATGTCTTATTGTGAGTTGAAGGGGCGGAGTGAGGCCCACTAATTGTCTCACATCGGCTATGTTATTAGAGTAGTATAAATAAAGGTCATAGTTTTAGTCACCTCTTTACTCGGGACGAGCAAAGGCTCGACTTGGGGATATTTGACGTGACTCGTATTTATGCACATTTAGTCCCCTAACTAGCCTCGTTCTTATTCTTTCTAGCATGTATTAGGGTCGTTTCTTATCTTTAGCTTTCCATTTTGCATATTCTACGAGGTTTTGTGCCCTTGGTAGGAGAGGAGTGCTAGCCTTGCTTAAATGGAGCAAAACGGAGCTAAATTGATCGCATCTAACGACCAAGCAACAAGAAGGAGACTAATACTATAGGCCTAAGTCAATTAAACAAGTGAATGGGCAATGATAAAGGACCCCCACGACCCCCCAAGGATCCCCACGAGTTAATGGGCAGCCAAAAGAAAGAAGAAGGAAAACTTCCCTTCAGGATGGGCGTCCCAGAGACAAGATGGGCGTGCCAATGCTTAGCCCGGGTGTCCCCAAGGTAGGATGAGCGCCCCATAGAGCAGGATGTGAATCCATCAAAGGTAGGTCGTGCATCCCATGCCAGGACTTGCAAGGCGTTGGACTTTAGTTAAGGGGCTTAATCGTCATTTAAGCCCTTAGTTAACCTAATACTTGTATCTAGTATAAATACTCCCTTGTATAAGAAGTTATTAAGTAGAAAATTAGAGATTAGACATCAATTAGATTAACTACACTTTAACCCTTCCTTAATTATTATTCAAGAATTCTTAGATCTAGTTGGGTAATTGAAGATTATTTGGGTTTTTATTGGAAAATTGACAACTCTTCATTGTCAATCAAGTTTTCTTCTATTATTCTTTCCTTTCCATTTGTTCATCTTAAAGTTGGTACAATTTATTTACTCTTTACGTAATCCTTGTTTATTGCTTTACTTTTCCATCTTGTTTATACTTGTTAAGATGATTGACATAATTGTTAACATGTTTTCCATGATAATTAGTGAGTAGTTCCCGAACTAGGGTTAGTGGGGGATTAGGGGAGTTAACCATGGGGTAGATCTATACTTCATAAGTTCATAAGAATGCTTGCTTGTTGTAGTTTCAACTTATGCACATGTTATGCTTGATTGACAACCTAGCATGATTCTCTTATCCTTTCAACAAGACTTGTAAGACATAAATCAACTCAAGGCTTGTTAGACCATACATATAGTTGAATACGGAGGAGTAAGTCGATGTAGGTGTTGTAAATTTGTGACCGACTCGGCTCCAAGACCTAAAACTTTTAGTTATTTAGACAAAATAAGACTCATCTTATAAAATAAAAATTACTAGCTAATTTGATGTAGTGGTCTAAATCTACATGCATGCAAAGATAAAAACATAGAAATTTCCTTATATTGAAAAATGGCAAATTTGAGCACTACAAAGGTCTCCTACCTTTGTAGTTCTTGAGCTATAAAATGATGGATGATCCTCCTCTTATACCAAACCACCAAAATTGATGGGGTCCTTTGGTGTGCACCGGCACTATGAAAAAAATGGCAAGTACTCTGTGAAATCAGGGTACCATTTCATCAGATGGAAGCAGGAACAAAGGGAGGGGCAAGGCAGTACGAGTGAGGAACCGACAATTTGGAGGAAATTGTGGAAGCTTAATGTTCCTCCAAAGGTGAAGAGCTTCATTTGGAGAGTGCTGTGGGGAGCTCTTCCATGTGCGGGTAGTTTACAACGAAGGGTAAAGGATGCTGACCCGACATACTTTTGCTGCAATGCCAGGTGGAGAGTGATTCACATGCTCTTGTGTGGTGTCCGTATGTGCAGGAAGTGTGAAATGAAACCAATATTGAGGGGATGGACGAGTGCGAGCGGTTCCGTATGATCGATGACCTATTGGATCACATTATAAATAGAATCAAAGGGAAGGAGCAGAGTAAAATAATTATGGTGTTATGGGCCATCTGGAATGGACGAAATAGAAAGTACCATGGAGGAGAGAGATGGGAACCGAGAAGGGTAGTTGAAAGCGCATGGAGTGTTTGGCAAGTATTGAGTGATGCTCAAAGGACGGAAAAGCCGCGACAGTTTGGGAATAATGAGGGAGCGATAAGATGGACAAGGCCTCAAGTGGGGTTTATGAAAGTAAATGTAGATGCGGGAGTGATGGGGGAGATGGGGTCGGGTTTAGGCGTGGTAATCAGGGACCATAATGGCCAGGTAGTGAGAGCAGGGGTGCAACAAGTTAAGGAGGCATGCGATGTGGATGTGGCGGAAGCGAAAGCAATGGAGTTTAGTCTAATTACAGCTTTTCAAATGGAGTTGCAGAACATTGTAATTGAAGCGGACTGCTTGCCCCTTGTGACGATGCTTCAAGCTAAGAGCTTCCCTCGGAACTACTTCGGCAATATTGGAAAGGTTATCGTTGAGCTTGCAAGTAGGTTCAATTGTGTTGAGTTTAAGTGTAACACCCCCATACTCCAAGTGCCTTACCAGGACCACTCAGGTATAAAGATGCTACTATCTCGGTTACCCGAGGCATGATAATCATAAGACAATGAAGAAACATACTTTATTAAACAAGTTAAGTGATTACATAACAAAACCAAATGTAAGCAAAATATAACTGCTCTCAAACTATAAGCCAACAGAGAGGAACTGTCCTAACAAACACAGCGGAAGACTAAAGACTCTGATATGTGATGACTCCATCTCCAGCTAGATCCCACGCGTATCCAAGATATACCGCTTAAGCAATCGCTCACCACCCCGAATGGATCACCACGCTTTTAAAACATTTAAACGGGTCGATTACTACTCACACAATTTATATACATATCAACAATCCGATAAATGACACTCACACCGTCACACATACAATCATACCAATCCCAACAATCTCAATCACCGATCATCCACTTGACCAGCCCAGTGGGGGACCGCAGCCGTACCCACCAAATCCCCGCTCTTCATACCGAGCGATAAACCCATGTTCATTAATGTGCACATCCCCTTCCGTGGCGGGTTCCACGAAGGGCAAAACCAGGGCGTGAAGCCACTCCCGCAAGTGACTCCACTCAGCCGAGAACGCATCTCGAGAACCATAGGCAACCAGTCACAATCACAATATCAACAACCGTCTGAATCTATCAACAATGTACAATCACAATCACAGCCGTCACAATACAATTACTATAACAAACAATCAATCTCAACACATTAACAATCATCCCATTATGGGACTAATACGAGTAGAAATCCTACCTGTAAGCACACAATCGACGGTCTCTCTACAACATTCAAAAAGCTTCCTCTATGAACCCTCCTCCTATCATACAACATATAGAGGCTACCAAATCACATACTGCACATAAACCCCCAAATCTCTAAATTAGGGTTTAACCAAATCAAAGGAAAGACAATAAAAAGGGTACATAGATCTTACCCTCGACGCAAGGAACTCAACGGTATAACCAACGACGCGAACTGACCTTCCAAACTCCGGGGATTGCTAATTATGCGATTAGGATGAAGAACTTGTTTGCTTTCTCTCTTAAACAAGAATTTAGGTTTTGCAAAAGTGATTTAGAATAATGACGATAAAGCTTATATACCTTAATCGCGTAATTAACAAAACCCGAGAAAACTCCCCGTAAAACCGGACACTCGATCGAGTACCCGAGATACTCGATCGAGTACCCCCTTACTCGATCGAGTACCCAACAGGTCCGAAACTATTTTAAAACGCAACTCACCCTTACTCGACAGAGTAAGGCCTACTCGATAGAGTACCCAAAGACTTATAAATACGGAGTATTACAGTCTTCCCTCCTTAAAAAGAACTTCGTCCCCGAAGTTCAACCCATACATAAAAACAACCATACTGACTCGACCAAGACACCACAACTTTGCTAAGGACTCAAGAACTCGACCGAACATAGAACATGAACTCTTGACACCCACTCCACAAACTATGTTTACTTCCACAACATGACTCACTATATCGTATCTACCACATATATATCTCTCACGACACCAACTCCATGCATAACCAACTACCATCCTCTAATGCTGCTAGCTCCATAATATCATCAACTATCAAATCCAATACCAAGACACTCATAGACATCAAACGGAATGTTACATTCTACCACCCTTAAAAGGAACTTCGTCCTCGAAGTTTACTCACACTCGTAACCTCATCATCCAACTGTCAACACTAGTGAAATATTCTCACACTCCTAAACATCACGCTACTACTAGCACGGGTATGACCTTTAATAAAATCACCCACAACACGAATCGATCTTATATTCTACATCAAGACTCAACTTCCGAATATATTATCATATGTACAACCATCAAAATCTGTTTTATCGCATCCTACTCCTCTTAAGCCAAATGTTACGTCCTCGTAACTCACTAATACCCAAACCATATCTATATCTCATTACCCTCTGTACCACCACATGTCAAAGATAACCGTCTATAAACCAAACACTCACCATTCTTATAACTCACGATCCGCACTCGTTACGTACACGCACACTAGATCCTCAAGTTCTTTCTTTCATTACCGTAAAACTCATACACAACTTAACATGACACTAATTCCCCAAACACCCTACACTCACTATCTCAACAAAAGATTATGAACTACCTGCCGCTTTCAGATCATTACAACACATGTTCCACGAATCATTTTCCATTACCATGTCTACCGATGTCTCATCCGAAAACAAGATCAAAATTATCAGAACAACCTCTCACAACCGTGTCCCATCAATGTAATATCACTATAACATGACAACAACGAAAACATATACAACTCTATTTCATATCATATTCTACCTCATTCCCAACTTAACCTGGTAAAGAAAACATCAATCAACGTACAAATGTCTATCTCGCACAAATCAAACTCGCAGGAGCAACATCAAACAAAACAACAATCTATGTATAACTGGTATGTACTTTCGAAACTCGATTCATAATCATCCCGCCTACTCCACCACAACCGGTGACGGCATCACAACACCGCCACCAACAGCCACACTGTAGTAAGAAAATACCCGCATCACAGCACTATGTACCGTGCCCGGATCACCACCCGAGGCACCCCAACCACACCGATAGACATCACAATCGCATACATTCCCATAAATACGACTCAAAGATTACTTCTCGGACAAGAAAAACTTACTCAAATCGACTTTATTAAATCACCACGCAACATATTATATGGATAAACAGAGAAGCATCTCATGAACATCATTTCTACCATTTCACGGAATACACATGTGTTATCAATACACATAAAATTATAACTAGCCATGTCAAATCAATCAAATTATTACCTTTTTGGATATCATTCAATTAAATTATCGTGTCCAACATATATATTACCGAACATTCATAAAACAACTTTATAATTATCACACCATACCACTTCTTGTGAGGTCAGAACCTCACACAAACATTTACACATAACATAGACCCGTAATCACAACCAACTAGTCAATCCTGACCACGTAAGTTACCACTCGATAAAGGTTACCTGCCGCCCGAGTTTAACTCATATGCCCCTCATAACATATTCCCCCATTCGCACAACCATCACTTCCTGCCAAATATAACCATACCTTTACTATTCAACTAATAGCATCCGCCTCATCTAACCACATCTTATACTCTCTCACAATCATACACAACAATCAGGTCCCTACCAAATCAACCTCTTTAGAATTGCTACCCTTCTAATATACCATCACTCTTAACCACTAGTGGTAACACCACCATGCCACCACTGCTCGTATATCAAACCACTTACACTCATATCAAAATAACATGGTTTTTCTCCTATTTTTGGTTAACATTCCAAATAGCGAACATCAAACCCATCCACAAAATTACCTCAACATTATTCCCAATACCATCTTATTTGTATTGTCATCCAACTCTCCACCAAATATCTCGTATCGTGCCAATACTACACCAACTTCTTACTCCCTCAATTCCTCGAAACTCATTATCAATCATGTTGTCCTGAAACTCCTATATAACCTTTAGCTAACATCCTCGTGATACTATCACACATTTCGATGATTCCTTACCTTTATATCACATAGCTCCTGAACATTTTCCCTTTGACTTACTTTTATCCTTCTTTTCTCTTTACACTCGATAATACCAATTAATAGTCCAACTCCTTATTCCTTCTAGCTAACTCTTTAGAAATCCAGTTACCACTTCGTTGCTCCAAAACTCAAATTCCATTATTTTCTACCGACATCATCTCACTCTTTCTTACCATGGATCTTCTCTTATTATGCTATCACTAACACTTGCCACTAATCTATCCATAGAATCAACGTTTAATGTTCAAACAATTGCATCTCCGTTTTTACATCTCTAGAAATCAGAATTCATTTACTACCGTTAATTACCCAAGGAAATCACACAGTAGTTTCATCTTTTAATAAACCAAACCTCCCAAACTCACTCACTGTCTACAAATACACCTCGTGACATGTCTCCACAAAGTTCACTATATATTACTCTTCTCAACCCCTTTGAAACGAACTTTCACTACATATAACCATAACCCACACGACTCCTAACCATTTCCCTCCATAATTCTTTACACATCTCAAGCTGCCACTATCCACATCCTTACTTTCAATATTTTATTCTCACGTTCATTATACTCACATCATCCCTTGCCCATATTCACTTACTTTTACATTACTCAACACACAATCATATCACTCATCCCGTCTCGCAAAACGTGCGCCATGCCTCAATAAACTATACCAATCTTCCTTTTCTTTTTCCACCGTCTATCATAATCACATATAACTCATGTCCTCCCCACCGAACTCATACTCATCATAAGTGCCACTCTTTACATCATAAGATTGGTAACTTACGCTTCAGGACCAACACATACGTAAAACAATGCATAAAGAAGTAATACAACACCTTTGAATTAAACATAATATGCAACGAATGTCAAAAGATAAACATATGACCCGAAACACCCATATGACCTGCACAGACCCCACTCGATCGAGTACCAAAACCTACTCGATCGAGTTGAGGCTACTCGATCGAGTGCCCAATCATGCTCGATCGAGTGCCCCGACTCCAGAACCCAAACAGACCTTCTGATCTCTGACTTACTCGACCGAGTAGCCCGGCTACTCGATCGAGTGACCCCATACTCGATCGAGTGCCCGAGGTACTAGATCGAGTGCCCAAAAACACGATTCTGGTCAAAATAACGACAAATACCCACTCGATCGAATCAAACCCACTCGATGGAGTCATGCAGACTCGTGAATACTACCCGCATGTTATCTCACATACTCCAACGTACTATGCATTCATTATGATTTCAACATTATGATTACAACTACGCATTCAAATCTGCGCGACTCCTCATACAATAAACAAAATAATCTACTTCGTGTTATCAAGTGCCACGTTATAAACAACCATCATGCTTTTCATCCAATTCGTTATACAAAACACAAATCATTGAACCTCTATTCTTCATGTTACTACTTACCAAAAGCCAAACATTACCATCTATCATGCTCATATAACATTCAACTTTCAATCATGTATTACCCGCATGTTTTAAACTTTCATAACTTTTTATAACACAACAACATTACAAATCCACTTCATCACATAAACACTTCCATAATCAAGAAATTCATATCCTTACGAAATTGCCACTTCATCTTTTCCAATCAATTCATCTAGTTCAATCATATACTTCATCTAACAAGCGCATATGATACGATAGTAGACAATTATACGAACTTAATATATAGCTTTACGCAAACAAAACTACGAAAACAAATCTTATCACACCCCCTAACCACATGTTATTAGGATTGCCTCACTATAAACCATTCGTCCTGCAACACCATTATTCATCACGCATCATCATATACGAACTAGTTTTTTTTCTACCATATCATTCATCATTCTCATATACTTTTCCAACGATTCCAACCAACATGTAAACCAACTATCATGCAGCATGCTTTCAACAAACCATATACAAAATCACATCGTCACCATCTTTGTCTACACATTCCCCATTCTCCACAATCATACATCCACTGGTTAATACCACACATTACTATATAGATACACAATACACAAGGTAAACACATAGCGATCCCGACTCGTATCCCAAGGTGACCGGTTCAAAATTGTAGGGCGAGTTCGCGACTTTAGGACGTCTCCCAAGTCTTTGCATTAGCTCATACAACCTTTACCCCAGGTTCATTTTAATTGACTCCCTATATTCTTTGGATTTATTGGTTACAGGTTTCAGGATCTTCGCTCTGATACCATTTGTAACACCCCCATACTCCAAGTGCCTTACCAGGACCACTCAGGTATAAAGATGCTACCATCTCGGTTACCCGAGGCATGATAATCATAAGACAATGAAGAAACATACTTTATTAAACAAGTTAAGTGATTACATAACAAAACCAACTGTAAGCAAAATATAACTGCTCTCAAACTATAAGCCAACAGAAAGGAACTGTCCTAACAAACACAGCGGAAGACTAAAGACTCTGATATGTGATGACTCCATCCCCAGCTAGATCCCACGCGTATCCAAGATATACCTGTCAAGCAACTGCTCACCACCCCCGAATGGATCACCACAGTTTTTAAAACATTTAAACGGGGTCAGTACTACTCACACAATTTATATACATATCAACAATCCGATAAAGAGACAGCTCACACCGTCACACATACAATCATACCGATCCCAACAATCTCAATCACCGACTGTCCACTGGACCAGCCCTGCCAGTGGGGGACCGCAGCCGTACCCACCAAATCCCCACTCTTCATACCGAGCGATAAACCCATGTTCATTAATGTGCACATCCCCTTCCGTGGCGGGTTCCACGAAGGGCGAAACCAGGGCGTGAAGCCACTCCCGCAAGTGACTCCACTCAGCCGAGAACGCATCTCGAGAACCATAGGCAACCAGTCACAATCACAATATCAACAACCGTCTGAATCTATCAACAATGTACAATCACAATCACAGTCGTCACAATACAATTACTATAACAAACAATCAATCTCAACACATCAACAATCATCCCATTATGGGACTAATACGAGTAGGAAATCCTACCAGTAAGCACACAATCGGACGGTCTCTCTTCTTTGAGTCAAAAGCTTCCTCTATGAACCCTCCTCTTATCATACAACATATAGAGGCTACCAAATCACATACTACACATAAACCCCCAAATCTCTAAATTAGGGTTTAACCAAATCAAAGGAAAGACAATAAAAAGGGTACATAGATCTTACCCTCGACGCAAGGAACTCAACGGTATAACCAACGACGCGAACTGACCTTCCAAACTCCGGGGATTGCTAATTATGCGATTAGGATGAAGAACTTGCTTGCTTCCTCTCTTAAACAGTAATTTAGGTTTTGCAAAAGTGATTTAGAATAATGACGATAAAGCTTATATACCTTAATCGCGTAATTAACAAAACCCGAGAAAACTCCCCGTAAAACCGGACACTCGATCGAGTACCCGAGATACTCGATCGAGTACCCCCTTACTCGATCGAGTACCCATGTTACTCGATCGAGTACCCAACAGGTCAGAAACTATTTTAAAACGCAACTCACCCTTACTCGACAGAGTAAGGCCTACTCGATAGAGTACCCAAAGACTTATAAATACGGAGCATTACATTAAGTTTGTAAGGAGGGAGGGAAATAGAGCAGCTCATTGTATGGCTCATCTATTACCTCTTGTCTATTCTACTAGATTCTGGGTATGAATGGCGCCGGAATCCATCACTATGATTGTATCTTCTGATCTTGAGCCGATTGCTACTAATGAATGAATAAAATGCCTTTTACCCTCAAAAAAAAAACATTAGCCCAAATTTACTACAAATAATATTAACTAGATATTATTTGAGTATTATGTATATATATTTGATATACTAAATAATATTATTACCTTGATAATATTACTAGTCTACTTTTATATGTGTTTTAATATAAAAGGATGAAAAAAAATAAGAAGAAAAATATGGTCTATTGATGGTGTATATGAACCATACACAACAAGCACACAAAGACCCATTTTTTTCTTCAAATTTTCAACCTTAGAAATGATGGAAGGAATTGGGTATTTATAGGCATGCAAATATAAACAATTCACATACAAAAGATAGTGGGAAATGCCTACCTTTTCCACTCACAATGAGTGTATTAGTAGTGTATAAAAATCTGTCTAAATGGTCCCCTCCTGATCCATTTCGGTTTTCGACATTTGCCCCACAAATGCTTATAAGTCTTATATTTAATTATCTGACATAATTAAATATTATTTTGATTATTTAACAATTAGATAATACAAATTAACAACTAATAACCACTTAACCATTAAGTAATTGTTGGACCATTTTATCAATATAAAATGTTTCTTATAAACCCTTATTGGCTGATTTAATTACTTAACAGTTAATTAATTAACAATTAATTAATAATTAACATATCTTATAAAATTAATTAATTAACCTCAAAACTTATACACATATCTTATAAAAATAATTAATTAACAATTAATTAATAAATTATAATTATAATTTTTTAATTAATTATCACATAATTAAATAATAAATCCTCTTATCCCGAGTTCGTGTCCCGTCATCAAATAATACATTCACACGACTAATTAAAAGTCAGATAATACAAGGAATTAATTATCGCGTATCTCATACAAACAATTAATTCATTAAATTTGGGCGTCATCCTATAAGTGTGACCTAAAGGGATCAATTTATCACCGCCGTCACACGACAGTAACGTCAAACTCTAGTCAGCCTAGCATTACCGATTAACGTTGATCAACTGATAAATAAATAATATAAATCCCTGATATTCCTTTTACGAGATTTAATATGATAACGCACTTATTGTGGAGGACACTACTCCAACAATCTCCCACTTGTCCGACACAAGTGTGCGCTACCAATTCTCTTGTCCAATAAAATCTCCTACTCAATGCAAAATGTCTTTCAGGTCGTTCTTCCACGTGATCATATCAAAAAGTGGTTTCCTCGATCCGGAGAATGACTGTCTGACCTGATAATCTACTCTAGATTTTATCCGAGCGTGGCCATGCATTTCCAGTCACTTCTCCTCGAGTGGCCTTGAGATAAAATATGACATGAGTGGATAATCGTGATGACTTATTTTCTTTATTCGATGCAGATCACAATGACCCAGTAAATGCTCATTGGCCTCCTTTTACGGCGCGACCTAGAATAAAAACCTAAGCCACCGGAAAACTGCACCAACTCAGACAAATAGTCACAAGTCAAAAGAATTAACTCGAAGGAATAAATAGAAATCCTCGCCACGACCTAGCAACTAATGACTCTATAAACGCACTGTCCAACAAATCGTCTCACAATCTGCCTATGTAATCGACCAGCCATCTCAATGGCCATATGACAGTCGAACTAGTCATCTATTGCCTTACAATCTAGTCACTCTGATACGTCACCTCATTAAGTAACTAGGGACAAAATACAATGTTAATCCAGTTCACTTTAATAGGGTTCGACATTGTCACTACAACCTATATGGACAAAAACAAAGTATTTTAAATTCAGATATAAAACTGAATACAACGATAAATGTAATTATCATATATGAAATAATAAATACAAAATCTTAATTATTACATATCATATAATTTACAACAGTTCTGGCATTCATCTCAATCCCATCGAAACTACATGACTATCATGTTTAGCTTGAGACAATGGCTTGGTTAAAGGATGAGCGATGTTGTCAGATGTCCCAACCTTACAGACTTTAATTTCTTTCATTTAAATTAAATCTCTAATTACATGAAATTTCCTAAGTGCGTGTCTAGAATTGTTACTAGATTTGGGCTCTTTTACTTGAAAATTTGCCCCACTGTTATCACAATATAAAGTGATAGGATCTTCGGCGGTGGGAACTTCTTTCAGTCCCTCTAAAAATTGCCTAATCCAAATAGCTTCCTTCGCAGCTTCAGTGGCTGCAATGTACTCATCTTCCATTGTAGAATCAGCACTCAAAGACTCCTTAAAACTTCTCTAGCAAATCGCCCCCCCCCCCCCACCCCCGTTCAACAAAAAGACAAAACCAGCTTGGGATTTCAAATCAATCCTATCGTTTTGGTAACTGGAATCTGTATAACCTCTTATACGTAATTCAGATTCTCCTCCAAACACTAAGAATGACTCCTCGGTCCTTCTCAAGTACTTCAGAATATTCTTGACGACTATCCACTGACTCTCACATAGAGTTTTCTGAAAACGACTAGTCATACTCAAAGCATACGAGACGTCAAGACGAGAACACATCATAGCATACATGATCGATCCAACAGCGGAAGCATAGGGAATCGATTCCATGCGTTCAATATCCTTAGACTCACTAGGACACTGTGACTTACTCAAAGTGATCCCACTGCCTATAGGTAGAAAACCTCTCTTGGAGTTTTTCATATTGAATCGGTCTAGAATATTATTGATATAAGCTTCTTGACTCAAAGCTAATATCCTTTTGGATCTATCCCTATAGATCTGGATACCCAAGATGCGCTGAGCTTCTCCCAAATATTTCATTTGGAAGTGATTTCCTAACCACTTCTTGACAGAAGCAAGCATATCTGCATCATTCTCAATCAGTAATATGTCGTCCATATAAAGAAGTAAGAAAACAACTTTACTCCCACTAAAATTCATGTATAAACATGGTTCCTCAAGACTTCGAGAAAAACCATTCTGTTTAATAACATGATCAAAACGATGATTCCAACTCCTTGATGCTTGCATAAGACCATAAATGGATCTCTTAAGTTTACATACTTTGTTAGGATTTTTAAGATCCACAAAACCTTCAGGTTGTGTCATAAACGCTTCCTCTTCCAGAAAGCCGTTCAGGAAGGCGGTTTTGACATCCATTTGCCATATATCATAATCATGAAATGCAACAATCGCTAACATTATCCGAACAGATCTAAGCATAGCAACTGGTGCAAAAGTCTCATCGTAGTGTAAACCATGAACTTTGGTAAAACCTTTTGCCACCAATCTAGCTTTGTAGATATCTTTATGTCCATCCATGCCGATTTTAATCTTAAATATCCACTTACACTAAAGAGGTCGAACATCTTTAGGTAAGTCAACCAGGTCCCATACCTGATTATCGTACATGGAATCCATTTCGGATTGCATGGCCTTGAGCCATAGCTTAGAGTCAGAACTAGTAATAGCTGCTTTGTAGGTCTTAGGTTCATCACTTTCCAAACTTAAAACCTCATAGTCACCATCTTCCTCGATAACACTAAGGTATCTATCAGGCTGGCGACTAACCCTTTCTGACCTCCTAGGTTCAGAAGGAACAATAACCGATTCAGACATATAAGGAACATCTTCCTGTACTGTCACTTTAGTTTTTGGCTCTTGAACTTCATCAAGTTACAATTTTCTCCCACTCTGTCTTCTAGAAATAAACTCTTTTTCTAGAAAGATAGTTTCACGAGCCATAAAAACTTTGTTCTCGCTACTATTGTAGAAGTAATATCCATAAGTTTCCTTAGGGTAGCCTACAAAAATACATTTGTCAGAACGAGCTGCAAGCTTATCGTCAGACTTGCTCTTGACATAAGCATCACAACCGCATACCTTCATGTATCGCAAATCCGGGACTTTTCCTTTCCATATCTCATATGGAGTTTTGTCAGTTTCTTTAGTGGGACTTTGATTAAGTGAGCGTATCGTAGATGAAATGGCAAAACCCCAAAATGAATTAGGTAACTCAGTTTGACTCATCATTGATCGGACCATATCTTATAAAGTTCGATTCCTCCTTTCAGCCACACCATTCAATTGTGGTGTGCCAGGAGCAGTTAAGTGAGATACAATACCACAGTCTTTAAGGTGATCTCTAAAGTCATTTCTTAGATATTCCCCACCACGATCTGATCGTAATGCTTTACTCTTCTTATTTAATTGGTTTTCTACTTCATTCTGAAACTCTTTGAACTTGTCAAAAGCTTCACTTTTATACCTCATTAAGTAGATATACCCATATCTACTCATGTCATCGGTAAAAATAATGAAGTAGTCATAATTGCCTCTAGCAGTGACTGTCATTGGACCACATACAGCTATTTGTATTAAACCCAACAAATCACTAGCTCGAGATCCTTTTCCTAGAAAAGGTGCACGACTCATCTTGCGAAGAAGACAATATTCGCATATGCCAAATGATACGAAATCAAAAGGTTTAATTATACCAGTCGACACTAGTCTTTTAATGCGTTTCTCGTTAATGTGTCCTAATTGACAATGCCATAAATAAGATTGATCGGGATCACCTGTTTTGAGTCTTTTATTATCTAAATGATAAACATCGTTGCAAGTGTCTAGAACATAAATACCAATGATTGAAATAGCTTCACTATATACAATCCCATTAAGGAAAAAACTACGACGTTTGTCTTGGATGACAAAAGAAAAGCCTTCTGTGTCGAACACAGATACTGATATTATATCCCTAGACAACGTCAGTATAAAATAACAATTATTAAGAAACAACTGCAACCTCGAAGCTAAATTAATTACATAGGTTCCTACTGAGACGGCAGCTACTTTAGACCCGTTTCCCATTCGGAGATCAACATCCCCTTTGTTTAGCATCCTTACGCTTTTTAGGCCTTGTAAGTGATTATACAAGTGAGAACCACAACCAGTATCTAATACCCAAGTTGTATTTGAAGCGTAATTTATGTCTATCATAAAAGATTCGGTTGAGAAATTACATGTTGGCTTCACAATGCCAGCTTTGATGTCATCCAAGTATTTTGAGCAATTACGTCTCCAATGTCCCTTGTTATTACAATAATTGCAAGTGTCATTAAGAGGATTTCCCTTCTTTGGTTTAGGCTTGGTAGAGCTATTCGCAATAGCCTTACCTTTGCCCTCTACCTTTACGGGCTTCTTACTTGCATTCCTCTTAAACTTCTTCTTCCCCTTCACGTTGATCGCAAGTACATCCCTCCTCGTACTCCCGCTCAATCCCATGTCCTTCTCTGCTTTCACAAGCAGAGAATGGAGCTCATGTAAACTTTTTATCATGTTCGTCATATTATAATTTACCCTAAATTGGGTAAATCCTTTGACGTCAGAGAGAGAATGGAGCACTCGGTCCACCACAAGTTTGTCGGGAATCTTACATCCCAATCCTTCTAGAGTTTCCACTTACTCAATCATTTTAAGTGATGCGTGTATTTTATATAAGGTTTTTACCTCATTTTTACACGCATTTCTGTACTATTTACGTGGCTTCTAGCCACAAATACCCCCGATTAGTCTACTTTGGTTCGTTTTGTGTAAATTGCAGGTATGGACCGAAAAGAAGATAAATCAAGCCTAAACTCGTCCCAATTGCATACATTTATCGAGAACAAGTAATCGGAGCTTGGAATATGTCACTTTGAAGACGCGTGAGCTGGTTTCGGAAGGTGTCTTAGTGCCTAATCGTGCTGAAATAGCTCGATCGACTACTTTTCCAGTCGAGCGAATGCTTTACATAAAGAAGATTACACGATCGAGTACTTCTAGTACTCGATCGAGAAGACAATACAAGGAGTTACTCGATCGAGTGGTTTATTTCCACTCGATCGAAGGGTTTGTCGCTTAGTTGCTCGATCGAGTGGTTTATTTCCACTCGATCGAGTGGTTTGGTCTGTAATAGAGTTTTTCCGCCTAATTTCGTATGGGCTTTTGTAATTAGGTTTTGGATTAGGTTTAAGGGAGAGATTTTCGTATGCTACAAAATAGAGTAGACTGCGTAACTCTTCCTCATTCACTTCTACTTTATCTTTTTCTACTGCTTCTTCACTTTACTTTTCTTCTACTCGGATTTGGATTTGTAATCGGTATTATTTCACCTTTTATTTCTTAATCGCAATTATCATTTTGTTTCTATCCTTCTCTCATTGCTTTCATTATTGTTTTATTTAATCCTTCATTTTCATTATTATTATGTTTAATTCTTATTATCTATATGTTATTGTTGTTGATTCGATAGTAATGTGTAGCTAATTCCCTCTTGCTAAGATTAGGGAATCCATGATTATGAAGGTATATCAATTGCCATTTTAGGTCTTGTTCTTGTGTGGTCTCTGTTGTTAATCGATGCATCTAATTGTTTCTGTCTAATTGAGTCGACATAATTAGTCATTTTATCATAGTAAACCTTGACCTGGACCGGAAAGTTGGAAAGGGCGAGAGTCGTAGCGAACATTAGGGCACTGTAGTGAGGGCGGAAGCTAAGCTATTTGTGCTTTAGGGCGAATTGAGACCGGAAGGAGATATTCATTGCTCCTCAGACCATACTTGCATTGACATGAGAGTTAGATTGCTTGACCGAATAATCATGGTGAACCGACTGTCTTAGCTACGTTCCTTATTTGCGTAATCCTTATCTTGCTTTTTCTTCTTTATCCTTCTCATTAGTTTAGAACAACCCAATTAAAACCCCCCATTTTGGTTACCGTGACGGACTTAGACAAAGCTGACATTTTTCCATCTCCCTGTGGAGATCGACCCGACTTCCCTAGCTATATTAGTTAGAGCCAATTGGTTATTTTTGATAGATATATGACTGCCCTGTCATTAAGTACGTGTGAACTCACAGTTTGACCTTCTTTGAGGTTAGCCTCAAAGAAACGAACTGCGGTGTCATACTGAATTATCCTCGGGGCTTGAGAAAACATAGTAGATAGCCTCGAGAATACTTTATGTGCATTGCGGAACTTGACACATTGCCTTTGTAAAGCAGGATCCATTGAAAAATCAAAACTTTTTTTATTGCAGAAGATTCCTTTTGATAATCATTAAATGCCTCCCTTACATCGGCAGTGGCCCTAGAATTAGGCGAAGGGGGAGAGGGATCGACAAGGTAGCGTAATTCACTACAAAAAGAAATAAAACAGGCGACCGATTTTGGCAACTGAAGTCAGTCGCTAAACGCAATTTAGCGAATGACTTCAGTCGCCAAACACGAGTCGCAGACCTTGGTCGCTTTTTCTGATTTTAGCGACCAAAGTCAGTCGCTAAATTTTGCGACTGCAATTTTAGTCGCTAAATTTAGCGACTGCAATTTCTGTCACTAAATGAGGAAAATAGCGACTGAAATGGTAGTCGCCAAATTACCAACTGACATTTAGTCGCTAATTGGCCATGATATTATTATCAGGGAAAGATTCCTCAAGGAACGAGGCAATGCCATCAACAGCAAGAAATGGCATATTAAACTCACATTTCAAGGTAACTAGCCGAGAAGCGGCTTGTAACAATGTCATTCTGCTTCCTTCATACAAGGGTTTTTCTGAGGCTTTTAACATGTCAAGAAAGGCTTTTGCTTGTGGGTGTGGCGGTTGTTCTTCACAAATGGTTGTATGGTCATCACTATTAAAAATAGTTGAATCTATAGCATCAACAACCATTTCTCTATATGGTTTCTCATCAATTTGTATTTTTTTGGTGTGAACTTGTCATGAATTGGAGAATATGCTTCTCCATGTGAAATCCAATTGTAATAATTTGCTTTAAAGTCGTTTATAATGAGATGTTCTTCTACTTTAATGTCAGGCAGGTATTTCAGGTTTTTGCATTTAGCACAAGGACACCTAAGTTTTTTGTCTACCAAGTCATATTCATCTTGTTGTTTAGCAAATTCAATAAACTCGCCAACACCTTTTATAAATCTAGCAGTAGGACGTCTTTTCTTATTGGAATTGTCTAATCTTCCTTCATACATCCATGAACGTTCCAATCTCTTCATTTTAATCTAAAGAAGAACCCACTTAATTTAAACATTTTTTTAAAATAACAAAAATATTACATACAAAATTTTCACATTATACAATAAACATATGAAAACAATATATAAATATTGTCAATAAGTAATCCATCTTCGAATGGAGTCATTATCACTCCAACCTAAACCCGTCAATATACGTTTCAAGTCACTAGCAAACACACTTGTAATTTATTAATGAGGAAAAAATTCGGCAGTAATTCCCTTCAGTTCTCCAAATACACATCAATGTAGAATAAATAATTACTCCACATATACATGTATTCGGAGAACATTAAAGGGATCGCCACCAAACTCATTCTTCATTAATAAATCACAAGTACGTGTTTACTACCTAAATGACTTGAAATGTACAAAGACAGTCCCAAAATGGGGACTATTCAAGAATTACTCCTAATGAGTAATTCATGAACGGGTACTAGGTCAACATGAAATCAAACTAACAATAATTTAAAGTTTAAGATAAATAACACTTGGTACTAAATTAATTAAGTCAATCAATAGCACAATATCAACAACATAATAAAGGTTTCGATCCTAGAGTCCGTAGCATAATTTGAACTAAAATTAGTAAATTTAAAAGGTAACTGGTAAGAGGAGGTTACCTAATCAAGTAAAAGCAGAAATGAAAAGAAAACGAGAAGCAACAGCTACGGCGGACGATGGTGCTCAGCAGTGCGGTGACAACCCTGGAAGGAGAAAAGAAAAACAAAAAAAATGGGTTATTCAACCTCAATTCATCAATAACATGCATTATCAAACTAAATTTATCAAAATCAAGTCCTAAAGAAGGTTCCACTTAGCTAATAGCTAATTTCTCTTAATCTAAAAGACGGTTCCACTTAGCTAATTCCATTAATGCAAAAGACAGTTCCACTTAGCTTAATACTAATAATAATAAGACGGTTTCACTTAAGTTAGTAATAATAATAATAATATTAAGACGGTTCCACTTAGCTTAATACTAATAATAATAAGACGGTTTCACTTAGCTACCCAACACCAAACACCACCCACAACCCACCACTGTCACGGCCCACCCACGGTCGACCCACCGCCACCCACGGCCGACCAAACCCCCACCCATAACCCTAAACCTAAACACAATCCCCCTTAATCATTCCCTTTTAATTCAAACACAAATTAAACTAAAATTTAACTACAAATTAATCTAACCTACTAACTACAAATGAATCTAACAAACTAACACCAAATTAATCCAACTAACTACAAATTAATCTAACAAATTAAACGAATTAAACTGAAATTAAACAAAAAAAAACTAACCTAATTAAATAGGAGTGGTGGAGGCGGTGAGGACGATGGACACGGCTAGAATAGGTGGTGGTGTCGTCGTTCTTGGTGGTGTTGTCATTCTTGTCGATCGCCTTTCCTTTTTTTTTTTGTTCGAAAGAGTAAAGCAGAAGAGAGGGAAAGAATGCAGGATTTCTATAAAGCAATTTAGCGACCGACTTCAGTCGCTAAATCTGAAAGTCGGTCGCTAAATAAGATTCCTTTAAAAAAAACAGTCGCCAAATTAGCGACTGATTTCAGACGCTAATTCTGATATCAGTCGCCAATTTGGCGATTACCCGGGTCAGTCGCTAAAAATATGTCGCCTGTTTTAGTTTTTCTTGTAGTGATTTGCCATCACCTGCGGCAACTAATCGAAGTTGTTCCTTCCAATATTTAAAATTACTACCGTCGGCTTTTAATATATATTTGTCCATAAAAGAATGAAGCCATGAATCTCTAGCTATAGTGACGGTTTGACTAGTAGAAGCCATCGTGATTACTACAAAGGAAATGAAAGGAAAGATTAACATTTATCGTCTAAATATTTTAACTTGTGAAACTATTTTAACAAGTTCCCATTTTTATAATGATATCCCACTGAATTATATAAATGATTCCAATATCCAATTTTATATAAACACGGGCACGGTGGACCGATTCAACCCACATTTATATAAATTTGGTGAGTCAACAACTTTGACTGATTCTACAACTAGAACTCTTGGTCGGCGGATTTTGTTAAAATCTATCTTTTAGCCCCAGAAATAATTATGGGCACGTTGGACCGATTCAACCCATAATTATCTTGTTGAGTCCAACCAATTTTCACGCGTCATAACTTTTATTAACCTACTTACCCAACGTAAAAAGAGTGTACCTCGGTGATCCGAACCTACCTCTAATGAAGAAGGGATTCATAGGTGCTATTATTTGGTAAGGCTAATCTCAATTTTCAAATAAAAGTGAGAGATCTTATCAATTTAATTGTCTATCACTTTTATGTGAACAAAATTGGTGAATGCTAGACAATTAAATCTATAACAACAAAATAAAACATGTAGTGACGATTTGGCATGAATGCATAAATATAAACAAACAAGTCCTAATATGGCCACCTAGTTAATCTAATTAACTTAAACTATTATACTTCGGAAACCAACTCCTTGGTCCCTTGAGTCTTCATACAATTGGCCTCCTTCTTTAGGATTTCGGAACGCCTTTCCGAAAACATCGTCTTCATGAAAACTCCGTCTTTAGATGCTTCTTTTAACTACTAATAATTAAATTACATAACAATTCCCTATTATACAATTTGTAATAAAATTAAAATAAAAAATATTAATTAATTACAAATTGGGCGATGCGAAATCGCAAGTAGTTATAAAACAAGTCGATATTCCCTTACATTATGGGAAATACCAACTTCTACCTATGGCCATATTAGGAAAAAATACATAATTAAAATATATAAAAAAAACATTCATCCATATGAATTATAAAGATGGATTATATAAAATGTCGTGCCAAATCGTCTAACTTACCAACAACGATCATTTGAACTTGCTTTGACGGAATTTTACCAATAAAAATCCATAATCAATTTTGAAAATAATTTTAAGATTTACTTATCATACTAATCTGGTCTAATATCAAAATAATTATTCTTACTAATTATCTTGAATTTATATGGGATTAAAACAAAAATTAAAACAAAAAGACATAATAATGCACAATTATTATGGTTTCCATTTAATTAAAATATTTATGGAAAAATAAATTTTAAGATTTTGTACATTCTGGTCTTTCTCCAAAATGACATGCATGTGAATATTATTGGTTTTAAATTTTCACAATTTTTCTCGGTAAAACGGCTATTTTATGATTTAATTCTAAATCAAATCATAAAAATTGAAACGACTTTTAAATAAAATTTTGTACATTTTGGAACAATTTCCAGGATCTAAAAATCCAAAAATTTTGAGCCCAAAAATTAAATCAATATTTATTTGTAAAATAACCATTATTTACCAATTTTTATCAAATAAAAATCAATAAACTACCTAAATTAATCAAATTAATTTAAAGTCTCTATTTTTCTCATAAATAGAACATGCATGTAGTTATTTCTAAAAAAATATTCATAAATTAACATACAACATAATTTAATTAACTCTTAATTAATTTTAGTGCATTTTTTCTCAATTTTATGCCATTTTAAGTCGTAAAAAGTGATTAAATATAACAAAAATCAAATTTTTGACCCATATCATTTTAAGACCAGATTATTTACATGCAAGACCATATTTTGTGATAAAACTAATTTTAACAACAAAATATCAAATTTTATTAATTTATCTCATAAATTCAAAAAATCGTCTTATGACTACATGCATGTATGTAACAATGCTCTGATACCACTTGTTAGTTATTTAGACCAAATAAGAATCATCTTATGAAATAAAAATTACTAGCTAATTTATGTAGTGGTCTAATTTTATAGGCATGCAAATGTAAACAATTCACATACAAAAGATAGTGGGAAATGCCTACCTTTTCCACTCACAATGAGTGTATTACTAGTGTATAAAAATGTGTGCAAATGGTCCCCTTCGGGTACATTTCAATTTTAAACATTTTCCCCACAAATGCTTATAAGTCTTATATTTAATTATCTGACATAATTAAATATTAATTTGATTATTTAACAATTAGATAATATAAATTAACAACTAATAACCACTTAAGTATTAAGTAATTGTTGGACCATTTTATCAATATAAAATGTATCTTATAAACCCTTATTGGCTAATTTTACAACCTCTTGTAAATTTAAATAGCTAATTACCTCCACCTCAAAACTTATACGCATATCTTATTAAATTAAATAATTAACAATTAATTAATAAATTCTATTTTTTATTTATTAATTAGTTATCACATAATTAAATAATAAATCCTCTTATCCTGAGTTCGTAACCCGTCATCAAATAATACATTCACACGACTAATAAAAAGTTAGATAATACAAGGAATTAATTATCCCGTATCTCATACAAACAATTAATTCATTCAATTTGGGCATCATCCTATAGGTGTGACCTAAAGGGATCAGTTGATCACCGCCGTCACACGACAGTAACGTCAAACTCTAGTCAGCCGAGCGTTACCGATTAACGTTGATCAACTGACAAATAAATAATATAAATCCCTGATATTTCTTTTACCGGATTTAATATGTAAACGCACTTATTGTGGAGGACACTACTCCAACAAAAACTACCTAGGAATTTAAAGATATAAACTAACTCGATTCCATTACAACAATAATTGCTTGCATCTATGTAACTTATTTATGTGATTTCACCATGATTCCCCTATGAACCCATGACACCCTAGTGCTTTTCATCAATTGTTTACAAACTCTTTTTGCTTAATTTACTTTGCTTTCATTTATTTACTTTGTCTTTGTTAACTAGTTCAGATTGCAAATCTCAACCTCAACCCAAATTGTGACACTAAGACATAGCTATTTTCAATCGATAAGTCAATACAATACTCGTCCCTTGGGATCCGACCTTTACTTACCGCTCTACTAAGAGTAGTTTGTTGGGAATATAAATATTGTTTCATTGAGAGCATAGACGACATGTTTCTCACGAAATCACAAAATCAAAGAGATCTTGGCTAAGCCACCTGTTTTGATGCCACTGCAGAAAGACCAACCTTTTATCTTTTTTGGGTTGAATGTGAATATTCTCATTAAAATAGGCTTTGTATTTTATCAATACGCAGACTAACCAACCTTCCACTAAGATAATAATGTATTCTCTTCTTAATGTGACCAGGGTGAGGTATCACGGCCTCAATTATGCATTTGTTCCTCCCTTCCCAGATGAAGTAAACAAGGCTAGCAAGTGCAGTTAGGATGATCTTCTTCCACAGTAATGATTTACCCCTCCATGCTAAACTCCAAGCAATCACATCATTATTCCAACAAAAACCAAGCCACTGCTGCACCAGATTAAGACATATCTTGCGAAAAGGACATTCAAAAAAATAAGTGAGCCGACGTTTCCTGTATATCTCCACATATAAAGTATAACCCATCATTTATAACACCAAAATTGGCCAACCTATCCTTAGTGAGGAGCCTGCCTTGAATGAACAACCAAATGATGAAGTTCACTTTACGTAAGCATAGTCTATTGCAGACAAAAGGTTGCCAATTAACCTTCAGATGATCTCCTATAAGCCATTGATAAACAGCACTAGCTGAATATGAAGAAAGAAACTAGTGATTATGCACAAGGCCTGGTTTCAATAGATCTTTAACTTGAATTTATTGATGGTGAGTAATGCCACCAGTTTTGCTTCTTTATATAAAGATGATGCACCCATTTGACCCATAAGGAGTCTTTTTTATTAGCCACCCACCATATGTACTTTCCTAGAGTTGCTATGTTTCAGTTGTAAAAATTCAGAATCCCAAGCCCTTCATTGCACTTTGGTAAGCATCACTTATCCCAAGACACTACAGGTGCCTTATGGTGCTCCTCACCACCAGAACATAAATAGGCTCTACAAATACTCTCCACCTTATGTATGATCCCTTTTGGTAGCAGGAAAATTATGGCCCAATAGCTATGAATTTGAGTAAGAACAGCTTTGCCCATCATCAAACTCCCAGACCAGCCTTTATCTCTGTACCTCACAGTCACAGAAACAGCCATGGGGGCTATCCTCGTGCAGACCATCGGGAAATAAGAAAGGGATATCTACTACCTTAGCAATAAGTTCTTAGAATATGAGACAAAATATTCACCTCTTGAAAAGACATGCCTCGCTCTTTTGTGGGCAACCAAGAAGCTACGCATGATTTTCTTTGCCAATTATGGCAATGCCTTACGTATTTGATGTAATCTGTCTTTTCAAGCACGAATTAGAAGAGCCTTCAACAAGAAAGTCAAACCCCGAAACATCAAAGAGGGAGACCTAGTGCTTAAATATGTCCGAGCTCTTTTTCCAGTCGGCCCAAGGGGGAAATTCTAGCCTATTAGGCCAGGCCTTACCTAGTCAAATCTATACTCTCAGGGGGCGCGGTTAGAATTACAGACCTAGACGGGAATGAGTTTTCAAATCCAACTAACGTAGACTAACTTAAGAGATATTACCCTTAGAATAGGCTTAGAAACACGCACCACGCGTGATCCACATGCCGTTCCTGGGACATATTACACACGGCCCCGGCCGCCCTCACAATGCGTGTAACCTCGCTCATGCATTTTAACATTTTTGCTTCGTCCTCAGTATAATCAAATAGCTTAATTGCAGTTTTAGGAGTAAGTAAACCACCATGCTTATTCCCTACGTTCATTTCAAGCTCTTGCTTCAAACGTTTATTCCTTTACATTTTTTTATTTCGAACTACGTTCTGGATTTGATTTCATTTTCAATGAATATGTAGGCAATCCTTCATAGGATATAACCCGATTTATTTTTAATCCTAGAAATGTAAATAGAAGGACATGTTCTTTGGTACATGAAATTTGTAAGAATAAATAAAGGGGAATAGATTTATTGTTCCTGACTAAAATAACCAGTTTATTCATTTATTATAATAATACGCCAAATAATACATCAAATAATAAATGCTCGGCTATGATTCTAAAAACCTCGTCGTTTATTACAAACAATGATAATAATAAACACTAATAAAGACTTAGGCTATCTCTATTCTTCCATTGTTCCCTTGCCTTTGTCATTTTTGTCATATTTCTTGTCTCGACCTCGAGGGAGGCGCTCTTGCTTTATCTCTGACCTAATCACCAATGGTCTTTCTCGAGGCCTAGTCTTTCCATTCCGATCCATGACCATTCTCTCAAGAGGAGCATTCTTTGGCTTCTTCTTCGGGCGGACAACTCGGAATCCAGCCTCTTTTTCCTCTTCGGTCAACTATTTATGGTTCTCTTTCACCACCTCACGGATCTTGTAGTCAATCGGCTCATGCTTCTTTAATTTCTCACGGTCTTCCGAGGTACATGCCTTCGTCCACTGCAAGTAAGAATCCGACACCCACAAAGAACCAACTGGAATAGGTATATACCACATGATTCTTTCGGCCCAACGAAGCGCACATTCGCGACAAGACTCGGAGGACTGCGCCAGTGTTGCCTGTTGTATGGTGTCAAGCTTTGAAATTTTCTGCTTCATGCCCACTTGCGTCATCAACCTCTCTGGGAAGATGCTGACCATGAACTCCAAGCCCGGAATGTGAATATATTGAGTAGGGTCGACGAATGATACTCCTGTCAATGCTGTAAGATGCCACCAAGGGACGATCCATCTAATGAAGGGACCGCCTTCGCTCTTTAGCTTGTTCTCTGAATAATTGCACACTCGAGTGAAGTCCGCCATGTATAGCCTTGTCCTCATCATGATCGATCGTGATCGATATCCAAGCACGTCAACTATGGGCTCGATCAATCGCAATCTCTCCATCAGCTAGATCTACAAAAGGGGACAAGCATTCATATCCATTCGTCCTATGTGACCCTCGACCGAAAAAAAAAATGAAAGAAAAAAGAGAAGAGAAGTCAGGTCGTTTTTACCTATAAGATGATGGGACTTCCTAGATAGGGAAGCTCACAGTTCGCCTTTGGGTTATCCAACCCTAAGATGGTCTCTCCTAATACCAAGTAAGCTGGGCTCTTGCGCAGTTCTATTTGCTTGATAATACCTAAGAATCGCGGGTCACCTCTCATTTCTGTATCAACATGGCCTTTTAAAACAAAGTAGTGAAGAAGGAAAAATCCAAAGGCTCTACGCCTAGCCACATAGGAAATGGTAGGGTCCTCCCTATTTATGAAATGATCTATAAGGTCGAACATTCTCACGCCCTTAGAGGTCACATGTCGATTCACCTCAGCCTTGGTGAGTCCCAAAAGGTCCTGCTACCGTCGTCAGGTACCAAAAATAAATACCTAGATACAACTAACAGAAGTTAGCAGCAAGTAGGGTCGATCTCCACAGGGAGATGGGAAAATGTCAGCCTTAATCAAGTTCGTCTAGGTAACCAGTTCTAGGGGTTTAAGTTGTAAGTTCTATTCTAATGAGAGTAAGGAAAAGAAAGAAAACAAGAGAGTGAAGATCAAAAAAGCAGGGAAAGAGTAGCTAAGACAGTCGGTTCACCATGATTCACTAGTCATGCAATCTAGGTCTCAGATCAATGCAAGTATAGTCTATGGGGCAACGAATATCTCCTTCCGGTCTCAATTCGCCCTAAAGCACAAATAGCTTAACTTCCGCCCTCGCTAAGTGCCCTAATGTTTGCTACAAGTCTCACCCTTTCCAATCTTCCGATCTAGGTCGAGGTTTACTGTAATTTTTTGACTACCTGCGTCGACTCAATTAGGCAAAAACAATTAACAGCAGCGATTAACAACATAGGCCATACTAGCATTAAACCTAATAATTCAATTTACACTTTTCTTAGAATCATGGTTCCCCTATGTCTCAGCAAGGGAGATTAGCTATGCATAATTATTGGGGTAACAACAATCGCACATAAGCAAGAGAAATTCAACATGATAACAAGGCAATGAAAGCGTTGAATAAAAGTAATTGCAAGTAAAAAGGAGAAAGAAATAAAAAGCAATAAATGATTAAGATTAAGAAATAAAGGAGAGTAATGATACCGATTACAAGTGAAAGATCCGGGCAATAGTTCTCTAGTTAGAGTATGAGAGAGTGTGAGAGAGAGTTGTCGCAGTCAAGAGATAAAGAAGAAGTAGTATCACGTACTCCTTAACCTAACTTAAATCCTAATTACAAAGCCCAACTCGAAATAAGGTAAAAACACGCATACATGGTAAAACCTCTCGATCGAGTAGAAATAAACCACTCGATCGAGGACATATCCAACAATTCCTCTCGATCGAACAGAAATGGGGTTCGATCGAGAACTTCTTGTATCAGCCCTATCGATCGAGCATCAGAACAGCTCGATCGAGTGAATCTTCGACAGATAAAGCATTCGATCGACTAAATAGTTCGTAGATCGAGCTATATTAGCACATTGGACTTCTTGCCGCCTTCGGAAGTCAGCTCAAGCTTCTTCAAGTGATGTTTCCCAAGCTCTGATTCCTTATTCTCCACAAATGCATGCAAATGAGACAAGTTTATGCTCGGTTTTTCTCCTCTCTGGTTCATACCTGCAATTTACACAAGACAAACCAAAGTAGGCCATTCGGGGGTATTTGCAGCTAGATGCTACATAAATAGTATAGAAATGCGTGTAAAAATGAGCTAAAGACCTTATATAAAATACACGCAGCAAATCTCCCAAAACCAAACCTTTGCTTGTCCGCAAGAAAACTATGAATACAACTAAAGACAACTAATGGAACGGGACCAACTCATCAGCTACAAATCACCCACCCTAACCAATTTAATGCAACAACTAACAAAGTCGCAAGTGGTAAGTGCAAACCAATTAAATCAATGCTTCAAACTACTGAACCGTCGACCTTGCAAGACTCAAAAATATCGGACTCTTACGGGCCGCTCGTCACTCAAATTAAGCACAAGGTGAGTATATATGTAGAATATAGGAAGAAGTAAAGACACTCATCTAACTCGACCTATAAGAGCATGCATGCAGTTTAACATGAATAAAGTCTCTACAACCGTACATATGCATTTCAACCAAACAATGACCAAGACACATGCCGAGGACTTACATTTGGGTAAGTGAGGTACTGGGTAAGAAGGGGCGAAGATGAATCTGGATATGTGGAGTTAGCAGCCAAGCTAGCAACAACGGATCCAAACTAGAGATACATCTCAACATCATAATCAATAAATCAATACAAATCGGTGCTATAATGCAGCACAAAACTCACTAACCACCATACAATTATTAACTCCCCATAAGGTACGAATAGAACATGGGAGGTAAATCACAACATATTAAACTTCAGCTCATTATTTTTCATAATTTTTTTCTCTTTCTCTTTTTTTTTTCTTTTTTAATTCTTTTTTAATTTTTTTTCTTTTCTATTCCCTTCAACATTTCCACCAACTTCTCAAAACGGATATATAACCAAACCGCAATGAAACATTCCAAACAGCTACTGATTACTAGCTCGACTAGGGTAGGCGTAATTATAGATTGTAGTTAAACAGGACAAATAAGGCAATTTGGCTATGTGAGGCTCATGGGTAGAATGAAATAAAGGGAACTGCCTCTCCTAACATGTGTCACCATCCACAGACCGAAGGCATACAGGTATTAATAAGACCAAATTCACGCTTATGCAAATTGATGTTACATTCCTTATAGAGAGTACTACTCACATCCTATATGAAACTGGTCATGACTGTCACCAGTTTATTAAGCTCTAACCTCAGAATGTAATGTAGTTTGCCAATAAATGAGTCAAGACTATTCGTTCAGATAAGAAAGAAACAAAAACTCGTAGATTATGCACATTACCATGCCAAAGTGTCATGAATATGCAACGCAAGGGTAAAGACTCAAAGTAGCGCCAAAGTTCAATCGTTCCGACTCAAAATAAACGTGAAATTTTTTAATTATTGAAATTTTATAATTTTTTTGAATTTGTAAGATTTTCTGAAATAAATAAATGCAATGCAAGAAAAAGAAAAGAATAAACGTGCAAACGGAAATGCAAGAAAACATGCAGACATAGATATGGATGCATACCTCCCCAAACCAAACCGTACAATGTCCTCATTGTACCAAAAATAAGGAAAGGAATGCAAACTAAAGAGAAAAAGATAACGGGACTCGGAAAAGTACAAGACAGCGTAAGGAGGGACCTCCCCAAACCGACCATGAACATGGGAGGTCACGGGTAGCCACGCAGCAGCTCAACAGGCAGAAAACAAAAGCTGATCACGTAACTACTCGATCGAACAGATCAGAGTGGTTCGATCGAGTGGAATGGGTGTCAAAAGAGCTCGATCGAGAAGATGTTAAACTCGATCGAGAGAAGTGGATTTGCAGCAATTCGATCGAGAGCAGCAGATGCTCGATCGAGTAAAATTCCAGCCACAAAGGTTCGATCGAGAAGAAAAACCACTCGATCGACCTAAATAACCTACAAACCATGTAAAAAGGATATACAAGGCTGGGAGATGCGTGATAGTTCAACGTAAAAAGAGTCTCAAGCACATAACATGAAAAGAGAAATAAGTTTAAACAAAAGTACAATAAAATAGGCCGGGTTACCTCCCGGATAGCGCAGGTTTAAGAGGTCATGCACGACCTTTCTGGCTTCAATTAGCTGGCTCATCAATATCGTCGAGGTATAAGACTTCGACACGGTTGTCTGCATCATTTGCCTCGTGATAATGCTTCACATATGATGTGGGTGATGTCGTCACTCATCCAATCAAACACATTTATAATACTCAACATACAACTAGCTAGTGGTAAGTCGAGGTCGATCCATGGGACGGTGGTTACTCAAATTATTCAATCTAATTATGGTTATGCTTGGGGTTGTCACAATTATAATGGGTTGATGATTCTAATCTAATAAAGGCAATAAACAAGCAACAAAAGGAAAGATGTAAACAATTGATTAAAAAGCACTAGGATATCATGGGGTCATAGGGGAAGCATGGGAATTGATCATACAAACATGTTCTCAAATTATAAGCAAGCAATTATTGTTGTGATGGATTGAGTTGGGTTATATCTTACAATCCTAGGAAAGTTTGGATCCCGGAGCCGAATCGATTAGATTGTACAACACCTACAAGTCGACTTAATCCTCCCTACTCAACTATATGCATGGTTTAATGAGACTCAAGTTGGTTTATGTCTTAAAAGTCTCATTGAAAAGGTAAGTGATGGGTAAAAAATGCAAGTATTCATAGGCTCGCATTTCATCAAACATAACATGTGCATAAGTTGAGATCAAAACAAGCAAGCAAATAAACCATGAAAGCATATTAATTTAAGCATGAATCATTCCCCATGTTGGTTTCCCCTAATTACCCATTAATCCTAGCTAAGTAACTACTCACTCATGATCAAGTTTAACATGTTAATAAGGTTGTCAATCATACTAACAAAGCTAAACATGATGAACAAGTAAGAAATATTAACAATAATTAAAACAAGGATTAAGAGAATTATACTTATGGAGATTCCAAAATAATAATGCAAAGAATAATAGAATAACTTGATGATTGATGGAAGGTTGTCAATCTCCCAATAAACCCAATAATCTTCTAATTACCCAATAATAAACTTGAATTACTCAATAATAAACTTGAACAATGATTAAAGGAAAGATTAATGTATAATTTGTGGAAATATTAAATGATAATCTATTCTAATCTACTACTAATCTAATCTAAGGAAGGATTGATTTAACCTAATGAAAACTTGATCGTTTGATTATTACAAATGGGGTATTTATAGTGGAAATTAGGTGGATGCATTAGGGTTAACTAAGAGCTAAACTAGTAATTACACTTTTGAGATTTGAGCAGGGAGGAGCCGGTATTTTTCAAAGGAAGGGCGTCTTTCACGGAGCTTGAAGAACACGAAAATCGCTGGAAAGGAATCCGAGCGGATTAGCCTCGGGACGCTCGGATTGTAGCAGGGGAAGACGGGCGGATTCGGAGCAAGACGCTCGGGCAAAAAGAGAGGGAATCCGAGCGGATTTGGAGCAATCCGAGCGGATTGTAGGGAAGACGAGCGTCTTCAGCTCGGGACGCGCGGATTCCTGAACAGCTTCTTTGTTTGACCTCAGATTGTAAAACGGACGTCATTTTCTCATCCGGACTCCTATTGGAGTGATTCAAAAGCCTAGATCACTTGTTTTTTCGACGCCGTTCCATCTAGCCTATTTTCAGAGCCAAAGGAGCAACCCTTACTTTGCGTTCCGAGCAGTTTTCTTCATGAATGGCTTCCTTGCTTTTCCTCCTTGCTTTAAATCTTATGACCCTTCTATATACTCTTTATTCCTACATCATTGGTCATCATTCTTGCCTCCTCTTCATACTAGTCCATCTAACATCATCAATAAGCTTCCAAATATGCACGAAAGACGGGAATTTCCGCCTTATTATCTTCTTTTCTACAAAACATATGAAATGCGATAGAAAAGCAAATAAGAAGGTTTTGACGGGTAAAATGGCCATAGAATGTTATAATAGTATGCAAAATAGGCTCAATTAGGGGACTAAATGTGCGCAAATAAAGTTCACATCAACATACTGCCCATTTACATTGAACCTATTTCCCTCAGAACCTTCTAGCTCAACAGACCCAAACTTAGTGACGGCTGTCATTGTATAAGGGTCACTCAACCTGGACTTTAGCTTGCCAGGAAATAACCGCAGTCGGGCATTAAACAGTAACACCTTCTGCCCGACATGAAATCTCGAGGGATGATCCTTTTGTCGTGCCATCTCTTCGTCTTTTCTTTGTAGATGCGCGAGCTATCATAGGCGTTAAGCCAAAGCTCCTTCAGTTCATCTAGCTGCAATAGATGATTTTGGCCACACAACTTAGGATCAAAGTTAAGTTCGCGAATTGCCCACAAAGCTTTACATTCTAACTCAACAGGTAATTGAAATGACTTCTCGTAGACTAACCGATATGGTGATGCACCAATCGGTGTTTTAAAAGCGGTCTGATATGCCCATAATGTGTCTTCCAGCTTAAGACTCCACTCCTTCCGTGACTTAGAAACTACTTTAGCTAAGATCTCCTTAATCTCACGATTAGAAATCTCAACTTGACCACTAGTTTGGGGATGATACCCCAAACCACGCCGGTGTTGAACACCAACCTTAGACAAAATAGAAGTTAGTTTCTTTTCTTTAAAATGCATTCCCCCATCACTAACGATGACCCTAGGGACGCCAAATCGGGGAAATATAATTGTTTTAAACATCTTAATCACGGTCTTGGCATCACAATGGGGTGAAGCAATGGCCTCCACCCACTTAGACACATAATCAACAGCTACCATGATATACATATTACCTATACTTGATGGGAAGGGTACTTGGAAATCGATGCCCCAAACATAAAAAACCCCGACTTCTAGGATACCATTTTGTGGCATCTCATGTCTCTTTGAAATGTTCCCTGATCGTTGGCAGGCATCACAAGCTGAAACAAAAGCCTTAGCATCAACAAATAAAGTAGGCCAGTAGAAACCAGACTGAAGTACCTTAACCACGGTGCGCGATAGATTGTGGTGACCACCATAAGAGGATGAGTGACAGCCTTCCAAGATCACTTTGGTCTCCCACTTCGGAATACACCGTCTGTAGAGGCCGTATGCACATTCCTTAAATAAATAAGGGTCATCCCAGAAATACAACTTAGCGTTATACAGAAAACGCTTCCTCTGCTAATAAGAAAGGTCAGGCGGCAACATGCAACTGACAACGTAATTAGCTAAATCTTCATACCAGGGATCTTGGTTAATAATAGAAGACAAAACAACAAACAAAGAATCATCAAGAAAAGAATCATCAATAATGAAAGAATCTTCTCCCTCTTACTATGATAGTCTTGACACATGATCAGCTACAATGTTCTCAGCACCTTTCTTATCTTTTATCTGCAAATCAAACTCCTAAAGATGGATTATCCATCTCAACAGCCGTGGTTTAGCTTCCTTCTTAGCAAGAAGGTGTCTCAGCGCTGCATGGTTAGTAAAAACAGTAACTTCTGACCTTATCAAATAAGAACGAAATTTTTTTTAAAGCATAAACCACAGCTAGAAACTCTTTTTCAGTAGTGGTGTACTTTACTTGAGCCTCATCCAGAGTTTGACTCGCATAGTAAATTGCATTTAAAGCTTTGCCTTTCCTTTGGCACAACACTACTCCTACTACATAATCACTAGCATCACACATAATCTCGAACGGTAAATCCCAGTCGGGAGGTTGTATGATCGGCGTAGATACCAAGGCCTGCTTTAACCTATTAAAAGAAGAAAGACACTCATCAGTAAATACGAAAGAGGCATCCTTAAGCGGCAACTATGTAAGTGGTTTAGCAATTTATGAAAAATCCTTGATAAACCGGCGATAAAAGCCAGCATGACCAAGGAAGCTCCTCACTCCTTTAACATTAACAGGAGGAGGTAATTGCTGAATCATCTTCATCTTTGCTTTGTCAACCTCAATACCCCTATCAGAAACTAAGTGCCCTAAGACAACCCCGTCGTTGACCATAAAGTGGCACTTCTCCCAATTAAGCACAAGGTTAACCTCAATGCAGCGTGTGAGATCCCTGAAAAAATCTCCCTTTTGAAAATAAGTAAATAATATGGAGTCACCAGTAGGTTTTATAAAAAAACATACAAAAATAAGTTAACGGAAAAAGGCCCCTTTAATACCTGGAATGGGGATTGATCCGTCACTCTGGTCTGAACCAATGATTGCGGATTCGGGGGTAAAGGTACGGTCAGGGAAGGTGTTAGGCACCCGGACCGCCCATCAAACTGACGACCTCTACTATTTATTTGTAATATTATATATTTGATGAATTTAAGACAAAGAAAAGAAAGACGATACAATTTATGTACAAACACAAGTTAAATGGGTTAGTTTATTTAGAATTACGATAAATAATTAAAATAAATAAAACAACGAAATAGAAAAAGTAAAGAAAACCTATTTGATGTCAGTACCCTCAGGCCTATGTGGATGTTGACTATTAATGAATTTTGACTTTGTCGTAAATTAACGACTCTTATGCGCTTATATGAAACTGGGATGGTTTATTTGTGTGTGGTTTGATTTGAAACTGGAATAGTATATTTGAGACGGATAATCTGTAAAAGAGTAGAATTTATAGTCTGTTTTGATCTTGGATCTCTCGGTATTTTATTTGTGACGCTGGTTTGTGTTTTTGTCCGTCCCCCTCCCTATGTATTGCAGGCAGTTTTTATAGTGATGCCGAACTATTGTCTACACAGATTTGGATATTGGAATTTGTTATTGCTTCTATTACCTTTGTTGCACACAACTTCAATTTCTCTTGTACACTAATGGGATAAGAATCAAAATCCTCATTATTTATCTTGACAACCTATTTTGCGTTTTTATTCTAAGTATCTTCCGTGTACGTACAAAGGCCTTTTTAAGTAATTTTCGGGAAATAAGCGTAAAGAGCGTTTAATTATAACATTGTCAATTTTCATTTAGTCATTTAGATTTAGCCTCATCATCAGGTACCCGTAAGGCTAGGTAAACATTTTGAGGTGTCTACAGAACCCCCCACTTTGACCGAGTCTGAGTAAGACGAAGGTCAAAGTAGTCCGTTCGGGACAGATAAAAGATAAGAAACATACCTGGGCCTCTTATATACCTGTCTGGAGTAGCTGGAATCTGGAATCTGGAACTGGCTTAATAAAACTTTGTTTTACTAATCTGGAATGAAACTGGAACTGGTGCAACGAAACTTTGTTTCATTGGTCTGAAACTGGCATAGTGAAACTTTGTTTCACTGGTCTGAAACTGGTATAGCCAAACTTTTTTCAGCTGATCTGGAACTGGCATGACAAAACTTTGTTTTGTCAATCTGGAATGGAGCTGGTAAAACTTTGTTTAACCAATCTGAAAACTGGTATGGCCAAACTTTGTTTCGCCGGTCTGGAATCTGGAATAGCCAAACTTTGTTTAGCTGGCCTGGAAACTGGTATAGTGAAACTTTGTTTCACTTAAGAGTGTACCTTCAAAATCTGATTTCACAAGCTCAAATGTGTGTCAGGGCCCGCCGACCGAGGATTCAAAATTTTATTTTGAAAAGGGATTAGAATGTGAAATTTGATTTTACAAACTAGGATTTGCAAAATTTTATTTCGCAAAAAGGCAAGTTCAGAAAATTTTATTTTAAGAACTCAGAATGCATGTTAGGGCCTGCCGACCAAATAGTTCAAAATTTTATTTTGAAAAGGATGGATAAGATCGTAAAATTTTATTTTACAAACTTAGATGCGTGTCAGGGCCCTCCGACCGATAAGTTTGAAATTGCAAAATTTTATTTCGCAAAAAGGGCAAGTTCATAAAATTTTATTTTAAGAACTCAAAATGCATGTCAGGGCCTGCCGACCAAGGATTTGAAAATTGCAAAATTTTATTTCGCAAAAGGGAAAGATTAGACTGGAATTTTTTTATTGATTTTGAGACTGGCCAAATTTTATTTTACGAGAAGATGAGACCTTATGAGAAAGCCCCCACATTGGATGAATCTGGAAGATGAATGACAAAGTACTCAACTGAACGAGTTAGTGACAAATATATGACACCTAAAATGCAAATGCATGTCCTGGACGACTAGATATGATGCAGTGATGAATGCAAAATGTTATTTTCCGAAAACCTTTGAAATGAGTATTGAAAAAGTTTTCATTTTTATTTTATGAAAAATATTTTGAAAAAGATGGGGTCTAACCCAAATGTGATCCAAGTTGAAAGACTTGACACTGACTCGACATTTTACTTTGGAAGTAGCTAACAATTTCGCTGGTGTGGAGAATAATTGTATCATTTTTATATGACCTGTTAATTTGAGTAATATTTTAATGAGTTTTGCCCTCTTTAAAGTAAGAAGCTCTACTAATTAAGCAAAACTAATACCATAGAAACAAAATACTTATATGACCGTATAAACTTAGTGTACATCCCCCGAATTCTTAGATGCTGAACGAGGGTGATAAATGGAATGGAGTAGAAGGCACTATGGTGTTAGAAGACACTGGAGACCTGTGTGCCTCTCTCACTCACCTAAATGAATGAAATGATCGTCCCAAGAGGAATGGTAACAATGTAACTGTGGATTGACTCGTCTGAGTAAGGGAAAATGACTACTCTGAAATTTGAATTGCAACTTGACTGGAATTGTTTTATCTTGTGAAATTTGAGTCTTTTGACACTGGAGTTGTATCTATTTGAGATCATAATTTTTGTGTCTTTGACTTTTTGAAACTTTTGTCGCTGGAGTTGATTCCAACTTTGACAGGAATTTTTGTTGACTCATGAGAGTCTTTGGTGTAAATATTTTTCATCTTGTATTGGTACTTGGACCCACATCGTTAGCTCATTCTAAGGGACTAGTGGTCACCTCTCTTGTTTTAAGAGCATGGAGTGTGCGCTCCCGTGTCTTATTTGATATGTTTGGCCACAAGTGTACAATGAATCTGGTTTGAATATTTTTGAGCTAGTTTTCTAACATCAAAGGGAATGGTTGCCAATATTTAATTTGATAAAATGGTCGATCATATGAGATTTTGCTCATCTGGTAGTCATGGAAATTTGACGAATCGGGTAGAAAGATGGAGTCTCCAAACCTATAGGTCACCTAGTTAGAGACACGGCGATCAAGGAATTATCACACCGCAGAGATGGAAAAGATGGTCTAGTGCACGCCCTCGTTCAGGCTGACTCTAAGAGGTCGATTGATCTACAAAAAAGAGTTACGCCCTAAAGTATTTCAAGTCTATTCTACTAGTTAAGGGTAAAAAGTAGAACAAATGACTAATAAAAATGACATGTGCTCGTTTTTTATTTAGGTAACTCAAAGAGGACTAGGATGGTCCTATATTAATATGATATGTATATTAGAAGTGTGATTACTAATTAGCTACAAAATCATGAAATATAATCCTGCATCTGGGACGAGACACAAATAAGTGAGATGTGTTGATGTGTTGATGTGGTACAATTTACAAAAAGAAGATTGAATTGGCATTCCATATTTTACCACCCTTCTATGGTCGTCATTACTAACTTTTTAGTGCTTGCTACTAAGTCCAAGACTTGGAATTTCATATTTAACTGATGTGAGCTACTTGTACACTAACTCAATAGACCAGCGACGCAATACTTATAACATGACCCATAATTGGGTGTAGAATGTTATTTGTTCAATTTTTTTCACACCGGTTGATATGACTCTTTAAGGAGGAAATTGGAAGATATTTTTTTTTAATTGATGAAAAGACTTAAAGTGTGAGATGTCCTATATAGATTTCTACATGGATCATAAATGGGCTAAAAAGAATGGAAAATTGTCATAGAAAGAAGAAAGAAAAAAAAATATATTGGTTTTTTTTTTTTTAAGATTGAGAAAATGAAATAAAAATAAGACCCCTTTTATTTTGTTTAAGAAAGAAAGAATTGTTTTTTTTTGAAAATATTAAAAAAAAAATGCAAATGATATATATAAATATGTACTATGATGAAATTATATGGATATGCTAAGACGGAATGAGTATGTATGCATGCTAGTTTGTATACGTAGCTAAACAATACTAATATGGGATGATCAGTAGACACACTAATGTCATATGCATGATATAATGGTTATATTTACATTCGCCTAAATGATGTGGGGGTTGGGTGGACTCTTATTCACATAGACGTCAGACCTTGCTCAATCAAACACACTGACAGTACGTACTAGCCTATAGTAACATGCAAGATTATGAAAGGATATTAACAAACGAGACAGATCATACGGCCTAATTAAAGGTTCTACGGGCTCTATGGTTCGGTTTATAGGTTGGAAATTGGGCACTGATGACATTAAAATACCACGAGGGTATCTAAAGAAATCAAGAACAGGGTAAATTGATAATTGAGAAGATAGTTATTAATTTGATGAATAACGTAATACAAGGCATCTAATTATATACTACTTCTACTTCCTTAATCTACGGGATACACCTAATATAATATCTTAAATAAAGGAAACCAAATAACTAATTATAGGATATTACAACAACTTTCCTATACACAATATTCACATAATATATTTCCATAACAATAATATGGCATATCTTCAATCACATCTTATTACTCCCCTTCAAGTTGGAGCATCCGGTGATCCAATGCCCAACTTGCCTTGAAGATATCGGAACGCATTCCCGGCTAAGGCCTTTGTAAACAGATCAGCGATTTGGTCCTTGCTTCTTACAAACAATGTTCTTACTGTGCCTTGCATAATATGATGTCGAATAAAATGGCATTCTACTTCGATATGTTTGGTCCGATCATGTGAGACCGGATTCTTGGCTATCTTCAGAGCTGCTTGATTGTCACAGAAAAGTGTCATAGGCCTGATATGATCGACCCCCAATGACTTCAAGAACGACTTTACCCATAGCACCTCACTCGTTGCAGCCCCTAAAGCTCGATATTCGGCTTCTGCCGTAGATTTTGCAACCGTGGCCTGTTTCTTCGCTCTCCAAGCAATGGGAGAATTACCGATACAAACGAAATACCCAGAAATCGACTTCCCTGTAAGGGGACAATTTGCATAATCGGAATCCGAATAACCCCGTACTTGTAAATCACAGCCACGACTTATTTTTATACCTCGTCCCGGTCCTCCTTTAATGTAACGGATGCACTTGTACACGGCTGCTAGATGTTCCTGCCTCGGATTATGCACAAATTGGGATAAAATATGGACGGCATAGACTAAGTCGGGTCTCGTAATTGTTAAATAAATCAATTTTCCGATCAGCCTTCGATACTTTAGTGGGTCACGCAACAACTCCCCTTCAGCTCGAGCCAAGTTGTGCTTGCCGAATGGGTGTATCGATTGGCTTTGCACCTTCCAATCCCGCTTCCTTTATAATGTCTAACGCATATTTCCGTTGGCAAAGAAACATTCCTTTTGAACCCTCAGCCACTTCTATGCCTAAGAAGTATTTTAATTTCCCAAGGTCTTTTATTCCAAAACTCTCATTTAAAAACTTCTTAAGACGGTCACAAGCCGAGTTATTACTACTCACAATTATCATATCATCTACATAGACTAATACTCCAAGAAAAATTCCATCTTTGTTGTAAGTGAAAAGGGAATAATCAGCCAATGATTGATGAAAACCATACCTCGTTAATGACATAGTCAATTTCTCGAACCAATTTCTCGAAGCTTGCTTCAAGCCATACAAACTCTTTCGTAATCGGCACACTTTATTCGAGCCATTATCATCAAAACCCGGTGGCATTCTCATGTAAACCTCTTCATGTAGATCGCCATGTAGAAATGCGTTGTTTACATCCAACTGCGCAATGTTCCAATTTTTGGCTAATGCGACGGCAAGTAAACACCGTACACTTGTCATCTTGGCCACCGGAGCAAAAGTTTCGTGATAATCTACCCCTTCAACTTGAGTATATCCTTGAGCAACTAACCGTGCCTTGTAACGTTCAACGGTTCCATCGGCATGGTATTTAATTTTATAGACCCATCGACACCCAATGGGTCGCTTTCCTTTCGGTAAATCCACAACACTCCATGTGCCATTATTTTCAAGAGCTCGATATTCTTTCAACATCGCTTCTCTCCATTCGGGTATACCGGCTGCCTCACTGTACTTTTGTGGCTCAATCACTGCATCAATCTTGCTCAAGAAACATTGGTGTTTTTTGGAAAAACAATTATAAGTAACATAATTACTCAAAGGATAGCGCGTACCTCTCTTTTTGGATGAAGCTTGAGCCGAGGGGACTGTCATTTGGGGGTCTATTATTCTTGTCGACTTGCACAAATAGTCCTTCTTCCATGCGGGCTCAAATTTCTCACGAGCTCCTCTTCCCATGGGTACGGAATTGTCACTGTTACTCGGACTTTCTGGAATAATTTCCGTTTCAACGTGCTCCTGCTCATTAGTTTCTATTCTGTTTTCGCCATTTGAATCAACTTCTGGCGAAACGACTTCTTCATGCTCAATGTCAAAATTTTTGTGCGTCTGATGTTCACAATTAATAGACTCACTATTGGATTGCTCTTGTTCATTACGTAAGTCACCAAAAGGGAATAAATGTTCATAAAAATTCACATCCCTTGACTCAAAGATGTCCCCTGTTTTGAGATCATAAACCCTCCATCCTTTTTTAGTGGATGGATAGCCGATAAAAATGCATCGTTTCACTCGCTCACCAAATTTATCTTTCGGTTTCTCCTTGTTGTGGACGTAACATAAACTGCCAAATACTCTAATGGAATCGAGTACGGGTCGTTTTCCGTGTAAAGCTTCATATGGGGTTTGACCGTGTAAGACATGGGTGGGGGTTCGGTTTATTAAATACGCAGCGGTAACAATACACTCTCCCCAAAACTCAAGAGGCAAGTTAGCTTGAAAACGAAGTGCTCTAGCCTTTTCTAAGATATGTCGGTGTTTTCGCTCTACCCTACCATTTTGTTGTGGGGTATCGACATTACTACTTTGAAAAAGCATACCATTTTCATTATAATATTGTTTCAATGGTCCGGAAAGAAACTCCGACCCATTATCGCTTTGAACTACCTTGACTTGCCTTCCAAATTGGGTTTTAACCATTTTGCAAAAATTAATTAGTAATTGAATTACTTCACTCTTTTCTCGCATTAGGTAGACCCAAACGCCTTTTTATCTTGTCGTCTACAATCGTAAGAAAAAAATGAGCCCCACTGAAACTTTTCACACTGTATTTCCCCCAAATATCACAATGTATAAGTCCAAACAAAGATTCATTCCGTTTCTTATTCAACTTAAAACCGACCGTGTTTGCTTAGCACGACAACACGGATCACAAATATCCTTAGAATTCCAACATAAATTCAAACCAATTAAACTAGAAAAGAGAGGTAACACACTACTAGAAGGATGCCCAAGTCGCTTGTGCCAAAGCCTCGCATCACCGAGCTTCGACCTTTGCTACGGACTCCTCCTTTTGTGCCTTTAAATAATAGACCCCGTCTTTTATGCTCCCCCGTCCAATCTTCATCCTCGAAGAGAGATCCTGTATAACGCAATGATCAGAGTAAAAGGTTACTAAACAATTGTTTTCACGAATTAATTGCCGAACCGAAATTAAATCACATTGCAATGTGGGAACATAAAGCACGTCTTTCAAAACAAAATTCGAACTCAAAGTTACCGTGTGTTCACAGGCGGTGATGTGAGAACCATTTGGCAAACCTACTGTCGAAATTGCTTTCTTTTCAATATTCTCAAGTAGGTATCGCTTTCCGGTCATATGATGTGAACACCCTGTATCAAGAAGCCAACTCTCATAATTAATTTCAATACCTTTATCATTCGAATTATTGTCACCTTTGTTTGGCAATAAGAGCTCGGAATCTATGTTCTTCCGCCGTCGATCCCCTCGCTTCCGTCGCATCTCCTTCACTCACACCCGCTGCATTAGCACGTTCTGAATGTCCTCTGCCTCCACGGCCGCGCCCTCGACGGCCACGCCCGCGTCCCCGACCTTGGTTCTCGGGTTTATTCCAGCAGTAATCTTCGATATGCCAAGGCTTTTGGCGATAAGTACAATAAAAAATATCCTTATCGTCTTTTTTTCTCCATAATTGCGACCTTTGGTTGCACCATCGAGAATTCGTGCCGCCATGGCGCTTGCCTCAAGAACGTCGTCCTTCTCCTTTGTAGCAGCCTTGAGACTCTCTTCACGAAGGACAAGCGAATATGCCCTTGCCAGATTCGTGATTTTATCATCCATCAACAAATTGGAACGGATATTTCCGTAAAGATTATTGTCGAGTCCCATAAGGAATTGATGGACTCGCTCGTCCTCTCGTTCCTTGCGAATCGACTCTGCCGCTCCACAGGTGCATTGATGAACCTTGGAATAATTTGCTAACTCATCCCAAATGGTTTTTAATTTGGTATAATAATCGATGACAGATTGGCCCTTCTTTTGTCGACATTCTGCCAATTCCGTCTTCAATTGATGAACCCGTGGTGAATTACCAGTGGAATAGCTATCCCGTAATTCCTTCCAAATTTCCACAACGGTTCCAGAAAAGTTAATGCTGGCATGAAGATCTTCTTCAATCGAACATCTCAGCCACGATTTTAACATGGCATTGCACTGTCGCCATGCCACCGCTTCTAGCGTTTCCTCTTGACCTTTGGTTAGGACGGGTTTCTTCACATTGCCCTCGATGAAAGACAGTTTATTCTTTGCATCAAGAGCGGTTTTGACGGCGTCAGACCAAAGATCATAATTTTTACCATTAAATTTGCTCGGGACCAGTGAATGATTCGTGCTCTCACTGGGATGTAAATACAAAGGCGAGCAAGGTGAAATCTGCTCTATTTTCTGTCCCTCAGGTTTTGTCATGATGAATGAGTGGAGAGAAAAAGAGAAAAAAAAAATTTGAATTAATGAAGAACCTGCTCTGGTGCCATAAAGAAATCAAGAACAGGATAAATTGATAATTGAGAAGATAGTTATTAATTTGATGAATAACGTAATACAAGGCATCTAATTATATACTACTTCTACTTCCTTAATCTACGGGATACACCTAATATAATATCTTAAATAAAGGAAACCAAATAACTAATTATAGGATATTACAACAACTTTCCTATACACAATATTCACATAATATATTTCCATAACAATAATATGGCATATCTTCAATCACATCTTATTAGTATCTCTCGCTTTTGTGCTCCCCCAGTCATATGGACCAGACGAGTTGCCAAAACGGGACGTCATGAGGTGCAAAATACGTGTAAAGTCTAGTCGATCGAATGAACCTTCTAAGTATACAACATACTTTACTGAGGGCGAATTAGGGTAGTTTAAGATGGCATAATATTGGCTTACGAAAAGCCTATACCTTTTTTGTCTTAATTAATATACAAAATATTAGGAACAAAAATAATAATACGATTTATTTATTGTATACGATAAAGAGCATAAGCATAAGTAAACGAAGTACAAGTATCATCACTTTTATAATTGAGAAACATACCTGGTTTATTATTGAACTTACCAACCCAATGCATGCACAAGCCAAGACACATTTAACTAACAAACAATTCTTGTGCGACACGTTAAAAAATTGTACGCAAATAATTAATCAGATTACAATTAAGTTTAACTAGGCGTACGTAGCTTTGTATTAAACCAAACCAATCGTGAAACATATAATATTACAAACAAATTTTAAGTCTTACCCTCTTAATAAGTCCTCAGCAGAGTCGCCACTGTGAGATCCCTAAAAAAATCTTCCTTTTGAAAATAAGTAAATAATATGGAATCGCCAGTAGGTTTTATAAAAAAACATACAAAAATAAGTTAACGGAAAAAGTCCCCTTTAATCCGTGGAATGGGGACTGATCCGTCACTCCGGTCTGAACCGAAGATTGCGGATTTGGGGGTAAAGGTACGGTCAGGGAAGGTGTTAGGCACCCGGACCGCCCATCAAACTGACGGCCTCTACTATTTATTTGTAATATTATATATATGACGAATTTAAGACAAAGAAAAGAAAGACGATACAAATTATGTACAAACACAAGTTAAATGGGTTAGTTTATATACAATTACGATAAATACATAAAACAACGAAATAGAAAAAGTAAAGAAAACTTGTTTGATGTCGGTACCCTCAGGCCTATGTGGATGTTGACTATTAATGAATTTCGACTTTGTCGTAAATTAACGGCTCTTATGCGCTTATATGAAAATGGGATGGTTTATTTGTGTGTGGTTTGATTTGAAACTGGAACAGTATATTTGAGACGGATAATCCATAAAAGAGTAGAATTTTTAGTCTGTTTTGATCTCGGATCTCTCGGTATTGTATTTGTGACGCTGGTTTATGTTTTTGTTCGTCCCCCTCCCTATTGCAGGCAATTTTTATTAGGGCAGAGCAAAAAATCCGATTATCCAAACTGATCCGATATCCGATCCGTATCCGATCCGAATGTTTGGATATCTGATCCGAAAGTTAATTTTGGTTTGGATATCTGATCCGAAATGTTTGGTTTTGGTTTGGATATGGATATTAGAATTAAAACATTTGGATATCCGATCCGATCCGAAACTATAGTTTTCTAGTATAATTTCGAGAAAATAAAATTTTATTTGATACAACAACTTAATTAATGTTTAAAATATTAGAGAAATATCTAGGTGGTACTTAAATTTTATGTCGAGAACATTGGAATAAGAATACTAAAGAAAATCATCATGTACGACTATGAATATAATCGTGTTTCAAACTTAATTTTAAAGTAAATTCAAAAGTATGGATATCTGATGGATATCCGCATCCGGTCCGATTATTTTGGATACCCGAACATTGGATATCCGAAACATTTGGTTTGGATATTGGATATCTAATTTTAGGATTTTTAATATGGATATCCGATCCGAACTAGCACTTTGGATCAAATACTCGATCCGTACTCTGCCCTAGTTTTTATAGTGATGCGGAACTATTGTCCACACAGATTTGGATATTGGAATTTGTTATTGCTTCTATTACCTTTGTTGCACACAACTTCAATTTCTCTGGTCGTACACTAATGGGATGAGAATCAAAATCCTCATTATTTATCTTGACGACCTATTTTGCGTTTTTATTCTCAGTATCTTCCGTGTACGTACAAAGCCATTAAGTGGGCTTTAGTTTATGCAATATTGGTAATAAGGTGGATTGTCTTATGACTTGGGCCTATTAATAAAAAGAAAAGGTAACTAATTGTTGGATTGAGTTACATAATGGAAAGAATGGAATATCTTAATCTTACTAACATGGGTATTGGGCCTTTTTAAGTAATTTTCGGGAAATTAGCGTAAAGAGCGTTTAACTATAACATTGTCAATTTTCATTTAGTCATTTATATTTAGCCTCATCATCGGGTACCCGTAAGGCTAGGTAGACATTTTGAGGTGTCTATACAGTGCTGCAACACTTTATCAAGGTTAGACAGACAGTTAGCAAAATCACTTTCATAGACACTGAAATCGTCCATAAAGACTTCCATAATAGACTCAATATACTCGGAAAATATCCCCATCATGCACCTTTGAAAGGTGGCAGGGGCATTACACAAACCAAAAGACATCCTGCGATAAGCAAAAACGCCCTGAGGACATGTAATAGTAGTCTTCTCCTGATCATCTGGATGAATAGGGATCTGAAAGAACCCTGAGTACCCATCTAGATAACAGAAAAACTTATGAGAAGCAAACCTTTCTACCATCTGATCAATGAAAGGAAGGGGAAAGTGATCTTTCTTTGTGGCGGCGTTCAGCTGTCTGTAGTCTATACACATCCGCCAGCTAGTTACTACTCTAGTAGGTATTAACTTGTTTTTGTCATTCTTGACCACAGTAGCCCTCCTTTCTTAGGAACTACCGAAAGTGGACTCACCCACTTAGAATGACCAACAGAATAGATAATATATGCGTCAAGCAGCTTCATTACCTCAGCCATCACAACATCTTGCATCTTTTGGTTCAGCTAGCGCTGACCCTGTCTGCAAGGTTTGTGATCCTCCTTAAGCTCAGTCCTGTGCATACAGATATCGGGACAAATCCCCTTGTTGTCATCCAAAGAATAACCCATAGCTTTCCTGTTTTTCTTAAGCATAGCTAACAAAGCAGTTAGTTGATCATCGTCAAGCTTAGCACTAACAATAACTGAATATTGCTCTGTATCATCTAAGAAAGCATATTTAAGATGAGAAGGGAGAGGCTTATGCTTAGGCACCTTTACCTCTATGGCGCAAGAGTACTAATCATCTGTTCCACTCTCTCTCCTTCAGCGTCGGTGAGTTCATGCTCATCTAAAGCACCTGCAAGCAAATCCAACACAGCGTCATTGTTATCTGGGTTATCTGCACACTCGTCCAAAAGCATTAAGGCTTCAAGTGGGTCTTTTGTAAAAGAACCCGACCAGAAGTCATAAACAGTCTCGTCAACAATATCAACAGAATAACATGTATCCTCTATCATTGGCCGAGCCAAAGTACTAAGCAGACTGAAAGTAATCGCGTCGTTCCCTACTACAAGAGTCAAATGCTTTTGTTTGACATCAATAATGGCCCCAGCTATACATAAGAACGGTCTTCCTAGTAGAATTAGGGTCCGGGTATCCTAAGCTATATCTAAAACAATAAAGTCCACTGGTATAAAGAACTTGCCTACTTTCACAGGCACGTCCTCTAGGATACCCAAAGGTCGTCTTACAGATCTATCAGCCATCTATAATGTGATATTAGTCATTTTAAGGTGACCCATATTAAGCTTTTTGCAGATAGAAAAGGGCATGACACTGACGCTGGCTCCTAAATCACAAAGAGCCTTGTCTATTACTTCATTGCCTATGGTACAGGGGATAGAGAAACTACCCGGGTCTTTCATTTTAGGCGGAGCTTTATTTAAAAGTAAATTACAAGACTCTTCCATAAATGCAACAGCCTCAAATTCACTTAGCTCTCTCTTACGCGTCACAATATCTTTCATAAATTTAGCGTAAGTAGGTACCTGGGTAATAAGTTCGGTAAAAGGGACAGTTACCTAGAGGTTCTTGACCACGTCCACAAACTTACCGTACTGTCGCTCAAACTTGGCGTCCTTCAGACGTCTTGGATAGGGTACTCTGGTAGCAATGAGTGGACCCGCGACTTTCTGTTTACCTTTACCAGCACGTGACGCCTTCACAACAAGGAAAGATGATACGGTAGCGGAATTAGATATTATATGTGAAGCTCCGCTGTTTCTGGCAGTCGATCGAACAGTTTCTTCACTCGATCGAGGTATTTGAACCTCTCGATCGAGTTCTTGAATTTCTGGTTATTTCGATCGAGTCCCAGAATCACTCGATCGAATGATTTTGTCTGCCAGATTAATCGATCGAGAGGAATCAACTCCTCGATCAAAGTCTGTGAAATGGGCACCTCTCGATCGAGTTGGAATTATACTCGATCGAGTAATGGGAGAGGATAAATCACTCGATCGAACAGGAATTTCATTTGATCGAGGTGCAGGACGATATTCAGCGGGGATTTCGTCAATTAGCTTTTCCAACTTGTCATCCGGGGTATTATCAGCTGTCACAACCCCATCTTCCGGCATCTTGGTCCATCATAAGTAAGACCGCTTTCGAGATTGATGGCGTTGATTGGGTCACATGGAGGTGGTTGATTCGCATGGGTTTTTCCGAGTGTTAGACGCGCAACTTGCTCTCTTAGTTCAGATATGGTGGGATTATCCTTGTCGCATTTCTTCACCAGCTCTTATGTTAAGTTTAAAACCAAGGATTTCAGTTCAGCTAGCTCCCCATCTGTAGAGAGCGAATCTGGTTGCGGCACTGGGGTAGGAGGGCTAGAGACACTTTTTGTTGTCAAATCCTCGTAAAGCTTGGAGAATAATACCCCTTGCTTGTATTTTAGATAGGCAATGACACGTTCCCCATCCGCCATACAACGAATAGGGTCATGCCCCTCCATACCGCATCTACCACACACTATCACATGCTCGGTAATAGCACAAACTTGTTCGTTCTCACCCATAGCCTGTATAATCTCCGAACTACCTAGCCTTCCGCTAGGACTTTCCACCTTAGCTACTACCAACTCGTTCACATGCCTACCTCCTCGGGGATTTCCATATTCGGCAACATGAATGGCCATTTATTCAATAAGATGCCATCCTTTATCATCCTCCACATTCTTCTGAAACCTCCCCTTGGCTGCATTATCAAGAATAGCCCTTTGTTCCGGATATAACTCATTGTGGAATTGGGTGCATAGGAACCATCGCTTGAAACCATGATGAGGTACAGAACGAACGAGCTTCTTGAGCCTACTCCAAGCCCTGTTCAAGTCTTCAGTAGGTAGTTGCTCAAATGCAGTAATTTGAGCTCTCAACGCATTACTACGCTGTGGTGGGAAATATCGCCTGTAAAAGGCTAAGGCAAGGGAATTCCAGTCAGTTACACCGGCAGCTTCACTGTCTAAATCTCTCAAGCATTTTCGGGCATCATCGGTCAAGGAAAAAGGGAATAGAACTCCCTTTACTCTGTCTTGCGTTACCCCAGCAGCTAGAGGAATGGTGGAGCAGTACTATGTAAATAGCTCTATATGCTTGGAAAGATCTTCTCCAGGTACCCCCCTGAAGATATTTCTCTCAACCAGCTGTATATATATGAGGGGTGGATTCCAAAAGTCCCCGAATCAGTAGTGGGTAACAGAAAGCCTTTTGGAAGTGAATCCACCGTAGGCTTTGAATGGCTGGTTATATTCGGCATCCTAGTAGATAGAATTTACAGTGAAGCAGGTACGACAATTTTCTCATCTAGAGCAGATATCCTGTAAAACTAATCAAGAACTTGCAAAAATATGAGATTAGTCTCAAGGAATAAATTCCTTGAGATGAGAGACAAACTTAATAGAAGCAACAAAATTACGCCACCTCCCCGGCAACGGCGCCAAAATTTGATACCGTCGTCAGGTACCAAAAATAAATACCTAGATACAACTAACAGAAGTTAGCAGCAATTAGGGTCTATCTGCAAATGGAAATGGGAAAATGTCAGCCTTAATTAAGTTCCTCTAGGTAACCAGTTTTGGGGGTTTAAGTTATAAGTTCTACTCTAATGAGAGTAAGGAAAAGAAAGAAAACAAGAGAGTGAGGATCAAACAAGCAGGAAAAGAGTAGTTAAGACAGTCGGTTCACCATGATTCGCTAGTCATGCAATCTAGGTCTCAGATCAACGCAAGTATAGTCTATGGGGCAACGAATATCTCCTTCCGGCCTCAATTCGCCCTAAAACACAAATAGCTTAGATTCCGCCCTCACTAAGTGCCCTAATGTTTGCTACAAGTCTCACCCTTTCCAATATTCCGATCTAGGTCGAGGTTTACTATAATTTGTTGACTAACTGCGTCGACTTAATTAGGCAAAAACAATTAAGAGCAGCGATTAACAACATAGGCTATACTAGCATTAAACTCAATAATTCAATTTACATTTTCCTTAGAATCGTGGCTCCCCTATGTCTCAGCAAGGGAGATTAGCTATACATAATTATCGGGGTAACAACAATCACACATAAGCAAGAGAAATTCAACATGATAACAAGGCAATGAAAGGATTGAATAAAAGTAATTGCAAGTAAAAAGGAGAAAGAAATAAAAAGCAATAAATGTCTAAGATTAAGAAATAAAGGAGAGTAATGATACCGATTACAAGTTTAATATCCGAGCAATAGTTCTCGAGTAAGAGTATGAGAGTGTGAGAGAGAGATGTCGCAGTCAAGAGATAAAGAAGAAGTAGTATCACGTACTCCTTAACCTAACTTAAATTCAAATTACAAAGCCCAACTCGAAATAAGGTAAAAACACGCATACAAGGTAAAACTTCTCTATCGAGTAGAAAGAAACCACTTGATAGAGGACATATCCAACAATTCCTCTCGATCGAACAGAAATGGGGTTCGATCGAGAACTTCTTGTATCAGCCCTATCGATCGAGCATCAGAACAGCTCGATCGAGTGAATCTTCGACGGATAAAGCATTCGATCGACTACATAGTTAGTCGATCGAGCTATATTAGCACATTGGACTTCTTGGCGCCTTCCGAAGTCAGCTCAAGCGTCTTCAAGTGATATTTCCCAAGCTCTGATTCCTTATTCTCCACCAATGCGTGCAAATGAGACAAGTTTAGGCTAGGTTTTTCTCCTCTCTGGTCCATACCTGCAATTTACACAAGACAAACCAAAGTAGACCATTCAAGGGTATTTGTAGCTAGATGCTACATAAATAGTATAGAAATGCGTGTAAAAATGAGGTAAAAACCTAATATAAAATACACGCATCAGGTCCCTAAATTTATCCTTATATCCCAGGGAGCTAGATGGTAAGGCCGTAATATTTTCTACATCCCACCCCCAGCCACTGCAAATTCCTCGAGAAAAAGACAGATTTCGCCTCCGGGAAAGGCAAATACATGAAAATCGGGGTCCCAATATTCAAGACAAGCATCAAGGAACGGTCTTACCACTTTTACTTGCTTTAAATTGATGATCAATCCAAAATTAAAAGCACCCATGTCATGGTTCTCCACGTTCGAAAACTCGTTCATCCATTCTTTGAGTCGGGATTCAAAGGTATCTTTTTTTTTTGCAAATATATTTTTTTGAGAGAGATTTTATGTATTTGACGAGCTACAGAGTAATACAAGGGAGAATTGTTAGAATAGAAGCTAACCCGAGGCCTCTATTTATACTATTCGGCCTTTCCTTATTCTGCTCAAGAACAGCCAAGCCCAAGAGATGACGCAACAACTGCCGCGCCCTTTGGAAGTGTCGCAGCTCCTGCTGCGTCTCTTCCCCAACTCTGTTTTCTGGTAAATTCCGCGGAGGATCTTTCCTATTTCTGCTTTAGTTAATATTTCCTATTCCTATAGGAATTTATTTGGTAAATTCGGATATTTTGTTTCGTTACCAAAATTCTACTCATTTTTCGCTGCAGAATCCTATTCCAACGCGGGTTCGCTTTTCGAGACGATGTGGTCATTTCAAATTTTTGTCACACAAACACATTGAGTCATTTCATTTATTCTTTTATTTTTGGGTAATCATTTTGCTCCCACCTCACGCCACATTTTTTTGTTTTGCTCTTTTTTACACTTACACATTTCATTTACTTTCTTTTTTTAGGGGGAAGCACTCCCGTAATTTGTCGCGCGTCGAGTCATTTTTGCTCATTATGGGGCACTTTTTTTTCAATATTTTTAATTCTATTTCTACATTTTCTACTTGGTCAAGTAGCATTTTATGCCGTTTGGGCCAATTTTAATTGGCTACATGTGTTTTGCTTGCAATTTCTACGTGAATTTTGGCAGCATGCCGGCGTAAAACGTTAATGTGCCAAACCAGTTTCCAAACTAATCTGCAGGTACGATACAGTTTACACCCAGCAGCAGCAAAAGGCTCACAGGCCATCATATATACACAGCAAAAATATACACCAGAATTAGAGCCCTTGCCCGAAAGCAAAATACAAATGAACAAATGTACAAGTCTAGCCACGACGACCAGCGAAATGACCCCTCAATCCAGCCACCATCGCCTCAATAATGGTGATATCAGCATCCCAAACCTAAAGCTCCCTCGACACACGGGCCGTCTCCTCTGGCGACTGCTCCAGCTCGCGCTTACGCTCCCTCTGAAAGGAAGAGTGTTGGTAAATGACAGAATAAAGAAAAACAAGTACCTCAAGAAGCTCATTCATATCAAGAAAGAAAGAAAAGAAGCTTCATACCTACCGTCCCGGGCCACCCGAAAGTGCCTTAACAGTCGTCGCTAGCAGCCGGTTGGCCATCCTCCACAACTTCACGTGCCTCGATGGTGCCACCTGCATTTTAATTTTCAAAAACAAGGTTTATCATCGTGTTCTTACCCAATCATCAAAAGAGACAAGATCGCCTAAACTCGGGGCTTACTCTCCTCATGACATGCTGCCACTCCTGGAGTCCAGCCTCTGTCACCGCCTCGGAGAAGGTTGGAATCTCCATATACACCGCCGTACGAGCTGGACCCGCGTACTCCAGCGTCTCAGGGAAAGTTGGGGGCTCGACGCCCGCCACATCAATCTCCAGCCAAATCGAATTTGTCATTTCTAAGTTATTTTCAAAGGAAGTAATCATTTCAAGCAGCTAAGTAGTATACTCACCACGATCGGCCTGTATGCCAGTCTCCTTTGCAAGAACTTCGACTACTAAAGGCCGGGAAGAAAGAGAGCGTCACCACTCGCTCCTACCAAGTCAGCCGTCCTCTCAGCCTCCGAAGGCTGCCTAAACATCATCTTCGGAGGATTGATGGGAACCAAGAAGATGTCACGGAGACACTGCCGAGCCAAACGCTAACCCAAGTACCACACACCGCCCATGGGCATCGTAAGAAGCAGCCTACTCAAGCTCCTAGGCCGAAGAACGTCGACTACAAAGGCTGGAGCGCCAGATTAATCCTCCCAGGGTCTCGGCACCCAGTAAAGTTGGTTATGAAGAGCCATTCATATGATCACTATCAATCGAGAAAATAAATAAATAAAAGAGAATACGAGGAAGAGTAATTACGCGTCCAGCTACAAGGCATTGACACCCCTCATACAGGTGTCATAAGATGATCGCCGACTCTCTTGTCGGCGCATGATCCAGTCACTCACCACGGGGTACTCTCTCACCACGTCTGCCGCCTTCGTGGGAGTAAAGCCGAGGAAGTATGAGTACATCCATGCCTAGAAAAGAAGGGGTTATTTCATTCAAAAATGATCTTTCATTTCATATTTTATTTCAAATGATCTTTCATTGCATGATCTTTCATTTCAAATGATCTTTCATTTTATATTTCATTTCTAAATGATCCTTCATTTATAAATAATCTATCATTTTATCAATTTCTAACTTTGTAAAAATAAGGAATAAAAGGGAAGGTTCATACCTCCAAAATGAGACCTCAACCGAAATTAGCAGGAGAAGTCCCATTTTCCATTAGCTCGGGACGAACCATGGCCCTTGTATAGTGAGTGAGGACCGCAAAGCTAGGATTAACCCAGCCTAGGCAGTCTAGGCTACTCAAGACAGCAAAAAAAAGGAAGAAGCTTCGTCGAAAGCCTCTCCCCCTTGTCTCCGAAGTCAATCGAAGACAGAAACGACCGGACCCATAAACGGGCCCGCTACTTAGCTGTGCACTGTGTAGGAGGCACCATTCCACTACCCATGGTCATCTCCACTCTCGCCGGAACCTTACCATCAAAATAATGTTTGATGTAAGAACTTGGAACTAGGTCGGATACCTTAGCCGTGGTCATAGCAAGGTTCCAGCCGAAAAAACTCCTGGCCTCAGCCGAATCCACTCGCATTGCCGTCGCAGGCCACACCATCGACTCCTCTTCACAAGGCCAGCTGTAGATCATGTTGTAGTCCTCCAAGGTGACCTCGATCTCTCCAAAAGGCATATGGAAAGTAGAGGTCGTGTCCCACAAGCAATCCAGGATGACTCGAATCAGGCACATGTTTGCCCGAATCTTCTTCCTCTTGAACTCACGCCAGCCCCTCACTAAAGCTCCAAAGGCCCCACCCTTAATGATTGCCTTCTCCTTATCCGACAAATTATCGAAAGCCTCCATCTTGGTCGTATATCCAGAGAACGACCTCATGTTGCCAGCTTCCTACATTTTGAAAAGGTTGTTAGCTTCTAAGCTAAGTAAAGCACGAAATATAAAAAGAAATGGCACAATGCAAGGCCAAGTTGAATTCTTACCATACTTCTTGCCACATGATACGACAAGTGGCTCTCTGCTGCTCAAATGAGATGTTGGCCAGCCCATTTATCAGCCCACTCAGGTGCCTGCACAAGCTGACCTCCCTCCTACTCACGGTGGCCCTCATAAGAACCTCTTCCTCTTCCTCCATCTCTTCTACCAGTCCCGTGTGAACCACGAGAGCCAAGTGAGGGTTGAACTCCACATCCATAGGGCCTCGCCCCGAAGTAGAAGGTATATCTTATGCAAAAAGAAGCAAACAAAGGCATTTAAAGGCCGTTTTAGGGCGTTTTTCCAAGCTATTCTTTCACTATCCTCAAGCAAGTCAACAAGTGGGATAAGTCACGTTCCTATGTGTCTAATTTAAGCTTAGTCACGGCTACGAGTCGAAATTTTGGCAGCATTTCGTTATAATGGCTAAGTCCCATACAAAAAGTGTCCCGGGGGACTAGTCACAAACGAAAATTCCGACATGATAGCAAGTTTACCCATCATCCAAGGGTTGCAAGAAATCAAGTTTTATCAAAAACAAATTAGTATAAGGTCACGTTAAAGCCTTTTGAAGCGGTTTAGCAAAGATCGTTTTATTTTGGTCTTAATTCATCAATACTCAACGAAAATTCAAAACGGATACATGGTTATGCTCCTCACATGTTCAATTACACATTTATAATGTCAATTTCAAGGGGTAACATCATTTGGGATGAAACCCCCTATTTTTTGGCTATTTCGGGGATCAAAACACTAATTTCTACCCCTAATTTAGGCTACAAATGCAAATTAAAGCATAGACGATATACATACCTGGATTCCTCATGCTTTATGGCATATTTTGATCAAGTTTTGACGAAATTTGGTTGAGATTTTGGGTGGTATCGAGTTTAGAAGACGAAAGTTATGTGTTTTGAAAGAATAAAAAACTCGCGTTGAGTTTCTTTTTTACGGAGGCATAGACACGCTTGGAAGAAAACGCAGCAAATGCTGCGCCCTTTCCCCAGGTCATAAACCTTCTATGCCTTTTCCCCAGCATGGTTCACAACAGCACTTTCTCTCAAGTCGTTATAAGTTCGTTATTCGCGGGCCCGAGGCCCATATTTCCCACCTTTTGGATATTTCCTCTATTACTTAGAGTACATTTACTCCGTATACATTCCTTTCGGGTGTATTTCTTCGCCCAGTTGGGCTATATTCTCCCCAATAAGTTGCAACGTTTTATTCCCCAGCGAGAGTTCATTGCCGCTATACAGCCCATGTATTTCTCGACCAAAGTACGATTCTTTAGGCGGTGCCCACAACGTTCCTGCCTTCTTCTGCAGGAGTTCCCATAATGTCATGCTATTTACAAAGTTGATTATTTATTATTTACAGCGGTTCCAAGTAATGTCTTGCCGCAGCTTTTTACAAGCGAAGTGTTCCACTGGCGGTGCCCATAACGTTCATGCCATGTTCTTTATTATTCTCATGGCGATGCCCATACCGTTCCTGCCATATTCTTTATTGTTCTCGTGGCGGTGCCCATAACATTCCTGCCATGTTATTTATTGTTCTCCTAGCGGTGCCCACAACATTCCTGCCATGTTATTTATTGTTCTTGTGGTGGTGCCCATGACGTTCCTGCCATATTATTTATTGTTCACCTGGAGGTGCCCACAACGTTCCTTCCATGTTATTTATTGTTCCCTGGCGGTGCCCATAGCGCTCTGCCTTTTTCCCAGCGGTTTTTTCTAACATCCTGTTGTCGGCATCAGATGTTTCGTCTCTATGAAGTTCCAATTCGCCTACACCTCAGGTATGGTTTCTTCTTATGGCCGGCAAGCTTCCTTACGTAGTCTAATGGACTTTAAATGACCCTCCCTGGAAGTCGACAGACTCTAAAATGTTCCCGACGGCAGGTCCTTGGCTCAGACCTCTTGAGCCGTCACGCAACGCCAAGTCTTCAGGTTGTAATCTTCGATTTACCTAAGAGCTATACTTTGAATTTTGTTTTGTCCAAGCCTCAATCAAAGTGGGGGCTTTGTAGACACCTCGTTTCTACACCTTTCACCAACCACCCAGTGATGATTGGGCCGCATGTTTATCACGCAGAGCGATTTATGACATTTTATAAGTTCGTCAACAAGTGATAGATGAAACAGTCGATTCAACCTCATATTCGTCATCTACGCGCCTATACGGTCCTTCTAACAGTAATTAGAGTACATTTGGAGTCCGGGCAAAAAACCGTTTCCATGTTCTAAAATATTCTAGAGTTTTACTCCTCAATATTTATTTTTTTATGATTTTAAAACTCGAAAATATCTTCTTTGTGGAATAAGGAAGCATACATCTTCCCTAATTCCTAAATTAAACCGCAGTAATCTTTCTTGTTGAGGAAGAAACCACTCGAGAGAAAACGCAGCAGGAGCTGCGCCTCTTGGAAAGGTCCCAGTTTCTGCAGCGCCTCTTCTTGGGCTGGTTTTTCCCCAGTTTCCCGAATCTTTCCGGGTTCCGTTACTAATCCGACTTTTCTCTAAATTCATCCTCGTGAATAGTATAAATAAAGGCCTCCACCTCACTTATTTTTCATGGAGTGTCCGCCTTCCTTTCTCCCTTCGGATTCTAAGACCGCGCTCTTGATTTTCGACGCCTACGTGCTTGCTCTACGCAACCACGTAAGCTCAGATCATTCTGAGTACCAGTCGAGCAATCATACATAGACTGACCCACTTGACCAACTCCACTTAATCAACTTACTCAATTGTTTTAATTCCTTTTTCGAGGGCACTTTCAATCATACATCGAGTCGAGCAATCAGTAAATGACAACTTAGTTAATCTCGCTTCGTTAAAAAAGTAAGTCGGAGGCTGTAAATCCCATTTAATTTTCTATTTATTTTCTATATATAACTTATGTAAGAATTTAGATCATAAATATGCTCAAAACCGTTTTCAAAACATGTTTTTTTAAACCTTTTTATCGATTCGGCAGAGAAATACCGTCGAGAAGAATCACATCAGCAGATGCGCCTTCTGGAATAGTCGTTGCATCTGTTGCGCCTCTTCCAGAGACTCCTTTTCTGTTGCTGCTGTGGACATTGTTGGAGTAAGTGTCCTCGACAATAATGCGATCACAATTGTCGATCATATTCATCACATATTTAAATCTCATATCAAGAATACGAAAGGGATGATACATAACATATATAGTCAACTGGTCCACACATATCGGTAATGATTGGCTGGCTCGAGTTTGACATTACTATCGTGCGATGGTGGTGATTAGTTGATCCCTTGAGGTCACACCTAAAGGACGATTTCCTTAATTGAAAAAGGTTAATCAATTGTATGTCGATACAAATTAATTAATTCCTTAAAATTGAACAAAATATTATCATAAGAGAGAAAATGACATCTTATTATAATGTGATTAAATAAGATTTTATTTAGTAATTTAAGAAGTTATATTACTAAAATTAATCGGTGTTTGCAAAACACGCGAGATGAGAATGATAAGTTAGTTATAATTACAAGATGTTGTGAATTATACTAACTAGTATATAAATGACCATTTTATGAGAAAGTAATTATGAACTACTAGTCAATTTGTTAAATGTGATTTATTTAATTTGTAAATGATATTTAATTTGTTAAATATGCATTTTAAATTAAAACATGACATAAGACATGTCACATGTCACATGACATACAATTGTACAATTGACAAAAATAAAATGGACTCCATATTACACATCAAAACCGAAATTAATGGGCAAATTTTAGAAGTTTTGTCATATTCATTTGTCTTATTCATTTGTCTATGACACTTGATAGTGACATGACTATGGACAAAGGCTTACACAATTTGTCTTGTGAAGACAAAAAGGAAAAAGAAAAATGGTCCATAACCACTTAATCCCACCGGTTTTTGGAGAGAAATATAGAGAGATTTCTCTCCATAATTCATTCTCTCATGTTTTATGAAAACCCAACAATCTTCTCTCTCTTGTTCTTCATAAAATCAAGTTTTATGAATCAAATTTGTACAAATCAAACACTAATAATACTAGTAGTAGTATATGAGTATTAGTAATCGATTTTAAGGTAAACCACATTACAAATATCTAGTACATGTTAGTTTGTGGGATTTTGGGATAGTCTTGGGTGCTACTTATTGGAGGGCTTCTATTTTTAAGTCATGGATGTTCATCCATTATTGGAAAGCTCAAGAACGAACAAGAAGGAGATCTTGTTGGTGCCCATAAAACCGAAATCATATAGTAAGAACAATGATTTCTTCTCTTATCTTATTTATGTTTGCATGCATAAGATCTAAAATTTATTTTATGACTAAATAAACTGTTTCATATATGAATATGTAAATTAATGAGATTAATAATTTCTAACAAGCGGTATCAAGAGACTTAGTATGTTTGCATGCAAATCGGTTTATAGTTTTTCCGAGTTATATGATTAACATACAAAACTAATTAATTTGGTTTTATGAAGATAAACCTTAAAATAAATTTAAAGTTTCTGGTCCTAAAATGTATTTAGGATATTTTGGTTTATTTATGGATTTTTACTGTTCATTTTATATATTATTGGCATTAAAATGTGATTTTTATGATAAAAATGTCATTTTTGGACGAAAATTAGCTAAACTTCGAATTTTCCAATGTTTTTTGGATATTTTTTTACATATATTATCTACTGATGGCCTGTAAATTTTCATAATAATATGAGTTGTTATGCTCGAAATATGGATTTTTCAAGATAAAATCGTATTTAAATGAGAAAATAGGTTAATATGAGTTATATTTCTAATCTGGTCATAGAAATTTAGTATGTTGTCAAATGCAATTATACAAGATGTGTGTAAAATATTTGGCTATAATTAAGTCTTTATGCATTATTTATGAATTTTTGATGAAAAATCACATAAATAGTGACTTTAATTAGTAAAAATTGCTAAAACATACTTCATGACTAAGGAAAAACGTCACATGTTGTATTTTATCACATATTTCAGATCCAAAAGTGAAAAGTTAAGAAAATAATTTTTCTCATATTTTTATGGTAATTATTGATAAATCCGATAAACCGCAACATTGTTTTTCTCGATAAATTTTCGAAATTTTTAACCTAAGTTTTTGAAGATTATGAGTGTCATGGTATTTTTCCAGAATGTTCATGAGTTTAAATTTCAAATTTCAAATTTATTTGAAATTTTTATGATTTATTTGAAGTTTATGACATAATATTGTATTTTTGAGTCCATTTATGAACAATATTAAGAAATATAAGTTAATTATTGTCAATATGTTTGTGGAGACTAATTTAAAGTGCTAAGTTTGTTAGGGTAATTAACTTGTACATAAATATGAATTTATGTAATTATTGTGATTATAAAAGGTTAAATCACAGGAATCCGTAAAAACCGATTAATATACGATATTGGCTCCTTAAGGCGATTTAGCATAAATTGGGCATGTTCATACATATTATAATTCTGCATTTTTTTTTATTGTCATAATTTTAATTTTATGTAATTTTTGAATTATGTAATTTTACTTAGTATGGCCTTAGTTTTAATTGGTATTACCCGAAATGTATGGGAATATCAATTCCGTTGTAATTTATTTGGGATCTCGTATCACCGTTTTATAATTTAATAGATTTATTTTACTTTAATTACAAATTTATAAGATAAAATTATGTAATTTATTTATTCCGGAGTTCCTTGAAGACGGTGCCACTCGAGAAGGCGATCCATTAAAGAAAGTGTTGCCTTGAAATGTGTGCCAAGACCGAATGTTAGGGGACCAAAGGAGTTGATTTCCGAATTTGTAATAGTTTATGAGATTTACAATTCTAGGAAGGCCATACTAGGATTTTATTTATGCTTTGCATTTTATTTAAATGTTGCATGCATCGCTAAATCGTCATAACTAAACATGCATTTTTATCGAGTTTATCGACCGTGTCAATAACAATTATCGTAGTTCACTGCTTTAGTTCACTTAAAACGTGATAGATAATAAATTGACATCACCTCTCGCTAAAACAAACAATTGAGACTTAGCTTTACCAAAAAGTAGAAACCATGAAACCTATTTCGTGAGGGAGTGCACTCGGCCACACCGGGGTACAAACCTTGTTACGTAGGGGAAGTGGGTATTAAATGTCTATCCACCGAATTCATGTTGATGAGGGTTTCATCGGCCACACCGTGCCCAAGTTAATGTGGGTTTGGATCATGGACACATTTATTCGAAATTTGGATTGAGTTCAACGGAAGTATTCGTGACCGTAGTCGCATGTGTTCCGGGCTAAAGATAAATATTAATGTAATTTTATAGACCAAGAGTTCTAAAATTAGAATCGATTAAAGAGTTAATCCACCGAGTTATATTGATAAGGGATTCATCGGCCACACCGTGCCCAAGTTAATATGAATTTGGATCTTGGAATCATGTATCATAGTTGGGTAGAGGTCACTATGTAAATGCTTTACTTGTTATTTACAAGTATTAATAAAACGATAAATGTTAAGTTTTCCACTATTCCGTTATGATATTGTTCTATTTCTTTACCGCAATTCATATACGATATCATTTCGATTTTTGATTCAAATCTCCATTAAAACATCGTAACTAAAGACAAATTTTAATTTTCTTCTAAAAACCTCGTATTATACATTGTAAGGATCTCTTGTGAAGATAGATAAAAGTTATTCTTGATCAAAAGGGTTTTTGATTCTTGACTAACATATCTACTTACAATGAATTGTTTCTCATATGCTTAATTGAGTAAAGTACTTTGAAATGCTATATCATTTTGGTAACTAGATTTGTTGGAAATCAAAATTGACCAAAATACCGCAACCAATTCAACGAAAGTTTTAAGACTAAACGAACGAATGAAGAGTAGTCTTCATGAAATTCAAATTTTGCTTCTCTAAGGAAAGACTCATTTAAATGAGTGGGAGCATTCTCTTAAACCGTTAAGAAAAGGATAAGGTTCTAAGAAGTAAAATTAGAATGGAATTGATACAAGGCAATGTTAAAAGTAACGTTATTGAGAATAACAATACTAAACCTATCAATCCCGACAGATAAAGTTTCCATTGTCTTAAATATTGGACACTAGAAAAGAAACTACCCCAAATTATTGAAGAATCAACAAGTTAGTTGTGGGACATCTAAGGGGACCTTCTTCTTTAAATGTTTATTCAATTAACATAAGTTTTGCTAGTACCATTTCGTCAATATTAGAAACCGATGGTGGTTTTTATCATTGTATGCGATACATAGGATGATTAGAATATGACGACTAGCATCAAATAATATTGAGAGATAGAGTCATTGTGTACTCAATCTAGTTTAGGGTTGATAGTTATACTTAATTATGACTATTAAGTACATAAACTCTAAATAAGAATATGAACTTGTTAAGATACAAAAGAGGTTTCACTTTTGTGACCCTATACACCATGATTTGATGTATGGCTAGCCCATTATCAAGGTGATTATATTCTAAACCAAACTAGAATGATACATCATGAAGATGATGCACGACTCAAATGGGTAACCCAAGATTAAACCTTAGATTCTGGAATGATGAACGCAAAGAGTTATCGAGTACTCTTGAAACCATTAGATCTTATGGTATACGCGTATCTTGTATTCAAAACAAGATGTCTCATGCCCTTTTTTGGTTGAAAAGGAGATCGAGGTTGTAAATCATTGATCCAAAATAGGTTGATCATTTTCTTTTACCAACGATTTAAGGTGACGCTAATGTGTTTACTTAATAAGGTAAATAGAGAAATCCTTGAAGAAATTCAATGAGTTCAAAGAATCACGATTTACTCGTGATGTGATTATCAAAGTGAAGACTTTGATATAAGCCAAAGGAAATGTGATATAGTATCACAAATTAATCTCTCTTAGCACGCATTATGGGATAATGTCTGGTTGGATAAAAAAAATCAAATGCTATTCAATATGGTTTGGACTTCAATCAAGTTACTTTGAGTTACTTGATCCTCTTTGGGGTTTTATCATTTTGTCTAAATTATTTTCCACTAAATCTAAAACGAATCATATGAGATATGAAATGGTAGGGTACCATGTTTGTAAGTTTTCAAAAGAAACAAATGCTCATTTTTCCTTACTATAATCACGAGTACAACGGGATTGTGGCTCGTGAAGCTGTCTTTCTAACATACAAATTTATTTCTAGAAGTCAGAGTGGGAGAAATTATTCAAGAGCCACAAAGAATGTTATGTCGCAAGAAACTGGTCTTTCCTGGCTACATGAGACGTTTTGTGTAAAACGTTCTTTCTTCAAAACCTAAGAGGTTAAATTCATCACTTGTTGAAGATGATGAATCCATGTTACTTTTATGAAAGGAAAGAGTTTACAACTTAAAAAGAAATTGTTTGATTCAAGTTACTTCTGGAAAGTAATGAACATATGACTTACATGAGAGTGTTTAATTCACAACTCAATACAAGGCTTAGAGCCATGAAAATCCGAAATTAATTCCAAGTGAATTGTTAGATATCAAAGCTTGATTGGTGGCAAAGGGTTTTGCACTAGTTGAAATGCTTAAGTCTATTTGGATCTTTTAGGGATTGTGTTTCATTATGATGATATACATATAGCAAGTGAATCTAAAACCTACTTCTTCAATTAGAAGGAATGTATTCAATACATGTCTTGAGTTTTGTAGATTCTTGCCATCCTAAGTTAATGTGAAACTTAAGAGAGGGTCTTGAGTAGGACATCACTGAGTTGGAATCAATGATTTGATCATGGTATGAAAATTTTCCCGATAAGTCGAGAAGTTGTGTTTATACATGAAGTTTAGTGGGAGTTACAGAAATTTTAGTAGTCTTATATGTGGATGACATATTGATCATTGCGAATGATTTAAGACTTTGGAGAAATATAGTACATCTTTAATATCCAGATTTATGGAGATAAATCCACATGATATTAGCTTCAAAGTGTTTTTGAAGAAATTTTGTGTAAGGGTGTTACACAAATGACAATTGACAATTGAGATTGCGCATGGTTTTTGACAAAACCATAATCAAAACACATTAGGATGGTTAAGATACCATTGTGGTTATGTTATAAAAGAAATAGATTTTCTAGAATCGTTCTAGGCAATAAAGAACAATGAGAAATATTTACAATGAAAATTGAGTACACTTGCAATCATAAGATGTGCAAGAAGGATGAGTCCCGCACACTGTGAAAACTGTGGGAGCTATTCTAAGGCTAGAAGGGCCTATGCCTTGATTGGATCTCGACACGTACTCAAAAAGTTTTGTAATGCAAATGTATACATTACAAAGGAAAACGAGTATGTAGCAAGGTTGAGTAAGGTACAAGAAGTTGATAAAACCTAATAACCAAAGCCTTCTCATAGGCTTAACTTGATGAGTCATGACATTTCAATTGAATTGAGATGAATAACTACATACAAGATCAAATTAGATTATAGAATATGGAATAATAATCAGGCATTGACTATTCATATGTGATAATCGCATTTGTCGTTCGAGTTTTATTTTAAAACTCTTTTATTATACTTTGTTACATCCAAACGGGTTGTATGACGATATTGAACCCCGTTAAAGTGAACCCGAAATAACATAGTATTCGCCCATAGTCACTTGTATGAGGTGACGTCTCGAAGTGACTAGAGTGTGATGCGATTGATGGCAAGTTCAGTGCCATACAGTCATGTGAGATGACTAGTCGATCACATAGGAAGACTATTAGGAACACTTTGTCGGGCAGTGACCGCTTATAGAGTTCTGGCAAATTTATATAGCCTGGTCGTGGCGAGAGCTACTATAGTATTCTAATGAGTCGATTCTTTTGACTAAAGACTGTTTGCCTAAGATGGCACAGTTTCAGATTAGCTTTGATTTATGTTACTACGACCTTCGTAAATGGGGTCAAATGGGCATATTTTGGGTTATGATGGCTGTGTCTAGTCGAAGGGAATAGTGCGATAAGAATTGTCCACCCCCTTGTCAGGGTTAATTCAATATCTCAGGGCCACTCGAGGAGTAATGAACTGGAAATGCGTGGCCACGCTCGGAAGGTTTTTATGGTAGAAAATTTCTATCAATCAGTTATTCTCCAGATCGAGGAAACCACTCTCGATATGATCACTTGCAAGTACGACCCGAAAGACACCTTGCATTGAGTGGGAGATAGTAATAGGACAAGAGAATTGGTGACGCACACTTGTCAAGGACAAGTGGGAGATTGTTGGAGTAAGTGTCCCCGACAATAATGCGATCACAATTGTCGATCATATTGATCACATATTTAAATCTCATATCAAGAATACGAAAGGGATGATACATAACATATATAGTCAACTGGTCCACACATATCGGTAATAATTGGCTGGCTAGAGTTTGACATTACTGTCGTGCGACGGTGGTGATCAGTTGATCCCTTGAGGTCACACCTAAAGGACGATTTCCTTAATTGAAAAAGGTTAATCAATTGTATGTCGATACATATTAATTAACTCCTTAAAATTGAACAAATTATTATCATAAGAGAGAAAATGACATCCTATTATAATGTGATTAAATAATATTTTATTTAGTAATTTAAGAAGTTATATTACTAAAATTAATCGGTGTTTGCGAAACACGCGAGATGAGAATGATAAGTTAGTTATAATTACAAGATGTTGTGAATTATACTAACTAGTATTTAAATGACCATTTTATGAGAAAGTAATTTTGAATTACTAGTCAATTTGTTAAATGTGATTTATTTAATTTGTAAATGATATTTAATTTGTTAAATATGCATTTTAAATTAAAAGATGACATAAGACCTGTCACATGTCACATGTCATACAATTGTACAATTGACAAAAATAAAATGGACTCCATATTACACATCAAAACCGAAATTGGTGGAAAAATTTTAGAAGTTTTGTCTTATTCATTTGTCTTATTCATTTGTCTATGACACTTGATAGTGACATGAATATGGACAAAGGCTTACACAATTTGTCTTGTGAAGACAAAAAGGAAAAAGAAAAATGGTCCATAACCACTTAATCCCACTGGTTTTTGGAGAGAAATATAGAGATATTTTTCTCCATAATTCATTCTCTCATGTTTTATGAAAACCCAACAATCTTCTCTCTCTTGTTCTTCATAAAATCAAGTTTTATGAATCAAATTTGTACAAATCAAACACTAATAATACTAGTAGTAGTATATGAGTATTAGTAATCGATTTTAAGGTAAACCACATTACAAATATCTAGTACATGTTAGTTTGTGGGATTTTGGGATAGTCTTGGTTGCTACTTATTGGAGGGCTTCTATTTAGAAGTCATGGATGTTCATCCATTATTGGAAAGCTCAAGAACTAACAAGAAGGAGATCTTGTTGGTGCCCATAAAATCGAAATCATATAGTAAGAACAATGATTTTTTCTCTTATCTTATTTATGTTTGCATGCATAAGTTCTAAAATTTATTTTATGACTAAATAAATTGTTTCATATATGAATATGTAAATTAATGAGATTAATAATTTCTAACAGACATAGCCACCCGCGTCGCGTGCACCCGCATTATGGTTTTGAGGCGGCGACACTTCTCACATGGAACTCCGGCGCGAGGCCATAGCACACCATGGGCCGTTACCGATTTATAAGGAATTGAAACCTGTAAAAGGATTGACAAGCCTGCATTTGTGGAATTGCCACCAATTTTTATGGAAAAATGGAACAGTTCGAATTCTTCGCGTCATGTCAAGACACAAAGTAGTGACATGAAAACTAAGGAATTCGTTACCCTTAGCTGTCTATGTCTAGAATTACTCTCATGATGTCAATGAACACAGATGTTCACAGAGATCTTGAGTAAGGGGTAAGGGTACGAATTAAAAAGCTAGTTGATTTGAACACCTAATCCCGCCCGCCTCGATAGCAGCCTCTACTAATGATCAGAGAAGTTGTTTATACTCGATATGTTGTCAATTGTATATCTGCAATGCAACAAACACGTTTTAACCCTAGCATGTGAATTTAGACTAAGTCGATGAACAAGCAATTTAGCAATTAATTAGGCCGAAGTTGGAATTTAGGTTAATTACATGTGAATGCCAAGTAAGTAAATCATACAAGAAATAAAGAATAATGAAACAAAATAAATTTTAATTGAATTGCAATGGATAATTTGAATTTACGTCGTAAATATACTAAAAAAGGATTTGAAAAGAAGAAATAAAAAAAGAAATTAAAATAAAATAAAAGAAGAAATTAAAATACGAGAATATGAAGGATTATATGTGATAATAGAAATAATAGTTTATTAAAATTTTAAATAGAAACCCTACGTCAAAATGAGAAGAGTTTAGAGGCAGAAGCCAGCCCAGAACAGACGCAGCAACAATTGCGCCCTCTGGAAGAGGCGCATCACTTGTTGCGACTGTTCTTGAGTTGGGCTCTGACTATGAAGGTTAGACCCGTGGTTAGTTAATGTTCGTTGGTTGTTTTACATTGATTATTAGCATACGACTCGAATAGAAGTGATTTAATCAGATTACATGCATCTAAGATCGTCATTAAGTGAAAGAAAAATAATTAAAACAAAGGTTTACGAGTTATGGTTATTTACGATGTCGGAATTGCAAAAGAAACGAAAACAAAGTTAAGGTTGACAAAACTGGGAAAAAAACTAAAAACATGTACGAAGACGAATTCAAATGACTTGATATGGAGAAATCGAATCTTTTGAAATTCAGGTTTGGATTAGTGACGAAAACCCGCAAATATTGAACTATAAGGGATTTAGGTCGAAAAGGATTAGTAAAAATAAGTAAAAGAATTGAAAATTTGAAAATTTGAAGAAAATAGAAGAGAAAACGAAAGAAAGGGAGAATGCAGATACTCGAGGAAGAAGAAGAAGAGCAGCAGCAGACAAGCTGCCTCTGGAAGAGGCGCAGCAGATGCTGCGACTGTTCCAGAAGGCGCACTTGCTGGTGCGTTTCTTCTCGATGGTCCTTCACTGATGTTTCGTCAAAAAGAGTTTTAAAGCGTGGTTTTGAAAACGGTCTTGAGCATACTTATGATATAAATTCTTACAAAAACTATAATAAGGAAATAAAATTGGGATTTATACCCTCAAACTTAAATTTTTGATGAAACGAGATTGACTAAGTTTTCGTTAGTGATTGCTCGACTCGATGTATAAAATAAAGTGCCTTTAAAAGAAGAATTTAAAATAAACTGATTAGATTGATTGAGTGAAGTTGGTCAAATTGGTCGGTCTATGCAAATGTGACGGGTACTTAGAATGATCTGAGCCGTGGTCACGTAGAACAAGCACGTAGGCGTCAAAAAGCAAGAGCGCAGTCTTAGAATGCAAAGGGAAAAGATAAGGGCAGACACTCGCGTGAGAAATATGTGAGGCGGAAGCCTCTATTTATACTAATCACGTAGAGGAATTTAGGAAAAAGTAGGATTAGGAAAGAAATGAGGAAGAAATCATGAAACTGGGAAAAAACCAGCCCAGGAAGAGGCGCAGGAGGGACTGCAACACTTCCAAGAGGCGCAGCTTCTGCTGCGTTTTCTCTTGGGTGGTTTCCTCCTCAATAGAAAAGATTTCCGCGGCTTTTATTTCGAATTAGGGAAGATGTAAGCTTCCTTAATCTACAAGGAAGATATTTCCTTGATAAAAGAAAAAAATTTAGGAATAATACTCTAGAAAATTCTAGAATATTCCGTCTCGGTTTTAGAAAATGGAAGCGGTTTTTAACCCGGTCTCCAAATGTACTCTAATTATTATCAAAGTGACCGTATAGGTGAGTAGATGACGACCATGAGGTTGACTCGACTGTTTGATCTATCACGTGTCAACGAACTTACGAAATGTCATAAATCGCTCTGCGTGATTAAATATGCGTCCAATCATCACTGGGTGGTTGGAGGGAGGTGTAGAAACAAGGTATCTACAGAGCCCCCACTTTAACTGAGGCTTGGACAAGGTAAAAGTCAAAGTATAGCCCTCAGGTCAATCGAAGATGACAACCTGAAGACTATGGCGACGCGAGGCAGCTCAAGGGGTCTAAGCCATAGACCTGTCGTCGGGAACATTTTAGAGTCTGTCGACTATCGAGGAGTGGCGTTTAAAGTCCATTAGACTACATAAGGAAGCTCGCCAGCCATAAGAAGGAACCATACCTGGGCCTTTACAAGGACAAAATATCTAATGTTGACAGCAAAACGTTTAGAAGAAACCGTTGGGATAAAGGCAGGACTTTCTGAGAACCGCCGGGAACGAAGGGCAAGACTTTCGGAGAACCGCAGGAAACAAAGGCTGGGCTTTCTGAGAACCGTTGGGTAAAAGGGCAAGACTTTATGAGAAACGCAGAGAAACAATAATTAATCTTCATAGAAGGCAGGACTTTCCGAGGGCTGCTGGAGAATAAGGCAGGACTTTCCGAGGGCTGTTGGAGAATAAGGCAGGACTTTTCGAGAACCGCTAAAGAAACTTGACTTGGTAGAGAAGGCGAGACTTTCTAAGAAACACTGATAAAACTTGACTTTAAATAAGGCAAGACTTTCTGAGAATCGCGGATAGATCGTGACTTTAGAGAAGACGAGACTTTCTGAGAAACGCTGAGAAAACGCTATTAAAATTTGACTTTGTAGAAGGCGAGAATTTTAGATAACCGTTGAGAAAAGGCTGGACTTTCCGAGAACTGCTGAAGGAACTTTACTTTGTAGAAGGGCAAGAGTTTCTGAGAACCGCTGAGAAAGGCAGGACTTTCTGAGAACTGTTGAATAGTAGGCAGGACTTTCTATGAACTGCTGAATAGAAGGCAGGACTTTCCGAGAACTACTAAAAAATAATCAATTTCGGTCGAAGGTTGGTCTTTTCGAGAACCGTCAAAAAAATAATAATCTTGCTTTGAGAAATATATGGGTTGTATAGCGGTAAAGAACTCTCACTGACGAATAATGTATTACTACCGCTGGGAAAAATGTAGACTGACTCGGTGAAGAAATACACCCGTAGGAAATATATGGAGTAAAAATACCCCTATATCTAGAGGAAATATCAAAAAGTTTGAAAATATAGGAAATGGGCCCACCAATAACGAGTTCTTAACGTACTAAAGGCAAGAGCTGATGTGAAATGGGCTGGAGAAGAGGTGCAACAGGAATGTGGCTTGGGGAACATGCGCAGAAAATGACGCATTTTCTCGCGAGCTCACTCATTCCTGAGTAAAATGAACCTCAGCGCGAGTTTCTTATTCATTCAAAACATAACTTTTCTTCTTCTTCTTCTTCTCGACACACACCCAAAATCTCGACCAAATTCCACAAAATAATTGATCGTAACTTACTATAAATCATGACTAATCATGGTATGGATCCCGTCTTTGATATATTTTGCATTTTTAGATTGAATTAGGATAGAAAATTAGGGTTTTATGCCGTATAATTTCGAAAATTTGGGGGTTCCATCCCAAATGAATTTGTCCTTTGAGATTGACATTAGAAATGCATAATTGACCATGCTAGGAGCGTAACCATGTATTCTTTTAGAAATTTCGTTGAGTTTTGATAAAATGAGACCAAAACGAGACGATCACTTGCTATACCGCTTCAAATGGCTCGAAAATGGCCTTAAACTAGTCGGTTTTTGATAAAATTTGATGTTCTAGAGCCTTTGGATGATGGGTAAACTTGGTACCATGTTGGAATTTGGTTTGTGACAGGTCTTCTGGGACACTTTTTGCATGGGCTTAGGCTCATAGCAAAGAAATGCTGCGGAAATTTTGGCTTATGGCCATGACTAAGCTAGGTTTATAGACGTAGGAACGTGACTTTGTCACATTTGTTGCTTGCTTGATGGTAGTGAAAGAAATGGCCTGAAAAGACGTGTTAAATGGCCTCCAAATGCTTCGGTTTGTTCGTTTTTGTAGAGGACGTACATTCTACCTATGTGCGAGACCCCATGGAGGTGGATATAGGTCCCTTTATAGCCATAGTAGTTCATACGGAGGCCACAGAGGAGATGGAGGAAGAGGAAGAGGCGGACAAGAGGGTCATTAGGAGGAGGAGGAGGTGAGGGTGTCAGCTTGTGCCTCCACCATAGTGGGCCAATAAATGGGATGGCCGACATCTCATTTGGGCAGTAGAGAGCCACTTTTTGTTCCATATGGCAAGAAGTATGGTGAGCTGGTCTTGTATTGTATTGAGTCTTTATTATATTTTATTTGTTTTACTTAACTTTGAGGCTAATGAACCTTCGGAAAAAGTAGGAGGCCGGGAATATAAAGTCATTTTCTGGGTATACAACCATGATGGATGCCTTTGAGAAGCTGTCGAAGGAGAAGAAGGCGATCATCGATCATGGCGCCTTCGGAGCTTTTGTGAGGGGCTGGCGTGAGATCAAGAGGAAGAAGATTCGGGCCAACATGTGCCTGATTCCAGCCATCCTGGATCGGTTTTAAGATCTGACCTCGACTTTCCATATGCCCTTTCGAGAGGTCGGGGTTACTTTGGAGGACTGTGACTTGATCTTCGGCTTACGTTATGGAGAGGAGCAGATAGTGTGGCCTGCAACGGCCAAGAGAGTGGATTCAGTTGAGGCTAGTGGTTTGATCGGCTGGAACCTGGCCAAGATTGCTAGGGTACCTGGCCTAGTTCTGATTTCTTACGTCAAGGATTACTTTGACGGTAAGACTCCGGCGAGAGTGCAGATGACTGTAGGTGGCACTATGTTGCCTCCTCCACCGTGTACAGCTGAGCAGCGAGACTGACTGTGGCTCTGGTTGTTTCTGTCTTCGATCTACTTTGGAGACAAGGAGGAGAGGCTGTCGATGAAGCTTCTTCCTTTTCTTGATGACCTGAGTAGCCTAGGTCGCCTGGACTAGGATTCTCCTAGCTTTCTGGTCCTCACTCGGTATATGAGGGCCATGGTTCATCCCGAGCTGATGGAGAAGGGCATCTCTCCTGGTACTGTTGGTCCAGGTCTCATTCTTGAGGTATTGAACCTTCCTTTACTTCTTTTTTATTTATGAATTTAGAATTAATAGGTCGCTTTATAAATGAAAGATCATTTAGAAAGGAAACGAATAGGTAATGAAAGATCATTTAAAATGTGTGACATATGGTTTGAAAAATTGAAGTGAAGTGAATGATAGATCATTTTGAAAATGAATTTTTGGGAACTTTTGAATCGAATAAAGGATTATTTTCGATGAACGGTCATAGACGATTATTCTTGACAAAATGAATGATCATTTCTTCTTTTTAGGCGTGGGTGTACTCGTACTTCCCTAGCTTTGCTCCTATGAGATATGCGGACGTGGCGAGGGAGTACCCCGCGGTCAGAGACTGGATCATGTGTTGGCGGAAGAGCTAGCGGTCTTCTTACGACAGCTATAGGAGGGGTGTCAATGCTCTGCAACTTTATCGTGTAAGCACTTTTTACTTTCGACTTTATTTGCTTTGCTTGATTAGTAGTGATCATAGGAATGACCCCTGGTATTCATTTTAGTGGGTGTCGAGACCCTAGGAGGACTATGCTGGCGCTCCAGATTTCGTTGCCGATGTTCTTCGACCTAAGAGCTCGAGTAGTCTGCTTTTGACGACGCACATGGGACCTGTGTGGTACGTGGGTGAGCGGTTGGCTCGGCAGTGCCTCCGTGACGTCTTTGTGGTTCCCAGCGATCCTCTATGGATGATGTTTAGAGAGCCTTCAGAGGCTGAGAGGACAGCTGACCTGGCAAGAGCGAATGGCGACGCTCTTTTCCTTGCCGAGCTCGAGTTCTCGGAGTTCGTGCGGAGGAGACTGGCGTACTGGCCGATCGTGGTGAGTATTCTTCTTTCTTGGCTGTTTGAACTGAAAATGATGAATCTTTTGAACATATCTTGGAAATGACGAACTTGGCATAACAAGAGATCGAGCCCCCAACTTTTCCTGATACACTAGAGTACCCGGGCCCAGCTAGTATAAACGGTGTGCATGGAGGTTCCGTCCTTCACCGAGGTGGTGACAGAGGTTGGACTCGACGAGTGGGAGCACTTCTTGAGGATGGTAAGCCCCCAGTTTTGACTTGTCGTATCTTTCTTGAAATGATTGTGTAAGAACACGATATTAATCCTTGTTGTTTGAAAATGCAGGTGCCGCCATCGAGGCATGTGGAGCTGTGGAGGATGGCCATCCGGCTGCGAGTGATGGCTGTGAAGGCTCTTTCATGTGGCCTGAGTTGGCAGGTGTGAGCCTCCTTTTATTCTTTCTATTGAACATTTGAAGTATTTTCGGAGTATTTGCCCTTCTATGCTTTGTTTGTTGTTACTTATGAGCCTTCTCTTCCTTTCAGAGGGAGCGTGAGCTGGAGCGTGTATTGGAGGAGTCACACGAGGAGACGGCCCAACTTTCGAGGGAGCTGGAGGTTCGAGATGCCGAAATCACCATTCTTGATGCGATGTTGGCAGAGTTGAGGAGTCGTCTGGCTGATCGTCGTAACTAGACTTTTATATTTATACATTTTGCTTTGCTTTCGGGCATGAGCTCGAATTTTGTTGTTTATATGAACATTTTGATGTGTATATATAATGGCATATAAGCCATTTGCTGCTGCTGAGTGTAAAATCTATCGTACCCGCAGATTAGCTTGGAAACAGGTTTGGCATATTGAAGGTTTACGCCGTCATGCTGCTGAAATTCACGTAGAAAATTGCAAATAGATATACATGTAGCAAAACTGGCCCAAAATGAACAAAATGCAATTTGACCATGTCAAAAACAACGTAAAAATGAAGAAAGCGTAGGAAAAAAGAAAAAAAAGTGCCCCATATTGAGCAAAAATAATTCGACGCGCGACGGACAACGGGTGTGCTTCCCCCTAAAAAAACGAAATTAAATGAAAAAAAGTAAGTGTAAAAAAGTTGTAAAAGGTGAGGGAGCGAAATGATCCCCCAAATATAAAAAATAAAACAATGAAATGAGTAAGTGTTCTTGTGACGAAATTTGAAATGACGATATCGCCTCGAGAAGTGAACCCGCGTTGGAATCACATTCCACGTCGAAATAGGAGCAAAAGTTTGGTAAGGAAAGAAAACTTCCGAATTTAAGAAATACAACCCTTATAGGAATAGGAAAGAACAACTAAAACCAAAATAGGAAAGATACTTGCGGAAGTAGAAGGAAACCCGGCTGGGGAAGTGGCGCAGCAGGAGCTGCGTTGCCTCCAAAGGGCGCAGCTGTCGCCGCGTTATTTCCTGAGTTGGTCTCTTCCTGAACGAAATTAGGAAAGGCCGAATAGTACAAATAGAGGCCTCGGGTTAGCTTCTATTCTCACAATTATCCGCTCTATTACTCCGTAGCTCATCAAATATAATAAATTCTCCCAAAAAAATATTTCCAACAAAATGGATGCTTTTGAATCCCGACTCAAGGAATGGACCAATGATTTTTCGAACATGGAGAACCATGCCATGGGAATTTTTGGATCGATCATCAGTTTTGAACAAGTGAAAGTGGCTAGACCGTTTCTTGATGTTTGTCTTGAATATTGGAACCCGGATTATTATCACGTATTCGCTTTTCCTGGAGGCGAAATTTACCCTTTTCCCGAAGAATTTTCAACGATTTGAGGATGGGATATAGAAAATATTCCGGCCATACCGTCTAGCTCCCAAGGATAGAAAAATAAATTTAAGGACCTTCTAGGATTGACCAAAGCTGAGGTGGATCGTCTTCTAACCTCTAAGGGTGTACGAATGTTTGACTTTGTAGACCATTTCATAGATAGGGAAGACCCTTCCATTTCTTATGCTACGAGGCGCAGAGACTTTGGATTTTGCCTTCTTCACTGCTTCGTCTTGAAGGGCCATGTTGATGCGGAAATGAGAAGTGACCCGCGATTCTTGGGAATTATTGAGCAAATGGAACTGTGCAAGAGCCCGGCTTGCTTGGTATTGGGAGAGACTATCATAGGGTTGGATAACCGAAAGGCAAATCGTGAGCTCCCGTATATAGGAAGTCCTATTATTTTACAGGTAAAATGTTCCCGTCCTTTTTCGTTTTTTCTTTCTTTTTCGTTTTTGTTCGTTTTTTTTTTCTTTTTTTTTTCGGACGTGAGACGGAGGGGTATTAATACATGTCTCCTCTTTGCAGATTTGGCTGATGGAGAGGGTGCAATTGATCGAGCCCCCAGTTGATGTGCCTGGATATCGATCACGATCGATCGTGATGAGCACAAGGCTATACATGGTAGATTTTAATCGGGTTTGAAACTACTGGGATAACAAGCTAAAGAATGAAGGAGGTCCTTTGAGTAGATGAATCGTCCCTTGGTGGCATCTCAGAGCATTGACAGGAGTATTATTCCTTGATCCTTCTCGATCTATTTGCATCTCATGTTTGGGGTACATGATTAGCATATTCCCAGAGAGGTTGATGAGGCAAGTTGGCATGAAGCAGAAAATCCCGAAGGCTGACACCATTCCCTTGACCGCTTTGGCACACACCTCTGAGTCCTGTCGTGAATGGGCATTATGTTTGACCCAAAGGAACATGTGGTTTATTCCTGTCCCAGTTGGTTCATTGTGGGTGTCAGATTCTTATTTGCATTGGGCCAGGGCTAGCATCTAAGAGGAGTGCGAGAAGCAGAGAAACCATGAGCCGATTGACTACAAGATTCGTGCAGTGCCGAAATAGAACAAGAAATACTTTACTGAATAAGAAGAAGAAGTTGGATTTCGAGTTGTCCGTCCAAAGAAGAAGCCAAAGAATGCTCCTGTTGAGAAGATGATTGTGGATCGAAATGGGAAGACTAGGCCTCGAGAAAGACCATTGGTGATTAGGTCGGAGATATCGCAAGAGCGCCCCCCTCGAGGCCGAGACAAGAAGTATGATAAAAATGAAAAAAGCAAGGGAAAGATGGAAGAATAGCCCTAGTCTTTATTAGCATTTATTACTTATTATTGTTGTAATAAACTGAGGGATTTTTAGAATCCTAGCCTACTATTTATTTCAACATTTTGTATTATTTGGCGTATTACTAATAAATGGATGAACTTATTTATTTTAGTTAGGAACGTAAAATCAATTCCCTTTATTTATTCTTTTGAATTTCAAGTGCCAAAGAAAATGTCCTTCTAGTTACATTTTTGATTAGAAATTGATTGGGTTGTATCCTGTGAAGGATTGCCTACCTATTCCTTGGAAATGAAATCAAACCCAGAACGTATTTCGAGAACAGAAAATGCAAAAGAATAAATGTTCGAAGCAAGAGCTTTTAATGAACATAGGGAATAAGCATGATGCTTAACTTACTCATAAAAATGCATTTAAGTTATATTGATGATACTGAGGTTGAAACCAAGGAAAATGCCAGAACGAAAGAGCGAGATGGCACGAATTTTGAGGCCGGCCAGGGCCGTGTGTTTACGTGTCATACCAGCGGCATGTAGATCCTTCATGGCCCGTTTTTGAGGTCTGTTCAAAGGGTAATATCGCTTGAGTTGTTCTAGATTAGCCGTGTTTCAAAACTCATTCCCATCTAAATCTGTAATTCTAAGTGCAGCCCCTGAGAGTATAGATTTGACTAGATAAGGCTCGGCCCAATTAGGTTTAAATTTCCCCCTTGGGTCAACTGGTAGAAGACCTCAGACAGATTTGAGAACTAGGTCTCCCTCCTTAATGTTATGGGGTTTGACTCTCTTGTTGAAGGCTCTCTTAATCCGTGCTTGATATGACTGGACATTATGAAAGGCACACAATCTTCATTCGTCCAAGAGGACGAGTTTTTCATACCTATCCCTATTCCATTATGCTTCCAGAATTTGGCTTTCAAGTGGTATGCGTAAAGATGGGATCTCTTGCTGTAGTGGTTGTACGGCTTCCATGCCATATGTTAGATAGAAAGGAGTAGCCCCAGTGGGCGTCCTGACTGAGTTTTGATGTCCCCATAATGAAAAGGGTATCTTGCTAGGCCATTCTCGATAGTTGTCGATCATTTTCTTGAGGATCATGACGACATTTTTGTTTGCTGCCTCTACTGCACCATTATTCTGAGGTCGATAGGGCGAAGAATAATGATGCCTGATTTTGTACTTGGCTAACAACTGCTCGGTTTCAGTATGAATGTGGGACCCGTTATTGCTAATTATCTCACGTGGGCACCCATATCGACAGATGATATTGGTTTGTATGAACTTAGCCACATGTTTGGATGTCAAAGCAGTATAGGATGCTGCTTCTACCCATTTTGTGAAGTAATCGATTGCTACCAAAATGAAGCAATGACCACCCGTCCTAGCTGGAGTGATCTTCCTTATGATGTCAATTCCCCAAGTAGAAAACGGCCAAGGAGATGTCATCGTGTATAGAAGAGATGGTGGAACGTGTTGTACATTCCCAAAGATCTGGCAATTGTTGCAATGCCTTACGTATTTGATGTAATCTGTCTCCATCGTCGTCTAATAGTATTCTAGATGCATGATTATCTTTGCCATCATGGAACCACTCATATGAGGCTCGCGTTCTCCATCATGGACTTCTTCCATAACTTTTGTTTCTATTGAATGATCGAGGCAAAGCAAAATTACGCCTTGTGGCTTTCTCTTTTATAATTCTTCTCGATTTAAGACATATTGAGATGCTAATAAACGGATCGCTCGCTGTCCTCTCTTATCCATATCGGGTGGGTATGACCGTTGAGCTTGTAATTCAAAATGGCTTGATACCAACGATCCTCTTGATTTTCATTTTCATCGGTAAGACAATGCACATAAGCTGGTTCAGACCGCCGTTCAATGCATAGTGACATTTCTATCATGCTGTCGGGCATACTGATCAAGGATGCATATTTCGCTAGAGCGTTTGCAAACTGATATTCTTCTCGAGGTAGATGTAAATAGACCACTTGATCGATGAATTGATCCACTTGATCTATCCTGGCTTGATACGGCGGAGGACTTTCACTCCGGATTTTCCAAGATCTAGTAATTTGATTGATGATTAAAGATGAGTCACCATAGACTCGAATTCTCGTGATGCCTAAACTGACTGCTGGTTGCAAACCGATGATACATGCCTCATATTCCGCCGTGTTATTGGTCACCTCGAAATCGAGTTTGACAAAAATTGGTGTATGCTAGCCTCTAGGAGAAATGAGCAACACTCCTATACCATACCCTCTTAGATTGGAAGCCTCATCGAAATAGAGGTCCCATGATTCTGTATTGGTGTGTAGAATATCTTCATCTTGAAATGACCATGTATCGATTACTCGGGTATCATAAATTGGGTTGTTTGCGAAGAATTTGGCTACTGCTCATCCTTTAATGACTTTCAAAGGTACATATTTGAGATCGAGCTCTCAGAGCATCAAAGTCCATCTTGCCAAACGTCCATTTACGGCTGATTTTTCAAAAATGTATTTGACAGGGTCCATCTTTGAGTACACCGTGACGGAATAGCTAAGTATATAATGGCGTAGCTTCATGGGTGCCCACACAAGAGCGAGGCATGTCTTTTCAAGTGGTGTATACTTAGTCTTATTTTCCAAGAACTTCTAGATAAGATAGTAGAAAGGTCTTTCTTCTTTCCCGATGACTTGTGCGAGCATGGCCCCCATAGCTGTTTCTGTGACTGTGAGGTACAGAGATAGAGATTGATCTTTCTGCGGTGGCATTAAAATAGGTGGCTTGGCCCATATCTCCTTGATTCTGTCAAATGCCTTTTGACAATCGTCGTCCTACATGGTGTGGTCCGTTTTATTGAGCTTTATGAATATAGGTTCGCAAATCATAGTGAGCTTTGAAATGAAATGGCTTATGTATCGTACCTTGCCCAGGAATCGTCGAACTTCCTTTTCTGTCTATGGCTATGTCATCTTAATTACAGTCTTGATCTTGGATGGATCAATCTCTATTCCCCTCTGACTGACTAGATCTCCAAATAATTTGTCGGATGTGACTCCAAATGCGCACTTCTGAGGATTAAGTCTCATGTTGTACTTGCGCAACCTGAGAAAGAACTTGCGAAGGTTGGCAATGTGACCTTGTCTATCCTTAGATTTGACAATCATGTCATCTACATATACCTCTACTTCTTTGTGCAACATGTCATGCAACAGGATAGTCGCGGTGCGTTGATATGTCGCTCCGGCATTGATTAATCCAAACGGCATAATGGTGTAGCAATAGGTACCCTACTGAGTGACGAATGCCGTTTTATGCATATCTTCTTCATCCATTTTTATCTGATTATATCCCGCATATCCATCTATAAAAGAAAAGAGTGCTTGATCTGCTGTATTATCTACTAGTATGTCGATGTGTGGGAGTGGGAAATAGTCTTTTGGACTCGCTTTGTTTAGATCTCTGAAATC